>NC_090651.1:123014559-123720546 GCF_040937935.1 Hyperolius riggenbachi | reverse complement strand
GACTTAAGGTCCTTTCCCACTGAATCCTTTGCATTCCGTCGCAACAGACAATATTCATCACACCCAAACTAGGGGATCAATATTTTATTAAAATGTAAATTGCAAACACACATTGTACAAGTGATGCTGGTTGGAACTTGGGGTAAGGGAAGGTGTATGGCCGGCAGTGGTGTGTAACAGCTGCACTGTTTTGCACTACAATGGGGAGTACAATGCCAACAGTATTGAAATCAATATAAGATAAGATTTCTGCAGAAATTTTGTGTAAAATCTGCTGGTGCCAAGTACCAGGATAGGTAAAGAATCACCGTCAGAATGATATCAATTGTTTACCGGATCTACCCCATATGGTACAGCGTATGCATAGATACTCACTTAAGGAGAGGGAACACTCTGGGTCCTATAGAGCCTTCCTGTTCCTCTCCTGGTCCCCTTGTTCCACTGCAGGCTTCTCCGTTTAAATCTCCCGCTGCGGGAGGATTCGGAAGTCTTCGGGAGCTCAATACTGCACATCTACGAGCACGCGAGAGAGTGTGCTTGCGCTTGCGCAGTACGGAGCAGCCTGTCTTCGGAAGCACTCGGCTCCTGAAGACTTCCGAAGCCTACCGCATTGGCAGAGAGCAGTCTCCGACCCATTAGTCAGAAACTGCCAATGGGGGAGCTAGCAGCGGAACAAGGGGAACAGGAGAGGAACGGGAAGGCTCTATAGGACCCAGGGCCTTCCCTCTCCTTAGGTAAGTATCTGAAAAAAAAAATCACTTTAGACTCCCTTTAAGCCTTGTACTCATTTTCAATTATGATTGGCCAATCAGTGACCAATTTTACCACCTCCATAATATGAGGGTCAACAGATATTGCATACTATGAGCAGATTGTGTAGGTAAACCCTCCTACTACATGAAGGTGGTAAAATTGGCAATTGATTGGCCAATCCCAATTTGAAGTGTGTACCAGGCTTTTGGCATTGAAGAGGGGGAGGTTAGTTTAAGCCACTGAAAAGGGCAAGTTTAGTGTTAAGCACAAGGGGGAGGTAAAATGTAATGCCTGGAACCCTCTACAGGCACTTTGCAGCAAAGCAACTGCAATTTGTAGAATCACCACAATTTCAAAGCCATTCCTGAAGCAATTGCAATTGGCAAGTGCCATTTGTGATTGCTCCATGATCACAATGCTGCTTGTAGAATCACTCCCATAGGAATCCACTGGTGGAGCGCTTTGCCGATCGGCAAGCGCTGCAAAAGTGCTTCCAGTGAGTCCCAGGCCTTAAGCATTGAAGAGGGGGAGGTAAGTGTTATGCATTGAAGAGGAGGAATGTTAGTGTGAGGCAGAGGAAAGGGGAAAGGCAGACAAGTGGTGGTGGTCAAAATCGTTGACAAGCACAAAAGATTACCGAGGTAGAGTCTTCCTGATGTGTGGCCTCCACTGCTCTTTTGCCTCACACTCACTTTCCCCACCAGCCTCTACCTCACACTAACCTTCCCCTTTCCAATATCTAATACTCCCAATAACAAAAAAGTACCAAAAAAGGGGTTTAATAGCAGCAGCATTATAGTTTGACGACTCTACAAAAGTGCAGAATCATACAGCCATGAGCCTGTGGCCTTAAGCTGAATACCCATTGACAGATCCGGCCAGAGAGATTGGGGATCTCTGCCAGACGATCTGGCTGAATCTGCAAGCATTGTTAGTGGCATCAGAAATGAACAATCGCGGCAAAACCTGTGCGTGTCAATGAAGATCGGAAGGATCCTCAACGACTTTATCGGACATGTCAGTCATTAAAAAAAGAGCGATCGCTGCACATGGTGTTTGTCGTTAAAAACATTGCTTAACAAATTTTCATTAAGCGTTATTGCGCAGTATCACAAGAAAAAACGTCCTTCCCGCAAACACTGCTTGGGAAAATCGTTTGGTGGGTATGAGCCTTTAGTGAACGCAGTACTCTCACTGCACACCATTTTTACCTCATCTTATCAGCAATAGTAAAACGATTCTGCCCATGTTGCTTTGCAGTACAGGAACTCCAGTCACTTCCACTCCTTTTTCCAGTAGACATACACACAGCCATAAAATTGTTTCAAATAATGGCCTTGCTCACAAAGGAAGAGCACAGTGCACACAAAAGGATAGAATGCAGCAATGAGAGCCTCAATCAGGAGTAAGAACCCTGTGGGGACGTAATTTTTTTTATTTTTTTTTACTAAATTTCTGTACTCTTTAAAAAGGGATTGTGTAAATAAACACACAAAGCCACCCGGACACCTGCAGTGTTTGGCAGCTTCCAGCTGCACATTTAGCAAAAGTGGAGAGGTCTAAATTACATTGACTGTCATTTCACTTTCTATTCAATGACTGCTAACACAGGGCTGAGAGCAGTAACTGCAATGTGAGGGGAATCCACAGCTGCAACACAAATGCGGAAGCACAGAGTGCATGCAGATCCTGTGCTCTCTGTGTTAATAAACCTCTTTCATGAAATGAGCATTTTATGTCTCTGTTAAAGGCGGCAGCAATATACCAAGATGGAGCCCATTACAGACACCATTTGGTTTTTTCACCTCTGTGTTACATTAGGGAATTACTGGATGGTAATGTGAGCTTTGAGAGTAGCTTCAGCACAAGGACACAGCAAAGTAGTAAATGAAGTCCATATCCAGTGTTATTTAGGAGAGACATGGCTGGTCAATAACTCATCTTTCCCACTTTTCACGTACTCAAGCAGGAAACCAAAACAGTAAAATGGCATAGAAATAGGGAGAATATCAAGTGCAATATTAAAAAGAAGACATATACAGACTCTTTACCACAAGCACACATTAATATTAACAGAGGTACGAGGTGAAAAGCATTTCAACTAAATGGATACTGTCTGAAATATAGAAAAGGAAAAGAAATGTCTTTTTGTTCATCATTCCATGTTAAAAGTGAGGGTTTTGTAAAGCAAAATAATACTAAAATTCTACAAACCGGCCCTTGTAGGAGAGGTGGAAACCGCTGGTTACACAAGTGTCTACAGCAGGCACTGTTGGGTTGGAATACCTGGCTGTTAGCCTAAATGTTTAGCACAGTATTTCTAACAACCAATCACAATCCATATTATGCTTTAACTTATGTATTTTATACCTTGTGTTTCAGACAAATTATATTACGTATTGAAATTAATGGCACATATTTTGGCATGGCTACTTTGTTTATGTTTTTTCACTATACTTGTATTGAGACAAACAACTTCAAAGTCGTTTTCAGACAATGCAAAACTTACAGTGACATCTGCAACAAAGTACTGCAATTTAGTATAATTAATAAATTTAGTACATAGAGGTTTTTGAAAAAGGAGAGCATTCAGTTAATGGACAGATGCTCCATATTTATTTCCACAGCACACTCCAACATGAGCTCTGTAGCAGAAAAATGCTTCCAATGGGGGGGGGGGGGGGGGGGGGGAAGAGAAGGGCCTTCTTATCCATGGATGGGCCCATGCGCAGTACCTTTAATTTTGGTAAACAGCAGCACTCCCATTAACCGGTTTTGGATCTTTGCTATATATATCTATGCCCCTGATAAATTATTCTCAGATCATGGGCGTACATAAGCATCTGTTTGTTTACCTCGCTTCTGCCAATTGTGTGTGCACAACCTCTTGTTCCCATGTGTGCCCAAAGCCAAACAAAGTGCCTGTAATGAATGCTCACTGGCATCACTGAGATGCCAGAGGTCATTCAGAAAATAAAAGTAAAAAACAACCAGGGCTGTGGAGTCTGAGTGGAGGATTCAGTGGTTTCATAAACTGAGTCGTCGGATGATTTTTGTACTGACTCCACAGCCCAGTAAACAGGAAGTTTGGGGGCATGTAGTGGACAAAAACTAATAATATACTTGCATACACTAAAACACATTAAAAAAATCCTCCCATTAGTTATTACCCACTCCCCCCCCCCCCCCCCCCAAAAAAAAACAACAACTTGTATTAAAAAAAAAAGGGATAAAATAATAATAATTAAAAAAAAAATACATAGTTACCTTAGGTACTTTCTTTTGCCAATAAGGGCTTGAAAACATTGATAGTATATAAAGAACACAAAAAACTGAGGAGGGTGCATCTTAGTACATCAATGTACCGTATATACTCGAATATAAGCCGACTCCCCAACTTTTACCTTAAAAATCTGGAAAAAATTATTGACTTTAGTATAAGCCGGGTGTAGGAAATGCAGCAGCTACTGGTGAGTTGTAATAGTCAAAATAAAACCTCCCTGGCAGAGGTGTTGGACCAACATGTATAAATAAAGGCCTGTCCACATTCCCTCCCACTTCCCAAGTGTCCTGACCAGTATATACAGAGTGGATTAATATATCCAACCAACTACACTTATCAATCACAAAAAAGTGCTATTAGTCCTTTTCTTTTAAGGGCAGAAAGCAATCTCTGCATAATGTGTCTGTGGCAAGACAGACAGCACAGCTGATGTAACAAATCAGCAGTCAATCAAAGGGGCATTAAAGGGAAGGTCCAAGCAAAAAAAAAAAAATGAGTTTTACTTACTTGGGGCTTCTACCAGCCCCATGTAGCCATCCTGTGCCCTTGTAGTCACTCACTGCTGCTCCAGTCCCCCGCTGGCAGCTTTCTGACCTCGGAGGTCAGGGCCACATTGCATACATTTTTACGCATTCCAGCTAGTGCAGGAACAAAAATTTACGCGTTGCACCACTAACGCGTAAAAATGTATGCGTTAATGTTCCTGCACTAGCGAGAATGTGTAAAAATGTACGCAATTCGGCCCTGACCTCCGAGGTCAGAAAGCTGCCAGCGGGGGACTGGAGCAGCAGTGAGTGACTACGAGGGCACAGGATGGCTGCATGGGGCTGGTAGAAGCCCCAGGTAAGTGAAACTCATTTTTTTTTTTTGCTTGAACCTTCCCTTTAAGACGCATGACAAATCCAAGTGAGAACCCATTATATTCAAGTGTACCTTTTAAATTCCATCTCGGAGTGCTGACCCTGTTGCTTACCACTAAAGACTTCACAGGCTTAGAGGGGAACTTTAGTTTTGGCATTTGCTCAGCAGCACTTCCATTGAAGTCCCATTGAAGCAGAGCAGCATACATAGTTGCCATAGTGAGCAGCCCACGGCATATACTGAGCTGATGCCTGGCCGCATTGCTCTCACCTCCTGTCTGCTATTCGGGCCTCGGTATGTATGGTGGCTGCTTCCTCTGGAGTGTCTCCGCTCTTCCTCTGTCCCCTCATGCCACTCTCACCCGCTGCCATTGCCTCGGAGCTCAGGTCACACAGCACGTGGCAAGGAATCCTCTGTAGCTCCTTCCTAGTCTCATTGCTATACTGCCCTCTAGTGGTGCCTATGTGCCACTGCAGGAGACTAGGAAGAAGTTAGAGGATTCCTTGCCGCGTGTTGTGTGACTCGAGCTCTGAGGCAATGACAGCGGGGGAGAGCGGCATGAGGGGAGCAGAGGAACAGCAAAGCACTCCGGAGGAAGCAGCCACTATACATAGAAATACCCGGATAGCAAACAGGAGGTGAGAGCAATGCGGCCAGGCATCAGCTCAGTACATGCCGCGGGCTGCTCACTATGGCAACTATGTATGCTGCTCTGCTTCAATGGGACAGCGGCACACAGCACACAAATCAGCATTGTCAATAGCAGTCACCACTCAGCTCCGCTGAGCCTGTGGCGGGTGGGGGTGCATTCGGGGGGTTGCCATTTGTTAGTGACGCGAGTATAAGCCGAGACCCCCATTTTTGGGCCACTTTTTGGGCCCAAAAGCTCGGCATATACTCGAGTATATACGGTAAATGCAGTTGTTGTCTAACCATATCCCAATCAGTACATGTAATCAGCTGAGCAATTGTACATTTTAACTTGGTACTATTACCACATACTTCAACGTTACCAAGCACTACACAGTGCAGTGCAGTAGATTATTACGTGTAGATTACAAATACAAGACAATCACTCACAAAAACATGACACAGGAGAAGTGAATCCTATGCCTCGTATACACCATGCAATTTTACTTAGAAAGGGGGTAAATAGCCCTCAAAGGAAAAATTGGTTATTGCGCTCTGCATATAATGGGCAAATGAATTTGCCTCTAATATACATACGCTAATACATAGTGGGCCTGTAACTCAAGTTATAAACTTTGTAGGGGAGAGCACAAGAAAAAAAGTTAACTCAAGCCTCACTTACCAAAAAGATATAAAGTTTACTGTGAACAACATTCAAAGTCAATTATCAAAAACGCACAAAACACTAAAAACAATTGGAGAAGCCTCAAGGACTATAGAAGGATCTGTCCCCACTCAAACATGCATCACATACACACTACTGCCATACACCATGCAATTTTACGTCAGATAGACTGGTCAAATAGAGTATTTCCCAGAGCTCTGATCTGATTTTTCAACCTTTTTTTTTATCAATTTTCCGATCACTTCTATACAAAATCGATCAGAAAAACAATTGGAAATAAGATTGAACCTGTCAGATATAATTGATTTGACCTATCTGATGGGAAATTGCATGGTGTGTACCAAGCATTACAGGCTTACTACAAAAGATCAAAATGAAAACTGGATTCTTCAATTTCTATGGTTGGTGTTACATTTTAAGAGGATTCACTGTGTATCCATTGTTTTGTACTTTTCAACCTAACTGTAATTTTAAAATAAATGGAAAGAAGTTAAAAATCAGACTATATTCATGGATCGTATTTCATAGACACAAAACAGAACTGAGCAATACAATTTTCCACTTGTATAGGCAAACAACTTACTAAAAGAAAATGAATCCACAAAGAGATACAGAGGTTGAACTTCCATCTACTGTACGCTGGGTTTTATGGCCTTTGGGAATTCTTAGATTTCCCACACTGCATATAATAATTCAGTTAGCAGACTTGTGGCCGCTAATACACCCATTTAACAACCCAAGCCAAGCATCTAGTTAGCCGCATGTATGTGTAACAACCAGAAAAAAAAGGTTCAGATCCTTGCAGGATGCTGGGCAGATTAACAGAGCAGAAACTTTCCTTCTCTGAGCAGAATTATGAGCTGTTCGTAGAAAGGCTGGTACTTCTGATGCATTTAGAAAAATTAGACGAAGCTGAAGAGACATGAAAATTACACATGCAGGAGGATAAATGCATGAGTCAATATAGACCCCATTGAACTGGATACTTATTTTGTCCAGTTCCTCATTTTAATAGGGCACAATCTTCTATTACAGCATAGCATTTCAAATGGCGGAGACTTAATCGATATGGAAGAAGCTAAGTTAATTGAGTGCAAGCTTATCAGTTCTTAACCCCTTCAGCAGCAGAGACAAGACTGCCAGCACAGAAACCATTAAAGCAAATCTAAACCAAAATTAAAAAATAAAAAAAAGTTAAACACTCACGCCTGTAAAGAGAAGCACCTGGATGCTTCAGAGACTTTTCTGATTCTCATTGATACCTCTGCTGCTTGCTGGGACCCCTCTTCTTTGTGGCCGCACTCCCCTCTGTGTATGACTGTGGCCGCACTGCGTAGGGTCCATACTTGCCCAGTAGCATAAAGCGGCTCTAGCACAGAGGAAAAGCCATGCGCAATTGGCTCTGTGCTCCTGTGCATGCGAGAGCCTCTGCAGTGCCGCCACCCATTTCTACATGGAGGGGGAGCACGGCCTTGAGCATTATGCAACATTACTGTTGAATATTTTCAGAGGGTCCCAGTGCAGGATCGGAGGGGCATAAGACGACTGGGGAAGCCTTTGAACTCGATTGATGTATGTATTTTTTCAACCTAACTATGGATGGTCGATTTAAAGAATTCTGAGTCAATACAGAATTATGAATATTTTGTAGGCAAATCTATGCAGCTTGAAAAATACCAAATTCTACCTTGGTGGGATTCTGATTGGTCCTTTCCATCGCATTGACCATCCCTACCTACCAATAGGTTTTTGTGATGTGGGAGGTGGCACAATCAAACACTGGGAGACCATACAAACTCCAGGAGATGGTCTGTATGGTGAATAAAACATGAAGACTCTAGAACTACGTGGCAAGAGCGCAAACCACTCAGTCACTAAGCTGCCATAACAAAAGAAAAACACTCAAGTGAATTCTGAGGTGCTTTTGTTTTCATTCTGCTGAGGAATCTACCGTATATATGCAGAAGAGTGGACACTCATACAGTAGCTGTACATCACAATATCAAGATGTAGTCAATACTAATAATAATGATAATAGGGAATGCTTGGAGCAGTGAGGCACAGATATAAATAGAAGATAGACCAGACAGCATAAAACAATTTGTTTGATTATATTAATCTTAAATCAAATTGAAAGAGAAACTATTCCTTTAAATGTTTGTACTCAATCGATTTAAACCAAAACACAAGAAAAAACGAGTAATGCACGGGCAACTTAATATTCTTAGCTATAGACCCTGAACAAGCATGGAGATGAGGTGTTTCTGACTGACGTCTGATTGGATTAGGCCAGGGGTTTTCAAACTGTTGTGCCTCCAGCACCTCCCAGGGTGCCTCAGCATGCATCTCCATTGCCATCAGGTAATGCAAATGCACACTGCTATAATATGGGTAGGTCAGTGACCACTTGGAGGGGAGATGAAATGCGGTTTATTGGGGGGGGGGGATGCTGTCAAATAAAGGTCATAACAGCTTTTCGGTGGTAGTTTTTGCCCAGGGATGCCTTAAAAAAATTTCAAAGGCATCAAGGCGCCCATAAAAGTTTGAGAACCACTGGATTAGGCCCATATTAGTTTCAGGTATGTGAGTCAGGCACTACTGCAGCCACAGAGTTTAGCAGGACAGCCAGGCAATTTGCATTGTTTAAAAGGAAATAAATATGTCAGTCTCCATATACCACTCAGTTCTAGTGTCCTTTAAGAGAATTAAAGGACACTGCGAGACTAAGTTCGGTTGAGCCTTGCCTGCAGCCATGAAATGGTGGTAAAAAAAAAAAAAAAAAAAAAAAAAAAAAAAAAGAAAAACCAAATCTGTTTTTTTGTCAAATACAGTCTATTTACAATTTTTGGTTTTGAGGGGGAGGGGATGTAGATTGCTGGGGACTGTTCATACACTTTAAAATGTCAAACCTCTAAATTTCGGAAATAAAGAAGCAAGACTGCTATTAATTATCTGCTTTCATACTGAAAAAGCCACTTAATTTTCAATAAAGACTGCAACTGAGCGAGAAACCACAATGAGAATGCAGGTGTTCCTTGGACTTTAATTTTCTTCCTTTAATGAATATTTTGTAATTCAGGAGCAGCCAAATGGCAACAGCAAGCTGGAAATAAAGCAATTTCTTCAATAATGCCAGCGACTAGAAAGAACGTCCTAATAAAAATGTGAGACGCATAATCAATTGTATATTGAAATACAGGGGGAGTCGGGATGCTCGCTGCAAGCAAATCAGCCGCGTTTGCATCTACAAGAACATAAACTGGTAGAAGGAAAAAAAACATCTGCTAAACTACTGCCCCATCAAATATCTCCTTATAAACATACTGTTATCACTCCCGCTGATCTCTCTGCATAATAAAACAGTACACACAACAATCATCTGATATGCCAATGGGAGTTCTTTTGGCCAGACACATACAGTGAACAGCTATGACTGGATAAGTCTACTGCATACAACGGAGGTAATATTAGGAATATTGGGATAGTTTTATCAAGACCAATGCAAGAAACGCTGGAGCAGAACTGGTAAACAAAACAGTATTAGATTGTAAATGAAGGATTATGCATGGCCATTCTGAGTAACTGATTATTATTATTTAGTATTTATATAGCACCGACATCTTCTGCAGCATTTTATATATAGTCTTGTAGCTAACTGTACCCTCAGAGGGGGCTCACAATCTAATCCCTACCATAATTATGCATTCATTACAGAGTAGGGGCAATTTTAGGGCAATGAAGCCAATTAACTTTTCTGTACGTTTTTGAGATGTGGGAGCAAACCCACGCAGACATGGAGAGAACATACAAACTCCTTGCAGATAGTGCCCTGGCTGGGATTGGAACAGGAAACCAGCACTGCAAGGCGAGAGTGCTATCCACCACGCCACCCTGCTGATCTACTTTAATAAATCTGCTCTGCTGTCCTAATACACCAGAGGTAAAATGTACTGGTATGTGCCATGAAGAAAACATACGGTATTTTTGTTGAAATTAATTTGTCATTAAAGCGGAATAAAACCCTGCATTTCAACTTTGCTCTAAAACATTATTTACAGCATATTATATGCAAAAAGCATTTTTTTTTTACTAGACTAGCATTGGAAGGGTTAAACACGGAGGTTTAAAGTTCCGTGGAGAGATATGCAGAAGTTCAGATTGTTACATTCTATTTAGTTAAATGTATCGATTGAGAAATGTTACACACTCTTTGGCTGTCCTCCAGCTCCTTCTCAGTCAGAGACAGTGAGTCACATTCAACACTTATGCTTCATACACACTTGAGATAAAAGTCTTTGGAAAATGCAAGATCACAGACCAATTTTACCCCCTTCCATGTAGTATGAGAGCCATACTCTACACAGTCTATTCTATGGAGCTGCACTCCCCATCAGATAAAATCTTTGCAAGATGCTGCACACAAAGATGCCTGTACACACGCAAAAGATCATTATCTGCAAAAGATCTGTTCCTGCAAAAAATCCATTCCTGCAAAATGCATTCATAGTCTATGAGATCTGCAGATCCTCATACACACCTGGTTTAACAGACAATCATCTGCAGATCAGATCCACCAGGATGGATTTTCAGATCTGCAGATGATTGCCAGATATGCAGATGAAGTCTGTATATCTGAGACTTTTATCTCAAGTGTGTATGAAGCATTAGATACATTTATGTAAACAAAATGTATCTATGTCAGCTTCAGATGCGTCTGCAGAAATCTCCAGGAACTTTAAAGCCCTGTGTAACCCTTCCAATGCTGGTCTAGTAAAAAAAAATGCTGGTTGCATATAATATACTGTAAGTAATGTTTTAGAGCAAAGTTGAAATGCAGGGTTATATTCCGCTTTAAGGGTGCTGCCACTTTTTTTTACCTTCCACAGTTCCTATTTTCTGACAGTCATAAACATCTTTTGACTACTACTTAGTAAGTAGAGGGCTTTAGCAAATGTGGGCATGTAATGCCTGGAACACAGTAGGCAATTTCCCGACAGACGGATCAAATCGATTATTTCCGACAGGTCTGATCTGATTTCCAATCATTTTTCCAATCACTTATATACAAAATCAATCAGAAAAATTATTAGAAATCAGATCAGACCTGTCAAAAATAATCGATTTGACCAGTCTATCTGACAGAAAATTGCATGAGGTGTACCAGGCATAAGCCCCTGAATCCAACATACATGTGAGCAACCTTACTGTCCCCTTTGATGCAACCATTGATGACGCAAACAGGAAATAATGGCACTAGGGGAAGGAGTGAGCAAGAAAGGAGCCGCTGTTTGCTGCGGACAGCTTTGGGTCCGGTGCGTGACGCAACTGCATACATAGCATACAGGGAGCGGACACCGGGAGTGCAGTGAAGAGAACCAGCTGACGGCCGTGGGCACCCTTGTGGCAGGTGACTAATGGATGCTGCTGCTGCTAATTACACAGGGGAGTGGAGCAGGATGCCAGGAAGTGCAGGGAGTCCCTGAAATCGAAGCAGGTCGTAAGTGCTTATCAGCAGGCGGTGGCAAGTTGGAAACGCCTTGTTTTTGGACTATAAGATGCAAGGACTTTTTCTCTCCATATCTGGGAGAGAAAAAGTGCATCATATAGTCTGAAAAATATGGTATATATCACATTTCTCAAATGGGATCACACACATAGCATTACATTAGCAAGAGCTTTTCAAATCACAAGTGCTTAGAAAAGCACTGCTAGTGGGTCCCAGGCCTAATAGTATTACACAGATAAAGATATGAGATGTACTAATTACAGGGTAAATACCGTATATACTCGTGTATAAGCCGAGTTTCTGAGGGGGAAAAAACGGTCCCAGAGTGGGGGTCTCGGCTTATACACGAGTCAATAGTATTTTGTGGTGCACCCCGTCCCTGCATCTTGCGCTGCAATGTTTATTTAACAACTCAGTGCGGCCACATAAGCCCCGCCATTTCCAAGTCTTGTAAATCGGTACGATTGTTACCTTGTTATCCCCCACGCTCCATGTGCTGCCTGATGAGAATATGTCCTGCAACCATGCCTTTAAAATGCCCTCTCTATCCCATGTGTCCTGGTTGAGTTATGCAGAGCTTGGGTGTGCGGTGCGCGCATTTCACCTACCGATGCACGCATCGATTCCTCTCCAGGCCAGTTGTAGTCTCCTTGTTATGACGCCCTCCAGTGATGCATATGATAAGAGGCGCCACTAGAGGGCGTCATAACAAGGAGCCTGCAACTGGCCTGGAGAGAAATCAATGCCTGCATCAGTAAGTGAAATGCGCGCACCGCACACCTCAGCTCTGTATACCTCAACCAGGACACAGGGGATAGAGAGGGCATTTTAAAGGTACAGTTGCAGGACATATTCTCATCAGGCAGCACATGGAGCATGGGGGATAACAAGGTAACAATCGTACCGCTTACAAGTGGTCCTGAACTCTTGCACAGGACAGAGGGAGTGAAATGCACCATGTATGTATTTAAAGAGTTTAGCCTGTCTAAATTCCCTCTCATGCACCCTGTATGTTTTCAGAAAGTTTAGCCTGTCTTTATTCCTCCCCACCTGTGGCTAAGCACAAATTGCAATTTAGCTGCCTGTCTCAGCAGAGAGTTAATGGGTACACACAGGATGTTAACCCTATGGCTGCTTCCATGAAAGCAGAAAGTATACACCCTGCATATTTATTGCAGGATTTGTATCAGAGGTTACAAAGACATTTTTTTTTAAACGTTATTACGCTGTTGGATATCTCTTAGAGCAGAGAGGTCAAGTCCGCTTAATGCACTTTCCACCCTCGGCTTATACCAGAGTCAATCATTTTTCACAGTTTTTTGGGGGTAAAAGTTGGAGTGGGGGGGGGGGGGGGGGGGGAGGGCGGCGTACACACGAGTATATACGGTAGCTCTTTGGATAATTCACCTCATTCCACACATTTACTAGATATGGGTAAAGAGATCCACAAAGGAGTACCCAAAAATAAAAATAGAAAAAAAAAAAAAGGAGGTATGGGCTGGGACCCACAATTGCGAACAATCGCCAGTAATTCCAAAAAATGCTTTGCCAATGTATTTCAATGGTGAGGAACAAATTAGTGCGATTGTGATTACAGTTATTTACAATCACAGGACATATGACCATGTATGGGGCCGAATGTTTTGATATTTAAATTGTGTTCTCTCTAGAACTTTTTTTCATACCGGGTGGTATGAAAAAGTAGCCGGATGGGGTGCGAGGGAGGTATGCAGGGCTGAAGCAACTCTACTTACAGAATAGGAGGGGTATGAGTCAATGATAGCCGGGTGCTCACCAAAATTAGCCGGGTGAAGCACCAGGCTAAAAGAGCCGGGGAGAACACTGAAATAGGTTATACTTACCGAGTGTCCCAATGCCCGGCTTCTGCCTGTAGCAAGAGGTCACAGGCACTTGTCTGGTTGGTCCTAGAGAAGCACCTATGCCCTCTTCCACTAGGGGGTGGCGCTATGGACAGAAGCCAAACATCGGGACACCTATAATGAAGTTTATTTAAAAAGAAAAAGAAATGCCATTAATGAACAAGCTACACTCGGTCCAATTCACTTTTTTTCCTAGGTTTTCTCCTAGGTGACATTTCACATCTTATAATTAAAATGCCTCTTAAACCACCAACCATCAAAAAATAATCAGAATAATTTTAACAGTACCTTTTCACCTACTTTTTAGTTATTTTTCAGTTGCAGATTGCTGAAATTTTACTTTAGACAGAAGAAGAAAATGATCTCCTAGGAGAAACAGTGAATTAGATTGAGCACACTGTGTCTTAGTTAAACTGAAGAATTACTGGTCTTGTTGCCCATAGCAACAACTTTTACACTTTCATACGCTAAAGTTGCCATGGGTAACAAATACACTTCTGACCAGAGCACTTTAAAGTGAAACCCTGCTCTAATGTAGGGCATCGGTAAACAGAACAAATAAAACAGTTTCTTCTCATGTTATCCCTTTTGCCGTACTCTCTCTTCATTGTTTAGATTAAATATCCACTCTGACAGACAAGCCCAGTGGCTGAGGCCTCCCAGGTCACACACAGGCCTCCTCCTGTGCACTGCTGGATGCATGGAATGATTGCCTCTGGGGATGTCACACCAAGTACAAACATGCACCGAGGACAGGAGAGGATGTTATTTTTAATTATAATACTATATTTATAAATGATTTATACTTTCGTACAGTGTAGCCATGACAGTTCTGATGTATGTGTCTAGAAGTGACTAAACAATTATAAAAGCACTGCTATGTAAGCAATTTTGTAGTCAGTTATTAAATTTAGATTTCCATTTCAATTTTCAGGCAGTTATGATATCCAAAATTCACATAGAGTTGAAACTCATTTCTTTCCAAACACTGAGGAGCCCTAATCACTGGTAGGAAAGAGGAGCGCTCTATGGTGCATGAAATCCAGCGTTTAAAGGCGTTCTTTCGCGAAAAAAGTAGGCAGTTAAAAAATGTGACAGATGACAGGTTTTGAGCCAGTCCATCTTTTTAAGGGGGATTCTCAGGGCTTTCTTTGTTTTCAACAGCATTTCCTGAACAGCAGTTTAACTGCCAAAATAGCAAGATACCAGCCGGCCTCCCTAATCACTTGCACACTATTATGTCAGTTAGATTTTGCAACTGTTGTTCAGGAAATGCTGTTGAAAACAAAGAAAGCCCTGAGAATCCCCCTTAAAAGATGGACTGGCCCAAAACCTGTCATCTGTCACATTTTTTAACTGCCTACTTTTTTCGCGAAAGAACCCCTTTAAGAAGATTTAAAAAAAAAAAGTAATGCACTTACAGCAAAGAAGTTACAAGTCGCGTGTAACAAATATCGTGGAGGTGGGCTCATCTCCCAGTGATGCGGTACTCCCTCTCGTACAGCGCTGTGGCAGCGTCCTGGACTTCCGGTTTCGGGGCACCATTGGCGGGTCCTACCCAGGGCTGGGAAGTTGGAGTCGAGGAGTTGGAGCATTTTTTGAGTACCTGGATTTGGAGATTTCATAAACTGAGGAGTCGGATAATTTTTGTACCCACTTCATAGCCATGCAAAGGCTGTGGAGTAGGAGTCAGGGCAATTTTGGGTACCTGGAGTAGGTGGTTCCAAAAACAAAACAAAACAAAAAAAACAAAAAAAAAGTCTGAGTCAGATGATTTTTGTACAGATTCCACAGCCCTGGTCCTACCTCCTCTGTGCCTCCAACTTTATTACGCATTGGAATCAGAATTTGATTTGACATAGCTGGGAGATGAGAGCCCACCTCCAGGATATTTGTTACACGCAAGTTAATTGCTTTAACTTTATAACTTTTTTTTTTTATCTCACTAAACGCTGGATTTCATGCACCATAGAGCGCTCCCCTTTCCTATCAGATCTTTCACAGTATCCCAACCAAGGAGCTACTCAATGGCATATAAAGCAAGCCCTCAAATTTCCTGTGGAGCGCTCATCAATCTTGCATTAGTGGGAGCCCTAATCAACCCTGCTGTGCAGAACATTCCAGAATCCAAGCATTCATTGATACCATCTAAACTGGATGCAAGGATGGAGGGATGTACACACACACACACACACACACACACACACACACACACACACACACACACACACACACACAGTCCTCCTTGGACTTCTCAAGCCACAACTGGAGAGGGAAACAAGGGACTTACAGTAGGGCTTTTCTGTTAAAAAATACACAAGTTTTTACTACTATCTAGAAATACACAGGATAGAGATCTAAAATTGGTGGAGCCTACCCAGAGAGTATTTGTATCACACAAACAGCATCTCGATATCCTAGGTCTACATGTCTTTAGGATGCTAAGCAGTCCCTGGACTCTAAACAATGCACCACCTGTAGACATGAAAAGGAAGCGATCATTCCTGAGCTCTGTTCAGAGAAGCATTGCTGGTTGCTAAGAAACAGAAGCTGAGCATCCTCCTATGCTTAAGACTTCTATTCCACACATTGCAGACATCAAAGGGACGCCAGATACGCTTTTCTTGCAGTGAAATAAAATGCAAAATGCTGCTCCTTCTGTGAAAAGAGATTTACAAGAAAAAGTATATTTGATGAGAAGTATGGCCTGCAATTACAAGTTGTTATTAAATATGTGTGTGTTAAGTGACAGGTGTACTTTAAAGTGGTCCTGAAGATGCTTCCATTAACCATACAAAAAAGTCAGAAGTTTTATCTAGATCACATAATAAAAAAAATGATAAACATCAGTAGATGCATTTACTAAAACCCTTTAGCCAAGTTAAAGTGGGATGAAATGCAAATTTCATCCATGGTCTAAAGCATTAACCACATAACAAAACAGCTAAAAACATATGACTGGTTTTCAAGTTACTAGAAGGGTCAATACTCAAAATTTACACTTCAATGAGCCGCTAATTGGTAAGATGGCAGTTGCATTCCAAAATAACCAGATCGTGTTGAAGTGTACGGAGCTGTGTAAACAATGCAGAAACATTTCTGCTGTATCCAGAGGGGAGCAGAAAACATTCTCCCTTTTATTTACTCAATAATTACAAGTCAATCTGATTATTTTTCCTGAAACACAATGTTATCAATTACATCCAGTGAAGTGAAAATATTCCTTCAAATGACATCTCTTATACTGTTTCATATTCGTTTGTTACTGTGTTTAATGTTTTAGAGCACAAATACTGTACAATTTTCACTTTAAGCTAAATACTACAGTGTCACAAAGCAGGATTTCATTTTCATATTTGTGAAAGGATGGCCATTCAAATGTTGATGGCACTCCCAATGTGGGATATGCAAATGTGAAAAACTCCTGTCAAGTCTACTGCTACCAGCTGCTTGTAACAAATATCAGTGGCCACCATGTCATTATATGGTAGATGAGCAATTAAGTCTAGAGACGTTCCTGCCACAGAAAAATATGGCCACCTTTCACACAAATGTATACCAGAGTGACTGCTCTATTTTTATTACAACAGGAACAAAAGGGAAAACAGCATAGTGCAGTGGAGAGGTCTTCACAATGGCACCTATACAAGTTCCCTTAGCAGTAAGAGGATGGATCGCTGCAACCACTAACATAACCAGCAGGGGCCTGGGATTCCAATGCATCAATTCTGGCAGTAAACAAGAGGATATCCTGCTACACCGATGTTAGGGTAAAAAGATTTCTCCAATTTTATTTAACACATCAGCGAGTACACAGAAAACAGCTCACGTGTATCGGAGCTCTGCATGGCTCCTTAATCATAGCTAACATCCAACAACTAGACACAGGTTTAAATAGTCAATCGCCCACCCAAAATGGACGTTGCTACTTTTCTTAAAGTGACAATGCAAAATGCATTTAAAATGGCAATGCCAGTGTGTACAAAAAAAGATTTTAAAAACCCTTCTAGTGGCAAGGTCAAAATATCAAGTGTCAAATTACAAAAAGTCAATTGCACCCTTATGCAAATGCATAATATAGACATAATTATCAAGAAATGAAATACATCTGAAGAGATAGATAGATAGATAGATAGATAGATAGATCCATTTTAAATTTATTTCGTATTGTCACTTTAAGAAAAAGTAGCAACGCCCATTTTGGGTGGACAATTGACTATTTAAACATGTGTCTAGTTGTTGGATGTTAGCTATGATTAAGGAGCCATGCAGAGCTCCGATACGCGTGAGCTGTTTTCTGTGTACTTGCTGATGTGTTAAATAAAATTGGAGAAATCTTTTTACCTTAACATCGGCGTAGCGGGATATCCTCTCTTGTTTACTGCCAAAGTACCCTCAGCCATTCCCATCAGGTTGCAACACCCAAAATCCAAACAGGAACTGATTCTAGGGCCCATATGCAATTCCAGTTTTATCCTATGTTTTCTCCTAGGAGATAATTTTTCATCTTTTTTAAATAATTTTCCAGCACTTTTCAACTGAAAAAGTACTGAGAAGTAAGTACAAAAGTATTATCAAAAGTATTCTGAGTATTTTCTTGTTTGCTGGTGGCTTAAAAGGCATTTTATTGACAAATTTAAAAATATCACCTAGGCGAAAACTCAGGTGAAAAAGTTAATTGCATATGGCCCCAGGTGTCTACTGGGAACGCTCAATGAGATGTAAATGATTCAGAGTTGATGTTGGAGTATGCAAATTTTACTGGACAACAGAACTACTGGAGATTTGTGTTAAAGCTCAATTAAAAGCAAAACTAAACAAATCATGTTGCTAAATGAATATGGAAAGATTATAGAAGCAGGGTGGTGGACAGAAAACTGGTTTCATGAGAAAAAAAAATTGTGCTTGCAACTAAAGCACAGGCTGTAAACAGCTTTGCCTGGAAATCAGCTAGAGGGCCAGTCAAACAATAGAAGCCAGACTACATTTCTCAGCATTACTGTAGGTTAAGGCAAAAGGCACAACCTGCAAACGTGTTGCTGGATCTTGCTAGAGAGGTGAGCAGAGTTTCCATGTGCACCTCCTGCTATTTCTATTGTCTTACGCTGCATACACACTTGAGATAAAAGTCTTTGGAAAAGGCAAGATCACAGACCAATTTTACCCCATTCCATGTAGTATGAGAGCCATACTCTACACAGTCTATTCTATGGAGCTGCACTCCCCATCAGATAAAATCTTTGCAAGATGCTGCACACAAAGATGCTGTAGACATTCAAAAGATCATTATCTGCAAAAGATCTCTTTCTGCAATAGATCCATTCCTGCAAAATGCATTCATAGTCTAGGAGATCTGCAGATCCTCATACACACCTTGTTTAACAGACTTCATCTGCATATCTGGCAATCATCTGCAGATCTGAAAATCCATCCTGGTGGATCTGATCTGCAGATGATCTGCAGATGATCATCAGTACAGACCAAAAAAGTTTGGACACCTTCTCATTCAGGGCTGGTGCACACCGAGCGGCTTTTTCAGCGTTTCTGCAGCCGCTTGGTCAATGTATCTCAATGGGGTGGGTCACACCAGAGCGGGAGGTGTTTTGCAGAAACGCATACTCCCGGGGTGAGGCATTTTTTGGATTGTGGATGCGTTTCTGCCTCAATGTTAAGTATAGGAAAAACGCAAATCGCTCTGAAAAACGGCAGTTTTTGTTACAGTAAAGCTGTTACTGAACAGCTTCTGTAACAATATCTGAAATCTACTACACCAAAAACGCTTCACAAAACCGCAAAATGCTAGCTGAAACGCTACAGAAAAATAAGAAAAAGCGTTTCAAAATCTGCTAGCATTTTGCGGATCTGCTAGCGGTTTTTGGTGTGCACCAGGCCTCAAAGAGTTTTCTTTATTTTCATGACTATGAACATTGTAGATTCACACTGAAGGCATCCAATCTATAAATTAACACATGTGGAAGTACAGTACAGAACCAAAAAGTGTGAAACAACTAGAAATATGTCATATTCTAGGTTCTTCAAAGTAGCCACCTTTTGCTTTGATTACTGCTTTGCACACTCTTGGCATTCTCTTGATGAGCTTCAGGAGGTAGTCACCTGAAATGGTCTTCCAACAGTCTTGAAGGAGTTCCCAGAGATGCTTAGCACTTGTTGGCCCTTTTGCCTTCACTCTGCGGTCCAGCTCACCCCAAACCATCTCGATTGGGTTCAGGTCTGGTGACTGTGGAGGCCAGGTCATCTGGCGCAGCACCCCATCACTCTCCTTCCTGGTCAAATAGCCCTTACACAGCCTGGAGGTGTGTTTGGGGTCATTGTCCGGTTGAAAAATAAATGATGGTCCAACTAAACGCAAACTGGATGGAATAGCATGCCGCTGCAAGATGCTGTGGTAGCCATGCTGGTTCAGTATGCCTTCCATTTTGAATAAAATGCCCAACAGAGTCACCAGCAAAGCACCCCCACACCATCACACCTCCTCCTCCATGCTTCATGGTGGGAACCAGGCATGTAGAGACCATCCGTTCACCGTTTCTGCGTCGCACAAAGACACGGTGGTTGGAACCAAAAATCTCAAATTTGGACTCATCAGACTAAAGCACAGATTTCCACTTTTTTAATGTCCATTTCTTGTGTTCTTTAGCTAGCCCAAACAAGTCTCTTCTGCTTGTTGCCTGTCCTTAGCAGTGGTTTCCTAGCAGATATTCTACCATGAAGGCCTGATTCACACAGTCTCCTCTTAACAGTTGTTCTAGAGATGTGTCTGCTGCTAAAACTCTGTGTGGCATTGACCTGGTCTCTAATCTGAGCTGCTGTTAACCTGCGATTTCTGAGGTTCGTGACTCGGATGAACTTCTCCTCCGCAGCAGAGGGGACTCTTGGTCTTTCTTTCCTGGGGCGGTCCGCATGTGAGCCAATTTCTTTGTAGCGTTTGATGGTTTTTGAGACAGCACTTGGGGACACTTTCAAAGTTTTCCCAATTTTTCGGACTGACTGACCTTCATTTGTTAAAGTAATGATGGCCATTAATAAGGCAAGAAATCCCACTTATTAAAACTGACAGGGCACACCTGTGAAGTGAAAACCATTTCAGGTGACTACCTCTTGAAACTCATCAAGTGTGTGTGTGTGTGTGTGTGTGAGAGTGTGTGTGTGAGAGTGTGTGTGTGAGAGTGTGTGTGTGAGAGTGTGTGTGTGTGTGTGTGTGTGTGTGTGTGCGTGCGTGCGTGTGTGCGTGTGTGTGTGTGTGTGTGTGTGTATATACAGTATGTATATACACACACACACAAAACTTGATATTTGGCATTAAACAAAAAAGTACCCCATCTGCTTCCTGAGGGTATATAAGTTGGCTTGTGCACATCTCCAAATGCCTTCAAGCCATTTAGACATTAACAGCAAAATGATAATGAGAGAAAGTATATAATTTTTTTTTTTTTGTTGACTCATAAGAAAAGCAAGGCGATGACACATTTCTTCATTACTAAGACAGATCTGTTTTATAGTTATGAACGGCTAATGAACATAGGCAATTGTAAAACAACATTTTAAAACTTTCTCCATCCAATTAATGAGCAAAGGTTACACTAAAACATAACCTTTTTACATTTTAAAGTACGCGTAAACAAAATGAAATTTTTTTAATAAGTTGGGAATCGTTCAGCTCTCCCTACAGACGGCTATTTTAAATCATGTTTATAAATATGCATGTTATCACTTTAACAACTTCAACCATTAAAAAACAAGTAAAAAATGTGCTATATATTTAGGTCATTGCATAATGTTTATAGCAACTGTTATATTTGCCTATTACAGGCAAGGGCCTCAATTCACTAAGATCCTGCTGGAGATAATAAGGCAAGAGAAAACCTGCCACCACACAGTGAGAGAGTTATCTTATCTCTTCATTACTTAAGTTACCTCCTCTGTAGTTAAGTTACTTCCTCTGTAGTTAGTTTCACATGCAGTTAATTAATAGTCTGTCTTTAAAGCGGATCCGAGATGAAAAACTAACTATAACAAGTAACTTGTCTATATATCTTATCTAAAGTTTAGATGGCTTACACAGCAAATCTAGCTGCAAACAGTTTTAATAGAATATAATTATTTATTCCTGTGATACGACAGCAGCCATGTTGTTTGTAAAGATTACACAGGGGCATCAGCCTAATCCCCTCTCCTCCTCCCTCCTCCTCCCCTCTGCCTCTGAAATCAATGGCTAGTAACACCTTCCCCTCCTGCCCAGACTGAGCTCCCATGAGCCCTTGCTACTGCCTTGGCTCTCTGAAAACCTGTGGGCGTGGTTTTTTTTAGTTTATAGGGAATTAGAGTATTAAAACAAAAACAAAAAAAGTATTTGGCTTGAGGAATGACCTATAAACAATAGGAAAGGAACACAATTAAAGAGACACTGAAGCGAAAAAAAAATGATGATATTATGATTTGTATGTGTAGTACAGCTAAGAAATAAAACATTAAGATCAGATACATCAGTCTATTTGTTTCCAGTACAGGAAGAGCTAAGAAACTCCAGTTGTTATCTCTATGCAAAAAAGCCATTAATCTCTACGACTAAGTTAGTCGTGGAGAGGGCTGTTATCTGACTTTTATTATCTCAACTGTAAGTGAACTGTTTTCTTTTTATCTGCTAGAGGAGAAGTCATTACTTCACAGACTGATCTGAAAGACTCATTTTGAAAGCTAGTGTTGTGTAATCTGCACATATTAGAGAATGATGCAATGTTAGAAAAAACACTATATACCTGAAAATAAAAAGTATGAGAATATTTTCTTTGCTGCTAATCTTCTAGTAATTATTCATAGTACACAACCAATTCATTATATCATATTTTTTTTCCGCTTCAGTGTCTCTTTAGGTTTGCCTGAGGTAAAATGTTTCCTGAATACTACATGCCTCGTCACCATGGTGATAACTATAGAAACGTTATTAAAGACAGGAGATAAGCTTAGTGAATTGAGGCCAAGGTTGTTGCGCAGTTGTCATTTCATATTAGCAGATACCTTCACTGTTCATCTCAAAAGCCAATGGGTCATGCCTGTTATAAACTGTTCTAATCACCTTTTTCCGGCACCAGCAACTTCTTATAGTTGCGTCTCACGGACTGTGAGATAACTGGACTCTCAACACAGCAAGCAGAAGATAGACATTTTCTCAGGCTTCTTCAATATTCACATTATTTATTCAGGAAACGGAAATACAGATAGATACAGTCAATCATATCCTAGCCACGCCAATCTTCATGTTGCGTTACAAGCTTCTTGATTAAACTTCCTGCTGAAGTCAATCAGGTACCTTCTTTCTAAACTACGTTACACTATACTACCTATGTACAGCATACATTATATCAGATTACATATAGAATGAAAATACTTAGAAGTTCCAGTCAGCATTGAGAGCTAGTGTGAAAGTAAGAAGAAGAGTGAGCTCCCATCGCTCACTCTGGGTTTAATACCGACTAGGAAAGAGTTAAATATGACATCATCTTCGCCATCCCCTAGATCAGACTATTGGTGGAGCCCCCTCGTGGGGTCATAATACCCACCTACTCAATTAATATTTAATGAGGCTTTTGACATACACACAAGGAATTCGGTATTTAGTAAATATGGCTGATGTTTATTGTTCTAGTGGCGGTACATGCCCAGGTCAGGGAGACCTGTGGCCTTGTCCATAGAACAGCTTCTTGGTATGTTCTGGTTCTGCTGACAGAACTGCAGATTTTCTCTCTAAGAGAAAATCCCCTTAAAGGGCAGGTCTGCTCCCCAAGCCTTTTTGACTAACTCAGTCCAAATAACTGAGGCCTACTTAAATTATAACAATGCCCATCTAGCTACAACCACCACAAGGTTTCCATGGTGAATCTCCAACCTCAGGTCAGAAAGGTAATTAAATTGTAGCGTTCTCTCAAGAGTTCCAGCTATCACACAAACCAGTATGTTTATCAATGATATGAATATGGTATAGCAAGAATGTTCAAAACTGGAACCGCGTCAAAAATGTATTGACTACCAGAAATAAAATTTAAAAAAATACTGTGCAGGAGCTTTACAGAGTAACTGTAACCAAAGATTGAACTTCATCCCAATCATGAGCTGATAACCATTTTCAAATGGATCATTAGGGAGCTCTGTATGGCTGATATTTTGAAACCCCTCCCACTGCGTGATGTCAGCACCTAGGTACTGACATCACACTGCGGGAGCCTTGTTGCATTGTGGGAAATAACTGCTTTTTCCAACTGCCAAAAAAAGTCATCTCCTTCCACAGACATGCCAGCAGTAAAGATGTCACCATGTGATGCATTTCAGAATGTAAATCAGGTAGAGGAAAGATCTTACAATGGTCAAACTGGCTAAATCGTTTATAAATTATTGTACAACTTAAGCACTTTTTCATTATGTTATTTTCACTGCAATTCCTCTTTTAAGTCAAACTGCACTTTTGATGAGAAAAAAAAAAAACTGTACTCCAAAGCTAGGTACACAGGTTGGCGTAAACTCTACTGAGATCCCACTGGTGTAGGCATACCTCTTTCCAGCAATATTGGTTTCTGAAGCCACAGATGGTTGGCTGCCATCCAGTATACAATACAAATACAGAGAATGGCCAGCACACCAGGTAACAATTCAGACGTTTATTCATCCACTCTCTGTATTTGTATTGTACACTTGATGGTGGCCAACCATCTGGGGCTTGTTAATGTCATAGCTGTATGTTCATCCAAGTTTCATATATATATGCACTTAATAGATATAAGGTGAGACCAATGTTTAATAAGGCTAATGTAACACAGATGATTCAGATGAATAGAGTTACCCTTTAAAGTTAGTCTCAGATTCTTTCTTTGCAGACATGCTTTAGCTAAGACCTGGCACTGTGTGAGTTTGTCTTCTCAGGAGTTTCTAAACAGATATGGCGTGCCTGGTACTGCAACCTCCCATCGGGGGATGATTCAAGTCACACAAGTAAAGGCCTTGAAAGTAACTATGGGAGCAGGATGCCGGAGAGATTGTGTGCTGTAGTCAAGACCAGGTGCAAGGCTGTGAGAATTCTCCGCCCTCTTGGAGTGAAAGAAAAGACCCTCAGAGACATATATTATTATTGGACAAGTAAATTACATCATGACCACGTAATTTGGGGTATAAGAACTGGTGCACAGCGGAAGTTGAAGCAGAAACCTTAAACTGCCTTGACCCTTTTGCTAGGCTTATCTGGGTTTCCCTCATGTATACATGTGCCATTTTTGAATAAAGCCATAAGTTGTTTTTTTCTTTTCATCTCCTGACTTATTTTTAAAACCTTGGTGTATTGGTAAGTAAGTGACTTCCACAGGCTTCAGCACCCAATATTCCTGTGAAGAGGTGAAATTGCTTCATGGTGGACATAGTGCAGGTGAGCAGGCCTTGCACTGCAATGCACAACCAACACAATGTAGTCAACACTGTGTGCAATAACTGTCATCAACCAAGTGAAAATGTTAGCCATTTCATTATTGGAATATAGAATGGGATTATAGCAAGGTTTCATGTATAAATTGACCTCTAGTGATATATGCAGTAAATGAGAAATTCATCAATCTACAGACATTAGTTTATTCCACAAGGCAAAAAGCATAGAAATCAATCAGAATGCAGCTTTCATTGACCAGATAATGGTAAACGTGTAAACTAAACCTGACTGATGGCTATGGGACTGAACTGTGTATGTTATCACTGCACTTAGCACTCCCAAGCGACACGGACATTGTCATTGATATAATAGATTCAATAAATTGCTGTATGGACTGCTTACCAGTACTACTCACTCTAAACTTTCCTACTCTATAAAGATCATTTTTCTGCGGGACAGAGTACTAATAGTTTTCTCTCCAAATAGGAAGATCATTTTTATCATTTGATTACAAAATTATGGTCTGCAGCACTAATCTGTTCATGGAATGTTCCTTCTTTACACAGAAAATCTTGTCACAACAATGAGAGTCCCCTTCTCTACCATCAGAACCCCATACTACTAGTTACCAAGTGGATCAGAGATAAACTTTTACTCATTGCAGAATTGAGCCCCTTCCAAATACTTTATATAGTATTCCTCAAGCTAAATACTTTGTTTTAATACCATTATTCACTGTAAACTAAACAAGCCTCTCCCGCAGCTCCTCCAGTTCCTAGGAATTCTGAGTCCCATGTAGCAAGTGCTCATGGGAGCTCAGTCTGGGAAGGAGGAGGCGGCTTTTCCAGTAGGAGGAGGTGGAGGCGTTACCGTCCAGAGATTTCAGAGGCAAAATGGTGGAGAGCGGAGGAGAGTGGAGTGGAGTTTTAACAGGCTAATGGGTGGAGATGCAGAGCAGCTTACCTGTGTATTGATTACAAGAAAAATGTGGCTGCTCTCATTGTATCACAGGAAGAAATAATCATATACGGTTGAAGCTGTTTGCAGCTAGATTTGCTGTGTAAATTATCTAAACTTTTGGTAAAATATACAGAGAAGTTACTTATTATAGTTAGTTTTTCATCTTGGAAATGCTTTAAGATATTTAAAGGGAACCTTAACTGTGAGGGATATGGATGATTCTTTTTAAACAATACCAGTTGCCTGGCAGCCCTGCTGGTCTCTTTGGCTGCAGTAGCGGCTGAATCACACACCTGAAACAAGCATGCAGCTAATCCAGTCTGACTTCAGTCAGAGCACCTGATCTGCATGCTTTTTGAGGGGCTGTGGCTAAAAGTATTAGAGACACAGGATCAGCAGGAGAGTCAGTTAACTGGTATTATTTTAAAAGAAAAATCCATTTAAGAAGGAAAAAAAAAAGAAAAAAGAAAAAAGAACCAGCAGTAAGAAATTTTATTTCTTGTCTTCCAGTACTGCACCAGGTGTTCCTCTACTTGGCAAGCCTTCACTATGGGCTTTGTTCTTTGGAATGACAAGTGGCAGTCTGGGCAACTACAGGGTTCTTTGTCACTGGCCTAAAGTAAAGTTCCCTGACTCCAGAAGGGAGAGCTGGAGAAGGAACAGTCCCAACAGCTGTTACATGAAAACCAGGTGAGGAGAATAAAACGATTTTTTTCATAAATAGCAGCAAGTGGTTGTCTTGGGCATAGGAGCAATGAAGCAAATTTTTTTGTATTTTTTTCTAGTAAAACGGATTTAAAGTGTTTGGATCTGCTTCCCTAGCCCCTTAAAAAAAATTGCATTTTTGCTAAATGTATTTTTTGCTAACCAGAGTATACACAATCAGTGCATAATCTGCATCTAACTGCAGCCACAAGACCTGTTTGATTATGTGTGTCTAGGGATGAGTTAGCAACACTGAGCCACCTGTGTGGGTGTTGCTGGGTGGATTAGGAATGGAGCAAGCAATCTTCACAAGAGGTTACATATAAATAGCATACAGTGAGAGCCTATAATGTATTTCTTTAACCTGCTCATTCTCTCATCGAAAAATCATTGCTTTTCTTCAGGGGCAGAAAAAAAAAATTGGCAGAGTTGCATATGGGAACACTGGGGAGCAAGGCCGGATTTACCATATGGCACTGTAGGCACATGCCTAAAGGCACCTGATGATGGAAGGACGGCTCACTCTCCTCCCAGAGTGCCTCCCTCTCTTCCCTATGCAGAGTCCCAAGTGGAATGAACATGAGAGGTTACTCACCCGGCTCTCTGCATTCCACTGCCAAAATCTACCTTTAAGTAGAGGGCACCGCTAGTAACCCAGTACTGTGGGTCACCTCTAGCTACTAAATATCGAGGGTACCTCTGGGTACCTAATACTAAATGGCACCTGTAGCTACCTATGCCGGTCAAAGGACATAAGGAAGGAGTGACAGCTGGATCAGCCAGCACACTTGCGGTGCGGTTTGGCGGGGGTTTGTAGGTTTATGGAGGGTGAAATCTAGGGTGCCAAGACATCTGTGCCTATAGGCTCCTGTGATGTAAATCCAGGCCTGCTGGGGACCATTGACTTGTATTTGTTAGCAAGTTCAAAAAAAAAAAAAAGTTGTTCCAAGCAGTAAGGAGGATCAGAGACCACAACTCAGGGCTCATGTAGAGCAGTTTTTAAAGAGAACCCGAGGTGTGTTTAAAGAATGTTATCTGCATACAGAGGCTGGATCTGCCTATACAGCCCAGCCTCTGTTGCTATCCCAAACCCCACTAAGGTCCCCCTGCACTCTGCAATCCCTCATAAATCACAGCCATGCTGTGAGGCTGTGTTTACATCTGTAGTGTCAGTCTCAGCTGCTCCCCCCGCCTCCTGCATAGCTCTGGTCCCTGCCCACTTCCCTTCCCTCCAATCAGCAGGGAGGGAAGGGATGCAGGTGGGGACTGGAGTTCTGCAGGAGGCAGGGAGAGCAGCAGACTGACACTATAGAGATAAACACAGCCAGCTCTGACAAGCTGTTTGTCAGCAGCGTGGCTGTGATTTATGAGGGATTGCAGAGTGCAGGGGGACCTTAGGGGGGTTTGGAATAGCAACAGAGGCTGGGCTGTATAGGCAGATCCAGCCTCTGTATGCAGATAATATTCTTCAAACCCACCTCGGGTTCTGTTTAAAGAATTGCAAAATCTAACATTTACATTTCATAATTGATGATCTGATTACTGACTGGCCATACTGAAAGCTTATCTTCTGTGACTGGATCTATACTTTAGGACTTGCATTAGTAATATTGTTCACAACATGATTAAATGAACAGTGACAAGTGCCCAATCTTTTACAAAAAATATTGTTGGAAATTTGTACTGTACTTTTTCCATGTTACTGTAATTTACAAAATATTTTGCTCACTGGATATACTCAACACAGGTGTATAGTTACCAACACAGCTATAGAACCTTGTGACAGAGGTCACATTTGATCGATCCACGTGCATTTTTTCTCCATTGGCAATTTGTATTAGTCTATATACACTGGTAAATCAATGGGATAGTTCATACCTAATGCAAATTTCTGCATATGGGAAATATGGGACATTAGCGGAGGGGTTCTATTGTAGAACAGGATTCCTGACACCTTATTAAACGTAATTGGACTTGGCTTCATGATCTTCATAAACCTGCTGAATTTCATGTATGCTTGCATGAACTCACTGTCTCCAGTCTGCTGATCACCTGACACCTTACGGCTAAACAGTAACAAGCACAACTGTCATCTTTGTGTTTACATTTACCTGCATCAGTGTTTCAATTCAGCTAACATCTGGAAATCTGCCTGAAGAAGGGGACTAGATCCCAGAAAGCTTGCATAATTTAAAACCTCCCTGGCGTTTTATTAAAATCGCCAGGGAGGCTGCGGGAGGGTTTTTTTTTTATAAAAAAAAACTATTTCATGCAGCCAACTGAAAGTTGGCTGCATGAAAGCCCACTAGATGGCGCTCCGGAGGCGTTCTTCCGATCGCCTCCGGCGCCCAGAATAAACAAGGAAGGCCGCAATGAGCGGCCTTCCTTGTTTTGCTTCCCTCGTCGCCATAGCCGATCAGGAAACTATTTGTTCCGGCTGCGCAGGGCTCGGGCGGCTGGGGGGACCCTCTTTCGCCGGCGATCAGGCAGCACACGCGGCTGGCAAAGTTCCGGCTGCGTGTGCTGCTTTTTATTTGGCGCAAATCGGCCCAGCAGGGCCTGAGCGGCGACCTCCGGCGGTAATGGACGTGTATACTCGTCCATACCGCCAAGGAGGTTAACTCTACCAGTTAGCCATTAAAAGGTATTATGTTTACATAACGTTTCTACTTACATAATCTGTTTGGCTAACAGTACAGAAACTTTTTTGCTACTATGCATATGGGGGAAAAAAAACTGAAACCTTTGCATTGTTCAGACATTTTCTCCATTTTTGCTGTAGAAAAACCCCAATGGTTTTCTGCATACAAACTCACGTAGCGTCTGAAAAATGCATACAAAAATACATGCGGTGTGAGCGCTGCCTGAACCTTTACAACCAGTTCACACAAACGCTTGTACGTCATTTACCACAGGTCATAGTTTCCTGCAGTTTGTGCAAATGCCACTTTTTTATTCCCCTCTTTCCTGTTTGAGTCAAACCTGGAAGAATAAGGTTGCTTCCAAGGTCAATTATCTCTGGGCCTCTGTGTACCCCTGTAGGGGTGAAAAAAGCTGATCATCACCATCGAAAACTGTCAAAACGCTTTTCTGCATGCTTGCATTTTAGCAAGACGTTGCAGGACGCCTATGTGAACTGAGCCTAAATCCTTTGCGTTGCAACGGACAATATTGCATATTCCTATGGGGCTTTCACATCTTGTGTGGCGCAGTGGGTAGAGATACAATAACTTACAGCATGCGGTGCGTCAACAGAGTGACACGCGTTTACAGTGGCAGTGAGGCATACTATCATTGTACGATCACACTGCAACACTGCTATGCCGTACAACTTTTTGGCTTTGTTACGTTGCGATTTGATCACAATGCAACTTACACAGTGCGAAAGGGCCCTTAGTCATCAGATCGGCATAAACTAGCATATCACATATAGCTCCATCATGGACAATGACAAAATTCTGATAATCCATTATACCTTTTTTAATATGGCAAAAACAAATGTACAGATATAGATTTTAGTATCAATATTTATTTACAAAATAATCTTGCGATCAAAAGAAAAAGGATTTCATGTTGCAGTCAACAATAAAACCCAGTGATTCCTTCAAGGAAAGCTTGTCATACAACGATAGATGTGATCAGTCAAGTAACCACAGAATGATTGGATCAGTAAGTCTGAAGGAATCGCACATCCAGAAGTTCAGTGTGACTTTGTGAGAAAACTGATTCTTGAGGCAGTCTCATATGCTGGCAAATTTTCAGAGAATCTATTAGAACTTCTAATAGGCTGAATAATAACCAGACTGCTTCAGACTTCCCATCAGATTGAATTAAAATCTGTCTATGGCAAGCTTATCAGACAGCTTGGACAGCACAGCTGCCAATATTTCTACTTTCTAGGATGTCTGTTGCACAGTTGGTGAAACAGCCAATCAGTCTTCCTACTTTCGCAGAACACAATAAAGCATTTCATTAGTAGAGCTGAACAACACTGGTGAACACAAATAATACAGCAAACCTAGATTAGATTTTGACAGGGAAATGTTGCCAGGGTTATATCAGAACACAACGGTGATTGCTGAAAGGTTACCGATAAATTGACAATTGTAATAATTTAGCTATTGAGCAACTCCACTTAAGTGCTGCAGCTAAACTGAGAACGTTTACTAAAGAAATCAGTATTTAATCTGAATTTATTAATGCATTAGTGTACTTAAAATGAATGTCAATTACTGATTTTATCTCCATTTTAAAATACAAACATGTCACTCCTACTGTTTTGCATAAAAAAAACAAAAACACTAGCCCAAGCCATACACTATGAGACATTCCTCTGCAGATCACTGTGATTGAATCTGCCAAAGATTGTTGCCTCAGTATACTGCCCAATCATAATTGTGACTGATTTCTTGCAGAACTTGACTGACATTTCCAAAAGGACAGGACTATCTATGCTTGGGGGCCTAGAGCTTGTGACATGTTCCGCCTGCTAATGCTGCCCTCTCCAGCTCAATGCAAAGTATTACTGCAGCAAAGCACTCTAACACTCGCAGCTCCAGCTGGTGTGCTCCTTCCTCTGTTCTGCAGTCATCTTCTGGTGCCTATTCTGACCCCGGAGGTGATGTACACACTGCCAGGTCATGGGGTATGAGCACCATGAGATGACGGCAGCAGAGGGAGGAGCACACCAGTTGGAGTGGTGAGTGTCCAGATTGGATCCCAAGGATCCCGGGGGTGGGGAGACTGACACCGCGGTAATTGATTTTGTCGAGCAATTCAGCCTCCCATTTGCCGCCCACCAGTGCAATTCGAGTGCAATTTAAATGTCAACGTGGGGGGTGGGGGGGTTTCGCTTGTACCAGGCCATACTACCAGGCCATGCTAACAAACGCCCGATCGGTGCAGGAGAGCAGCTGACAAGCTGTGACTTAGCCGCTTGTCAGTGGCTTGTGTGAAAGGGCCCTAACAAATAAGGACGCAGAACTTTGGATTACAAAATCAAAGCTCATAGGAGCTGATCTATTGCTAGACCTGACTTCTTGGGATAAGTACATTAGCATGTTATAAGACTTTTTCATAAGCACTACAAAATCCATCTCTACAGGAATGAATAAGTGAACAGCAAAGATGTCAGTGTTCTAGCTTAACAATCTGAATAACTCCTTTTATTCAGTGATCATCGAATAAAAAGCACAATATTCTGGGTGTTCTTTGATTGGGCTATTTCAAGCTGAATAAATCTGCATAGAACTGACAAAAAATAAAAATGTACATCAACAGAATTATTAGCATCTCACTGACCACCCTAAGAGCCCGAGTGTTTGTTATTATTTATCTACTACAATAATATCCAAGTGTCCTTGCATACACCTGTACCTGTGTCCATGCATTTGCGCTACTGTGCATGTGCACGGACAGCCATTGGGACAGGAGGACAGGGCGCGCTGACATGCAGTGGTGGTGGCGGTGACCGACCTAGAGTACGTTTATAAACATGCTTAGGTCTACTAGTTGTATTTATAAAACGCCAACATTACGTAGCGCTGGACAATAAATAGGAATACATACAATATAAACAAGGGGTGATAGACAGCGTAGTAGCAAACGCTTATACAGCATAGCACAAGATTATCCCTGCAAACAGGGAATAAGATGCATGATCATGTGATCTTACAAAGACCCAGCAATTAAAGTCTGAGTTAGACCATGGAAAGGTGTGTTTTTAACTCCCTATTTACCCAGTTAGTGGACTCATTCACAGTTCAGGAATATTTGCAGAGGGATTATTCAGAGACATGGATATAAAGGTACAGTATTAAAGGATTAAGAATAGTATAGGACTGTACACACTGCAGCTGGTTCCCCATCAGCAAAAAGCAAAGAATATTATCTTCTACTGGACATTCTCAGCTAACATACCAGTATCTCAAAAAAGGGGGAGGGGGAAATCAGCAACATAAGCAGAACTGCACATGTCAAGCCATCAATTTATCTGACCGCTTCAAGATCTTTAATGGAATTTACTAGGGGTCTACTTCCCATAACATGCCTAATCCATCCATGGTCAATCAGTTTCAAGCAGTTTAATGGGGCAGAGGGAAAACTGGTGGAGATCTGAGAGCCAAATAGCAGCGGCAAGCGGCGCAATGCTAGAAGCTTGGTGGACTAATAAAATTTCTACTAATCAAGTAAATTGACAAGTGGACAACTATGTAGAATGCAATCGACAGGAAGTGATCAATCGTCATAAATGACCCATGTATGGCTAGTAGAGATTCAAAGTAAAATTTGAACACAGCTTATTGTCCACCTTATAATAATCAAACTTAGTGTAAGTTCAACCAAAATGCTGCACATGACTAATCAAATTACAGGAATGAAGGATCCACTTATTTCTTGCTTAATTCAAACTGTCAGTTAATCATTTTCTCCTGGCATCTACTTAGCTCTGTGCAATGTTCCGGTTCATCTTCCTCTAATTTCACTTCTCATGGATCAAAAATCTTCATTTAATTCTACCTAAGCTTATTTCTAATGGCTAACCATGACAGTTCAATGATAAGAACTTATTGTGGGTGTGTGCATGCAAGTAATGTAACACATGCACTAATGCTCTAACGTCCCAGCAATTCTGGCTTTATTGTGATATCACCCAGGGAAGGGTTACAAACGTTTACATGTCCCAATCCAGTACTTCTAGATCCTATGTTCTCAATGGGTGGTCATGCGCAAGCCAGAAAGTACTTATGGTGATCTCTGGGGGTACTTGGACTTGTCATAGTTAATCATGGTAAGTATACAAATGAAAAAAGATAAATCATACACAAATAAACCCAAATAAGTACATAATAAATGGAAAGCATCAAGAAATGCTTGAAAAACATTAATACACAGTTGCAAATACATATTCATCAAGGTGTACCTACACATAGTAGGTGGTACTTGACCAACCATAAGACATTAATAAAAGGGGTACATGCTAGATAATGTTGAGAAACATTGGCCATCTTCAAGCCTTTCCAATCAAGTCCAATCATTTTACAATAAACAAATACACAATAGAAATTGTCATTACAATTCATTATAGATTCTGCTAATCAATTAATCTCTGAAAAACCAAGAATGGCAACCAATAATCTGCTGTGATCTGCTCTGAGGATTTCATGGTGTGATTAGCCAGCAAAGGCCAGTGGCCATTTCTAGGAGCCAAGTGGGGTTGAGTGGAAATAAACAAATGACAGGTGGCCAGTGCTGGGGACAGATGAGCACAGACAGTCCTGTAACTGAGCAGACATGCAGATGACTGGCTGCCAGTGTAAAGAGCTGCCTGTCTGGGAATTTCATTGCACGAGGCGTCTCATCCTCTTCTCCAGCCACACTGCCTCCCCTCCCCCCGGGGTAGCGGCTTACCGAGCTTTCCCCGAGAATCCTCCAGCTTCTGGATCTGGTTCTCCAGGAAGAGCATCGCGACCCCGAAGGTCAGCACCGCCAGCAGCTGCAACTTGGGCGGCATCATAATCCTGAGCAGCCCCATCAAAGTGATCTAAGGCGACATAACGCAGGACAGGCGGGGACCGCAGCACTCACACACGCCCCGCGGAGCCGGAGAGAAACAAGAAAAGCCCGCGATACGCTGCGGCTCCAGCGTGATCTGTTCCTTACTGTGCACACACTGCTGCTCCGCCGCTCCTCCAGCTCTAGCCGCAGCACCAGCACCGGCCCATTGCGTTCTACGTCACAATGCCGCGCCCCCTGCGTGTGACGCCTGGCGTCTTCCTCCTTTCCCTTGTTACTAGGCAACCAGACTCCGATATTTCCCACGCTCTAATTGGATAGCAGTCTTCCTGCGCTGTGGGGCCTGACGTGCGGTCTGAGCACTTGCGTGGCCCAAAGTTGGCTGCCTAAACAAGTGCCCGCGCAAAATGAAGCTGAACAACGAGCAACATTAAAAAATAGCCTTCCATCTGAGTTCTGGCTATTATTTATTCGGTTGTCGTGGTTTAGCGTTACAATCAGCTGGGGGCTCATACAAAGAGAGGAGGCGAAATCATTTGATGTGTCTTGAGGCTTTTTCCGGCAGTTATTTAGGCGGTCTCTGGGGTCCTTGCAGTCAGTAGTGCCGGGAGGGAAGATGGTGGCGGAGCGGTTGCTGCTGTGGTGCGTCGCCGTGTTACAGGCGGTGAGTGCTGGAGAGCCGGTGTATAGTTATCTCGGGGGGGGGGGGGGGGGGGGAGAGACATGTGAGGAGAGGGAGCGTGTGGAGACCAGAGCCGTAGTGTGCGGGCGCATCCCCCGGGGTATAGCTCAGGGGTGACGTGGCTCTGGTGGCTTCCTGTTGGATGCTCATTATGGCCTGCTAACCGAAAGTGCAACTAAACCGCAGTCTACGCTTCACCTACGTGTTGTCTGATTCTAATGCCGAATGCACAGATACCAGAATAAAACTGGTGTTTTATCGGAGTGAAGCTAAACTCAGCAAGCCTTTACTTTCCCCACGCTCGTTTTCAAATTCTAATGCCAAATGCTCAGAGATCAGACTAACCATTCAGTGTGATGCACCACTATTACGAACAATTCCAAAATGCATGATTATGCATGATTGGAAAGTTAATCACTGGTTTAGGACACCGCTTCTGACATAGAGTTCAAAATCTTGGAGTTACTATCAGGGCTGCAGAGTAGGAGCAATTTTTGGGTACCTTGAGCGGGAGTTGTCGGTTTCATAAACTAAGAATTTGGTTGATTATTGTACCCACTCCATAGTCCTACAAGGGGATATTGTGAGATTAGTTATTACTACAACCTATCTGAAATCCTTGGAGGGTGCTGATATTGGAGAACTGTTAAACCAGCAACCAGTCGTGTTGCCATAACTTCCTTATGAGGTTTCCCGTTGTATCATCTCAACCATACTAGTGCCCAAGAGTCCCTAAGGAGGCTCGTCCCTGAAAAATCATGGTCAAAATTGCAAACGTGGTTTTGTCTATTTCCACTGAGCGTGTTTGCTACCGTAATTTACAATCACTAGTCCATTAAAAACTAATTAAAGTGTTATTAAAATGCAGCACCTTTGCATTCGGCCTAAAATCAAAGCACACCGGTGAAAAACGGGTATGGCGATTTATCACGGTGGTGATTAGAAATGTGGCCAGTGAAAAGCGACCTAACACTGCAGAGTGGACTTTTCAGTGCGCCCATAGTGGCTGCAGCTCTGCGCTTTGAGTCTAATAGGAGACAAGCTCTATACAAATGTGAGCCTAATTACACATGCAAATAAAATGGATATTTGTCCTCTATCTAGAGTAAAATGCTCATTACATTTTAACCTAAAGTAAAATTAAAAAAATGGATACATATGTAGAGGAGAGCCTCTTGTTAGTCCCGTATCCTTCTTATGCCATCCATTTCAGAACTGGGTCAGCACTCTAATCATATCTGACAACAGTTTGTTGGATAAACTCTCGTGGGTGTTCTCTTGTCTAGCACAACCTTCTTCTTGCTGGGCATGTATGTGCACAGTCCGCACATGCAAAGTAGGATGGATGAAGCCGCACATGCACTTCCATTCCTGACACTTCTATGGTTGGGATTAAAGAGTTTTTGGTGGCATATGAGGGACCTACCCCATACTATGCAGTGTTAAAGTATCCCTGAAAAGGAGAAACAAAAAGTAAAAGAAACCCTTGGTGAGCTAGATTGCCTCTTTCATAGACTGTTGATGCTGCCCGAAGTCTCATGGTCCCTCCTGTTCCCTGTCTCTGGTCCTCCATTCAATACCTCCCCCCCCATCCACGCACTACTAAAGGAAGCACTTGTCCATGCACGCGTTCTTTCACTGTGCATGTATGTTTCAAAACTTGTGCAGGTCAGAATCTGTTGATGCTGCCCAAGGGAACTTCTTGGACACTGGTGAGTGAAGAGGACCCAGCACAAGGTACGAAGAGGAACTCTGATGACAACAAGCAGCTTTAAGAGGCTTAAGGGAGTCTGAAGCGATTTTTAAAATCAGTGTTCTCCCCAGGCTCTTTTAGCCGGGTGCTCCACCTGGCTAGATTTGGTGACCACCCGGCTGTCATCGGCTCACCTCGTCCTATGCTGTAAGCAGAGTTGCCCTGCATTTTCATCTCGCCCCACCCGGCTGGAAAAAAAATTCTGGGGAGAACATTAAAAATAAAAGATACTCTCCTAAGGAGGGGGAAGACTCTGGGTCCTATAGAGTCTTCCCGGTCTCCGGCTCCCCTGTTAGCAGTCCACAACTGTTCGGTTGTGGACTGCTCTCTTCCGGGTTGGGCTGCCTTCAGCATTTTTTTTGGAAGCACTCAGGCTTTCAAAGACTGGCCCTGCATGGGGGAGCACAGAAGGGGAGGAGGACACAAGCGGGGACAGAGGAGGACACGAGAGGTGCAAGGAGGATATAATAATTCAGGAGAAGACCACAAGATGCCTCATCCATTTTTTAATCCCTGGTTTTTGTGCTCTAAATGGTGTGAAATACAGTCATTTCAAAATAATCACATTTTCACCCACAAAACAAAGCATGTGCATTGATTTTCCTTAAAGTTGTAAATTTTATCTTTTTTTATGTCGTGGAGCATTTTTTTTTTTTTTTTATGAATTTAGTCCAGTCTATGTGCAGTAGAGCAATATGCAGGCACCACTTTGTGAACAAAGGTGGTTGATTGAGCCAACAGGATTTCATTCTTTGTGTTCTGATTTGTTTGATCACTGATGGACCTGGCAAAAGGTTTTATATTGTGAACATGTAGCTCACACCACACCTGTAGTGTGCAGATACAAATCAGCCTAATGGAAGCTCTTCTAGGTATTGAGTGTAGCCATGCTATTTACCTGAGATCTTCTCCATTCTTTTTGCAAGTGCCTAGATCGGGACATGGGCGGAGCACGTGAGGAGGTCCTTCTCACATTCAGTTGTTTCTCAGGAACCTGTTACAGCTGGTATACAAGACAAGACAAATAACATTTATATCACGCTTTTCTCCTGGCGGACTCAAAGCGTCAATACATGTGGGACAATCAATAATTTCTTAAGATTTCTCAGAAGGTAAAGGAATGCATAAGAATCCCAAGGCAGTGTACATACGAAGACTCCCCCCAACCATAATTTTGCCCCAGCATCCTGAGGTATGTGTGTTTGGCTAAACTGTTTCATGCAGGCGAGGATTATTCCTAGCTGAATGGCTTACAAAATTTCCCTCCGGAGCATTGCAGCCCTGCCTCCATGTACTGACTGCCAAGAGTATTGCTTTCCTTTTCATCTTGCAATTGCTGGTTCCCCCAAGACCTGCCCTCCACTCTTGCATTTTACCCCCGCCCCCCAGATGCTGCATGAGGATACAGCTCAGGTGAAGTGGCTATATTAGTCATGCAGAAACATATTGGCATATATACAGGACTGATTATTTTACTGCCCTGTCCAATGATTTAATGCCTGAGAAAATGGTCCGCTTAGCTATGGCTGCACTCAGATGTGACTACATGGGGGAGCCGCCTGTCTACCTCTGGTACCAAGCAATAAGAAGCTCCCAGTGAATTCACCGCCTTCAGCTGCCCGTATGAGAAGCAGTTGGTGTGAGTAGGAGTTTTGCTTTTACATAGCCAATATAGTGATAGTCTTGAGATTGTATACATTATGCACCTAATGTAATAGCTCCGCTAATGTATAGCCAAGAGCTGGCGTTCCGATTTCACAGTGTTGAGATTTGCTTGCGTAGTATAATATCTGTATAAGAACTTTACTGAACACCCAAGTGAACAAGCATCTAACAAGTGCATACCCTGGTGTATCCCAGGGGGACATTAGTTGAGCTCAAGTACTTGAATTCATCAGTCAGCTCACTTAGTCAGGGCTGGTTCACATTCTGGATCTTGACTGTTTCCCTGTGTGATAATTCTCACTCGCATGTAGCATTTCTCGGGTGATTGCATTGTGATTCTCGCTCTATTGAATGGGAATCGCTGTAAAAAGGCAAAATTGCAATCGTGATTTGCGCTCCCAGTGTGAACTAGCGCTAAGTCTTGAGATTATTAAAAAAAAATCACACACGCACATACTTACTTTTTTTTTTTTTTTGTTTTGTTTTTTTTGTTCACTTAAAACTTTAAGGAGTGTTTAAAGTATTTATACACAATTATGGAGTACTCCTAAGGGCTGGTTCAGATCAGTTCTATCATGTGATATTTGTTTCTTTAACAAATTGCCGAGCTCCATCTCTTTATCCTTTTGCCGCTGTTGCCAATGTCCCTCGGCTAGCAGAATCCTGCATATATTTTGAGCTTTCCAATGATAGAGATGGCCAGTAAAGTGCTAAGAATTCTATTCTGAATGGATGATCAATCAAATGCAATAGCATAACATCATTATGAATCACAGATAAGGGTAGCATCATTTATATTGGAGCTATAGAATACTAAAAAATGTGATAAGGAATATCATCCAAACAAAGAATGGGGCAGCACTCAAATGACCAGGGTGTCTGAGCGTGCTCGGCCTCACCCTTGTATCACTGCGATCAGTGGCCACTTCTACAGCTATTTTTAATGTAACCCTTTTTATGCTTTGATACAAAGTGGAATTTGTAAGGGAGCTGTGCCGGATTGAGGTGGACACTATATTACAGGGCTGTGGAGTCGGTACAAAAATCTTCCGACTCCTCAGTTTCTGAAACCACGACTCCGACTCCGGGTACCCAAAATTGCTCAGACTTCGACTCCGACGCCTTAGTCTAATACTTAACAGGGCTGTGGATTTTGTACAAAAATCATGCGACCCTGACTCCGACGCCTCAGTTTCTGAAACCACGACTCCAACTCCGACTCCGGGTGCCCAAAATTGCTCCAACTCCGACTCCACAGCCCTGCTATATTAAAGCGGACCTGAACTCAGAACTCCTCTCTGCTCTAAAAGATACACAACAGCATAATCTTTAAACAAAAAAAAATGTATTTGTTACAGCTAATACAAATCCTAAAATTTGCACTATTTTCTACTTCCTGATTCATGGAAGCAGACATCTTGTTTACAGCCTGTGCTTTCAAATGGGCTTATCTGCCATAGGCAGTCATGTGACACAGGGGAGAGATCAGATTACAACTTGTGATTAGACACAATTGAGGGCCCCTTTCCACTTGTGCAGTGGGAATCACCATGGAAAAAAATTTGCATGCGGATGCAAATTTCGCATGCAATTGTATGCGAATTTTCATGCGAATTCACGTACGATTTCGCATGGATGACTATGTATGCATATTTAACCATGGCAGTGCCTGTGTGCGAATTCACATACCAAAACCGCATGCGAATTTCCTATAAAATACATTGTATGCGAATCACATAGCGGTATGCGAATTCTGATGGCTCTGCCGTGCAGATTTTTTTTCTGCACAGAAAAACGCTCAGAAATCCTGACGAGTGGTAACAGTCCCATCTACTTGTATTGTCTATGCGAATCTGCATGCAGGAAACGCATGCAGATTCGCTGTAGTGGAAACGGGCCCTGAGGAGGAATTAAACAGGCTAAACTCTCTAAATACTTACAGGGGGCATTCCTCTGTTTTCCTTCTGTCCTGTGCAAGAGTTCAGGTCCACTTTAACTCTCCCTGGCATTCAGTTTCCCCAGGATTTCTGTGCAAAAACTGATTAAATAATTTTTATTACCTTTCTTTTCCTGTAACTCGCCAAAATGTGTCATGCGGGTGTCTAGTATACAGTGCGTGTATGCACGTCAATACTGTTCACAGCAAGCTTTGTATGGACGTGTATATCTGTAAATACCGCTAGGGAGGTTAAGGAATATACGTCTTGCGTAAATAAAGCTTGTCCATTGAAAATGGCAATGCAAGTTTTCAATTACAACGTAAAATGAAAAAGTAAATAACCGTTATCATGACAAATTGTAAATTGTAAATTTTTAAATATGCAAACAATGTACATCTGTCTTAAAGTATAGTGCACTATAAATTACTTATCCTGTGTTCCTGTCACTTAGGCCTCTTTTTTCCAGGGCTGTGGAGTTGGAGTCGTAGCAATTTTGGGTACCTGAAGTTGGAGTCGGTGGTTCCATAAACTGAGGAGTTGGAGTCGGATGATTTTTGTACCCGAATGTCAGCATTTGCAACAACGTGCATGTTAAGCGCCTGCACGTTGCAGCGTTACCTGGTATCGAAAAACCGTTGCGTCTGAGCATGGTAACTGCCATTCTCAGATGCAACTCCATGGGAGCTGCCTGTCTACCGCCTGTTCCCAGCCCTACCAAGCGCCCAACTGGTGGATGGCAGCAGCTCACAGGCAGGGAATTCACCACCTCTCAACTGCTTGCAGAAAAGAGGCATTACAGTGATGGTAAAAAATCTCACAGGTTTTAAACTACCCCATCTCCTAGTGTGGAATTCTGAAAGCTTCCTTTATTCTTCACAAAAGCACACCCCAGAGAGGACCAATACAAAGATGCCTCCCAACTCGCTGCAGATTTATCAAAACCAGTGGATGAAGAATTGAATTAAAATGGTGCAAATGTGGTGCACAAATATACAAAGATAAGGGTAGAGGCGCTCCACAGAATTGTTGGTAATCTGTTCCACATCAAACACCTTTGCTGCTGTGACCAGGAAGGATCCTTTTCACCTCGAAATAGCCAGTCATGCAATATCACAGCGCCAGGGATTATGTTGGTTAGAGCACATAGACAATCCAATCCACCTCCAGGGATAGCTCTTTTACATCTGCATTCCTCCTATGTGACTCAATGCACCAAAACAGAGAAGCAGAAAGAATGTTCCCTCAGTGGATATAACAATTTTTATTCCTCCATGCAAGGCACACCAATAAAAGATAACAGGTAACTTACATCAGGAGGGTTCCATGCCAGTATAGGACCCCCTCTGGATATATCGCTTCCCACTCTTGTGGTACTCTGAACATAGGAAAGCAATCAGCAATGTCCAGCCCGCTCTCGTCCCTGTAAGGCTTGGTGGTGTATTCTCCACAGTCAGCATGCAACGCATGAGCTGACGTGGAGGAGGTACACACACTAGCACAAGGTAACAGGCTATCCCTAGTATAGTGGAGGGGAGCACTGACTCCAAAAGGAGATTGTGGCGCACAGAGCCGGTGCAGCCACAAACAATGTTTTCATTATAACGTCTCAGCGCAAAGTAGCGCTGAGCGCATAAACCAGAACTGAGGAGATCAGGATAGGTAGACAGAATGAACGCTTGCTAGCTAGCGGCTACTTAGCGACAGCAAGCGTCCAAAACAAGACAGACTGGAATGAGGCAGCCAATGCGATTGCAGCGATGGCGTGCCTCACAAAGACAGGACAGGATAGTCAGGAAATAGCAGGATCAAGATAGATGAACGTAACACAGACAAATATACAATAAGTATGTTTTCCTAGCGTATTACAATTACAGCTATCAATGAAACTATTTGTAACGTCTGACTAACATATGTATATATCGGCAATGAACCGATATATGACATAAGCAGGAACGCTGACTAGGACTGGAGTAATACAGGGAACAGGACTCAGAAGGATTCGCTATCTCTTCGCAGAGATGAACGCAATCCACAAACAGTAACAGAACAGGATTCAGAAGGATTCGTTATCTCTTCGCAGAGATGAACGCTATCCACAAACAGTAACAGAACAGGATTCAGAAGGATTCGTTATCTCTTCGCAGAGATGAACGCTATCCACAAACAGGACCAGGAGCAGGATACTAGCTCAGCACGGGTGCTCACGATACGCGCAAACTACCAAAACGTGCTGGAAAGCTGACTAACTGCACACAGGATATAAACAGTTCGTGTACGTATACATCAGCGACACTGATGTATCAACGTAACACGAATACAAGGAAAATAATAAACGTGCTGGTATGCATATATATGGGCAATGAACCAATATATGATGCAAAACCAGCAAAGTATCTTTAGAACAAGAAACACGATCGGGGGCTGAAGCGACAGCAAGACAAGCTTAAGCTGAAGCTATGAAAACCCGAGGAGTCCTGCAGGAAGCAGATCTTTATACTGAGGTCATCCAATGGGAGCAGACATGCAGATTCCCACACAGGTGAATAATAATCAGTCACAAGCTGACAGCAGGGAAAGGCAGACAAAGCTATGCAGCTTGCATGGAAAGAGATCAGAACTGCCTGAGCTGCAGCACTACTACTTCCAGCAACACCTGCTGCAGCAGCGATCATTACAGTCCCGACTAGTTTCGGCCTTTCGCCGTCATCAGGGGATCTGATGTGGTGCAGTTGCTCAGAGCAGCCAATCAAAATTCTTGATGTGGATATCTGCTCCTTTATTGCACTTATTCTGCTCCAGCCAAATTACTTGCTTAGCTGAATTACAGCAATGGATGTGTGACAACTGACTGAGACTAAATGCAGATAAAACTGAAGTCCTTCTGATCAGAGGGCTGTACATGACAACAAAACAACTTCACTTGCAGTCTTCACCACTAGAAATAGGAGGTACCAATCTACACAGCTCTGAGCATGTGCATAGCCTGAAGATCTGCCAACCTTAGGCCACATACAGACATCAGACCATAGTCTTTGGAAAATGAAAGATCACAGACCAATCTTAGCACCCTTCCTGTAGTATAAGAGCCATACTCTACACAGTCTTTTCTATGGAGCTGAACTCCCCATCAGAAAAAAATCTTTGCAAGATGCTGCACACACAGATGCTGTACAGACGCAAAAGATCAGTATCTGCAAAAGATCTGTTCCTGCCAAAAATCCATTCCTGCAAATTGCAATGATAGTCTATGAGATCTGCAGATCATCATACACACATGATTTAACTGACATTCATCTGCAGATCTGAAAATCCATCCTGGTGGATCTGATCTGCAGATGAATGTCAGTTAAATCATGTGTGTATGATGATCTGCAGATCTCATAGACTATCATTGCAATTTGCAGGAATGGATTTTTGGCAGGAACAGATCTTTTGCAGATACTGATCTTTTGTGTCTGTACAGCATCTGTGTGTGCAGCATCTTGCAAAGATTTTTTTCTGATGGGGAGTTCAGCTCCATAGAAAAGACTGTGTAGAGTATGGCTCTTATACTACAGGAAGGGTGGTAAGATTGGTCTGTGATCTTTCATTTTCCAAAGACCATGGTCTGATGTCTGTATGTGGCCTTAGTTTGTGCCTTCATTACATCCCAACTAGACTATTGTAATGCTTTCTACACCGGCCTTTCAAACAAGGACTTGCACCACCTACAGCTGATATAGAATACTACTGCCAGACTGTTAACTAATCAACCTCGTCATTGCCACAAAACACCAGCCCTGCGCTCTGGCTACCTATAAAATGGAGGATCCAATTCAAGATCAGCCTACTGACATTTAAATCACTCCATAATCTGGGCCCTGGATACATTAAAGAAATGTTGCAGCTGCGTAGCAATCCCCGCATTCTCAGATCCACAGGTTCTAATAATCTAGTCATACCCAGAGTCCACCTAAAAACTGGGTCCCGAGCCTTCTTCAAGCTGCTTACACATTATGGAACTTCTTACCTCAGCAGATCAGGACAGCATCATCTCTGGATGTGTCTAAAGGACAACTAAAGCGAGAGGGCTATGTAGGCTGCCATATTTATTACCTTCTAAGCAATTACCAGTTTTCCTGGCTGTCCTGATGATCCTCTGTAATACTTTTAGTCATAGACCCTGAACAAGTATGCAGCAGAACAGGTGTTTCTGACATTTCAGAACTGACCAGATTAGCTGCATGCATGCTCCTGGTGATATTTAGACACTACTGTAGCCAAATTCATCAGGAGGGCTGCCAGGTAACAGGTATTGTTTAAAAGGAAATAAATATGGTAGCCTCTATACCCCTCTCACTTAAGTTGTCTTTTAAAATCTGACCGAAAACCCACCTGTTCAGTTTGCAGAAATATAATTTTATTTTCTGTGTTAATACTTCATCCTACTACCAGTAACTGAATCTGAGAGGGCCTAAGCAGTTTTAGTCCTATGGGAGAAAAGCTCTATAGAAATGTTATTGTTTTAGTTGCATTGTTTTGAGAAGTCTGTCCCAACATTTTGCCTGTTGGACTGTATCACATCTGTCCAGGAGGGGTTTTAGAAAGAAAAGGAATTACTTGAGAATCCCCCAAAGAGGAGGTGGACTAATCTAATCTGTAACAGCTGTCAGATTAATACTAGGTACTGTTAGTTTCAGCTACATGGGAGAAAAAAAGATAATTTACGGTGATAAATGTACATATTTTGCATTTTAAATTTCACTTTTCTTTTTTTTTTTCTTAGTGGTGGTCTTTTAGTACAGTAGTGTAATGTTTTGATTACCATTTCTTTGATCAATATGTGAGCGAGGAATAAGGCTGGGGTCACACTGTACGGATGCACAACAGAGTGATAATAGCCAATCCACACAGGTTGTACATGCATCGTTCACAAACCAACCATTGTGCATCCGTTTCCGCATCCATCACCACCCATCTGCTTCACCCGCTGCTGGCTATTCAGGTCCTCCGCTACTGCTGGCAACCGCGTTCCGTTCCTTTGCACGGAAGAAGCGCCAGTATACAGATAAGGGCCAGTTCACACAAAAATACCCATTAGGGACATGACTTAAAGAGACTCCGTAACAAAAATTGCATCCTGTTTTTTATCATCCTACAAGTTCCAAAAGCTATTCTAATGTGTTCTGGCTAACTGCAGCACTTTCTACTAACACAGTCTCTGTAATAAATCAATGTATCTTTCCCCTGTCAGACTTGTCGGCCTGTGTCTGGAAGGCTGCCAAGTTCTTCAGTGTTGTGGTTCTGCTATGAACTCCCCTTTATGCACACTGCCTGTGTGTTATTTAGGATTAGAGCAGCTTCTCTCTTCTCTCTCTTATCTTTTACAAGCTGGATAAATCGTCCTCTGAGCTGGCTGGGCTTTCACATACTGAGGAATTACAAACAAGGGCAAAGCTGTTTGCAGGAAGAAAAGAGCAGCCTGAAACTTCAGTGCATGGGGGAAAGAAACACACAAATGATCTCTTGAGATTCAAAAGGAAGGCTGTATACAGCCTGCTTGTGTATGGATGTATTTTCTATGTGTGGACATACTGTACATCAACCTACTTCCTGTTTTGGTGGCCATTTTGTTTGTTTACAAACAAACTTTTCAAAACTGTTTTTAACCACTTTTAATGGGGCGAGGAGCGGCGAAATTGTGACAGAGGGTAATAGGAGATGTCCCCTAACGCACTGGTATGTTTACTTTTGAGCGATTTTAACAATACAGATTCCCTTTAATACTCACATGTTCCGCTGCTCTGTCCCTCGTACACAGGCTGGCGCTGGCAGAAGCATTGGAATCTCCATTTGGCTGCAAAAGAGTAATGGGAATACTCATTGGTTCATGGTGGACCAATACAAACTCTACCTGTTGCTATGTAGAATTGATCTATTGCATCCTCCTGAGAGCCCCTTGCTCCTGCCAGGCTCGGGACTGAGGGACCGATCGGCAGTGGGAAACGTGAGTGGTGATCTTGGGCAAACGTGAAGCGGATGCAAAATGGACAGAGCCCGTTCACCGTGCCCGTTTTGCATGCGCTCAAGTGTGAACTGGCCCTTAGGCTCCCAATGTATTGCACCCGAGAGAATTCTCATTGGTCCACCTCTCAGTGAACTAATAAGAATCCTCCCTGGGAAGGGACATTTTGCCCATTGGTCTGTTGCATTGATCTTCAAACTTGGCTCTCCAGCTGTTAACCACTTGATGACCCAGCCTTTACCCCCCCTTAAGGACCAGCGCTGTTTTAGTTGATCTGTGCTGGGTGGGCTGTGCAGCCCCCAGCACAGATCAAACACCAGGCAGAGCGACCAGATCGCCCCCCTTTTTTCCCCACTAGGGGGATGATGTGCTGGCGGGGTCTGATCGTGCCTGCCTGGGTGTTGCGGGGGGGCACCTCAAAGCCCCCCTCCGGCGAAATTCCCCCCTCCCTCTCCTCCCTCCCTTCCCCGGAGATCCGAGGCTGCACAGGAACGGATCTGTCCTGTGCAGCCTCTAACAGACTCCTGCCTGTCATGTGACAGCGATCCCCGGCCGCTAATTGGCCGGGGATCGCTGATCTGGTACAACGCTGCTACTGTTAGCAGCGTTGCACAAATGTAAACAAAGCGGATTATTTCCGCTTGTGTTTACACTTAGCCTGCGAGCCGTGATCGGCGGCCCGCAGGCTATTCACGGCGCCCCCCCCCCCGCCGTGAATTTACAGGAAGCAGCCGCTCGCGCGAGCGGCTGCTTCCTGATTAATTAGCCTGCAGCCGTCGACGCAGAACTGCGTCGCTGGTCCTGCAGCTGCCACTTTGCCGACGAGCGTTATGAGTGCGCGGTCGGCAAGTGGTTAAGGAACTACAAGTCCCACAATGCATTTGCCTTTATGAATCATGACTGTGGCTGTCAGACTCCTGCAGTGCATTGTGGGACTTTTAGTTCCTTAACAGCTGGAGAGCCAAGTTTGCAGATCACTGGCCTGTTGCAAACCAATGTGGAGGCTGAAGCTTCTGCCAGGCTTATGATCTGTGTACCGGCGCTTCTGTACAGAGGCCTAGAGCGGGGTGCCAGCACTGGGGTAGGACCCAAATAGAAAGTGGAAGGTGAGTAATTTGCTGAACATACACGTTAACCTGCCTAGTGAGAACACTGTCCATTCTCATAGACTACTTTGTAAGTCTGTCGCTATCCGGGTGATCTACAAAAATCCCGCACTGCCTATACTCACGTTTCACTCATCGGAATGGACCAACTGGATCTGTTCCAAACGGACTGATGAGAATAGATCCTATTGCTTTGTATAGGACCCGTTTGCATCTGTACCAATTTGTTCCATTCAAACCTTATTTGCACAGTATGAACCTGGCTTAATAGATCTTTTGCAAAGCCAGACTATTGACCAATGTATATCCACCTTTTGGTTATTTGTAGCTTTGCCTGCAGCCTCATCTCAGCCCAAACGCATGCATGCGAGCTTCTGCAGCAGCTGCCTCGGTTGATTTTAAAAGCCGTATAAGGGACGAAAGGCTCAGTTCTAGCATTGTTGCTGCAGGATTAGATGGAAAGCACTGCTAAAGTTTTAAAGGGTTCAGCTTCACTCGGAGCTCCCTCAGCGACAGCTGCCTGCCGCACTTTAAAGTAAATTATCTTTATTTCTGTATGTGTCAGCAAAAAAAGAAATGCATACATTAAGGGTTTCCTACCTCCATTTGCAAATTTGATCACAGCTAATTGGTTCTCACAATATTTTATTTTTAATCTACTAACCTGCTCATTACTGGAAAAGGATACTAATAAATGTAAACTACAAACAAGGTGATATCCTCCCCTTTCAGTAATTTAATTTCATGCTTCATGTCATTCTTTAGCGCTGGTACTATAATTCTGTTTGGCAATAAGTGGGTAAATGTCAGAATTCAATTAGGCTTTAAATTTGTGCTGTAGATCTAAGAATCCTAAGCAGGTCTCCTTAATATCTTTGTTGTTTCAGAATGAGTTACTTTGCTAGTTAGACTAACCTTATAAATATAGATTGCGATGTCCTTCTCAATGAAATGGTGTATTGAGACAGCACTGGTAAATGCTGCTGGCATGAACACTCCTCTAAGAAAACAAACTGTTCTATATAAAAGAATTATAAGCAGCATTTGCCAGGTACATGCCTATATAAATTTAGGAGCACTGGCACAGCAAATCAGAAACAGTTACTAATGTTTGCTGCAACAGAAGAGTGACTACAGAATAGTACTTGGTTGGAAAGAAAGCAACAAGAATAGTTGTAGGATTTAAAGTGTACCAGAGACGAACGATAATAAAATATATATACCTGGGGCTTCCTATAGCCCCGTCTGCACCGATCGCTCCCACGCAGTCTTCCTCTGCCTTCTCCTTGCCCTGTTAGAAGCTCCGTTTGTTTGGCCAGTCAGGATGCACTGTGCATGCCCGACCACATGCATGCGCCCCGCCAAGCTCCTGTGGCTGGGAGTGCTTTGCACCTGCGCAGAATGCTCCCAGCTGCGGGAGAGAGTCTGATATATTCGTCCACTGTATTTGTGGAGACTGCACCACCAGTTTGTTACTAAATGAGGCACATCTGGGATCATTTTAACCGTGAAGAGTTGTAGAATATATTTTGGTGTGTCCAAAGGGCAACTGTAGTGAGAAGAATATGGAGGCTGCCAAATTTATTTTAAACAATACCAGTTGCCTGGCAGCCCTGCTGATCTATTTGGCTGTAGTAGTGTTTGAATTAACACCAGAAACAAGCATGCAGCTAATAGTATCAGATTTGACAATTTCAGGGTTTATGGCTAAAAGGATTAGAGGCAGAGGATCAGCAGGACAGCCAGGCAACTGCTATAGCTTTAAAGGAAATAAACATGACAGCCTCCATATCTCTCATTACAGTTGCCCTTTAAAGCTTGGACGCACATCACATAAAAAAAAAAAATTATATATACAGTGGGCTTGCAAAAGTATTCGGCCCCCTTGAAGTTTTACACATTTTGTCACAATACTGCCACAAACATGAATCAATTTTGTTGGAATTCCACGTGAAAGACCAATACAAAGTGGTGTACACGTGAGACGTGGAACGAAAATCATACATTACTCCAAACATTTTTTACAAATCAATAACTGCAAAGTGGGGTGTGCGTAATTATTCAGCCCCCTGAGTCAATACTTTGTAGAACCACCTTTTGCTGCAATTACAGCTGCCAGTCTTTTAGGGTACCGTATATACTCGCAAGCAAGCCAAATTTTTGACCCCCCCTCCCCCCCAAAGTTGGGGGGTCGGCTTGCTTGCGAGTCTCGTTGTTGATGGAAGGCCGCCTCCGCCCCGCGTCCGCCGCTGCTATTAGCTTATTGTGCGGCTTTCTGTTCCCCTCTCCGTCTCCCGGGCATGTAAATACTTCACTGTGTGATGACAGGAAGCTGGAGGCAGAGCGGTTTCCATAGTAACGGCGATACACATCGCCGTTACAGGAAACCGCTCTGCCTACAGCTTCCTGTCATCACACAGCAGCCGCCGTGGAGCGAGCTGCTGTGAACTATTTACATGCCTGGGAAACGGAGAGGGGAATAGAGGAAGCCGCACAGTAAGCTAATAGCAGCGGGGGGGAGTTGGGTGAGGCGGAGGGGGGGGGCACTATACTAGCTATACTTGAGCACTATACTAGCTATACTGAGCACTATACTAGCTATACTGAGCACTATACTAGCTATACTGAGCACTATACTAGCTATACTGAGCAGTATACTAGCTATACTGAGCACTATACTAGCTATACTGAGCACTATACTAGCTATACTGAGCACTATACTAGCTATACTGAGCACTGTACTAGCTATACTGAGCACTGTACTAGCTATACTGAGCACTGTACTAGCTATACTGAGCACTATACTAGCTATACTGAGCACTATACTAGCTATACTGAGCACTATACTAGCTATACTGGGCACTATACTAGCTATACTGGGCACTATACTAGCTATACTGGGCACTATACTAGCTATAACTAGGTACTTCACTAGCTATACTGGCCACTATACTAGCTATACTGGCCACTATACTAGCTATACTGGGACACACTGGGGGGGGGATCACGCGGCCAGCATTTCCTACCCCCCGGCTTATATGGGGGTCAATCATTTTTTTCCTGGTTTTTCAGGAAAAAGTTGGGGGGTCGGCTTATATGCAGGCCGGCTTGCTTGCGAGTATATACGGTATGTCTCTACTAGCTTTGCACATCTAGAGACTGAAATCCTTTCCCATTCTTCTTTGCAAAACAGCTCCAGCTCCGTCAGATTAGATGGACAGAATTTGTAAACAGCAGTTTTCAGATCTTGCCATAGATTCTCGATTGGATTTAGATCTGGACTTTGGGCCATTCTAACACATGGATATGTTTTGTTTTAAATCATTCCTTTGTTGCCCTGGCTTTATGTTTAGGGTCATTGTCCGGCTGTAAGGTGAACCTCCGCCCCGGTCTCAAGTCTTTTGCAGTCACCAAGAGGTTTTCTTCCAAGATTGCCTTGTATTTGGCTCCATCCATCTTCCTATCAACTTTGACCAGCTTCCCTGCCCCTGCTGAAGAGATGCACCCCCCGAGCATGATGCTGCCACCACCATATTTGACAGTCGGGATGGTGTGTTCTGAGTGATGTTTTCTGCCACACATAGGGCTTAATTCACAAAGCGGTGCAAACTGTTTAGCACGGATGTGCTAAACAGTTAGCACGTGACGTGCTTTTCGTGGACTTTTGTGCGCGCAAAGTGCCGCGATTCGCGTGATCGTGGACTTTTGCGCACGTAATTTGCCGTGCTAAACAGTTTGCACCGCTTTGTGAATCAAGCCACTAGTGTTTTGCATTTTGGCCAAAAAGTTCCATTTTGGTCTCATCTGACCAGAGCACCTTCTTCCACATGGTTGCTGTGTCCCCCACATGGCTTGTGGCAAACTGCAAATGGGACTTCTTATGCTTTTCTGTTAACAATGGTTTCTTTTTGCCACTCTTCCATAAGAGCCAACTTTGTGCAGTGCGCGACTAATAGTTGTCCTATGGACAGATTCCCCTACCTGAGCTGTAGATCTGTGCAGCTCGTCCAGAGTCACCATGGGCCTCTTGACTGCATTTCTGATTAGCGCTCTCCTTGTTCGGCCTGTGAGTTTAGGTGGACGGCCTTGTCTTGGTAGGTTTACAGTTGTGCCATACTCCTTCCATTTCTGAATGATCGCTTGAACAGTACTCATTGGGATGTTCAAGGCTTTGGAAATATTTTTGTAGCCTAAAGGTGCGTACACACATGCGACTATAGTCGTTTTTAACGATCGTTCCCCGATCTTTACCAATGACGATCGTTACAAAAAACGAACCACCGACTATTAAGGCAAACGATGAACGAGTTAAATCGCTACAAAAGAAAGTTCTGTCTCGGCGGATTTTAACAAACGATGATCGTTTGCAAAAGTAGTACATCGTTGGAAACGGTCGTTCGTACTAGGCTTGACATGCGCATTTCACAATTTCTCCGTGAAACTTCTCATTTTTATGCGCAGGCGCAATAGTTGCTTTACGTGATGTAACGTTAGTTCTAACGATCAGATCGTTACACATCTTTTAAAACTAACTTTACTTAGGTCGTTCTTTCATCAATTAAAAGTTCGTTCGTCGTTCTCAATGAACGATCGTTGTCGCATGTGTGTACGTAGCATTAGCCTGCTTTAAATTTCTCAATAACTTTATCCTTGACCTGTCTGGTGTGTTCTTTGGACTTCATGGTGGTGTTGCTCCCAAGATTCTCTTAGACAACCTCTGAGGCCGTCACAGAGCAGCTGTATTTGTACTGACATTAGATTACACACAGGTGCACTCTATTTAGTCATTAGCACTCATCAGGCAATGTCTATGGGCAACTGACTGTACTCAGACCAGGGGCACGTTGTGCGACTTTAACGTTGCATCAAACGCAACGTCCCACTGTGAAAGAGACCTAAAACTCTATTCTACAACTTATCAGGGTTAAAATGTTAACACATTAGAATATAAGAGAAAAAACATGTATTGTTACCTTGGGAACTTGGCTTTTTAAATATGTATGCCATGAAGGTATATTACTATTATTTTTGCAAATAAGGTCTCAATCATTGATAGTGTAAAATGAGAAATAAAAAGACCCTTTTATTTCCAAATACAAAATTGTCACCATACATTGTGCTAGGAACATAATCTAAATGTTGTAATAACCCGGATGGATAAGCAAATAAAATTTGTGGGTCTAACGTATACTTAGCACTGTTTATTGTAAAGCGCCATTGGATGTAACTGGAAAAATAGTGTGTGTGTTGGTTGTTTTTTTTTTGTTGTTGTTGTTTTTCTTAACCACTTAAGCCCACAGGGTTGTTTACTTTTTTTGCATCTGAGCAACTTTCACCTCTTATTCATTTGCTAATAACTTTATCACTACTCATCACAGTAAATTGATCTATATCTTGTTTTTTCCGCCACCAATTAGGCTGCATTTCCACTTGTGCGGTGCGAATCGTCGCGGTAAAAATTCGCATGGATGACAATGTATGCGAATTTAACTATGGCAGTGCTGGTGTGCTTTTCCATTGTTTCTATGCGAATTTGCATGGAAATTCACATGAAAATTCGCATACCCAAACCTCATGCGAATTTCCTATTAAATACATTGTATGCGATTCGCATAGCGGTATGCGGTATGCAAATTCTGATGGCTCTGACATGCGAATTTTTTCTGCACAGAAAAACGCAAAGGAATCCTGACAAGTGGAAACTGTCCCATTCACTTGTATTGCTATGCAAATTTGCATGCGAAAAACGTATGCGAATTCGCGATAGTGGAAAGGGGCCCTCTGGATTTCTTTGGGTGATACATTTTGCTAAGAATTAATTTATTCTAATCCCATTTTAACAGGAATATTAAAGAAATGGAAAAAAAAAACATTATTTCTCAGTTTTTGGCCATTATAGTTTGAAATGAATACATGCTACAGTAGTTAAAACCCATGTATTTTATTTGGCCCACTTATTACACCATTTCAATTATGTCCCTATCACAATGTATGGTGCCGATATTTTATTCGGAAATAAAGGTGCATTTTTTTCAATTTGCGTACATCACTATTTAGAAGCCCATAATTTAAAAAATTATATTAATATACTCCTTTGACATGCACATTCAGACCCTTAGGTAACTATTTTGTTTTTGATTTTTTTTTATATGTAATTTTTTTTATTTTATTTATTAAACATTTTATTTGGATAATTTTTGGTGTGGAAGGTAAACAGCTAATTTTAAATGTAAAAAAAAAAATGGATGTGGGTGTAATTTTACTATTTAGCCGCAAGATGGCCACAGTCAAAGTCCTGGAAGTGTGATCGTACGCTTCCAGGAAGCATGAGGAGGACGGGAAACTTTTTGTGATAAGAGGCTGTCTGTTTTTCTGCGGGGGGGCTTCGATCAATAAATGGGATCTATAATCCCATTCATTGATCGCTGGGCTAACGGCCGGCGGCGGGAGCATGCGCAACCCGCGGGAGTGCGCGCAGCCTATCTGGACGAGAATGTTCGTCCAGATAGGCTTAAGTGGGTAAATTCCCTTTTAAGATGCATAGAAAATAAGGTTATAAACAAATTTTTCACACTATAAAAGTACAATTTGCCCTGAAAAGAACAATATAGAGATAATTTAGGTGTGATTAGTAGTAATAAAGTTATTGACTAATAAGTGGGAGCAGTGATGATATGTGAAAATTCTGTTCTCGTCCTGAAGTGGTTAAACCAGGTTGGGCAAAAGAATGTAGTGACTTTCTCTGTATCCATCAGAGGACACCATATGATGCTCAAAGCTCGCTCCAATCACAAATACTAGGCCTGCACGATTTTTAGGAAAAAATTGAATTGCAATTTCAATTTTTTTTGCACGGATTTTCTTCAAATCAAGCTTTAGAACTGTGCAGTAATGTTTACAAACATGCATTGATAGAAAAGGATATCATACTATCAAATTGATAGTATGTCATTTCGTGTCTTGTTTGTAAATTTCACTGCATTGTGAATTTATCACAACAAATAGCTATTAATAAATGCAGAGCTGAGTACCACAGCAGATCCTGGGCAGTGGCCACTTGTTTGCTCGACAGGATAGTGGAGAGATAACAACAGATTCTGGGCAGTGAGCAAATGTATAGTACACAGCTTGTCTACGGGAGACCAGGGTTTAAGTGCAGAACAGGAGTGCCTGATGTGCGGATCCTTATCCTCCACAAGCAACGTGCTGGCCGCACTACACTACTTACTACCGCTCTGACCTTTTTCTGGCCGGAAGGAGGAAGCGTGGCACATGGCCAACAATAATTCTACGCTTGGAACACTTAAAGTAGCACGCGTAAAAAGCCTGCTGCACAACGCAACACGGAAAAAAGTATGCATGGAAAAATAACTGCTTTGATGATTAGGAATATCTACGGCAATCTATAATAAACTGCCTAGGCTAAGCCTCAATTGGACGGTAGGGCTAAATGCCAATAAACAGCAATATATAGCTAGAAGTGTTTCTAATGTTGAAACCAGATTTACAGTAAACATGGGTATCCTGAAATTACCTGCATTCTACTGTCGTTATGGTTCCTGTTTAAGCTTTAAAGCGGATTATGGGAGCTGTAGGTCTACTGTAATGAATGGCAAAAGTTCATTTTGCATTTTTTTTTTCTTCTACAGGTTTCTGTGTATGGAGTGGATTTGTCATCAGAAGCATGTAGAGATTTGGGCTTCTCCAGTAGCTTACTGTGCAGCTCCTGTGACTTGCTGGGACAATTTCAATTAAATGAAATTGATAAACACTGTAGGCAGTGCTGCCAGGAAGAGGCCCGCCTGGAATCAAGAAAGGTAATAAATTCCTTTTCACTTTATAACGCTCGCTTTTTTTTTCTTCTGCCTGCTCTACATTAAAAGTATGTACTTCACAGTAAATGTACCTCTCTTGGAGACCCCCCCCCCCCCCTCCCCGGCACAAAACAGATCACCTGACCCCACCCCACCTTCTCCCTCTGTTAACAGAGATGAACTATTTTTGGCCAGCACTACAGCTCTACTTTTTAATCTTCCTGCCCATTTGCATCCTTCTCAACATATAAATCTAGTGTGTTTGTTGATGTAATGTGTACATTTAATTGCACTGAGGTCATTTGTTACTGCTGTTTTATTTAAGCCTACTGCCTGGTACGCACAATGCAATTTCTTATCAGGTTGACGGTTGAACCCATTATTTTCGACATATCTGATTTTTTTTTTTAAATCGTTTTTCTGATTGATTTTGTATAGAAGTGATTTGAAAAATCGATCAGAAAAACAGTTGGAGTTCAGATCGTACTTGTCGGAAATTATTGATTGAACTGTCAGTATGACGGAGGTTGCATTTTGTGTACCAGACATTATAAAGGATTACATTATATTTGTTTGTTTTTTCTATTTTGTTTACTTTGTACAAATTGACCAGGCACTAATGGTGTGTACACACTTGAAAGATAAATTAAAGATATCCGACCAATTTTACCCCATTCCTTGTAGTATGAGAGCCATACTCTACACAGTCTATTCTATTGAGCTGAACTCCCCATCAGATAAAAATCTTTGCAAGATGCTGGACACAAAGATGATTGTCTATTAAACAAGGTGTGTATGAGGATCTGTAGATATCATAGACTATGAATGCATTTTGCAGGAATGGATCTTTTGCAGGAACAGATCTTCTGCAGATACTGATCTGTTGAATGTGTACAGCATCTTTGTGTCCAGCATCTTGCAAAGACTTTTATCTGATGGGGAGTTCAGCTCCATAGAATAGACTGCGTAGAGTATGGCTCTCATACTACATGGAAGGGGGTAAAATTGGTCTGATATCTTTCATTCATCTTTCAAGTGTGTATGTAGCATTAGTCTCTAAACTGTAGCTGCAGTGCTGACGAGTGCTAATCCATCAGCAGCACAGGGAGGAGGTGGGCTGTGTCACTGGGTAAAAAGCCTGGCTGCTGCCCATTCCTGTCTTCTTCCTGACTACTTTATGCGGGTAACAATGATGAAGTGAGGGGGTGTTTAGTTTGCTGTCCAAAAAAATTGCACTATCCTCTCAACAGTAAATAAACTATAGAAACCAGCCTGCTGTTTTAATTTTAAAAAAAAGTACAGAAGTGCCATGCACAAAACCTTCTGCATTGCTAATTAATGCAAATTTACTATGATATACATCAGCAGGGGGCTGGCCCTTTTACAACACTTTTTGTTTGTTTTTTGTTTCTATTTTCAAAGCAGCATTGTAAAAAAAGCTTTCAGTTAAAAAGCATATAGTGGAAAATGAGCCTTAGGAAAACATGGACATTACTTTGAAAATCAGTTGTCTTTCAGTTATAACTGAGGGCAACTGATTAAGTGTAAAAGGACCCCAACTTTACCTGTTACCAAGTGTAATAAATATTTGTTGGTTGCTATGGGCAACAACACGACACCTTTGTTCGGCAACAGCACAGGCGATAGAACTGCTTAGACGTCGCCAAAGTTTTTCAGGAGTTTATTCGGAAAACAAATATACAGATGTGTTCAGCAATCTTGTCTCTTCGTTTACCTCTGCAAAGCAATTGGTCTGTAGAATCTTATGCATTCCCTTGTGAATAGACCAGGCTTTCTTTTATGGTACAACTATGCTAGTTGCACTTGGGCCTATCTACAGCATACAGGTAATGGAAGTTACAAGAAGTAAGGTTGAAGTTTGAAGCTAGAAGGTTAAAGCTGAAAGTTGAAAGTCAGAAGTGGCTCTCTGGAGCCCGTTGGCTGTTTTATACTAGCCTCTAAAGAGTTAAATGTGACATCATCCAGCAGGGATGGATCAATAACCCATCGCCTGCTATTGGCTGATAAGAACACGTGATATCATGACAAGCACAGTCTTTACTGCGCATGCACTGGAAAAATGACCTGTTCCCTTGTTCTGAGGAGAATATTGTTTTCTGTTCCCTGGCTGTTGTTTACCTTTTAGGAAATATGAAAACACTCGATGTTTACAGCAAAAGGCCACCTGGATGTCTGTACATCTTGGCTGATAAGCACTCCGGCCTTGTGTGAGACACAGGACAATGTTCTACAGTGCGTCTAGAAATGCATCTGTTTCACTCTAAAAGAAATTCTCCTTAACCCCCCTGGCGTTATAAAAAATTCCGCCAGGAGGCAGCGCAGCAGTTTTTTTTTTTCTTATACCATGTAGCGAGCCCAGGGCTCGCTACATGATAGCCGCTGCTCAGCGGCATCCCCCCGCCCGCTTCGATCGCCTTCGGCGATCTCCGATCAGGAAATCCCGTTCAAAGAATGGATGACGGGATGACGTCACAGACGTCGGGACGTCATTGGGAGTCCCGATCCACCCCTCAGCACTGCCTGGCACTGATTGGCCAGGCAGCGCACGGGGTCTGGGGGGCGCGCGGCGCGACGGATAGCGGCGATCGAGTGCAGACCCAGCTAGCAAAGTGCTAGCTGCGTGCAGCAAAAAAAAAAAAAAAAAAAAAGCAAATCGGCCCAGAAGGGCCGGAGAAAACCTCCTGCGCGGCTTGTACCGCCAAGGAGGTTAAAGAGACGTTCTGCAGAGCAAGTCCTTTTTACTAAACCAGTTATGTAAAGTGACTGAGGCCTCCGCATTCAAGCATATCATACTTAATTTCTAACACCAAAGAGCATGTGCCTGGAACACTAGATTTCTAGACTATACATTATATGCAATTAACAGAAAAATTGCTTACGTTACTTTATTTAATGCAGAATCTGTTTGATGATGAGCAAGGAAACCTGTGCTTATCCTATTAAGGGCCCAGAATTTAAATTTAAATCGGAAACGGGGTGCTGAGGGGGGTGGTCAATTTACAAACAAACCATTATTCACCCTCTGCACTCACAAGCTGGAACTCTAGTAATGATAAAAACAACTTTAAAGGGATACTGTAGGGGGGTCGGGGGAAAATGAACTGAACTTACCCGGGCTTCTAATGGTCCCCCGCAGACATCCTGTGCCCGCGCAGCCACTCACCGATGCTCCGGCCCCGCCTCCGGTTCACTTCTGGAATTTCAGACTTTAAAGTCTGAAAACCACTGCGCCTGCGTTGCCGTGTCCTCGATCCCGCTGATGTCATCAAGAGCGCACAGCGCAGGCCCAGTATGGTCTGTGTCTGCGCAGTACACTCCTGGTGACATCAGCGGGAGCGAGGACACGGCAACGCAGGTGCAGTGGTTTTCTGACTTTAAAGTCTGAAATTCCAGAAGTGAACCGGAGGCGGGGCCGGAGCATCGGTGAGTGACTGCGCCAACACAGAATGTCTGCGGGGGACCATTAGAAGCCCCGGGTAAGTTCAGCTCATTTTCCCCCGACCCCCCCCCCCTTACAGTATCCCTTTAATGCAAGTTTTATTCAGTTGCACAAAATGGAGGATATTGGCTTCCAAAATGGTTTGCATGCAAAAGCATTCTATACTAGACGCTTTCACCAGCGCTGAGGTTCCCTCCCAAGTTTGAAAGTGTCCCTGTTCTACCCACACCAGTCAGAAAGCAACCCTTTCATGTTCCTAAACCTGAAATTTACCCTGAGGCTTGTCTAGTTCAACCATTATAGGGAATGCATGCACATAAAGGTGCTCTGTGATTTTATAGAATATGTGCCATCATGGCACAGATCAGAATTATTTATGGAGGCTGACCTATTTCTTTTTAAACAATGCAGATTGCCTGGCAGGCCCTTCTGCCTATAATTCTTTTCGTCATAGACCCTGAACAAGCATGCAGATCGGATTGTGAGCCCCTCTGAGGGACAGTTAAGATACAGATAAGAGACAAGACCATCTATACTCTGTACAACACTGTGGAAGATGTTGTCTTTATATAAACACTAAATAAAAATAATGCTTCTTACTGACATCTTATTGGATTAACCACATGCTTGTTTCAATTGTGTGATTCAGACACATCTTGTCAGAAAGATCCACAGGGCTGTCATGCAATTGGTATTGTTTAAAAGGAAATAAATGTCTGCCTCCATATCCCTCTCACTTTAGGTTCCGTTTAAAAAAAGGCTAAGCCAGTGCAAAAATGTAACCAGTACATGTACCTTCTGTTTTCAGTATAGCCCTCAAATGGAAGATACAGTTCGCGGAGTCTATTTTAGAAATTGCCAGCAGTATCCACAAAACAGTAAATGCTGAATTTAAGCCAGTACAACTTTTAGAGTGCAGTATCACTGCACCAGTTACATTTCAGAATACATCTGCATGTCATCTTGCTGCCCATACAGTTCTATGAGCCTGTCTGTTCACATTTCTGTGTTGTATTAATGCATGCAGGCTTTGCATTAAAGTGTAGGGTAAAACGCATGCAAGCTCCATTGCAGGTCGCATGTGTTAGGCTCTGTTCACATTATTGCAGATGCAGATCGGATCCCGTTCCAAACGGATCAGTTTTTTTAAAATCTGATCCGTCTTTCAAAATGTAGTGCTTTTGTAGCATACATTTCCAGTATGTTTAAACCAATGTCAAAAAGTGTCCTTTCCTTCATGGGAGTTTTTATTGGATAAGTAGTCAGCAAAGATGATGCTGAGGGGAGGAGCAGGAGCAGTTTTCATGCACGGATCCCATGGTTTGCTTGGTTGGTTTTTTTTTTACATGCGAGGACCGACAATATTTTTAACATTGGGATCCTTGGCTCCGTTTTTGTCTGCTTCAAAAACCTTACCACACGGATACGTTTTTTTAAACAAGTGTGAACCGACCCTTTTGCAACATGCACATTGTGAATCCAGCCTTAGGCTACATACACAAATGCGACAACGATCGTTCGTTGAGAACGACGAATGAACTTTTAATTGATGAAAGAACGACCTAAGTAAAGTTAGTTTTAAAAGGTGTGTAACGATCTGATCTTTAGAACGAACGTTACATCACATAAAGCAACTATTGCGCCTGCGCATAAAAATGAGAAGTTTCACGGAGAAATAGTGAAATGCGCATGTCAAGCCTAGTACGAACGACCATTTCCAACGATGTACTACTTTTGCAAACAATCGTCGTTGGTTAAAATCCGCCGAGACAGAACTTTCTTTTGTAGCGATTTGGCTCGTTCGTCGTTTGCCTTAATAGTCGGTGGTTCGTTTTTTGTAACGATCGTCGTTGGTAAAGATCGGGGAACGATCGTTACAAACGACTATAGTCGCATGTGTGTACGCACCTTTAGGCTGATCATGGCAATGGAAAATGTTGAATGCTGCCACTGCCGCACATCCTACCAAGCAACGATTGAATGGCCACATTGCAAATTGATCTTGCCAGATTCAATCATTATAATCGAATCTGCCAAATGTCCATTCCACAAATCGAGTAATGCATGGGTACCTTTATAGATGATCAAAATGTGCATGGAAAAGAATCTAGTTAGCAGTAATTGCACAGTCAGAATACTCCTCCCTTTTTGTATGTTTTAGGCAAGTCTGGACTATAGATTTTGCATTCAGATTGTACATGGCTGCATTCAGTGTGAACATAATAGTTAAACAAGTAAAGCTTCAAAGTAGGAAGTCAAGCAATCTAGAATGTAAATGATGCTCCTTTTTTACTTTGGTATCCTCATCACGTTTCCGCGCATAAGTTATTCTCCAAATACTCCTACTCGTTGCACTCATTTCAGACATTTCCTTTGATTTAGTTTTTTTCCTGCTTTTTACATAAAGCTGCCGGAGTTCAAAGTGTTTGCTTATGAATTGCGTGATGGGTGTATTGTGTGGAGAAGAAAGTCAGAGTATTAAGTTACAGATTGTCCCTTGTGAAGATGGATGTGAAGAGAGAGCAGCTTTTCATTAACGGATTGGATGCGGTTTCAGCGCATCAACAGGGCATTTGAACAATCCCTGTACGCTCTGCTTGTGAATAGTGTTTCATGTGCATGGACTCTTAAATTAATGACCATCTGTAACATTCTGCAGACTTCCTGTCTGTCGAGGATTTTACATTGAAATATTTAAGGCCAAATTGTTAAAGTTAATTTTAGAGCTAACATATTTCAATGAAGTTCATCCATTCCATACCAAAATCCAACTTCTTTAATAAAGCATGGTTATGTGTATGCAGTTTGATCTACACGCCAACTCACAATGTAACTTCACCATTCATGACCTTTCAGAGCGGTGTCGACCCTTCTTCTCAGACATGTATGAAGACCCCTCTCCAAACCATTTACTGCTGTAATACCTGATAAAGGACTAGAGCAGGGCTAAGCAATTCCAGTCCTGAAGGGCCATATCCATGCCAGTGTTTAGGATGGACAGAGAAATGTGTTGTACTTGATGAGCCACACATTTCCTCATTTAGTGCCATCAGTTAATTTGAGCAAATGCGCGGGGACCTTGGTCTTCAAGGACTGGAGTTGGACAGCACTGGACTAGGGTAACGCACATTAAAGTGAACCAGAGACGAAGCACTCTCATGTATTTTACCATATAGATCAGTGAGAATATTAGAGAAAACACCTACCGTGCTCTTTGTTTCATTCTTCACTGTTCAGCTTACTTATCAGCCCTGATAAAATCCCCGACTGAACATTGTCTGGCTTTGCTATAATGACTCAGCTATAATGATTCCTGAGCAGAGCCACAAGGGGGGCAGGCTTGGGCTTGAAAAGACATCACAGAAGACAGACTCGGCTATAAAGATTCCTGAGCAAAGCCAGACTGAATGCTCAGTCGGGGATTTTATCAGGGCTGATAAACAAGCTGAACAGTGAAGAATGAAACAGAGAGCAGGGTAGGAGTTTTCTTTAATATTCCCACTGATATATATGGTAAAATACATGAGGGTGCTTCATCTCTGGTGCACTTTAAAGGACCTGCGACCTGGAACGGCTAAGGATACGCAGGCGCACTATAACTATTTTAACTGTGCGGACGCTGGTGCAGAGATCTTCCAGTGCGTGCATCCGTACGTTCACGTACGGCTGCGCACGCGTACTGAGCCGCCGAAGGAGGGTTTGAGCTTGCTTCATCACTCGCAAGCCAAACCCTCCGATTCAGCCGCCGCTCAAAAACTCGCCCACTCCCTTCAGCCGCCTCCTAGCCTGATGCATGCATGAGGCAAGGCTGCGCCTGGAGGGAGTGGGCTGAAGGTAGCGGGTGTATTTTTGGGTGGGGGCTGAAGCGGAGGGTTTGGCTTGTGAGTGACAAAGCAAGTTTAAACCCTCCTCTGGCAGCTCAGTACGCGTGCGCAGCCGTACCTCAATGTACGGCAGCACACATTGTAAAACCACTTCCCCCTGCGTTCCACGTAAAGGAACAGGGAAGTTTAGATACTGTGAAGGATATAGTACTTCTGGGGCAGGAAATGCAAACGGACTGAATTGCAGAGTCGGTAAAGCTTTGTAGCGGAAAATAAAGCATACGATCCTGCTCAAATTAGGCTTGTGAACATCAGCAGTTAGGCCTTTTACATTGCCTTTTTTTTTGCCCTGGGAGCACACATCGTCGCTCGGTATACTGTTATACGTCATGTGGGCGTCACCACATGACAGCCCACATGACTGACTGCACTTCGAGCCAGCCGCGCCCCCTCAGCACAGAATACCAGCGCTGAGCGAGGGAGGACGTTACCTAGCTACAGGATTTGTTTACTGCAGATTTGCAGAGTAGGTTATTTTATACAAATCTGCAGTAAACAAATACTGTACCTAGGTAACGTCCTCCCTCGCTCAGCGCTGGTATTCTCCTGTGAACTCTAGCCACATGGGCGAACTTAGTGGAAACGTGCCCCAACACTTCCCGCATGCAAAATCAGATGGGAAAACAGCCTATTGGAATCAATAGACTGCCATCTGAGTCGCATGTAGGGAGAAAATCGGGTGGCATGCAGCAAAAATCCGGATGCATTATCTAACTGCAAGTGTCCTTAAAGCGGAATATAACCCTGCATTTCAACTTTGCTCTAAAACATTATTTACAGTATATTATATGCAACCAGCATTTTTTTTTTTACTAGACCAGCATTGGAAGGGTTACACAGGGCTTTAAAGTCCCTAGAGATTTCTGCAACCGAATCCGAACTTGAGTTAGATACTTTTTGTTTACAAATATGTGTTTATTATGACTCATCTCTCTCACTGAGAAGGAGCTTGGAGGACAGCCAAAGAGATGTATCTATTGATAAACAGTTACACACTAACTAAATAGAATGTAACCATCTGAATGTCTGCACGGAACTTAAAACCTCTGTGTTTAACCCTTCCAATGCTGGTCTAGTAAAAAAAAAATGCTTTTTGCATATAATATGCTGTAAATAATGTTTTAGAGCAAAGTTGAAATGCAGGGTTATATTCCGCTTTAAGAAGTCTAGCCAAAGGATCTCTACTGATTAGGAACTGGCTTCAGCCAACCCCGGTCTCCAAGGTCAAAGATGGTGCCAGAACACGAACTTGCCATGTGGGTAGAGCATAATTAGTGGCCCTATTAAAATGCAGGAATCAGTAGGGTAAGATGAATGATCTATATAGAACCATGCATGTTGAGTATCATCTTATGACTGCATAGGTGTATTAAAAAAATTAAAAATTGCCTTTTTAAAATCGAAAAAAAATGGAATTGGCAGCATATACTTTGTGTTCAAATAACTGCACTTGCTAACATAAGTGACACTAAAAGCAGAATGATAAAAATATCTAGCATTCCATTTATAATTGCTTGCAGTACAAAAAAATGTGTAGCATTTAGGGGCAATGGATGCAAATAACTTTAAAGAGGAGCTGTCAGCCATTCTATCTCCAAAAAAAAAAAACCACACACATATAAGTAGATAAATACTTGCTCTACTTATATAACATATGTATTGCACTGTCCACGTTGAAGCCAATCCTGATGTAATTTCCTCCCTTACTCTCCTTTGCCTGATTGAGTATGCATTGCCCGCCCTCGTCCCAGTCTTCTGGCACTCCCACCCAGCTCTGCAATAGAAAGTGCATTGTCTCAGCATGAGAAATATTGGCCAATCAGAGTGGAACAGAGGTGTGGGAGGGGAAAACCAGAGAAAAGAGGCTTCAGCTTATCAGCCTGCATTAGTTAAAGAGAACCTGTAACAAAAAAATGTTCCCCTGGGGGGTACTCCCCTCGGGAGGAGGAAGGTCCCAATGAGGCTTCCCCCACTCCTGTAGCTGCAGGCAGTCCAGCGCTGGCTCCCCCGAAGAGTCCCAGAATCCTCACCTGATAAGCGCTGATTTATTTACCTCTCCTGGCTCCAGCGGGGGTGTTTTTGCGGCTCTCCGCACGGAGATAGGCAAAAATAGCCGATCTCCGTCGGGTCCGCTCTACTGCGCAGGCTGACAGCTGCTGATTCAGTGTAAGCCCAGCCTGAGGCCTAGGACCCACTTTTATGGATTTGTACATAGTTTGCATTTTTCCAAACTCTCTCTCATTCACTTGATTGAGAATCGTGGCAAAATCACTGCTTTGTTCTGAAATCGCGGCAAAATAGATTGTGGCGCAATACTTATTCAAGTGAATGAGAGAGTGGAAAAAAGCAAACGCTGCAAGTGGGTCCCAGGCCCAACAAAACATTTAAGTTTAAGCCTCCTGCTTCAGATGCAGAATGATACTGAGGTATAAAACCAAGAAGGATGAGCTGGGGGAGAGCGTAACTGTGCGTGTAATTGTATGAGCACGAGAAATTGTCCACATTTAAGATGCTAAGTATAGGCATGCATTAAACACCTGGCCTTCTTCAGTGGTAATGCTCTGGCTGGCAATACCAGTGTGATTTCAATATCTGAACATTCAGTGTTGAACATTGACCATTTGCTAAGCAATTTGCTTCTATTATAGCTTGTATTCAATAACTATGGCCCTTAGTTTGTATAGCAGGGCTGAAAATAATGCAGAATACAGCTTGTAGAGTAAATGGCAGCCAGTGACTTGGCAACACGAATGGGTTGTGTTTTACATTGCTCACTGTAGTGTAGTCATTGGAATTAATGTAAACAAACGATTTTGGGATCACTAGGTATGAACGTTGGTTGAATCGCATACAGAGAATACATATCTAGACAGAATGGTAAGGTAAGAATTTATACTTGCCAGTGCTAAATGATTATAAAACATGCGACAGAGGGAGAATACTGCTTTTTAAATTGCCAGAGCACAGGAAAAAATTGCGTAGCAGCACGATTGTTATGCGATTTTACATGTTCATCTATACTTTATATTGTTCTATGGGTATACAGTATAATCTCGTTATAATACAGGACCCAGCCAGTCTCCTTTATAAGTCTATGGGAGCAACGCTTGGTATAGTAAACCCTGTGATAAGTTCTGTTACAGTGTTTATTGGCCTCTACTTGATGTCGACTCCGGATAAAGTTAAAAAATAGGCGGTGCATGCGTCATATGTCAGTGTGTAACCAATAGTCGGCTGCTCTGTTCAGGCTGGCTGCAAGTGAGTTGATCCCTAATAACATTTGTAAGACAAGAAGAATGGCCCCGGCGCTGGATATGCAGTACTGTATAAATAAGCAGCCTGGAGAAAATGAGGAATAATGTGAATGTAAAGAAAAGAGGATGCAACCTTACCACTTCCACTTTACAATTACCGATTTTAAAGTATCCACAGTCCTTCAACGGGCTTGTAGCATCTGGAGTGCAGCACAGGCTACTTTCACTGGTAGTGCAGATCAGAGTGGGCCTACTCCCTGCAAAACTGAGTGGTGAGTCCCGCCCATGGAGGTAATCGAAGCCATTCACATTACACATGCAAGTGGCTAATTATGATTGGCTGCATTTTAAAGAGAGGCTTCATAATTGGCTCAAGTGCGAGCAGAAAGTTCTGCAGAACACGTGCTGCAAGTCTCGCCTGCAGAGGTATCCGAGCCATTCACAGGAAGCGAGTGACTGCTGCAATTTGTAATGAGCCCTGGATACTGTACCAGCATTTTGTCCAGCCTGGCTATGCAGCCCTAAGGTATATCTCACCTTGTAGTCCGCCAAATTTTCAAGCTCCTGCACTGTACCTCCAATGGGAGGACTGCATTGCTTCCTTGCAGCAGAGAATGTACCAGGGCATGCTGGGCCATCTCTAGGGCAGTTTCTGACCTAGTAAACCGCTTTTCCTGGTCCCTTGGAGTTTACTATAGCGAGATTATACTGTACAGTGTAACAATTCTTATGTGTATATTTAAGCTTTTTGTCGAGTGTGGTTTTCTTAAATGTTATATCTAGGAAAAAATAAAACCTTCACCCAAAAAAAAACTTTTTGAGGAGAGTATCCACTATTAATCACAAGTCTGGTGTTTTGTGTTGCCAGTTGAAGCTAGCAATCATCTTCTCTCACAGACCCATTTTAATTTAACCTGATTGAATTGCATTCCATTTTGGGAACTGCAAAGCGCAGCTGTGTGCTCCATGAATGTCATCCTTTCTTGTTAAGACACAAGTGCTCTTGATTATGTCTACAAATTCCATGGCCAGAAAGCTTGATGTGAAGAATGTCTAATTCTCTTGTCTCACTGCAGCATCAGTGTCCCCAAAACACATTGAGACAGTGATGACTTGTTGAAATTGCAATTTAGCCGCTTGACTTCTAACCTTGCCCATGCATACCGGATGTGTTCTAATGTCTGCTCCAGCTAGCTAAAATTAGATTGCACTGCTTTATTGATTTAATTTGTCTTCCAGATTCTTTTTTACTCGCCACCAGCTATAAATTAAAGGAATCCTAAGGGCTTTTTTTATCACCCCCCCTTTAAATTGTTAGTCTCCTTGCAGTCATGTTGGTCTTTTGGATTCAGTAGTTTGAGTCACTGACCTGAAAGAAGCTTACAGTTTGGTAGTGTAATCCTTTATCTGCATACTTCTTCTGGGTCAGTGGATCAGAAGGCTCACCCTTCTCCACCATCCATGGGAACCAAGCCTAAAGTGATACCTATCTTACTAAAAAGTGTACATGTAGATTCTTGCTGAACATAAAGGATGAATCCATTATCTATCATAGGACCTCATGAATTCCCACCCTATCAGTAAAGATACCCAGACATCATGTAATTGTTGGCTATAGAAATTACTATCAATCTATCATGTTTAGTTTTTCCTGTGCTTTGTCTGCCATTCCGGTGGTCTTTTAGTCTGCCCACACTCTGCCCAGCGGTCTTTGTCCCAGGCCGGCCACTCTGCCCAGTGGTCTCTGTCCCAGGTCTGCCACTCTGCCCAGCGGTCTCTGTCTCAGGCCTGCCACTCTGCCCAGCGGTCTCTGTCTCAGGCCTGCCACTCTGCCCAGCGGTCTCTGTCTCAGGCCTGCCACTCTGCCCAGCGGTCTCTGTCTCAGGCCTGCCACTCTGCCCAGCGGTCTCTGTCTCAGGCCTGCCACTCTGCCCAGCGGTCTCTGTCTCAGGCCTGCCACTCTGCTCAGCGGTCTCTGTCTCAGGCCTGCCACTCTGCCCAGCGGTCTCTGTCTCAGGCCTGCCACTCTGCCCAGCGGTCTCTGTCTCAGGCCTGCCACTCTGCCCAGCGGTCTCTGTCTCAGGCCTGCCACTCTGCTCAGCGGTCTCTGTCTCAGGCCTGCCACTCTGCCCAGCGGTCTCTGTCTCAGGCCTGCCACTCTGCCCAGTGGTCTCTGTCCCAGGCCTGCCACTCTGCCAAGCGGTCTCTGTCCCAGGCCTGCCCCTTTGCCCAATGGTCTCTGTCCCAGGCCGGCCACACTGCCCAGTGGTCTCTGTCCCAGGCCGGCCACACTGCCCAGTGGTCTCTGTCCCAGGCCGGCCACACTGCCCAGTGGTCTCTGTCCCAGGCCGGCCACACTGCCCGGTGGTCTCTGTCCCAGGCCGGCCACACTGCCCGGTGGTCTCTGTCCCAGGCCGGCCACACAGCCCAGTGGTCTCTGTCCCAGGCCGGAAACACACTGCCCAGTGTTCTCTGTCCCAGGCCGGCCACACTGCCCAGTGGTCTCCTTTAAAATAGAGTGCCTGCAATGTAAGGCTCTCAATTGACAAAGCTGAAGAAACACAAAAGCAAAAAACACCCGGCCACCGGGAGCCCGATCTGGTGTAATGTCGTCTAGCTGGGTTTAGGGTGAGGTAATTCTGGTGAAAATATACTCACAAGGATGGGTTGCTTCCAGGAGGCAACCACTCGTTTGTGCAGATGGGGAAGTTCCGTCCCCACTCGGCCTTTTCTTGTTAGTTATCGGTCGCAGCTCCAAATGAAAAAATATTCGGCTTTCTGTACTAGCGAGGACGAAAACCCTACTAGGTAGGGTATAATTGGTTTGGAAAGATAGGAGGCGCCCAATTGGAAATTTGTATGATTAAAAACAGATTAAACTATGTATCTGGTGACACATATTCGTTATAAATTCGGAGAATGTAATCAAAACCAGACTGAATATGATTTACAGCACTGTTCGCATTCAATAAATGAAATCGTATTCAATCTGGTTTTGATTACATTCTCCGAATTTAAACTATGTATCTGGTGACACATATTCGTTATCTGTTTTTAATTACACAAATTTTCCAATTGGGCGCCTCCTATCTTTCCAAACCAAAGACTCTCAATTATTGCAGTAAGGATCAGCGGGTGATAATCGCTCGCCCGTAATTCATTAATGACATAAACTCCGCTCCCAACATCTGTAAGAACGCTGCATGTTTCCAGTAGTTTCCCGAAGCTTTATGGCTACCCCACTTGATTGCGGCAGCCTGCCCCCAGCTTGGCAGCCGCCAATTAGGCCAATCTAATCCCTACCATAGTCCTATTTCTATGTATGTATTGTGTAGTGTTGGTGTATGTATTGTAGTCTAGGGTCATTTTAGGGGGAAGCCAATTAACTTATCTGTATGTTCTTGGGAGGTGGGAGTAAACCAGAGTGTCTGGCGGAAACGCACGCAGACACTGGGAGAACATACAAACTCCGTGCAGATAGTGTCCTGGCTAGGGACCCAGCGCTGCAAGAAGTGTGCTAACCGCTTTGGCACTGCGCTGCCATACTCACGGACCGTACGTTTACCTTATGCTGGCACTAATCGAATTGGCAGTGAGTAAATGCTACCAAAGTTGAAATAACTGTCCTGTAATGCAGAGATGTGCAAATCACAGGACCGGTAGGATAGATTAGCAGATACATACCTAGCTGCTTGCATGGAGTTTCTCAGGACAGGAACATTAACCTTTGCTTCTCCTGTTTGCATATTTTAGTGAAATCTTTTTGTACTGTCTTGCAGATGTATGCTGGTGCCATCCTAGAGGTCTGCGGATGAAAATTGGGGAGGTTCCCACAAGTCCAGGGTAAGCTTAGAAATATTTATGCACTTAATACTTGCACATTCTGCCTTGCTTCCAGCCGGGCTTCTAGCTGTTTCTAATATTGGGTAGTAAATATTTGCCTGATAAGGTACATTAGGATTTAGTGTCTTCTGTTGCTAAAGGTAACTTCATATTTCACAGAGATGCCAATGTGTAGTGTCTGTAACTCATATATTTGTCTTCCTGTTGCCTGGCAGCAGAAAGGGATTATTAAGATGTAGAATTTATCAAGGAACAGGCATTCTTAAATCTTGTGGATGAGCGTAGCGCTTTTTCCAGTTCCAAAAGCCAAGTTCATTAACCAGCGCGCTGCTATTGCTGCTCCCCTTCCTGCATGCTGTTATCGGTTACTGGACCCTTCCAGCGCAGCCCTGTTATTTGCTGATTTCCATATTGTAAATCTTGGAGATGCGCAATCTACTGCTGGAAATACTTGGCACAGAACGTTCCCGCACGACTATTGCATCTGCCACCTCCCATTTGAATTATTTTCTCTGCTTTTCAAATTAAGCAGAAGAGAAGCCTCAGCTGTTCTTGTGTTCCTCAAATGATCACGTTTAAGTCGTGCAGCTCAATCAATCACATTCAGAGCTTTTTCCACACTTAAAACAAATAACCCCTGAAGTGAAATCCTCTCTGAGCTTTCAAGTGCACTCACATCGCTGAAAACAGAAATGTGTTTTTGTTCTTTGTGGTGCATTGTGGGTAATAAGGAAATTATGCATTTTATGACCATTTTTTTTCATCTGTATTCGGGGAAAAGATTTTAAGGGAGTAGTACAGCAACCTGTACGTATGAGTGGAAATTATCTCATCTGTTTTTCTTTCTGCACAAGGATCACACTGACAGATATAAGCTGCTACTTAAAGGGCAACTGAAGCGAGAGAGATGTGGAGCAAAACCAATTGCCTGTCTCTCCTGCTGATCCTCTGCATCTAATACTTTTAGCCATAAACCCTGAACAAGCATGCAGCAGATCAGGTGTTTCTGACATTAGTGTCAGATCTAAAAGATTAATCTCATGCTTGTTTCTGACACATTTCAGACACTAAGGAATCCTAATAGACCAGCAGGACTGTCGGGCAACTAGTATTGTATAAAAGGAAATAAATATGGCAGCCTCCATATACAGTATTTCTCACTTCAGTTGTCCTTGTAGCCTCCCTGGCGGTGCATTTCTGTCTGGAATTAGGAGTCAAAAGCGGTAAAAAAAAATTCTAGAATTTTCGGCCTCCAATTCTTAAGTTATAATTTACCAAAATATGACAGAATAAAAGCCTGGTACATATGCTGCATATAAATAATACTATAACACAAATTTAGTGAATTAATTAAATTTATGAAGACACTTAAAAATTTTGAAACTGTACAAATAAGAGAGTAGTCAAAATCAGGGCAGAGGTTGGAGCAGGCGGCAGGCAGAAAGTATTCAAAATCAGGGCAAAAATCTGTATCGGTATGGCAGAAGCACTTAGCAGTTGGGAACTAAATGGCTATACTGTTACCATCCGGTGCTTTCAAATAAGCTTTTCTGCCATCTCTGCCATGGCAGTCAGGTGACACGGGAGAGATCAAATTACAACTTAGATTGATTAGAGACCAATGAGGCTAAACTCTCTCTATATATACATGTACATACAAACCTATACATACATACATACATACATACATATATGTGCAGTGTTCTCCCCAAGGGCCATTTCCCAGGGCGGGCCGCCCGGCTGATCTCCTCTGAGCGCCCGGCTGATCTCCTCTGAGCGCCCGGCTGATCTCCTCTGAGCGCCGGGGTGAAATTATCCCGTTCTGTGTGGCTCTTTAGTGAGCAGCGGCGGCTGTTCCATTGCAGCCAGCCGCTGTCACTCAGGGACGCTGCCTCCGCCCTCCTCCTCAGCTCCCGGCAGTTGTATGGAGGGGCGGGGAATGCAGAGGACGTCACCACGCAACTTAGCTGAGCAGGAGATCGGAAAGGAAGCGCGGCGCAGTTCTCTGTGGAATGTTTAGCCAGACGCTCTCTTCCTCCTCTCACCGTATTCATCCTGCTGCCAGCTGCTGTGTGTTTGTGAGTTTTACTGACTTCTGCTATTGGAGGAGGGGGGTATCTAACGCAGACCCTCCCGCCAGCTAGAACTTCAAGATGCTAGCTTAACCCTTTTACCCCCTGATTATCCTGTCCTGTGACTGTGTCACCTGGTCTCTGATTCTTGCCAGACTAGACTGGTCTGAGGGAGGAGAGTGAGACGCTGTACTGACAGCCACGGACTCGTACAGGGCAGAGCAGGCAGCGAGTGATTAGTGAGGCACCCTGGCCCCTTGACAGCCACATAGCCAGCAATATCCCTTGTAACTGAGTGTTGTTACAACCAGCAGCCAGGTTTTAAAATGAAACTACTAAGATTTGTTCCCATGTTTCCTATATACATGGGTGGTGTAAGGGGATATCTGGTGCCATAGCATGATATTGATAAGCTGCCTGCTTATCCATATGCTATGGCCCATAAATCCTCTTTCCCATACTGGGACCACCCATGTATATAGGAAAAGCTGCTAGTTTCATTGTCAAATCAGCAGAAGGGTAGTTAGAACTTTAAAGACACTTTACCTGTTAAAAGAAAATGGCCAGCTACTTACCTGGGGCTTCTTCCAGCCTCTTAAATTGTTCTAGTGCCTTGCAGTCATTCCGCGCTGCTGCTTTGTACCTCTGTGATTCCCCTTTGAATGCTGCATGCATGGCCACAACGTGTCATTCGCCTCCTCCATCACATTCCCGTGACCAGCAGCGTTCTGCACTTCGGGGTAACGAAAAATCGCTACTGTGCATAGGCAAAGTGCACCTGGCCACGGCAGCATGTTCGCATTGGTGCAAGGCTAAGGAACTGAGCAGTGTGGAATGGCGATGAGGGCAGCAGGAGGACTTTAAGGGGCTAGAAGAAGCCCCAGGTAAATATCTAGCCTAATTTTTCTTCAATTAAGTATCCCTTTAAGAGATTCCAGTACGGAACCTAGCCTGTCAATTTTATGGGGGGGGGGGAGGGGGGGGCGCGTTGGCGATAACCCACCTAGTGGCAATCAGCATGACCATCCCCACCCGGCTGATTTTTCATGCCACCCGGCTGGAAAAAAAATTCTGGGGAGTGTGTGTGTGTGTGTGTGTGTGTGTGTGTGTGTGTGTGTGTGTGTGTGTGTGTGTGTGTGTGTGTGTGTGTGTGTGTGTGTGTGTGTGTGTGTGTGTGTGTGTGTGTGTGTGTGTGTGTGTGTGTGTGTGTGTGTGTGTGTGTGTGTGTGTGTGTGTGTGTGTGTGTGTGTGTGTGTGTGTGTGTGTGTGTGTGTGTGTGTGTGTGTGTGTGTGTGTGTGTGTGTGTGTGTGTGTGTGTGTGTGTGTGTGTGTGTGTGTGTGTGTGTGTGTGTGTGTGTGTGTGTGTAGGTAGATAGATAGATAGATAGATAGATAGATAGATAGATAGATAGATAGATAGATAGATAGATAGATAGATAGATAGATAGATAGATAGATAGATAGATAGAGTCACATTACTGCCACAAACATGAATCAATTTTATTGGAATTTCACGTGAAAGACCAATACAAAATGGTGTACACATGAAAATCATACATGAATCCAAACATATTACAAATCAATAACTGCAAAGTGGGGTGTGCGTAATTATACAGCCCCCTTTGGTCTGAGTGCAGTCAGTTGCCCATAGACATTGCCTGATGAGTGCTAATGACTAAATAGAGTGCACCTGTGTGTAATCTAAAGTCAGTACAAATACAGCTGCTCTGTGACTTCCTCAGAGGTTGTCTAAGAGAATCTTGGTAGCAACAACACCATGAAGTCCAAATAACACACCAGACAGGTAAGGGATAAAGTTATTGAGAAATTTAAAGCAGGCTTAGGCTACAAAAATATTTCCAAACCCTTAAACATCCGATGGAGCACTGTTCAAGCTATCATTCAGAAATGGAAGGAGTATGACACAACTGTAAAACTACCAAGACAAGGCTGTCCACCTAAACTCACAGGCCGAACAAGAAGAGCGCTGATCAGAAATGCAGTCAAGGGACCCATGGTGACTCTGGACGAGCTGCAGAGATCTACAGCTCAGGTGGGAGACTCTGTCCATAGGACAACTATTAGTCGTGCACTGCACAAAGTTGGCCTTTATGGAAGAGTGGCAAGAAGAAACCATTGTTAACAGAGCCATGTGGGGGACACAGCAAACATGTGGAAGAAGGTGCTCTGGTCAGATGAGACCAAAATGGAACTTTTTGGTCAAAATGCAAAACGCTATTTGTGGCGGAAAACTAACACTGCACATCACTCTGAACACACCATCCCCACTTTCAAATATGGTGGTGGCAGCATCATGCTCGGGGGGTGCATCTCTTCAGCAGGGACAGGGAAGCTGGTCAGAGTTGATGGGAGGATGGATGGAGCCAAATACAGGGCAATCTTGGAAGAAAACCTCTTGGAGTCTGCAAAAGACTTGAGACTGGGGCGGAGGTTCACCTTCCAGCAGGACAACAACTCTAAACATAAAGCCAGGGCAACAATGGAATGGTTTAAAACAAAACATATCTATGTGTTAGACTGGCCCAGTCAAAGTCCAGATCTAAATCCAATCGAGAATCTGTAGCAAGATCTGAAAACTGCTGTTCTCAAACGCAGTCCATCTAATCTGACTGAGCTTGAGCTGTTTTGCAAAGAAGAATGGGCAAGGATTTCAGTCTCTAAATGTGCAAAGCTGGTAGAGACATACCCTAAAAGACTGGCAGCTGTAATTACAGCAAAAGGTGGTTCTACAAAGTATTGACTCAGGGGGCTGAATAATTACGCACACTCCACTTTGCAGTTATTAATTTGTAAAAAATGTTTCAAATCCTGTATGATGATCGTTCCACTTCTCACATGTACACCACTTTGTATTGGTCTTTCACGTAGAATTCCAGTAAAATTGCTTCAAGTTTGTGGCAGTAATGTGACAAAATGTGGAAAACCGCACGCGCGCACACACACACACACACACACACACACTTTTTTTTTTTTTACAATTGTTTTGGACCTGAGCATCTTCAAGTCCACTTTAAAAATTAGCCCCGCTGCGTGACGTCACGACACCACCGCCGCGCACTGATTGGACGCCGGGTCCATGGAAGAATAGAGGGGACTTGGGGATCCCGGTGGCCGAAAAAATAGGAAAAAAAAATTTGGGGGAGAAGCCTGGGCCCCACTGGCAGCGCTGATCGTGCGGAAGGACCCAGTTCAGCAGAGCACGTGGGGTTTTTTGACAGCCCGACCTGAGCACGGGCTTACTGCTGCGCACATGGAAATCACAGCCCGTGCTCAGGTCGAGCTTACCGCCAGGGAGGTTAATGGACATTACGCTCTTTAATACTTATTGGAGATGGACTATCCTGCCAATCAGGATCCAAGAGCTATAAGATGGCAATGGTTGGCACTAAGGCACACCCTCGGATTCTAATGCATCCTAATCTGCATGGTGCAGATTCTCGCATGCCCGCATCCGCTCCCATCCCATTTGGGGATTGCGGAAGTTACATGAATGGGAGCAGAAGTGATGCGTAGCTGCATAGCTTCCCTTCGGCTCCCATTCGCAAATGGAAATGGGCCGTAATGGATTGCCAGGCAACAGGTATTAAAAGGAAATACAAATATTCAGCATCCATTTCATTCTCACCTTGTAAGTCTTTAGTTCACAACTAATGAATGTAATAACAATGATGATTAACTGATGAACAAGAAAACCATGCAAAAATGTTTGTCTTGTGTTTTTGCTGTATTTCCAGCTTTTGTCAGGAGTGACAAGCCTAAGCTTTTCAAGGGCCTGCAGATCAAGGTATGCTTTTGTCTGATTCTCCTTACACACCTAGACGTTATTAATAGCATTTTAGTGTTTATTAGAACCAATTCACTCTTAAGTGCATTAGCCTTGCCTTGCAATGCATTCTACAACACAGGTAAATGTGGGGACATTAATTATTACATTTGTTTGTTTGGTGCTCATTCACACAGATTCAGCACAGCAGAAATACGCTCTGTTTTCAGTCTCTTCCCTTCTGTAAATGTTAACAATATATTTATGTACAGAAGGCCTACACTCCTCCCATTACTAAAATTGCAATCTCTTGAGACAGCTTAAGGCTCTTCATCAGGCATGGTGTAATTGCCACAGCTGACAGAGGGATCTGAACTGTCACAACAACTGCCTACTGTAATTTACTCTGTCAATAAGAGGTTATTGTTTCATCCTTCTTTCCACAGTTTCTCACAATACTGTCAAATCTGTTGCTGTGGTAAAAACTATTGGACTTCTGAAATACCCATCTTTCTCCTTACACTATTTAATATGAAATCTTGCAGTTCTACCTGTACTGTAACGAAGGTTAGGTGGGAGAAAAAGTGTCACTCAGATGACATTACTTTGGGACAAAGGCAGGTTGGATAACTATAAGGAGCTGAGAAATATCTGTCATGTCAGACTGCAATTTTGCTTTCAAATGTGCCTGCTGCCTTTTCTTTGGTTATCGGTTGCAGGGCAAGTTGGCCTGGCATATTCTTCTAATACCCCAATTCTGAATTTACCGTAGTTTCAGATATTTTCCCCCTTAGGGTTTGCATAGCCTGTCTGAGGAGTGAAACATAATTATTCACTTCTTCAGTCTTGGCTGTTATGGTGGTGAAGCTGGCTTGGTTGGCAGAAATAACTTCTATGACCTGCACCAGAGAGGGCTGTGGAGCATTAGATAGTGCAGACTTCTCCTCAGAGTGTTTGGCTGACAGACACATGCCTGCACCATTATTATTGTCTTGGGGGTGTTTCCTCAGCCTTGTAGCTACTTCATATTTTGGCAGAGTAATTTTAGGAGGCTGAGGCTAGGTGCGCATTTAGCAGAAGTGCAAGCGTTGCAGAAAACGCTACATTTTGCCGCTAATGGAAGTCTATGGGCCGCATGAAAACGCATATGCGTTTTGTATGCGTGCGTTTTTTAAAACTCTGGTTTTGTTGCATAATATTCAAAAACGCACATAATGTAAGTCAATGGGAACGCAATGTATTGCGTTTTGTATGCATTTTTCATGTGTTTTTGCAAAAAAAAAAAAAAGTTGTGATGTAAATTTCTGCTTCCTGTTGTCTTCCTAGTGATTTGCATAAATCGAAATATAAAAATGCATTTTGTATATGCGAATCGTAAACATGTAAAAATGCACGCAAAACACTAGAAAATCGCATATGCGGAAAATACACAAACGCACTAAAAATGCACATGACAGAATGCGCAACGTTTCACGCTCTGTTTTGTGTGCACCCCGCCTCACAGCGAGAGCAACTCACTCACATCTTCACTCCATTAGCTTCCGGACACGCCCTCCATTTTCTTTGGGGCTAGTTTGTAGTGTTTATGTGAATACGTGTGATTCCACTTTTATCATGCATATGTGTGATAACATCACAGCATTATAACATAGGATCAGATGAAAAGAAATGGAATTTATATGATCCTCTTTGTTGCAGGCCTGTAACTAATGTATATCGTGTGAATGTGCATTCCTCATATAACATGTGGTGTTCTGTACACAGTATGTGCGTGGCTCTGACCCTGTACTGAAGCTGCTGGACGATAGTGGGAACATCTCAGAAGAACTGAGCATAACCAAATGGAACACCGACAGCGTAGAAGAATTCCTCAGTGAAAAACTGCACCGTTTATAATTCCTACAAAACCTAAAACCTTTCCCTACTGAAATACCCTTTTTTGTAGCCGCACGGCCTTCTGCTGCGCCGCCTCCTCCTAGAAAGCACATTTTTAATTATTTGTATGTGAAAAATATTTCTATTCTCCCCCCTCATTTTTTTAAGCCTCCAGAGCAGGGGTCCGGAACCTTTTTGGCAGACGGAGCCATGAATGCCACATATTGTAAAATGTAGTTCCGTGAGAGCCACACCATATGTTTCATACTAAATACAAGTACAATTGGAGCGGCCGTTAGTTTTGGGGGGAGCGCGAGTAAGTTAGTAGTGCATGCTACAGCAGTAGCAACCCTACTTTAGAAAATGTTACTTGCGCTGCCACACTAAGCTGACCTGCTTGAGCAGTGTAGCTTAGTGAATTAACCCCTACTGATTTGTCTGTGAGCCAGATGCAGCCATCAAGAGCCACATCTGGCTCCCGAGCCATAGATTCCCTACCCCTGCTCTAGAGGTCTCTGTTCTGATTATCCTCCTATGTTAATACCAAAGCTGGGCAAGATTCAGTTGAGTGTGTGAGAGATGTCAGAATTAGATATATGATTTATGTTACGACTGTACAAGTTGCTGATGTCTAAATTGTGTATCCTCACAGGAAATGTTTCTAGAGATCTTTAAGCATAGGGTATGCAATACAGTGTTCCACGACTCACTAAGGCACATCCTCCTTCCGGCCTGAATGAGGAAGGGCGGTAGTGATCATGGAATGCTGCCAATACTTTGCCTGTGATGTGAATGGAATGCAGAGGATCCCACAAACGTATGGGTAAGTTAACACCCTGTCTCCTTCGGTCACGCCTGGTGTAATCAAACCTGATTACCATTTCAATTCCGAGTAGCTACGAACTCATAGCTACTCGAAACCCCAACACTGCTGGCTGATTGCTCTGGCCAGCTGTTTCTTTGTTGCTGCAGTTTTCTTTGCACCTGGTTCTTATTAAATCAAGGTTGTAGTGGAACTGATTTATAAGAACAGTAGAGCGATTTTGCGTTCCAGAAAATCCAGACTGAGTTATTTTATAAATTGTCTTGAGTGGCAAAAGTTTACTTCCCTCATTTGTCTCGCATCAGATCATCATGTGAATTTCTGAAAGGTAAATGGATTGCCAGTCGTGCAGTAATATGCTCATGCGGTACCTGCAGTGCAAAGATTTCATAATTTGTCCAGGTAGTCCCACATTTCATGCAAACTTACTGCCGTTGTCAGAGCAGTTGCACTATTTATTTTGTCAGCAGTTCTTACTCGGATCTGACATGGCAACAGGTAGGCATTGCAAAGTTTTATCACCCAATAGCTGACCATTTTTAATAAATCCAACCCAGATTTGCTGGATCACACGGGCTCTCTGTGCCCTCCAGCATCAGTGAATAGGCCCAGTTATGTCCCCAGATTATTATTAGAGTGTTTACACTGTAACTCCAAGTTGCTTGTTGAATGGAGATTAAAAGGAGCCCAAGTTGAGACAAATGAAGGCTGCCATATTTATTTTCTTAAAGGAATGCCAATTTCCTGGCAGTCCTGCTCCTTTTTCTGGTCTGTAGTGTCTGAATCGCTCACCTGAAACCAGCATGCGGTTAATGCAGTCAGACTTTAGTCAGACATCTGATCTGCATGCTTGTTCAGGGTCTATGGCTAAAAGTATTAGAGGCAGAGGATCAGCAGGACAGGCAGGCAACGTGTAAATATGTAATCTTGGGGTTCCCTTTAAAGTGAACCTGAGGTGAGATTTATATGGAGGCTGCCATATTTATTTCTTTTTAAGCAGTACCAGTTGCCTGGCAGTCGTGCTGAGCATCTGCCTCTAATACTTTTAGCCATAGATCATGAACAAGCATGCAGATCATATCAGGTGTTTCTGACATTATTGTCAGAACTGACAAGATTAGTAGCATGCTTGTTTCTGGTGTGATTCAGACACTTTTGCAGCCAGATAAATGTGCAGGGCTGCCAGGCAACAGGTAAATGAAACAAATATGGCCGCCTCCATATCGCTCTCACCACGGGTTGATGTAGAACATGTTTTCTTAGGGGGAAAAAATGTGCATCTTTGCAGTATGAAGTCTTTCCAAACTTCCAAGTCTGAATCATAATTATAACATTGTCTTTTTTTATATTTTTGTTAGTGACCTCCCCAATGATAAAATGTGCAATGAGCTGCAGGAATAACAAGGGATACGGTTGCATTGAATAAATGTCACAGGGTCACAGTTATGCTGCTTTAGTTGCTTATCACAGATTAAAAATGCAAATTGATGATGTGTGAATAATCATCAGAGTTAATGGCGTGGATTTATTTTTTTTCTGTTGGAAGCCATCATGTCCTTCCGTGCCCTTTTTAATTTTGTATGCATTTTGTATTTCTGCATATATATTTTTTTCCTATCTTTTATTTACAGCATCTTGCCGATGACAGATGCTGAATGGCCGTGGTGTTTTGTGATAATGAAAGGGCTCTGTTCACTGCCTCAGATGTGACACATGAGGGTCATGCACTTTAGTGAAGACTACACAGAAAACCTTCATAAGGCTTGTGGCTGTCTGATGTCCTGCGCAATGTGCCCTCATGTCTCACTGTCTGCTGCCAGAGGAAAGAGCCGAGCGAGAGATCTGTTCAAGGAAGAGATGTTTAAATAAAGAAAAAAAAAACTTTTTCACAAAGTCTTCTGCTTTATTCTTTTTTTTGTTTTTTGTTTTATTGCTTGAGAAATGTTTTGTGTAAATTCATTTCTGTAAGATTAATGTGGTCCACCCACCCATTGCTGAATGGAGTCACTTGCTGGCGATGTTCCAGCCTGTCCTTAGTGCTGCCATCCCATAGATCTGCTGTCAGTTTCAAATTTTAACTCTCTGCACAGCTGGAAATCTGATGAGGGTACATAATGACTTTGCTGTTGCCCACATGCCTCACTTATTACAGAACCAATACCACATTTTGTTGTAGAGCTTAAAGGGGAACTGAAGTAAGAGGTACACGGAGGCTGCCATATTTATTTCCTTTTAATCAATACAAGTTGCCTGGCAGCCCTGCTGGTCTATTTCTCTGCAGTAGTATCTGAATAACACCAGAAACAAGCATGCAGCTAGTCTTGTCAGATCTGACTTTAAAGTCTGAAACACCTGATCTGCTGCATGCTTGTTCAGGGGCTATGGCTAATAGTATTAGAGGCAGAGGATCAGCAGGGCTGCCAGGCAACTGGTATTGCTTAAAGGGAAATAAACATGGCAGCCTCCATATACCTCTCTCTTCAGCTCCCCTTTAAATTGAACCTGTCATGTTTATTTCCTTGTAAGCTATACCAGTTGCCTGGCTGTCCTGCTGATCCTCTGCTTTTAATACTTTTTGGCATAGACCCTGAACAAGCATATGAGGATTAGGTGTTTCTGACGTTGTCAGATCTGACAAGATTAGCTGAATGCTTGTTTCTGGTGTGATTCAGACACTGCTGCAGCCAGATAGATCAGTAGGGCTGCCAGGCAACTAGTATTGTTTAAAAGGAAATAAATATGGCAGCCTTCATATCCCTCTCACTTTGGTTGCCCTTAATGACATGCTGACTTATAATAGCGTCCTGCTAGAGCCTCTTAATGGCTTCAGGACGTTTTTATAAGTCAGACAGGGCTGCTGGCGCCGTGCACATGCGCTCTCCCGCGCATGCACGTGCATTCCCGTGCAAGTGCATGTGAAAATAGTGGGGGGAAAAAACACCAAAGACAAAATATACATTTATTTCCAAATGATATATTGTCACCATACTTTGTGATAACCAGGACAAATAGGCAGATAAAATGTGTGGGTTTTTTGTACAGTAGCAGTGTTTATATTAAAACCATAGGGGATAAAATTGGAGAAATTGTGTATTTTTTTTTTTCATTTTTTCCTTGTATTTCCCTTTAAAATGCATAGAAAATAAAGTAGTTACTGAAAACAAATATCAACCCCCAAAAGCCCAATTTGTGGTAATATAGGCAAATGAAAGGGATGAGCACTGAAAGGTGAAAAATCTCTCTTGTCCGTTAGGGTAAAAACCGCCTTGGGGGTGAAGTGGTTAAAGTATTAGAGGCAGAGCATCAGCACAGAAGTCAGACAACTGGCATTGTTTTAGAGAATAAAGATGGCAGCCTCTATTACTTTCACTTCAGGTACTTTTTAAGTCATGGTGAACCAGGACCCTAGGGACTAAAATATAAACAGAGTAAATGTTTGCACCACTCCACTTGCACTAAATGCACAACAGGATACAGTTAAGTTGATACATACATGGTAATAGTTTAACAAAACCATCTGCAAAGTTTATAGATCATAGCAAAAAGCTAAGTCCAGTCTCATCTCTCAGGTTAAAGTTCTTAAAGTGTACCTGAACTCAGAACTTCCTCTCTGCTCCAAAATATGTGCAACAGCGTAATAACCTTTAAAGAAAAACATTCTTTGTTACATCTGATACAAATCCTGCAATAAATCTAGTGTCTACTTCCTTCTTTCATGGAAGCAGACATATTGTTAACATCCTGTGCTTTCAAATGAGTTTGTGTGGCGGCTATCAGGTGACAAGGGGAGAGATTAAATTACAACTTGTGATTAGACTCTTCATAGTAACATTTGAAAATAAGAAAGTTATGAATTTAAAAGACGGGAAGAAAGTTTATAGTCAATACACATTTTTCAGTAGAAAAATATATCTATTTACACAGATCTGTACATCAGTCTTGAAAGAGGGACAAATGAGGAAGAAAGTGGGACAGGGTTCCAAAGAGGGACTGTCCCTCCAAAAGGGGGACTGTTGGGAGCTATGCAACTATTCCTGGCTACCTATACTTGAGGTACCTACACCTGGCTACCATATTGGGGTGGGGCACATTATTTAATGTAGGGGGGAGCGAGTTCAAATCCTGCATCGGGCCCCTAGGTTTGTAGCTACGCCACTGACTGTCCATTACCTTTAAAGAGACACTGAAGCGAAAAAAAAAAAAATATGATATAGTGAATTGGTTGTGTACTATGAATAATTACTAGAAGATTAGCAGCAAAGAAAATATTCTCATATTTTTATTTTCAGGTATATAGTGTGTTTTCTAACATTGCATCATTCTCTAATATGTGCAGATTGCACAACACTCAGCATTCAAAATGATTCTTTCAGAGCAGTCTGTGAACTAATGACCTCTCCTGGTAGAGAAAAAGTAAATAGTTCAATAACAGTTGATATAATAAAAGTCAGATAACAGCCCTCTCCACGACTTTGAAAGTCGTAGAGCTTAATGGCTTGTTTGCATAGAGAGAACAACTGGAGTTTCTTAACTCTTCCTGTACTGGAAACAATTAGACTGATGTATCTGATCTTAATGTTTTATTTCTTAGCTGTACTACACATACAAATCATAATATCATAATTTTTTTTTCGCTTCAGTGTCTCTTTAGCCAGTTCACCCCCAAGGGTTTTTACTCTAACGGACCAGAGCAATTTTCACTTGTCAGTGCTCCTCCCTTTTTTCCCTAATAACTATTACTAATCACAAGAAAATGATCTATACCTAGTTTTTTTTCGCCACCAATTAGGCTTTCTGTGGGTAGTACATTTTGCTATGAATTTTTTTTATTCTAAATGCGTTTTAATGAGAAAAAAACAAAAAAAAGAAAAAATCAATATTTCTCAGGTTTTAGGGCTCGTTTCCACTATCGCGAATCTGCATGCGTCCAACGCATGCAGATTCGCACATGTAATGCAAGTGGATGGGCCTGTTTCCACTGTAGCGTTGTTGAGGTGCGTTTTTTTCAGCGGTAAAAAAACGCACAAAAGAGCCAACGAATTCGCCTGCGAGTGGAATGCATGCGAATCGCCGCTAATGTATTTAATAGGAAATTCGCATGCGGCTATGGTATGCGAATTTTCATGCGAATTCGCATAGGTACCAATGTAATTCAAACAGGCAGTGACATGGTTAATTTCGCATATACCCTCACCTATGCGAATTCGCGGCAAAAAACACGCAAAAATTCGCATCCGCATGCTAATTCATGGAATTTCAACAGCGGTGGAATCCAGGCGATTCTGCACCGCAATAGTGGAAACGAGCCCTTAGCCATTATAGTTTTAAAATTAAACATTCTCCTGTGGATAAAACAAACACATATTATTTGCCCAGTTGTCCCAATTATTAAACCGTTTAAATTATGTCCCTATCACAATGTATGGCGACAATATATTATTTTGAAATATAGGTGTTATTTTTTTTTTTGTTTTTGTTTTTTTTGTTCTGGCTATAATTACCAGCCCCAATGTAATAAATTAAAATTAATTTTCCCCCATAAAATATAGATTAAAAAAAGCTGAGTCCATAAGGCAACTATTTATTTTAAGCTGAATTTTTTTTACAAGAGTTTTTTTTTTTTTGGGGGGGGGGGGGGGGTTGGAAGTGTAATTTTATTAGTGATGTGCATGTACTTGTGTATGTATGTATTTTGTGTGATATACTTTTTGGCCTCAAGATAGCGCTAGTGAACACTTCGTTATAGGAAGTGATCACTTTTTTTTTTTGTACATTTTATTGAAAAGTAACAATTTCCTGTTTTTGTGAATGGACGTAGCCGCTGTTCGCGGTCACGTCCATTCACTCCAGGCACTGCGATTAGGTAGAGGACCGTTCGGTCCTCTTCCCCAATCACTCAGCACGGGATCCCGGCGGAAACGGCGGTGGTAGCAGCGCACACACGGCGGTAGCGGTGGCGGGAACGCGCGACGTATTAAAACGTTATGTTGCTGTTAATAGGGTAAAGCATGACGTTTTAATACGTTAGGGTGTCATTAAATGGTTAGGAGCACTGGTACAATATGGTGAACATTAGCTATGAAGTGATGTCGAATTTTAATGAACTCTTCAGGATGAGCTGCATAACGACAAGGCCATATTCTTTCCTGGAGCTTTTTGAGAGTTGTAATACCCACATGAGTGAAAATGAATTGGTAACAAGAAATCCCAGCATGTGGTCATTTTTTATGTCATGAATGGCTTTCAGATCATTTTGCAAATAATGTATCATGGTTCTGCCAAGGGCAAGCTTTTCATATGAAGCATCAAGAGATAAAAATCTAAGCCCAAGAGAGCTTTTACTGTTCCTAATACAATCAATGGTGATGTGAAGGTCTGGTGTTTACTGTTACATCAGGGCTGACAATGTGGTGATCTAATATTCCATTACTACATAAGCAGCTAGAATAAATGGAAAGAGTGGGAGAGTAATAATGGATACAATAAACCTTGGGAGTCCTGCAGATCAAAGTGTCTGAAACGAGAATCTGTTTTACGCATAACAAATAAAGTGCACCTGGCACTTAAATCTGAAAGGCTTGTGTAGATGTACATCATAGTATTCTGGTTAAAGGGACCCCATTATGAAGTAACAATACTGTCAGCCAGAGATGGGGAGGGGTTTGTTACGTTTAGCAGTCATGTGAGCTGAGCTGCAACACGTGGATGTCAATGTTGGGGTGATTTGTAGCTGTCCGTGTAGTAAACTATGAGAGTCTGTTTATTATTATTCAGTCCATCACTGACAACATTGTCAGTTTTTGGCAGAATCACTGATAGAGTTCTCTCATTGTCCTTCAGGATGGCTTCCTCCCATGAGGAGACTGACCCACCCCTGAAAGGAAACCGGCAATAATTAAATAATTGAACTAATCAGGCCCCAGCCCATATAAGTTCCCCCTCCTCCTAACCAACTCATTGACAGTTTCCCTACACCCGAGGTTACAGGCTGTTAGGGATGCTGAGGCAGGGGAAGCCTGTGGGCACCTGCCTTAAGGTAGATATTATATCCCTTTTTTTATGTCCAGCTGCAGGGGAGCTACCTTGTCTGGTGTTCCAGGTGACTATGCGGTAGGCAAGATATGCCTGTGTGATCACTTGCAATTTCTGGGGCCCTGTGGGGCGGAAGAAGGGATCTGCAGCTGCTGCCTCCCAGTTTTAAATGGTGTGCTGGGCATGCCTTATAAAGTACTGGTTACACGTGTAAGTGTAACTCTTATCGGTGCATGTGATGTGCAGTTATGCCTGTGTATTGACAGCAGGCACGTGTGTGGTCCGGCGGCGTCTTCCGCATTAGGGAGATGCTGGGTCGGGCTGACGTGTACTTCCGCCCTCCTCCTGATGATGCGGCGCACCGCCTTTCCTCGCGCTGTTCAGCGTCTTCCATATCAGGAGACAGCGCGGCCAGTCATGGGGGAGGGCGGAACAGTAAGGCGCAGATGGCCTTCACAATTTTAAACCCGCAGTGGCAGGCTTGGCAGCAGATAACGGGTCAGCTGGGGAGGCGGAGCTGCCGAGGCATAGCGGTTAAGAGCCTCTTCTAGGATCACTCATGCAGGGAGACAGCATGGAGCAGTATGAAGCTGGACCTGATGCCGCCCTACAGTGTGGATACACCTGAGTAGGCAGTGAATGCTCCACAGGTACTGTGACTCCTCTCCTCTTCCCTCAAAGATAGTATAGGTTTAAGTTATCTTATGAGAGACATTGGAGGGGAAGAGGAAAAGGTCGGCACTGCAAAGGATTCACATCTGTTCATGTACAGGACTTGCGGGGCTGTAGTGAGTTAAACTCTTGTGGCGCACTCAGCGTGCTCTGACTGGAGTAGGTAGACGTCAGATAGATGCAATAAGGATACAAAGTCGGCACTGCTGTTGGTGTGTTTATTGCCAGATGGTGCTTACATCATATTGCGTGCAAGATATAAGAAAAACACATACCGTGCAAAAGCGGCTTGTAGCTGTGAGCTGGTGGTGGGCGCTGGGTGCAGGAATAGCCTGACGGCCGTTTCGCGCTGTCTAGGCGCTTCTACGGAGGCTGTATGTTGGAGGTAAGCTGACCGGGTAGATATACCCTCTGTCACGGCGTTCGGCGGGCTTCCGCCTTCTGGTGCCGCCCCTATTCTTCCCCTTCAGCCAATCAGGTAATGGAGCGCATCTGCGCTTCATGATCGGCTTCCGTGGGGAAGGGAGGAACTAGATTACTGGTGCCAGAGCGGACCATACTTATTAGATGGACGCTGGAGCTATTGCTCCTATATGGCAACCTGTAGATGGTTAGGCGCCATCTTGTGGCCAGGGACTAAACTGCAGATAAAATAACATAAAAAAATGTAGTTTAAAAATATTGAAACATTGGACTAGTTCACATTGAACCAGATATTGTGCAAAAGTGCAAACTGTTGTGCTTATGCTTATTCTGTGCCATTATCTTGTGTTTCTCTAAAATAAGTGACATAGGAATCAATATGTGGCCAAATGGTACCAAACCATGTGGGTTAAAATGCTCATGTAGTGAGTCATAATAAAAAGGGAGGAATAAGGGATAGGAGGGGCGCTGCAAATATATACTGACTAGGGTATTTCAGAATGACCGACTAGATACAAATTCATACAGGGGTGCAATACAAAAGATATGAGGAATGGGGTGGCTCAAAGCAGCCTTCTAATCTGAATTAAACACATAATCTGAATGTCCACATTTAGGGATCTAAAAAACATGCAAAATCCACATAATCATTGAGACCCATTGGGCCCATAGCTTCAGTCCTGATAATCAATATAATCTCCTCTCTTTTGAGCTTCTTCTCCCGATCACCTCCTCTTCTCAGTGGAGGGACGTGGATGATGCCTGCAAAAGTTAATACTGAGGGATCACCATTATGTGCTTCTCTTATGTGCTTGATTAATCTGGGTGAGCCATGGCCAGATTTAATAGAGTTGAAGTGTTCTCTAAAACGTCTGTTAATTGATCTTGTGGTTTCTCCCACATAGAAACGACCGCAGGGACACCATATAGCGTACACGACGTATTCTGTCTGACACGTAAAGAACGCATTAACTTTGCGTCGTGTGGGCCCTAACTGAAAGCTGTCTCCTACATTCATCTGATTACACGATACACAATGGCCGCATTTATGGTTCCCATGAGGTTTCGATCGTTCCAACCAGTTGTCTCTATGTGGGGTGTTAAATTCACTTTTGCTGACTTTTGACCCTATCGTAGGGGCTCGCCTGAAAGAAAACAGGGGTCCTTCAGCTACTAAGGGTTTCAGGATAGGGTCTCTTAATAGAATGTCCCAATTCCTAATCATGGTTGTTTTAATTTGGTTTGTCATTCCTGTGAAGTCGAAGGACATTGGTATCCTCTTTGAGGCCTCAGTTAGGCCTTTTTGCTTGTTTTCCAGTAGGGTTTTTCTTTCTTTGGAATTAGCTTTCAGGAAGGCCTGTTGGATGGATTCGGCTTTATAGCCTCTTGCCAAGAGCCTCTTGCCCAGGTCCTCCGACTGTCGACGAAAATCGTCGTCGAGTGCGTTGTTACGACGTAATCGGAGGAACTGGGCATAAGGAAGTGTGCGGGTCACGTGCTCTGGGTGAAAGCTGTTGCTATGAAGTAGGGCATTTGATGCGGTTTCCTTACGAAATCCCATAGGTATTAGTTTCCCTTCCTTGATCACTAGTTCTAGATCCAGAAAGGCCACCTTATCTTGTGCTATGTTTGCTGTGAAGGCCATATTTACTTCATTTGCATTAATATAATGCACAAAATTGTCAAAGGTGGCACGAGTCCCAGACCAAAACACCAGCACGTCATCCACATACCTGGACCACGCCCCGAGCATGCTCCTGTAGGGATTACGAGGGGAATGGATGTATTCCTCCTCCCACCAGGCAAGGAAAAGGTTCGCATATGTGCAGGAGACTGCTGTCCCCATTGCAGTTCCCGAGACCTGCCAATACCATTTTCCATCAAAAACGAACGAGTTGTGTGTCAGCACGAATTCGAGACATTCGCATATGAAGTCCTTGAAGTGGTCATTTTTATCTGTACGATCGAGGAATTTCCTGATTGCCTCTAGACCCAGTCTGTGTGGAATTCTACTATAGAGACTTTCCACGTCTATAGTTGCCAAGAGGTCACCTTCATGCCATGAATAACCCTCAACTCCCCTTAGGACATCTGAGGTGTCTACCAAGTGGGAGGGGATATGGTCGAGCAATGGCCTCAAGACGTGGTCCAGGTATCTGGACAACCTCTCCGTGACCGAGCCCATCCCTGACACGATGGGTCGGCCCGGGGGATTGGTCTGGGACTTGTGCACCTTAGGTATGTGGTACCAGATGGGCTTAATGGGATGGCTGGGCAATAGGTCGTTAGCTAATTTAGATGTAATAATACCCTGCTCAGTTCCTTTGCGTAACAAGGTTCTCAGTAAATTCTGGTAGCGGATAGTGGGATCTCCTGGAAGGCGTTGGTATGTCGTGGTATCTTGTAACTGTCTCATTGCCTCATTCTGATATTGCTCTGCTGATAATACCACGATGGCCCCTCCTTTGTCTGCTCTACGTATTTGTAGGTCGGTGCGATTCTGTAACCATTTGAGGGCTCGTGTTTCTTTTACTGATAGGTTTTTATCTACCTTGGGGTAAATTTGTGCCTTCAATTCCCTCTCTACCACTTTTTGGAAAATATCTAAACTGGAACCTGGCTGAACATGGAAAGGAGCTGTAGATCTGCAGGGCTTAAAGCCCATCTCCATTTTTTGTTCCTCTACATTGGTTTGTAATTCCAATTCCCTTAAAATGTCGAGGTTTTGCTGGTCTTGAACAGTCCATTCAATCCTTGGGCTGAAGCCTAGTGGACCAACTTTGGCATTGCCCCAGCGCATAACGTTTGGTTGATTGGCTGAGTGTTCCTTTTTCAAAAAATGTAGCTTTATGTTGAGGCGTCTGATATTTTTGTACAAGTCAATTTTGAACTTTGCGTAGTCAAAGTCGGTGGCAAGACTATAATTCAGGCCCTTTTGTAACAGATCTTCTACTCCATCGGGGAGTGTCACATTCGATAAGTTAAGGACTTCCAGAGACTCGCACTTAGATGGTGTAGCTAGATCTAGTTCCTTTTTCGCTTTGGGTTCTTGGGGTATCTCTTGTCTTCCCACTGTAGGTGTCGTCCTTTCCTTTTTTGCCTTGGATTTCCCTCTCCCCCTCCTTGTGCTCCGCCTAAAGGGTGTAGCCGCTGGTCTGATCCTGGTTTTCCAGAAGGATTATCAGAGGGAGTGTTACCGTTTTTCTTTTCCTCGTCACTGGAATCTGTGTCTGTTGTCCAATGCCCTTTCCCCTTTCTTGGGGTTCTCGGCTTGCCAGCTTGTTGCCAGGAAAAGTATTTCTTCTGGCGGTAATCGTCTCTGTCTCTCTGGAACTTGCGTAATTTGCGTTCCTTGATAGTGTCTTGGACCACAGTCAATTTGCGATCGATCCTTTTCAGAGTCTTAGAGTATCGAGTGCGTTCCACCAATTCCTGGTATCTACGTTTAGTATTTTCAATTTCTTTGAGTGTTTTCGTATGCTCTTGTATAGTGCGTTCAAGGACAATGTCTTGCAGCTTTACCGCTAATTCGAGATAAGCTGTTTTCCATTTATTAACAAACTCCTCATCGTCCTGGTATTCTGACGGCTCTACATACCTTCTAAAGCCTCTTGCTGTGATTTTATCATCTTTGTATTGTTGCAAGGTTGTCAGTGTCCAAAACAGCTTAACCTCCTTATCACTTAGCCTCTCTAGAGTAGTTTCCGCTACCCTGGCGCCCACCGTTATGCTCGAAGTGCTAGTCACTGCCCGATTTTTGAAAAAGTCTTTAACATCACTTCTGCCACTGGCAACTGCTGCTCCTTCTAATTCGGTTTCACTGTCTGTGGTATCTTCCTCAGATCCAGTATGTACCTCAGTATTAGATGCTGCAGATGTGGTCATGTTGCGTGCTCTGACTATAGACACAGAATCATTCATAGGAGAGACATTGGAGGGGAAGAGGAAAAGGTCGGCACTGCAAAGGATTCACATCTGTTCATGTACAGGACTTGCGGGGCTGTAGTGAGTTAAACTCTTGTGGCGCACTCAGCGTGCTCTGACTGGAGTAGGTAGACGTCAGATAGATGCAGATAGATTCTGGAAAACCAGGATCAGACCAGCGGCTACACCCTTTAGGCGGAGCACAAGGAGGGGGAGAGGGAAATCCAAGGCAAAAAAGGAAAGGACGACACCTACAGTGGGAAGACAAGAGATACCCCAAGAACCCAAAGCGAAAAAGGAACTAGATCTAGCTACACCATCTAAGTGCGAGTCTCTGGAAGTCCTTAACTTATCGAATGTGACACTCCCCGATGGAGTAGAAGATCTGTTACAAAAGGGCCTGAATTATAGTCTTGCCACCGACTTTGACTACGCAAAGTTCAAAATTGACTTGTACAAAAATATCAGACGCCTCAACATAAAGCTACATTTTTTGAAAAAGGAACACTTAGCCAATCAACCAAACGTTATGCGCTGGGGCAATGCCAAAGTTGGTCCACTAGGCTTCAGCCCAAGGATTGAATGGACTGTTCAAGACCAGCAAAACCTCGACATTTTAAGGGAATTGGAATTACAAACCAATGTAGAGGAACAAAAAATGGAGATGGGCTTTAAGCCCTGCAGATCTACAGCTCCTTTCCATGTTCAGCCAGGTTCCAGTTTAGATATTTTCCAAAAAGTGGTAGAGAGGGAATTGAAGGCACAAATTTACCCCAAGGTAGATAAAAACCTATCAGTAAAAGAAACACGAGCCCTCAAATGGTTACAGAATCGCACCGACCTACAAATACGTAGAGCAGACAAAGGAGGGGCCATCGTGGTATTATCAGCAGAGCAATATCAGAATGAGGCAATGAGACAGTTACAAGATACCACGACATACCAACGCCTTCCAGGAGATCCCACTATCCGCTACCAGAATTTACTGAGAACCTTGTTACGCAAAGGAACTGAGCAGGGTATTATTACATCTAAATTAGCTAACGACCTATTGCCCAGCCATCCCATTAAGCCCATCTGGTACCACATACCTAAGGTGCACAAGTCCCAGACCAATCCCCCGGGCCGACCCATCGTGTCAGGGATGGGCTCGGTCACGGAGAGGTTGTCCAGATACCTGGACCACGTCTTGAGGCCATTGCTCGACCATATCCCCTCCCACTTGGTAGACACCTCAGATGTCCTAAGGGGAGTTGAGGGTTATTCATGGCATGAAGGTGACCTCTTGGCAACTATAGACGTGGAAAGTCTCTATAGTAGAATTCCACACAGACTGGGTCTAGAGGCAATCAGGAAATTCCTCGATCGTACAGATAAAAATGACCACTTCAAGGACTTCATATGCGAATGTCTCGAATTCGTGCTGACACACAACTCGTTCGTTTTTGATGGAAAATGGTATTGGCAGGTCTCGGGAACTGCAATGGGGACAGCAGTCTCCTGCACATATGCGAACCTTTTCCTTGCCTGGTGGGAGGAGGAATACATCCATTCCCCTCGTAATCCCTACAGGAGCATGCTCGGGGCGTGGTCCAGGTATGTGGATGACGTGCTGGTGTTTTGGTCTGGGACTCGTGCCACCTTTGACAATTTTGTGCATTATATTAATGCAAATGAAGTAAATATGGCCTTCACAGCAAACATAGCACAAGATAAGGTGGCCTTTCTGGATCTAGAACTAGTGATCAAGGAAGGGAAACTAATACCTATGGGATTTCGTAAGGAAACCGCATCAAATGCCCTACTTCATAGCAACAGCTTTCACCCAGAGCACGTGACCCGCACACTTCCTTATGCCCAGTTCCTCCGATTACGTCGTAACAACGCACTCGACGACGATTTTCGTCGACAGTCGGAGGACCTGGGCAAGAGGCTCTTGGCAAGAGGCTATAAAGCCGAATCCATCCAACAGGCCTTCCTGAAAGCTAATTCCAAAGAAAGAAAAACCCTACTGGAAAACAAGCAAAAAGGCCTAACTGAGGCCTCAAAGAGGATACCAATGTCCTTCGACTTCACAGGAATGACAAACCAAATTAAAACAACCATGATTAGGAATTGGGACATTCTATTAAGAGACCCTATCCTGAAACCCTTAGTAGCTGAAGGACCCCTGTTTTCTTTCAGGCGAGCCCCTACGATAGGGTCAAAAGTCAGCAAAAGTGAATTTAACACCCCACATAGAGACAACTGGTTGGAACGATCGAAACCTCATGGGAACCATAAATGCGGCCATTGTGTATCGTGTAATCAGATGAATGTAGGAGACAGCTTTCAGTTAAGGCCCACACGACGCAAAGTTAATGCGTTCTTTACGTGTCAGACAGAATACGTCGTGTACGCTATATGGTGTCCCTGCGGTCGTTTCTATGTGGGAGAAACCACAAGATCAATTAACAGACGTTTTAGAGAACACTTCAACTCTATTAAATCTGGCCATGGCTCACCCAGATTAATCAAGCACATAAGAGAAGCACATAATGGTGATCCCTCAGTATTAACTTTTGCAGGCATCATCCACGTCCCTCCACTGAGAAGAGGAGGTGATCGGGAGAAGAAGCTCAAAAGAGAGGAGATTATATTGATTATCAGGACTGAAGCTATGGGCCCAATGGGTCTCAATGATTATGTGGATTTTGCATGTTTTTTAGATCCCTAAATGTGGACATTCAGATTATGTGTTTAATTCAGATTAGAAGGCTGCTTTGAGCCACCCCATTCCTCATATCTTTTGTATTGCACCCCTGTATGAATTTGTATCTAGTCGGTCATTCTGAAATACCCTAGTCAGTATATATTTGCAGCGCCCCTCCTATCCCTTATTCCTCCCTTTTTATTATGACTCACTACATGAGCATTTTAACCCACATGGTTTGGTACCATTTGGCCACATATTGATTCCTATGTCACTTATTTTAGAGAAACACAAGATAATGGCACAGAATAAGCATAAGCACAACAGTTTGCACTTTTGCACAATATCTGGTTCAATGTGAACTAGTCCAATGTTTCAATATTTTTAAACTACATTTTTTTATGTTATTTTATCTGCAGTTTAGTCCCTGGCCACAAGATGGCGCCTAACCATCTACAGGTTGCCATATAGGAGCAATAGCTCCAGCGTCCATCTAATAAGTATGGTCCGCTCTGGCACCAGTAATCTAGTTCCTCCCTTCCCCACGGAAGCCGATCATGAAGCGCAGATGCGCTCCATTACCTGATTGGCTGAAGGGGAAGAATAGGGGCGGCACCAGAAGGCGGAAGCCCGCCGAACGCCGTGACAGAGGGTATATCTACCCGGTCAGCTTACCCCCAACATACAGCCTCCGTAGAAGCGCCTAGACAGCGCGAAACGGCCGTCAGGCTATTCCTGCACCCAGCGCCCACCACCAGCTCACAGCTACAAGCCGCTTTTGCACGGTATGTGTTTTTCTTATATCTTGCACGCAATATGATGTAAGCACCATCTGGCAATAAACACACCAACAGCAGTGCCGACTTTGTATCCTTATTGCATCTATCTTAAGTTATCTTATGAGGCTTGTTTGTGTTTTGTTGGCAGGTTGTGAAGCACACTGATAAAAAAAATGTAGGAAATGTGATGTTAATTTACTATCGGGATATAAGAGATCTCAGTGTGTAGATTGCATAGCTAAACAGTCCTCTACCACATCTACCCCGTTGATACAAATGCTTCTAATAGAGCCATGTTAGACCTTATGAATGCTATGAAGGCTGAACTGACTACTACATTTGCTGCATTAAGGTCTGCCCTTCCGGTTCCAGCACAGCCTGTGTCTGAACCGCAGGGGGCTCGGCAGCTATCCTCCATTCAAGACAGATTCCTGGTGTGTCAGGGATACCCTCTTTTCAGGATAGACAGTCTCAGTTACAATCCTTTGATAGTGTGTTACCTGTCTTTCCATCTCAGTCTCTATTGCAGAGTTTACCTCCTGCTCAGTTACCTAGGGGGGGGATTCTCAGATAGGGGGTATAGAAACTATATCTGACTAGGAGGAGGAGTTCATGGAAGAGGGGGGAGGCCAGAGAATGTATCTCCTGAGTCTGGTCCTTCAAAAACCTCACAATACTTGTATATTGCTGAGGACACTTAGGAATTTGTTCAGAGTCATGAATGGCCTTTAACAATTCCAGAGACTGCAGTAAGCCCTTTTCAGAACAGGGATCCTTACCAGAACAAAAGAACTGGGGGGAGAAACCAGAGTCAGTCCAGTAAGTGGACCTGTAACTCCAGTAAATGAAAATCTTCCTTCTTGTTGAACGAGTCAAGGAATCCCAGCACTCCCAAACCTGACAAGTGACAGAAAGCCTCAGGTTGGGGGGATACTTCTTTCCTTTTTACCATCTTGAGAGAAGATTACAACCAGCCAGTTCATACCAGACCTAGTAAGAAATGGGTACAAACTGGAATTTCGGTCCAGATCTCCCCCCAGCAGACTTGTGACAGGGACCCTCAAGGACCCAGACAAGGCACAGGCCTTGCTAGACTCAGTGACGACTCTACTATCCCAAAATGTTATCCAGAGGGTTCCAGTAGAGGATCACTTCAAGGGGTTTTACTCGAGGGTTTCCATAATCTGAAAACCTTCAGGAAAGTTTCGGATGATTTTAGATTTGAAACCTCTGAACCCTTACATTGTGGAGAAACACTTCTGCACGGAGAGCATCGCCTTTGTCCGAAATCTAATATGACCTGGCGACTATCGATCTCGAAGACTCATATCTGCATATACCAATTCGTCCTCGGTACCAAAGGTATCTAAGATTTGCAGTCCGGTTCGGCAACAGCGTTTGCCACTATCAGTACCGAGCTCTTCCTTTCGGAATATCTTCAGCCCCGAGGATATTCATGAAGATTGTAGCAGAGGCAGCAGCTTTCCTCCAACTCCATGTAAGGGTTCTCCTGTACCTAGATGACTTTTTATGTCTATCAAACTCCCTTTGAGCCACTTGCTGATGTGTCTTTAAGAAATGTAACACTAAAGGTTGCATTCCTGGTAGCCATTACATCGGCCAGGAGAGTGAGTGACATTCAGGCCCTGTCCATCAAAGAACCGTATATGAGCATCCACGATAAGATCATTTTCAAACCTGATCCTTCCTATCTACCTAAAAGTTGCTTCTGCATTCCACAGGTCTCAGGAAATTGTTCTACCATTCTTTTCAACAGGTCCTAAGAATAGGTGGCATTAAGTACCTTGGATATACATAGAGCAGTTCTGATATACTTAGAAAGAGCTAAGTTGTGGCAGAAAGGTAGTCAGTTGTTTGTAGCATACGCAGACAGGCGTATGGGGTTACAGGTATCTAAGAATTTGATATCCAGATCGATCAAGGATCTCATAACTCTAGTTTATACAGAGTCAGGTTTGAATACCCTGATTGGTGTTAACGCACACTCTACAAGGTCTTTATCCACATCGTGGGCAGAGAAGTCGGGTGCTTCACTCGAGCAGATACGCAAAGCCCCGACTTGGTCTGGTCATACAACTTTTGTCAGGCACTACCAGGTGGAACTCCTGTCGAGCCAAGATCAAACATTCAGTCGCAAGGTGCTCCAAGCTGTGATCCCTCCCTGAGGTGAGATTTCTCGCTGATCTCTCGGGAGGAAGCCATCCTCAAGGTTGATAAGAGAAGGAGCCGGCTACTTACCGGTAGTAGGGTTTCGACGAGTCCTTCAGGATTGCTTCCGCAACCCACTCTTTACTAATATTAAATAAATGTTAATGTATGTTATGTATATGGGTGTAGGGTTTCTCTTGTATGAAACTGAGTTGGTTAGGAGGAGGGGGAGCTTATATGGGCTGGGGCCTGATTAGTTCAATTATTATTGCCGGTTTCCTTTCAGGGGTGGGTCAGTCTCCTCTCGGGAGGAAGCCATCCTGAAGGACTCGTTGAAACCTTACTACTGGTAAGTAGCCGGGTCCTTATCAATGTTCAGTAGGGAAATAGGAAAAAAAATACAAAAAAGATCAGGAGCCCAATATGGTGCAGTATGTATGTCACTTGGAGAATGTACTGTAGAAAGGTGGTGCTACTACACAGGAGTTTTTACTATACAGCGTTCTCGACACGATCTGTGGAAGTGAGCTCAGACTCGCGAAATGCATTGTCCCGATTGTGCTATAAAGTGTTTTTACTGAAAGTCTAGACTTCTCATTGAGGTAAGCTACCGCTTTATTTTTATTACAATATCTTCATAAATTTTACACTACCCTGGGTGTCTCATCCAGTCTTTCTTACCTATGTTCTGGCCTGTCAAGGCTTGGACTTCACAGGACCTCCATTAAGGTGTCTTGTGCTTTTGAGCATCAAGACATTAGCAGCAGAATCATTAAGGCAACCCTGAAGTGACTTTAAAAAATAACGAGTTTGATACTAGAGAAGATTCTGGATCCCATAGTCTTTAACGTCCTCTCAACATCTCTTCATTCCCCCATTCAAAATTGGAGCCTTCAGGACTCCTCATAAGGATTTTGAAGCACTAGACCCTGAGTGCTTCAGAAGACGGGCTCATGCATCCTGCATGTGCGCAGTATGGATCCACTTGTCTTCTGCAGTGCTTGGGGACACGAGTAGAATAAGTAAAGGAGATAATTTTTCATGTATCTGTATACTTCTTTCTTCTCTACTCTAACTGTTCTTCTGTATACTTGATCCTATAACATAATTTTCTTTCCTATACTTTACTGTATATGTACTCTTCAATTTTCTTCTGTTCTTCTGCCACCTTTCTTTTAATGTCTTGACTATAGAGCTCCTTGCCAGATATCCATCTCTGCTGCACTACTGCCAAAATATAAACCTAAAGCCCTGGCAAAATCTTCTTAAAATCCACTGCCTGAGTTTCCTATTGATTGAGACCACTGAGACTCCTTCCTGAGGAGGATGAACGATGGTCAGATCAAAATGACCAATGAGATGTTCCCAGCAGACTGACTAGTTGGAATACTCAGCAAGAAGGGGTGGCAATAACTTTAACTAATGGAACTATGTGTACATATTGGTGTTCAATTGCCTCTGTTTTTACATGATCTGTGAGTTCCAAACTGCACATGCTCAGTGAGAGGAAGGAAAGAAGATGGGCACAAGCACTTCTTTTTACTTCGCCTTCAAAATTAGTACATGGCCATTATGTATGTGGTCGTGTGTGGCCACAAGCTTTTGCGGCTAACAGGATTCGATTACCGTGCAGTTGCATTTATAAGTGGGCAGAAGGAGAAACGGGAGGGGCACTGAAAGCCAATGAACTGTATTAACAGCTTCTACGGTAAGTACTTTGTCCTATACTGTATTTGTTCACTTCAGGTTTCCTTTAAAAAAAATATTTAATCCACCCCCCCAAACCTCACAAATTATTATTGATTTATATAACGCCAGCATCTTCCATGCATTGGAAGCTATAGGAATGTCTGTGATACTGCTCATGGCGGTCATTACAGTGGCGTACTGACGGGGGGTGGCCTGTGCAGGCTGCTCCCCGGGCGTCAGGGAGGAGGGGGTACCACCAGGGCCAGGCTGAGGCAGAGGCTCGTCTGTGCCCTCCTGGTACCTCCCCTTGCCCAATGACATACAGAGCAAGCTGCCATAGTCTCCTGTCTCTGCTTCACTAGGATCCATCATCTTCACTTTATGGCTGTCCCTCCATCTCCTCTCAATTGCGCCCTCTAGTGTAGTTTCTCATTAATGCGCTGCTTCAAGAGTCATAAATAAGATGGGAGGGACTGTACAATAGAGTGAAAAAGATGTATCCAGGCATCCTGCAGTTTTATTGTCAGCATATCCATGATGCAAATCTCCCATTCCACCACCTCATGAGGGTAACACTGCTATTCCTGTGACAATACACAATATATTGCCAAAAGTACTAGGAGTCTTTCTACAAGGTGTAGGAGTATGTTTATGGGAATTTCTGACCATTGTTCCAGTAGGTTAGGTACTGATGTTGGGAGTAACTCCCAACTGTACCCCTTTTTTTTTTTTTTTTTTTGGAGGGACAGTCCCTCTTTGGGAACCAAATCCACCTGTTCCACTTTCTTCCTCTTGTGTCCCTCTTTCAGGACTGATGTACAGATCTGTGAAAATTTATGTATTTTTCTACTGATAAAATGTGTTAAATTGACTCATCTTTATTCTCATCAATTAATTTGATGCATTTATTTTTACATGTTAAGGCTTATACACACATCAGACCATAGTCTTTGGAAAATGAAAGATCACAGACCAATTTTACCCCCTTCCATGTAGTATGAGAGCCATCCATACCTACAAAGTCTATTCTATGGAGCTGAACTCCCCATCAGACAGAAATCTTTGCAAGATGCTGCACACAAAGATGCTGTAGACATTCAAAAGATCAGTATCTGCAAAAGATCCATTCCTGCAAAATGCATTCATAGTCTATGATATATGCAGATCATCATACACACCTTGTTTAACAGACATTCATCTGCAGATCAGATCCACCAGGATGGATTTTCAGATCTGCAGATGATTGTCTGATCTGCAGATGAATGTCAGTTAAACAAGGTGTGTATGATGATCTGCAGATCTCATAGACTATGAATGCAATTTGCAGGAACAGATCGTTTGCAGATACTGATCTTTTGTGTCTGTACAGCATCTTTGTGTGCAGCATCTTGCAAAGATTTTTTTCTGATGGGGAGTTCAGCTCCATAGAAAAGACTGTGTAGGTATGGCTCTCATACTACATGGAAGGGGGTAAAATTGGCCTGTGATCTTTCATTTTCAAAAGACTATGGTCTGATGTGTGTATGTGGCCTTAAAATGAAGAAAAACTAATGATGGTAGAAGGGACCAATGTGGTTTGAGTGATAAAACTACATCTTTGGCTTCTAAATTCCTTGTAATATGAGGAGGGGTGTGGTAGGGGCGTGGTTAGAGGTGTGGCAGGACTGTGTTTTAAAGTGTCCTTTTTTTATCTCAAAAAGTTGGGAGGTGTGAAGTTGGGTGAGAAGGCCTTGCTCACAGTCTCCATCTACTGGTGTATACACCTAATTTTTCAGCACAAAACATGTGCTGAAAAGTTACCCCTCGGCTTATATACGGGTCAGTGGAGCAAAACGGATTGGTGGAGCAGGTTTTGTTACTGGCAGAGGCGCGTAAGGATCTTGCACTAGTGATCCTGTTCTTGCCAGCAGGCTCCCTGCTGTGTCCAGGCCCCCACCGCCTGCAACATGGTGTGCAGAGTGCACTGCACAATACTACCTGTGTCCCTTGGCTTGTGGATCGGCGCATTCAAGCATCGTGTCAGTTGTGCAATGATCGGGAAATCTTCCTGTGTGCCAATCGCTGTCTTTCATATCTATGACGCCATCTAGTGGCATCTTAAGACACAGCTGTATCATCCTTAGGGCACATCTGGCTATGGGGAGGGGGGCTGACTTGTAATGGGGGCACATCTGGCTACTGGGGGCTTATACACAAGTCAATCACTTTTTCCTGGTTACTGAGGAAAAAGTGGGTACCTCAGCTTATATGCGGGTTGGCTTATGTGCGAGTATAATACGGTACATATATAAAGATAAAAAAGGGGAACCAAATCCATCCATCTCAAAGGTGTTTTGTCAGGTTGGTCAGGGATTTGTGCAGGCCAGACAAGTTCCTCCACTACAAACTCCCACATCATGTCTTTACGGCCTTGTGCACTGGTGTGAAGACCTGTTGGGACAGAAAACAGCCATCCTCAAACCATTCCCTTCCTGTATATTGTCAGGTTATTACTTCACATTTCTTTTTATCCTTCTGATTTTACAGATGAGGCAAATTATACCTAGCAGCATGTTACAAAAAAATTGACAGATTGTTCTTCATTTGATATTATTTTAATCCAGACGTCTATATTTTGCCATTGCTGATCTATTTCTAAAATTGCGGGGTGTATTTTATGAGACATTCATCAACTACGTTTGGCCTAATAAATGCACAGCTGGGCTTTGCCTTTGGTGTCATTATGTCTTAAAAAATGTCAGGTCACGCTAGATAATGCTAAACATTTTTAATAAGTGTATACACATTTAGGTCACTAGTGACTAGCGACACATCGACTTCAGCTCTCTGCAAGTACTATGATAGAGCACTTTGCTGCCATCTGCTGCTCATGTAACTCAACTGCACCTTTTAAAATATTTTTCTCTAAGAGGCTTAACTTCAAATTGTGGGGTCCCCCAGCAAAACTTTGACAGGCCCCCCTTAATGTTCACACCCTTGCCCCCCTCTGTGACCAAGACAGCCTGGGGGCACACCTGTTAAACTGCCTTTCAGGAAGATGGTGCCTTATTTGGCAGCCATGGCCACTGGGTTCTGGCTTTTTGTTGTTTGTCTTCCCCTTTTCCTACCAATTCACCTTGTTTTTCCCCACTGAAGGTGTGCAGTGTGGTCCACTGTAGCCTGGTTCATTGGTGCAGGTCATAGGGATTCCGGGACCTGGAGTATTTTTCCATCTTGCCGCTGCCTTGGTCTGTTGTCTGTGCGGGTACAGGCCTTGTGGAATCCCCTGCTGCTACCCAGGAGATCAGGCTCCACTGAGGTAGGAAACCACGCTAATCAGGAAACCTTTGGCCTCACTGGATGCCCGCTCCATTCATCCATCCATCCATCGGCTGCTGCTGCTCCACCGCAGCAGGGACACCTCTGGTTCAGCCCCTCTATGTTGCTAACCACTAAACCGAAAGTAAGCACGGCAGCTGGATGCTTCTGTAACAGCCAGATTATCTGAATGCTGCCCAGGAGTAGGGGGACCCGCCTCAGAAATTAACACTACTGCACCGTTTGAACTGGAACACCTTGGCCTGCACTGCCAGATGTCAGCAATCGGGATCCTCAGCAGCATCAGCCATCACCGCAGGCTTTTATGAAGAACTGGGTCATCACTGCTGAACCTTCTTTCCCTCTATCCCCCTTCCCCCATGTCTCCTTTGGGATGACAGATGATTGCCAAGTACGACTGGTGGCACCATAGTATGGCAGCCTCAGCTCTTGATTTTCAGACATTATCCCCTCCATCCTTTCAGAACCTGTATGAGCCAAAACCAATTCCGGGTACAACCCCGTTTGTACTTGGCAAAATAAATTATGATTCTGATCTTACAAGGATCATTAAGCAATGTGGGCATCATTATCTTCCCACCCATAGCCACAAAAACACTTGGTGTATCGGAGGGAGGTAAGGTTAGTAGTCGCAGGGGCTACTTCCCTGTAGTTACGCCCCTGCTCAATGTGAAGGGAAACTGAAGGGAAATTAACCACCTTAGCGGTATGGATGAGCTCAGCTGATCAATTACCACCGCGGTGGATTGATCAGCCCCTGGCGGGTCTTTCTTTACAATTTTTTTTAAAAACATGCAGCTAGCACTTTGCTAGCTGCTTGTTTAGTTCGATCGCCGCTGCTACGCCACCCCCAGACCCTCAGTGCAGCCTGGCCAATCACCACCAGGCTGCGCTATGGGGTGGATCGGGACTCCCCCTGACGTCGATGATGTCATTCCGATCCTCCCCATGGTGACGAGGGAATCCCTAACAGGTTCAGAGCGGGATTTCCTGTTGGGTATGTTCACCAGCAGCGATCGGAGGGGTGGGAGGGATGCCGCAAGGAGGGGGGGATCATGTAGCTAACACTAGGCTAGCTACATGATAAAAAAAAAAAAAAGGTTAAAAAAAATCACCTGCGGCCGAGCGCCGCAAAAAAATAAACCGCTAGGGTGGTTAAAAGGAAATAACATTTATATTGTGAGAAAATAGAACATATTCGTTCATCTCTATTAACTGCAAGATTTAATAGCAAATATTATTTCAATCTAAAATGTGGTGGGGTCTTTTTGTTGGGGAGGGGGGATTGTAGGCCGAGGAGGACTGCTCTAATTACTTTTATTGCACAGCAGCACAGAAGCTTTCATCAAAGGAAATGGGGGGGGGGGGGGGTTGGGGAAGGAAACTGTGCATCAGCTTAGAGAAATCACTCATACTTAACTTCACACTGGGATAGGGCAGTGAGAAGGTGTGGGGGGGGGGGGGGGGGCAATGCTATGGTTTTCAGTGCTTGGGGACAAAGACAATTTTTGCCCCCTCCCCCAGACAAAATGGGACATAGACATGCATCAGATTGTGGGCGTGGTCATGGGTGGAGGCAGATGGACAAATGCTGTTTAGACATCCACATGTGCCCCCTTCCACCGAAGATAGACAGATGTGCCCCCCTTCCACCGAAGATAGACAGATGTGCCCCCCTTCCACCGAAGATAGACAGATGTGCTCCCCTTCCACATTTAGATAGCCAGATGTGCCCCCCTTCCTCCTGTTTATATAGCCAGATTTTCTCCCCTTCCTCCTGTTTATATAGACAGATGTGCCCCCCCTTGCTCCTGTTTATATAGCCAGATTTGCTCCCCTTCCTCCTGTTTATATAGACAGATGTGCCTCGCTTTTTCTGATGTAATGTTTCTGCACTCCACTGCAGAGGGAGGGAGAGAAGCAGGGGCACTTCGAGCAGCCAGCAAGCTGCCTCTCACATGCATGGGGCTGCAGTGGCTGTACTGAGCGCCCTCACAGTGCTGCGCCCGGGGACATACTGTATGTTCCCCCTTGCCCACCCATAGCTACTCCTCTGGGGGGAAGGGGAGAGGCAAGGTGGCTCCTTCAGCTGTTAGAAACAGGAGAGACTGTCATAAAAAATGCTGCTTGGTTCCCTTTAAGGTCTGCAAATGGTGTTTCTTTTATTTTTGATGTTTCCGAATTCTGTGTAGCAGATGCAGCAGCAATCATGCATGCGGGGTCATTTTCTTCTCAATTCTGTGAAGCAAGACGGCCATTAGGGCTCAAATCCACTAGCAGCCTTTTCTAAGCGCTAGTGATTTGAAAAAGCTCTTGCTAATACAATGGTATGGGGGATTTTTTATAAAATCACGTACCCATAGCATTACACTAGCAAGAGCTTTTCAAATTACAAAGCACTCAGAAAAGCGCTCCTAGTGGGTTCCAGGCCTCAGATGGGTAACAGGTTGTTCTTCTGCCCTAAGTCCAGGGACTGTTTGGGGTACAGAGTTCTGCCACTGAACCATGACATCTGGGTGTCCCTGCTGTGCACCATACTTCCTGCAAGACTTCTAATCATCCCACCACCCACTCTGCTCTTTCCTCTCCCATCTGATCTCTGGTCACCTGCTCTGCTTCCTTCCCACCATCAGGTCATCCCTGACTTCAGCAAACCTGCTGTCTAATCACACAAGTGAGTGTCCTCTGTGTTTAGAGAGCTCATGAAGAAGGAAAACAAAACAGCAATGTGCAGCCTGTATCTCCTTGTTAATGTGAATGGCCACACAGTATAAGAACGGGTCTTGAGGACAGATTTTGGAAATATACACAATGGAGATGCTTTCATTGCTGTGTAGAGTGGGAGGACGGTTTTGGCACATTATAGATTCAGTATATTTATGATTCACTTTCAGAATAGTAATTATCATCATCTGTTGTACCCAGAAGCAGAGATTTGCTATATTTGCTTGCATGAGTTGAAAGGGCTGCTTGCATGATTTGCTCGCTGTGCAAATAATGGTGGCACTTACTGTCTATCAAAGGACCACCTGCATTAATTTTGATGAGGCCCATCTCAAAGGCAGGAGATTTCCAGTCCATAACTAGAAGCCGCCATATAGTATCTGCTGTTTGCTGCAATCCCATGATGCATGGTGTTGCCACAGGAAACTCTGTCCTCATATGTCTTATATGAGAGATCATCTCTTCTCAGTCAGCAATCACAGCTTTTGAGATGAGAAAGAGGGACACTTAAGTAATGCCCCTGCTATACCCCTGACCACGCCCCATCACACCCCTAGTCGCGCATACGATAAATATTTCATAAGAAAAATATGTTGTTTTATAGTTCAAACCACACTGGTCCTCTCTATCCTGGGTCATTTTTCTTCATATTAACATTTAAAAATTAGTAATATATCAATTTAAAGGATGGGAATAAAGTTTAGAGTCAATGAAACACAATTTTTAGTAGAGAAATATATATATTTACATAGAAAGAGGGACAAAGACGTGTAAGAGGGACAAATGAGAAGGAAAGAGGGATGGAGGGACAGGGCTCCCAAAGAGGGACTGTCCCTCCGAAAGAAGGACAGTTGGGAGCTATGAGCAAGCACAGTAATGTTACCAATAGACTGGAACAAAACCTAGAGTACTGTGCAGAGAACAACATACACATAGATATGCCCTATTACTACCTGACAAGACTGGCAGTTTTTCTAACCTAGAAACATTCAGGAATTCACTACATTACTAAATTGAGCCTTATGGGTCCACCATTATGTATGCAGATCTTCATATGCCTCCCTTGAATTTTCAGGTCCTTATTAGGGATGGCAATGCTTAGGATAACTCATGGAGAAGCATGTGATCAGTTTGATCAGCTGATAGATTTGTAAGGTTCTGATTTGCTGGTCCTGATCAAGTGTTAAACGAGGACATCATCACAGCAAATCAGAACCTTACAAATCTATCAGCTGAACAAACTGATCACATGCTTCTCCATGAGTTCTCCTAAGCATTGCTATCCCTAGTCCTCATGTCTACCATTAAAGGTTGCTATCCTTTTACCCATCTGATGATGGTCTTGCTTTACAGAGCTGAGAAACAAATGACCCTATGTTTATATTATTTTTCTGTGGTGACCTAACAATTGATCACAAGGTCCATATGCCATGAATCATACAAGTGTGCCCATCATAACCCCCTCTTCACATTACCCTTCTATGGAAGCTTGCCTCCACACTTGCACATTGCAACTTTACCTACATTTAATCCTATCATCATTCTGCTTCAGCTGTCTCATCCCTAAAGTATATGTTTTAGCATTTCACTGTTTCTGGTTACATCTTCCCATACTGCTAAATCCCTGCAGTGCTAAGCATGGTGTTATGAACAGAGCGGCACTGCTAGAGAGCCAGGCAGAGGCATGCAGCAGAGCAGATGTCAGGTTGGACCACAGGGAAGCACTCCGGGGAGTCTTTTTCATCACAACAGTCCTGATGCCAAACTTTTCAGATGTGGAGATGAGATTTTCTTGTTGCACCTCGCAGGTTGTTAGCTCAGCTCTTACTTGGTACTCCTGCATGCCCGCCATTCACACCTGAGCTGGGGTGTGCACACAGGCACAGCAGGAGACAAGACACCCTCCAGGGGAGTAAAAAAAAAGCAGCTGCTTGTTTCATACCCATCTGTATTTATATTATGCCCACATTGCTTCACAGTCTGCATGCCTTTTTACATTTCAGAGTGGGAGTTATGCAGGTCACATGTAGTCAGACGTCCTCTATAAAGAAATTATCATCTATCTGTTTGCCTGTCTGTCTATCTGTTTGCCTGTCTGTCTATCTATGCAAAGCCCCATACAAATGCTTGATGAAACTTGACCGAGGTAGCTGATAACTACTGCCAAGGCCGAATTTATATTTTTTGTGCCCCTAGTCCAAGTATGTTGTGGCTCCCCTTTCTTGCGCAGTAGCGCCCCTCCCATTCCATGTGCAGCCCCCATCTTCCATGTGTATCATCCATGTACTGTAGCTCCCCTCATTAACAGCTCCCTTGGCATCTGTTTCCCTTTTTCATGTGTTGCTCTCCATTTTCCGCCTCCTCTTTCATATGTAGCAAATAGTGATGAGCTTTCAAGAAGCTACGAATTCATCACAGGTGAAGTATAGGCTGCGTTTCACGATCACTACCGCTCTTCCTCCTTCTGGTCGGGAAAAAAATCTGAGAAGAGCATGCTGGAACATTCAGCTGTCAGCGCTGTTAGAACCCCTGTTCAGCAAGTCGCATTCACACAGCATCTCATCTCTATGGTGCCTCTCATTACACTGTGAGTGCGATAGGTTGAAGAGGGATTCCAGCAGTTTTAAAGGGGAACTGAAGAGAGAGGTATATGGAGGCTGTCATGTTTATTTCCTTTTAATCAATACCAGTTGCCTGGCAGCCCTGCTGGTCTATTTCTCTGCAGTAGTATCTGATTAAAACCAGAAACAAGCATGCAGCTAGTCTTGTCAGATCAGACTTATAAGTCTGAACCACTGAAACACCTGATCTGCTGCATGCTTGTTCAGGGGCTATGGCTAATAGTATTAGAGGCAGAGGATCAGCAGGGCTGCCAGGCAACTGGTATTGTCTAAAAGGAAATAAACATGACAGTCTCCATATACCTCTCTCTTCAGTTCCCCTTTAAGAGGTGAGTATGACAGTATGCTCCGCTCTGAATACTCTGCATGTAGAACTACCTTAAATTGTGGCACATCTAGAGGAAATACCTAATATTGGGGCACATCTGGCTATCTTTATTGGTGAAGTGAAGGGGACTACCTAATACTGGGGGCACATCCTGCTATCTGTACTGAGGAGGGGGGCTACATGATACTGGGGGAACATGCTGCTATCAATGCTGGGGAGGGGGCTACCTAATACTCTGGGCATTTCTGGCTATCAATAAAAGGGCAGTTGGGCTACCTCATACTGAGGGCACATCCTGCTATCTATACAGGGAAGGGGGGCTATCTAATACTGGGGCACATCTGGCTATCTATACTGAGGTGGGGGGGCTACCTCATTCTGAGGGCACATCCAGCTAGCTATACTGGGGAGGGCGAGCTACCTAATATTTGTGGTACATCTGGCTATCTATACCGGGGGGGGCTACCTTATACTGAGGGCGCATCCTGCTAGCTATACTGGGGAGGGGGTGCTACCTAATATTGGGGGCACATCTGGCTATCTATACTGGGGAAGGGGCTGCCTAATAATGGATGAACATCCTGCTATCTATACTGGGAAGGGGGTGCTACCTAATATTGGGGGCACATCTGGCTATACTGGGGAAGGGGCTGCCTAATAATGGATGAACATCCTGCTATCTATACTGGGGAGGGGGGTTACCTAATACTTGGGGGTACATCTGGCTATCAATGCGGGGGTGGGGGGTACCTCATACTGAGGGCACATCCTGCTATATATACTGGGGTGGAGGGCTGCCTAATACTGGTGGCATATCTGGCTATAAATGCCAGGGAAGGGGGGGCTACCTCATACTGAGGGCACATCTGGCTATCTATACTGTGGAAGGGGCTGCCTAATAATGGATGAACATCCTGCTATCTATACTGGGGAAGGGGCTACCTAATACTGAGGGCACATCCTGCTAGCTATACAAGTAAGGGGTCTACCTAATACTGGGGGCACATCTAAGATCTTGCTACACTTACTGGGAAGGGGCCACCTGAAATTGCCATAGCCCTTGAGCCCCTCCCCCCTACTGTTACTGGAAGACTACTTAATACTGGAAGGCACCTCTGACTATCTAAAACTGGTCTGGAGAAGCACAAAGGTGCCTTTCAATATATTTTTTTGAGAGTCCCAACCAAAATGTTGCTATGGACCCCCATGATTTCTAGCTACCCCCCCCCCCCCCCCCTTAATAATTTGCATTCTTCTTAGAGAATCCGGTCTGTGCTTCACCCCCTGTGCAACCCTCTTCCCCCCCCCCCCCCCCCCCCAGTCTGAGTAGTGTGAGGAGAATGTGAGGCAGCAGCAGTCTCTCCCACAACATACTGCGTTTAACTCAGTCAGTCGCGCTGCTCACATTAAGTCATGAGATCACATTTTTCAAAGCATGATTCCTAGCTTCACAGCACTCCTATGATGTAAAAGGTAACATCTGGGTACTCTGCATACTGAGCTATCAGATAGCTTATTTATATCCAGTCTTACAGCTCCTCTCCCCATAGCTTTGCTGTAATGCAGGCTGAAAACAATAAATCGCAGAGCCGCAACGTTCAAGCTTCAAGAATATCGGCTTTATATCACGCCAGCTCTATCACTTTGTTGTAGAGGAGAGGGAATATCACCTATAGATGTTCTGACCAATATGTCAATATAGAATGCATCACGGTGACTTTTCCTCTGCAATTGATTAGCTATTTCATGGATACTTAAACGTCCCAATGACTTTGCCACGCTCCAGTCTATGGGATTGATTGTTTGGCCCCATGAATCACAACAATTTGGTAAGTTTGAAATTTGTTGATTATGGCTCATTAGCTTCAGGCACCAGAGGGAATATTGGTTGTGTAATGTCATAGTATCCATCAGGCTCTGTAAACATATGAATGTTTTATTTGTATCTGCTCAGGGCAGTTTTTAGACATAGGCAAACCAGGCACATGCCTGTGGTGACAAAAACAGGAGGGGGCACCACAAAGCTATTCCTAACGTACTGTGGCTTTATGTAATTATTATACGCAGCTGCTAGTTCTATTAAGAAAGGGATCGGGGTAATTTAACACCTGATTGAACACTGCTGATTAGCACAACAAACAAGACCTGACTTTGTGAGTGACCTGGGCCAGTGAGAAGTATCTGACTTAAGAATGATTGTTGTATTCTTTATAGACTTTGAGAAACAAAATAATTAACAAATGACCTTTCATTTCGTTATTGGCGGATGCAAATGTATTAATGCGGGCCTTGATTTTCTTTGCCTGGGGCACCAAAATGTCCAGAAACAGCCCTCTAAAAATCTGATTGACAAAGGATAATATAAGGAAACATGGCCAGAGCCACACCTCTACATTGTGCACAGTGATATCTATGTCAGCAGTCTGACATGCTTACAGTTTCCCAGTTGATTTGAACCACCATGTACATTTAATAATAATGCATGATAATTTGGTTTCCTGCTATTGCCGTTTGCTTGATCGGTGGCCGGTAGGAGAACATGGGAAGCCTGGAGAGGATCCAGTGGCTTTCGTCTACTGAAGGTATCTATCCTATTTACTTGTGGATCTAACAGGTTTACTGAAAAAAAATCTACTCCTGAGGGCATTTTTTCCACTAACAATGCCAATCAACCACATGCCAAACACTCTGTCCATAGATGGATAATGTAACCTAGGCAAATATGCCAATAGTCTCACTGTTAACTGTTTTTAAAGTGTACTCGAGGTGGCATGTGACGTGATAAGATAGACGTGTATGTACAGTGCCAAGCATACAAATTTGTAAAAACAAAACAGAGGACACCAAGAGCCCAATAGTGCAATATTGTCTGATAAGCTTAATATATAATGTAATGTCAAAGGTTCTTATACTCACAAAGGTTGGTTACCATCAGGTCGCCTCTGCGCTCACACCTGAACCAGTTTTATATGCTCCTGTACTGCCTGATGAAGTGGGACTGTTGACCACGAAACGCGTTGCGATTTCATGGGGCTGTGAATAAATTGTATATTTTTTACTCTGCATTTGAGTATATGTCCACTACCAGAGGGAGGTAAGTCCACCTCGACTTCCCTCTTTTTATCATTTTTAGAACATTGTTTTACTCTGCTTGGCGCCTCTGTTCGTACATATTACCACAAGCATACAAATAACTAGGCTGTGTTCCTTTTCTTGTTTTTCTGCTTGAAAAAGGTAAACATGCAAGCAACATAACATTTTCTCTCCAGATGGGACTTAGACTATAGCGTAATCCTCACTGATAAGGAATTACAGCCATAAAACTCTTTCCTGCCAGAGTAAAAGAGATAGATTAAAAAAAAGGTCAAAAGTTCGTATATTTTAGCTTAGAACCCTGTCAGACTGTATGACAAACTATATCAAACTATATCATTCAGTTGGTAGAATACAGCATTAAACCTAGTTTTTTAGCTTATACACAGAAAACATACACAGAAAACAAAACTGTGTAATTCTAACTTTTTTTTTTAAATTTTTAGACGTAGAAAGATTTTCTCCATGGGTTTCCTTTAAGCGCAGAAGATCATTCTAATGATCTGTCAGACGGCCTCTAACAGACACTCTGAGTAGCGTTACTTAGAGAGTGATCCAGTTGTGATGAAATCAGGGCATCTATTTACAGCATCTTGGGATAAATTGTCCCATTTATATTACCAGGAAGACTCACTTTTCTAACTACTGTATATCAGATATTACTTTTTGTAGACTACATAATTAAGTTACTGTATCAGTTTAGTCACTTTTATGACTAAATTGAACTGTGTTGCTTTATAAACACTAAAAATGCTTAGAGAGGCTCCCAATATAACTAAAACAATCAAGGACATTAAAAAGACGAGGAAATGTTGGATTACCTCCCATGGAACTCACAAACTGCTATTAAGCTACAATTTTAATGAGTATTTCTAGACCTTATAGAAGTGCTCAATAAAATTGTGGCTTAATAGCTGTTTGTGACTTCCATAGGAAGTAAGCAGTACATTCCTTTATATTGTTTTTAATTGTTTTAGTTATTTTGGGAGTTTCCAGAAGTGTATTTAGTGTTACTGATCTACCTCTGTTGCCATGTTAATTTTTTATGGTTTACATAATTAATCTTGTTTCTGGAGAGGAACTTCCTGAGCTTGAGAGAATGATGTTATCTGAGTGAGGAGAGGTCTAGTTCCTCATCTCCCAGGCCAGCGATTACCTGAAGGTAAGTACATATTACTGTCACCCATGGGGATCAGGACTCAATCACACAGGGGACAGTCCAGGGCCGAGTGCTATGCAAACATGTCTTTTGGAAGGGAAAGAGGAGCCCCTAAATATAAAATATCTAAAGACAGTTTAAAAGGTAAGAGACACTTCAAGAATGAAGCATAGTTGAAATAAAAAGATGTGGTCATTTTATTGAAAACACACACCACAGCGCGTTTCACAGGAACAAGCTTCTTCATGCCCATGAACAGTGTCTAAAAGGTCAATGAAGTGTGTTTTTACCCGTGAAACGTAGTGTTCGGTGTTTGTTCAACGAAATTACTGCATCTTTTATTTCAACTATGCTTCATTTTTTAGATTTGCCTTAGCTTTTACACTGTTTTTAGATATTTTATTTTTGGGGGGACCTCCTTCCTTTGCAATTTGCATTTCAACCCCCTATGGGTGTTGCTTTTTTGCTTTTAGTCTAGGTAATTGCATTTTGGGGGGGGGGGGGGGGGGGGATGGTCTTATGAAAACACCTCCTTTACCTCTACAATGCCTTTTTCCAGAGAGAGTCTGAATCTACTAGGATATACAGGGTGGTCGAACCCACACACAAGTATTTTACCTTGGTTGATGTTCTGCAAACTAGGTTTGTGAGTACCAACTTTCATTTAGTTCATCTCCCACACCCACATGGTGTTGACTTTACACTATCAGGAGCTCCTGCTTTCTCCTGTGTATTTTTTTTTTTTTTTTAAGATCTGTGTGAAGAAACGCGGAAAAGCCGCCGTCTCTCAAGGTGAGGCGGCTGTTTCCGCATCCAGCACGGCGTCACAACGCGGAAAAACCGCCGCATGCCGCATAGGCAGAGCGGCGGAGTCCGCATTGGGAGCGGTGGAATCCGCATTGGAACTGGATACATTGCAAGACAGTACTGGTGTGGCTGGGACTGATAGTCCACCAAGATTCAGAGTGACACGCGCGAGTGCACCTAGGCAGATGGAGAGCTATGCTCGCGCGGGCCTGAATTCAGGACCTTTATACCTGCAGAGGAAGTGTCAGCTGATCAGGAAGGTCAGCTGATTCCTGCAGGACTCATGATTGGCTGAATGGTTCGGGCGGGGCAGCAGAGTCCAGCAACTATATATTCTGCTGCTTATTCAGTTGCTGGTTGTCTGGCGTTGCAAACACATACGTGGGAGCACTCAGACCTGTAGTCAGATCCGTTAGTGTGCCAGGACCAGCTGGAACTGTAATCCTACACTAAGCTAGATTCTGTTGATAGCTTAAAGTACTAGTTTGATTGTGATTATCTGTTATGACCTTTTGCCTGTTTGACTATCCTCCTGAACTCTGATCTTGTACCTTGCCATTCTGATACTCTGTTGCCGAACCCCGGCTCGTCCTTAGACTCTGCTTCTGCCTCCTGATCTTGTACCTCGATATTTCTGATACCCTGTTGCCGAACCCTGCCTGTACCTAGACTCCGCCTCTGCCTTCTGATTCTGTACTTTATCTGTCCGTGTGTTACAACCTGGCTTGTCCGACCTCGAGAACCGACCTTACTATTGGAGGCGGTTCCCCGTCCTGTTAGTGACACTACCTCCTGAGTGTTACTTTCAGACTAACCTTCCTACTGTCAGCCTGACTCCTCCCACCTTGGAGAGTTCAGGCCTTCGGAAGGAAGCCGTGCAGTACTCCTCACTGCACTGAGGCCAGTCCTCTAAGTGTTACTGTTACACCAAACACTACACTCTACTCAGGTGAACAGAGGTTAGCTGGTATATCGGATTATCGGTGATACTGCAGATCACTTATAATCTGGTATACATCTGTATTCCCAGTGATACTGCAGATCACCGGTAATCAGATCCTTTCTGTGCTTCACCGTTCGTTACTGAACGCCAGACCAAAATACAAAATGGACGCAAACACTGATTGTCTGGGCGTACTTGCCGCTTCTGTGGACAACATCAATCAAGTACTGGGCACCCACATAACTCTTATTGATGCCCTATCAGGGTCTGTACAAACCCTCCAGACATCAGTGGATCATGTGCGATCCCCTTTTAGCTCTGACATACGTATGCCTGTACCTGAAAGTTTTTCCGGTCACAGATCTGACTTCCGGAATTTTAGGAGTAGGGTGTTGTCCTATTCTGAGTTGAGACCCCAATCTTCGGGTACTGAGACCCAGTTTATTAAAACTTTGTTGTCCGGCGACTCCCAGTCTTGGGCGTATAGCCTGCCCGCCGGAGACAAAGCTCTTACCTCTGTAGAGGAATTCTTTAAAGCTATGGCAGTCATTTACGATGATTCGGACCTTGCCTCGACTTCTGAGCGGAAGCTCAAGCTTTTGCGTCAAGGCGAAGGTCCGGTCGAAGATTACGCGGCCGAGTTTAGGAGGTGGTCAGTTACGGCCAGGTGGGACACTTATGCCCTATTAGATCGTTTCTTGTCAGGGCTGTCCGATGAGGTCTCTGATTTGATGTTAAGCCAGCCCGAGCCCAGAACAATCGATGAGGCCATCTCAGCGGCCATCCGAATCGACCGCAGGCTGCGCTACCAAAAACAGACCAGGGGTAGTTCCCGTCTCAGAGGGGTATCCTATACCACGGTCCCAGTGACTCCACCTCCTACTATTTCACCTTCTCCCGTCTTGCCTCCATCCGAGCCGATACAGATTGCTCGGTCAAAATTAACCCAGGTAGAGCGAAGACGGAGAATGACCGAACAGCTGTGTCTGTACTGCGCTGAAGGGGGGCATATAGTACAGAACTGCCCCAATAAGCCGGGGAAACGCTACCGCTTAGGAGTGGTAGGGGGTAACACCCTGGGCATCCGACTTTTACCCCTAGAAGAAAAACGATTGCTTCTTCCCTGTACCGTTACATGGGAAGATAAGACTGAGGTCACGGAAGCCTTTATCGATTCAGGCTCCGCTGCAAATTTTATTGATTTTGAGTTTGCTAAGAGATTGTGTATTCCGCTCACACCAGTACAACCACCCATCCAGGTTACGGCAGTGGATGACTCTCCTCTGCAAGGGAATCACCCACTGTCTCAGACACCAGAGGTGGGGGTCACCATAGGGGTACTGCACAGGGAAAAGTTACAGTTCTTTGTGTTGCATATGACAACCTCCACCATTATACTCGGCATGCCATGGTTGCACCTTCATTCTCCACACTTTGATTGGGCCACCGGCCAACTAATTTCTTGGTCAGCACACTGCTTTCAGTGATGTTTAGGGAAGGTGACATTGGGCCAAACCAAGGTTCATGTACAGGGGGTACCTGAGCAATATGTGGAATATTCGGATGTATTCTGTCCCAAGGCTGCAGACAAATTATCCCCACATCGCTCTTTCGATTGCCCCATTGATATCCGTTCAGGTTGTATGCCCCCTCGGGGTCATTTGTACAATTTATCTGGGCCAGAAAAATTGGCTATGCAAGAATATATCCGTGAGAATTTGGCCAAAGGCTTCATCCGACCGTCCCGATCGCCTGCTGGAGCAGGTTTCTTTTTCGTTAAAAAGAAAGACGGGGGCCTGCGGCCCTGTATTGATTACCGGGGACTAAATAAGATCACGGTAAAGAATCGCTATCCGTTACCCCTGATAGACGATTTATTTACGCAGGTCACTGATGCTAAGATCTTCTCAAAGCTGGATTTGCGGGGGCGCGTACAACCTGGTGCGCATAAGAAAGGGCGATGAGTGGAAAACGGCTTTTAACACGCCAGACGGGCATTACGAGTACCTGGTGATGCCCTTTGGGTTATGTAATGCCCCGGCCGTTTTCCAGGAACTCATCAACGAGGTCTTCAGAGAGGTGTTGGGGAGATTTGTTCTGGTCTATCTAGACGATATACTTGTTTTCTCCAACAACCTCTCTGAGCACAGAATGCATGTGAAATTTGTACTCAACAAATTAAGACAAAACTCACTTTACGCTAAAATTGAGAAGTGTATTTTTGAAGTCACATCTGTCGCCTTTCTGGGGTACATAATTTCCACCACGGGCCTGTCTATGGACCCCGCCAAAGTCTCCGCTGTTTTGGAATGGCCTCAGCCGGTTGGGTTGAAGTCTTTACAGCGGTTTTTAGGCTTTGCGAATTATTATAGACGGTTCATAAAGGGGTATTCCACGGTTATCGCACCCCTCACCTGTCTTACGAAAAAAGGGGCAGATACCACCCACTGGTCTCCTGATGTATTAAGTGCTTTCTCCACTTTAAAAGATTTGTTTTGTTCCGCACCCATCCTGAGACATGTAGACACCTCTTATCCCTTTATTGTTGAGGTGGACGCCTCGGAGGTTGGGGTAGGGGCTGTGCTGTCTCAGCGATCAGGGTTGCAGGGAAGGCTACACCATTGTGCGTATTTCTCTCGTAGGTTCTCTCCGGCAGAGAGAAACTACGATATAGGCAACAGAGAGCTCTTAGCCATTAAACTTGCTTTTGAGGAGTGGCGTCACTGGCTGGAAGGAGCAGAACATATAATTACGGTATACACGGATCACAAGAATCTAGAATACATCGAGGGGGCTAAGAGATTAAGTCCCCGTCAGGCTCGATGGTCTTTGTTTTTTTCGAGGTTCAGGTTCGTAATTACGTATACCCCGGGTAGCAAGAACATTAAGGCAGACGCCCTGTCCAGATGCTTTGAGTTGGAGACAGCACAGCCTTCTGCCCCAGAGACCTTTGTCCCACAAAATTTGGTGCTGGCCGTAACAGAGACTTGGGAAGACTGGACAGAGACCTTGAGTCCTTTTCAGCAAGATGTCCCTGAGGGGAAGCTTGAGGGGGTTTTATTTGTGCCTCTGCCATTCCGTCTCCGGGTGCTACAGATATTCCATTCACACAAGAATGCGGGACATCCTGGGGCATCTAGAATGCAGGATCTTGTGGCCAGGTGTGCTTGGTGGCCGTCTCTGGCAGCTGACTGCAAAGAATTTGTTAAGGATTGTGCGGTATGTGCTAAAAGCAAACCCTCCCGGCTGGCACCTGTAGGGACATTGCAGCCTTTACCCACCCCGAGTGAACCATGGACCCACTTGTCCATGGATTTTGTGGGTGAGCTTCCCAGATCAGAGGGCATGTCGGTCATTTGGGTGGTAGTCGACCGCTTCAGCAAGATGGCCCATTTTGTGCCCTTGAAAGGACTCCCCTCGGCCCAGGAATTGGCCGACTTGTTTATCAAGCACGTGTTCCGGCTGCACGGCATTCCGGGAAAACATAGTGTCCGATCGGGGAGTCTAATTCGTATCTAAATTCTGGAGGGCATTCTGTCATCAAATGGGCATGAAGCTGTCGTTTTCATCGGGCTACCACCCACAGACCAACGGCCAGACGGAGAGGGTCAACCAGTCATTAGAGCAGTTTTTGAGATGCTACGTTGCAGAGGCGCAGAATGACTGGGTCAAATTTCTGCCCTTTGCAGAATTTGCACAAAACAATTTGAAAAGTTCTTCCACTGGATTTTCTCCGTTCCAGGTAGTGTCTGGAAGATTGCCCAAATTTTCACCGTTACCAGTGGCCTCCACTCCGTTTCCAGCTCTGGAGGCTTGGCAAAGGTCTTTTAAAGACATTTGGCGGACGGTGAGAGACAGTTTGGAAAAGGCGTTTCTGAGTAAGAAGGGTCAAGCTGACAAGAAACGGTCTTTGGAGTGGAGATTCCAACCAGGAGACTTGGTTTGGGTATCCACACGTCACTTGGCCCTGAAACAGCCCTCAGACAAGTTGGGGCCCAGGTTTGTCGGGCCTTTCCCGATAGCCAGAAGGATCAACAACGTCACTTACGCCGTTGATCTTCCCGCCAGCATGCGTGGGGTAAGATCCTTCCACGTATCCCTGCTTAAGCCAGCAGTCCATGTGGGTCCCACTCCTCCTCCTCCTGTGTTGGTGGATGACCAGCCTGAGTACGAGGTAGAAAAGATTTTACATTCACGCTTTGTACAAAACTCGGTACAATATCTCGTACATTGGAAAGGGTACGGCATTGAGGAGAGACAATGGGTACCGGGAAGTCGCATGCATGCGGACGAATTAAGGAGGGAGTTTCACGCCTTACATCCCGAGAAACCTGGTAGGAGTTGTCCGGAGTCCACTCCTCGGGAGGGGGGTACTGTGAAGAAACGCGGAAAAGCCGCCGTCTCTCAAGGTGAGGCGGCTGTTTCCGCATCCAGCATGGCGTCACAACGCGGAAAAACCGCCGCATGCTGCATAGGCAGAGCGGCGGAGTCCGCATTGGGAGCGGCGGAATCCGCATTGGAACTGGATACATTGCAAGACAGTACTGGTGTGGCTGGGACTGATAGTCCACCAAGATTCAGAGTGACACGCGCGAGTGCACCTAGGCAGATGGAGAGCTATGCTCGCGCGGGCCTGAATTCAGGACCTTTATACCTGCAGAGGAAGTGTCAGCTGATCAGGAAGGTCAGCTGATTCCTGCAGGACTCATGATTGGCTGAATGGTTCGGGCGGGGCAGCAGAGTCCAGCAACTATATATTCTGCTGCTTATTCAGTTGCTGGTTGTCTGGCGTTGCAAACACATACGTGGGAGCACTCAGACCTGTAGTCAGATCCGTTAGTGTGGCGGGACCAGCTGGAGCTGTAATCCTACACTAAGCTAGATTCTGTTGATAGCTTAAAGTACTAGTTTGATTGTGATTATCTGTTATGACCCTTTGCCTGTTTGACTATCCTCCTGAACTCTGATCTTGTACCTTGCCATTCTGATACTCTGTTGCCGAACCCCGGCTCGTCCTTAGACTCTGCTTCTGCCTCCTGATCTTGTACTTAGATATTTCTGATACCCTGTTGCCGAACCCTGCCTGTACCTAGACTCCGCCTCTGCCTTCTGATTCTGTACTTTATCTGTCCGTGTGTTACAACCTGGCTTGTCCGACCTCGAGAACCGACCTTACTATTGGAGGCGGTTCCCCGTCCTGTTAGTGACACTACCTCCTGAGTGTTACTTTCAGACTAACCTTCCTACTGTCAGCCTGACTCCTCCCGCCTTGGAGAGTTCAGGCCTTCGGAAGGAAGCCGTGCAGTACTCCTCACTGCACTGAGGCCAGTCCTCTAAGTGTTACTGTTACACCAAACACTACACTCTACTCAGGTGAACAGAGGTTAGCTGGTATATCGGATTATCGGTGATACTGCAGATCACTTATAATCTGGTATACATCTGTATTCCCAGTGATACTGCAGATCACCGGTAATCAGATCCTCTCTGTGCTTCACCGTTCGTTACAATCTGCAACTCTTCCAGTTTTCATGCAAACATGTAGTTCGCCTACAGGCTAGAAATGCATTCTGCTGCTATGGATTCTGCTGCTATGGAGCAGGGAGGCAGGATGATGTACGGCACATGACTGAGCCGGAAGGATAAAATGAAGAGCAATGGCTTTAGCCTCCATTCAGCAGAGATGTTTGGGCTCTCTGTATTTCTTGGCAAAGCATCCGATGGGGGGGACTGGGGCCCTACACATGCTAGATTCTCAGCAGAACCACCTACTGTGTGTACAAGGCACCCTTTTCTCTTGCATAAACACTGCACCGGATTGACTTTTATTCTTGCCTTTTTAGATTAAGCTTAAAGTGGATCCGAGATGAATTTTTACTCATTGCATAATTGTGTTCCTTTCCTATTGTTTATAGGGCATTACTCAAGCCAAATACTTTTTTGTTTTAATACTCTAATTTCCTATAAACTAAACAAGCCACGCCCACAGGTTTTCAGAGAGCCAAGGCACTTTCAGACAGTAGCAAGGGCTCATGGGTGCTCAGTCTGGGCAGGAGGAGGGGGAGGTATTACTAGCCAGAGATTTCAGAGGCAGAGGTCCTCCCCTCTGCCTCTGAAGGAGGAGGAGGTTGGATTAGGTTTTTTTGCTCAAGATGCAGATAAGCCTGTCTCTGTGTAATGTTTACAAACAACATGGCTGCTGTTATTGTATCACAGGAAGAAATAATCATATACTATTAAAGCTGTTTGCAGCTAGATTTGCTGTGTAAACTATCTAAACTTTAAGTTTAGACAAGTTACTTGTTATAGTTAGTTTTTAATCTCGGATCCGCTTTAAAGCAAGTCTGAAGAGTAAATCAAAATAAAAAAAACAGATACTTACCTAAGGAGAGGGAAGGTTCTGGGCCCTATAGAGCTTTTCCGCTCTCCTCCCAGTGTCCTCGTTCCCCCACAGGCTCCTCCCTTTAAACCTCCCACCACGGAAGACTTCGGCAGTGTTTGGAAGCACTGGTGCTCCTGGAGAAGGACGGCTCTGTACTGCGCATGTGCGAGTGCGTGAGAGAGGGCGTGTGCGCAGTACGGAGCGGCCCGTTTTTGGAGGCCCAAGTGCTTAGGTAAGTATCTGTTTTTGATTTTGATTTTCCCTTCAGACTCCCTTTAAAGGACACATCCGAAGAGCTTACAGATAAAAAAAATCCTCTTATCTGGGGCTTCCTCCAACCTCTGCCAGCCGTCCTGTGCCCTCGACGCAGCTCTGCTCCCCACCGGTGGCCTGAAAACCTCTCCGGTACAGGAGGCCTACTTGACGCTGCAATGTGCGGCTCACGTAGTCGCGCTGTCAGCCGGACTGTACTGCGCAGGCGCAGTAGTTCTGCTCCTGCGCAGTACAGTCCGGATGATGTCAGTGCGACTCTAAAAGCCGCACGCTGGAACGCAAGTAGATGCCGACCTGATGAGGTCGGCATCTGCACCTGAGGGGACTGGGAGCCACCAGACCTGTGGCGAGGGCACAGGATAGCTGCCAGGGGCTGGAGGAAGCCCCAGGCAGGGCCGGGCCAAGGCAGAGGCTGGAGAGGCTCCAGCCTCAGGGCGCAGTGTAGGAGGGGGTGCACAATTCATTCAGCAGTCATTCCCAATTGTGTTTGAAGCAGAAAGAAATAAGAAAAGGGGATACATGACAGTGACTGCAAGCCAGATAACTAGAGATTAAGGTGTTGGGGAGGTTGGGGGCCCTGGGGTACCTATTAGTCTAATAGCAATCAGTGTGTGACGGCTGGGGTGGGAGGGATTGAGGGGCGCACTTTGCTGTCTCAGCCTTGGGTGCTGAAGGACCTTGTCCCGGCTCTGGCCCCAGGTAAGTGGATTCTTTATTTTTATGCTCCCCGAACCTTCCCTTTAAACTGTGAAGGGAAATAGCAGCTGTGTTGGAATGTGTTGCCTCAAACAATGTATGTGTCACGGTTACTTACCTGTCTGGACGAGGCGGCTGGCACTTACGGATGCTGCAGGTGTCCTGGTGCATGCTGGTGGGTCCCTCACGGGTCCTGGCAAGGTGCACACTGGGCTCCGTGTGTGGCAGTTGAGACATCGGCGCTCGGCGACGCTGGTGTGATACTGTGCGCATGCGCGCCCGAAGGGCCGCCTGTTCATGCATCATTTATGGGCTTATGCGTGCGTTTGTTCGGCGTGATTGCGTCTGGTTGTCCGCGTCATCGTGTACGGACGTACGCGTCATAGCGTGCGTCCGTCGCGTCATCGCGTGCACCTAATGCGTCATTGCGTACGGACGTACGCGTTTTCCCGCCAAACGGCCTATTTAAGTCTGGAGAATGCCATCATTCAGTGCTGTAGTATTGCAGCTAGTTTGGTGTGTGTTCCCGTGCGTGATCTTTGTATCTGCCTGTTCCTGATCTCATGTTGCTGACCCCGGCTTGGCTGACTTCCCGACTTGCTACCGACTCCTGCTACGTCTCATTACCCGTCTTGTTGCCGACCTTCTGCCTGTTCACGGATCTGCCTCAGTATCTGCTCCTGCTTGGAATCAAGTCTTGAAACCCGCCTGGAAGCTGAGTCCTTGCACCTCCAGACTCAGCACGCGGGAGCGCTTCGGTTCCTGCCTGGTTACACCATTGGATCTGCTAGCGCTCCTGCCCCGTACTAGCTGTGGACAGGGCCGGCGCTACCATTAAGGCAAAGGAGGCAGCTGCCCCAGGGCCCCAGAGCTTGTAGGGGCCCCCAGTGGCTACAAGAGGAAAAAAAATTTTCAAAATCGGCCTTATAGTTTTTGAGAAAATCGATTTTAAAGTTTCAAAGGGAAAAAAAACACATTTAAAAACCTGCCGACTTTAATGGTTAATAGCAAATCCACCTTAAATGCTAGAAACCCTAAATTTGCAGGGTATGTTAAGGAGATCATTAGGAATAAGAGGAAAAAACAATTTTTCAAAAATACCTTATAGTTTTTGAGAAAATCGATTTTAAAGTTTCGAAGGAAAAAAAGTATACTTTTAAATGCGGTAAATGTCACTTTTAGTAGCAAACCTAACGGTAGTGTAATTTTACATGCATCAAACGAAAGCGCAATAAATTTCCTGACGGGGTTTCCAGGGGGTCTATACGCAGCCGCAGCGCTTTGGCCAGGGATCGCTATACAGCCGCAATATGGCTGTATGAAGATCCCTGGCATGTTTTCCTATTTTCCCAATTTTTTTTTTTTATGTTTAGAGTGTGGGAATTTAAAAAAAAATTGTTGGGTCCCCCCTCCTGAAACTTTTTAACCCCTTGTCCCCCATGCAGGCTGGAATAGCCAGAATGTGGAGCTCCGACCGATTGGGGCTTCACACCCTGACTATACCAGCTGCAAAAAAGGTCTCTTAATGCCGATTTTTGTTCCGGGGTATATGTTGGGGGGGCCCCCCAGGTTTATTTTGCCCTGGGGCCCCATTGTTGCTTAAACCGGCCCTGGCTGTGGAACCCTGTTCCCAATCCAGGGTACTAGGCTAGTAAGTTGCAAGAGTTGCTGCCCTCGGCACATCGGTCTCCAGCTCCTAAGGTACGTCACAGTATGGTCCAATTAATGAACAGTGAAGATGAAAACAAGAAATAGTCCCTAGCATTTCATTGTACTGGAGGCAATAGTTCCAGTATCCTTTGCTCAGTTATTCATAGATGTGCTGCATGCAGAAGCACCAAGTGGAGTTATTGCCTGTAGCAAACAGAATTTTGTGATTCTTCTGAATTATGGTGCACTTGCCTAGAGAGTAGAGACCAACAAAACATCTTACGGAAATGAATTTGAGAAAGAATTACCTGTCGACTGCAGTGATCAGATATTGCAGACAGTAGACAGTTATGTTAGCTGGACATAAGGTGGATATTCAGATGCACTCTATTATTCGATTTCAGGTAAATATTAAAATGATGCCTTAAAGCAGCAGGGACAGCCATGCTCAGGGACGGATTTCTGTAAAGGCCACAAAGGCCCGGGCCTTGGGCAAGTGCAGCCAAAGAGGGCACCTAGATGTGAAATAGGGGTTGCTACACATAAAAGAGAAGGTTGCAAATGGAGTGCAACACAAGAAAGCCTATCCTATGGAAAACTCTTCAAGTCTCTCCTGTACTCAGTGGGCACCACTGTTGGCTGTCAAATCTACACTATTTGTGTATCGTGTCTCCTACTCCCCTAAACCTTCAGCCCTTTCTGGTTGTGTGCAGATCATTTTCTCTCTTCAAGAGATGTGTGGCTAAATCATCCAAATGCTGGGGAACGACATGGCCACACTGGGAGTAAGCATAGCTACAAAAATTATATAAATCTAAAGGTAGGTAGTAGCAGTAGGGTATTGTACCGTGTTAGCCATCAGTAAAAGCAAGAAGTTTTAAATCAGGATGATACCATTTATTGGCTAACTACAAATGAATAAGAATAAACAAGCTTTCGGCCTTGCAGCCTTCGTCAGGTTTATATCCTGTTAGTTTGCAAGCTGGTGGTACAGACAGCTTATATACATGCAACATCAAAAGGAAAAACAGATATTTTTTTCAAGCATAAATACATCATTAAGATGCCTTAATACAAACAGACCATCTAAATGGGGTAAGATAAGGATCCTTGTTTACTTTATTGCTCCCAGACCTGGTATTAGGATTGACCCAGAGGTATCGTAAATTCTTAGTTCACAAGTTCAGCTAGGGTGGCTGAGACAGTTCATATATCATCCATCTCATACCAATATAGAAAGTTGTTGTCCTTATTCAGACCCTTCTGCACAGCTTTGAAACAATTTATAAATTTTGTTTCTGCTATTAATCGGTCATTTGACGTTTTGAAGCCGCCCTTCAGGGCAGTGACACGAAGATCATCCATGCTGTGTCCGTTGGACCGAAAGTGTGTAGCAACTGGGAGTCCAGATTTGGTATCATTAATAGTGTGCCTGTGTCCATTCATACGTTTGCGCAGAGTTTGTCCAGTTTCTCCCACGTACATAACATTGGGGCATTTAGCACACATGATCAGATATACCAGATTGGTGGACCCACAAGAAAATTTACCTTGTATTCTGTACTCCTGTTGTGAACCTGGTATCGTTACCCTGTCAGTGGAGTAAATGTGTCTGCAGGTCCCACATATTTTTTGTCGGCAGGGTGATGTTCCGTTTTGTTGAGGCCTATTCAAAGAGCTCCTGACAATCATCTGTTTTAGATTGTGTGGTTGCCGATATGACAAGAGTGGAGGTTTAGGGAATATCGTTCTCAGTCTGTGATCCTTGTGTAAAATGGGATGAAGTTCCTTAGCAATCCTCCTTAAGATTTCCAGGTGTGGGTTGTAGGTGACAACCAAAGGGACACGTTCCTCTTTCTGGTTTTGCTTATATTTCAGGAGTTCAGTCCTGGGGATGTAGCTGGCTTTCCTGATTTGGGCCTCAGCCATGGGAGGACTGTAACCTTGTTTAATGAAAGTGTTCTTAAGGTGATCCAGGTGCTTGTCTCTGTCCATCCTGTCAGAACAAATCCGGTTGTACCTTATAGCTTGGCTGTAAATTATAGAGTTCTTAATGTGCTTGGGATGAAAACTGTCATATCTTAGGTATGTGGGACGGTCTGTAGGTTTGCGATACACAGAGGTTTGTATGTTGTTACCCCTGATGTATATGGTGGTGTCCAGAAAGTTAATCTCTGTGTGAGAGTAGGTAAGTTTCAATTTGATTGTAGGATGGAAGGCATTGAAGTTCCTGTGGAACTGGAGAAGATCATCCTCACTTGCGGACCAGATGATTAAAATATCATCAATGAAGCGGAAGTAGGCCAAGGGTTTTATGCCACATGCATTGAGGTATTCCTCTTCGATTTTGGCCATGAATAGATTTGCATACTGTGGAGCGAATCGCGAACCCATTGCCACGCCCATCTGCTGTAAATAGAGGTCCTGTCCAAAAGTGAAATAATTATGAGTGAGAATGAATTTGATCAGTCCAGTAATAGGCTTTACAGGTATGCCCTGACCCTGAAGATATTTACGGCAGGCCGCAATACCATCATCATGGGGAATGTTCGTGTACAGGGACTCCACGTCCATCGTGGCCAGTATGGTTCCCTCAGGTACTGGGCCGATGGCTGACAGTTTGTTCAGGAGGTGGGTGGTATCCTGTAAGTAGCTGGGTCTTTTACAGACAAGAGGTTTCAAAATGTTTTCCAGCCACCCTGAGATGTTCTCTGTAAGAGTTCCGCTCCCTGAGATTATGGGCCTGCCAGGGTTTCCCTCTTTGTGGATCTTGGGAAGCATGTAAAAGCAGGCTGTTCTAGGCTCTTCAGGGATAAGGGTCCTTACATGTAGTCTGATGTTTGCAGGCAATCTGTTAAACATCCTATTAAGTGCCATCCTGTAGCCTTTTGTGGGGTCCCCCTGTAATTTGGCATAGTGAGCGGTGTTGGATAATTGTCTTTGTGCCTCCTGGATGTAGTCACTGGTGTTCATTATGACTATGGCACCACCTTTATCCGCTGGTTTAATAATAATGTCCTTATTCTCCTTAAGGGATCTGATGGCCTGTCGCTCCTGTGGTGTTACGTTCTGGGCCAGTGTCTTTCTTTTACTCAGGATCCTGTCAGAGATTCTGCGTCTGAATTTGTTTATGTATTTATCCAGGGCCGGGTTTTTTCCTTCTTTGGGGGTCCATCTTTTTTTCTTTTTTTTCTTTTTAGATCTGGTGCGTTTTGGTCCATTATCCATTGTATCACAGGCTTCCTTATCATGGTAGTGTTCCTTGAGTCGCAGCTTTCTGAAAAATTCCTCCATATCTCCACAGAGTGCAATCCTGTCTATGGGTCTCGCAGGGCAGAATGACAGGCCTTTGGAGAGTACTGACATTTCAGCTTCAGTAGCCTGATAAGAGGAAAGATTCATTACACCTGTGGGTTGCTCTTTTTCTGCTGCTTGTGCATCCAGGCGTCCACTCTTAATTCTAAGTCTCTGAAGTTTTTTCTTTTTGTTGTTAATTAGGAATCTCTGTAGTTTCACATAGAAGGTCTGTAATTGATCCCATGTATATCCAGTGTGGTCATCATTCAGAGACAGTTTCAGGCTCTGTATCTCATCCTTTGTAATCCTCTTACGGTTATAGCAGACTCTTAAAAGGTTATTCCGTATTCTCTCCGAGCTCCTCCTGCAGATTTCTTCTGCAAACCTGCTATTGTATGTATGCAGGGTGGGATTCTGTATCCTTAGTCCTTGAGGTATAAGTTTTTCCTTTTTGCATGTAGTCAAGAAAAAGATGTCGCTGTCCAGTTGTGCAAGTTTCTTCAGGTCTTTCTTTAGTTCCAGGAAAATGCGGTACATTGCGGTATCTTCAAGCATAGTAGTAGCAGTAGGGTATTGTACCGTGTTAGCCATCAGTAAAAGCAAGAAGTTTTAAATCAGGATGATACCATTTATTGGCTAACTACAAATGAATAAGAATAAACAAGCTTTCGGCCTTGCAGCCTTCGTCAGGTTTATATCCTGTTAGTTTGCAAGCTGGTGGTACAGACAGCTTATATACATGCAACATCAAAAGGAAAAACAGATATTTTTTTCAAGCATAAATACATCATTAAGATGCCTTAATACAAACAGACCATCTAAATGGGGTAAGATAAGGATCCTTGTTTACTTTATTGCTCCCAGACCTGGTATTAGGATTGACCCAGAGGTATCGTAAATTCTTAGTTCACAAGTTCAGCTAGGGTGGCTGAGACAGTTCATATATCATCCATCTCATACCAATATAGAAAGTTGTTGTCCTTATTCAGACCCTTCTGCACAGCTTTGAAACAATTTATAAATTTTGTTTCTGCTATTAATCGGTCATTTGACGTTTTGAAGCCGCCCTTCAGGGCAGTGACACGAAGATCATCCATGCTGTGTCCGTTGGACCGAAAGTGTGTAGCAACTGGGAGTCCAGATTTGGTATCATTAATAGTGTGCCTGTGTCCATTCATACGTTTGCGCAGAGTTTGTCCAGTTTCTCCCACGTACATAACATTGGGGCATTTAGCACACATGATCAGATATACCAGATTGGTGGACCCACAAGAAAATTTACCTTGTATTCTGTACTCCTGTTGTGAACCTGGTATCGTTACCCTGTCAGTGGAGTAAATGTGTCTGCAGGTCCCACATATTTTTTGTCGGCAGGGTGATGTTCCGTTTTGTTGAGGCCTATTCAAAGAGCTCCTGACAATCATCTGTTTTAGATTGTGTGGTTGCCGATATGACAAGAGTGGAGGTTTAGGGAATATCGTTCTCAGTCTGTGATCCTTGTGTAAAATGGGATGAAGTTCCTTAGCAATCCTCCTTAAGATTTCCAGGTGTGGGTTGTAGGTGACAACCAAAGGGACACGTTCCTCTTTCTGGTTTTGCTTATATTTCAGGAGTTCAGTCCTGGGGATGTAGCTGGCTTTCCTGATTTGGGCCTCAGCCATGGGAGGACTGTAACCTTGTTTAATGAAAGTGTTCTTAAGGTGATCCAGGTGCTTGTCTCTGTCCATCCTGTCAGAACAAATCCGGTTGTACCTTATAGCTTGGCTGTAAATTATAGAGTTCTTAATGTGCTTGGGATGAAAACTGTCATATCTTAGGTATGTGGGACGGTCTGTAGGTTTGCGATACACAGAGGTTTGTATGTTGTTACCCCTGATGTATATGGTGGTGTCCAGAAAGTTAATCTCTGTGTGAGAGTAGGTAAGTTTCAATTTGATTGTAGGATGGAAGGCATTGAAGTTCCTGTGGAACTGGAGAAGATCATCCTCACTTGCGGACCAGATGATTAAAATATCATCAATGAAGCGGAAGTAGGCCAAGGGTTTTATGCCACATGCATTGAGGTATTCCTCTTCGATTTTGGCCATGAATAGATTTGCATACTGTGGAGCGAATCGCGAACCCATTGCCACGCCCATCTGCTGTAAATAGAGGTCCTGTCCAAAAGTGAAATAATTATGAGTGAGAATGAATTTGATCAGTCCAGTAATAGGCTTTACAGGTATGCCCTGACCCTGAAGATATTTACGGCAGGCCGCAATACCATCATCATGGGGAATGTTCGTGTACAGGGACCCCACGTCCATCGTGGCCAGTATGGTTCCCTCAGGTACTGGGCCGATGGCTGACAGTTTGTTCAGGAGGTGGGTGGTATCCTGTAAGTAGCTGGGTCTTTTACAGACAAGAGGTTTCAAAATGTTTTCCAGCCACCCTGAGATGTTCTCTGTAAGAGTTCCGCTCCCTGAGATTATGGGCCTGCCAGGGTTTCCCTCTTTGTGGATCTTGGGAAGCATGTAAAAGCAGGCTGTTCTAGGCTCTTCAGGGATAAGGGTCCTTACATGTAGTCTGATGTTTGCAGGCAATCTGTTAAACATCCTATTAAGTGCCATCCTGTAGCCTTTTGTGGGGTCCCCCTGTAATTTGGCATAGTGAGCGGTGTTGGATAATTGTCTTTGTGCCTCCTGGATGTAGTCACTGGTGTTCATTATGACTATGGCACCACCTTTATCCGCATGTATATAAGCTGTCTGTACCACCAGCTTGCAAACTAACAGGATATAAACCTGACGAAGGCTGCAAGGCCGAAAGCTTGTTTATTCTTATTCATTTGTAGTTAGCCAATAAATGGTATCATCCTGATTTAAAACTTCTTGCTTTTACTGATGGCTAACACGGTACAATACCCTACTGCTACTACTATGCTTGAAGATACCGCAATGTACCGCACTTTCCTGGAACTAAAGAAAGACCTGAAGAAACTTGCACAACTGGACAGCGACATCTTTTTCTTGACTACATGCAAAAAGGAAAAACTTATACCTCAAGGACTAAGGATACAGAATCCCACCCTGCATACATACAATAGCAGGTTTGCAGAAGAAATCTGCAGGAGGAGCTCGGAGAGAATACGGAATAACCTTTTAAGAGTCTGCTATAACCGTAAGAGGATTACAAAGGATGAGATACAGAGCCTGAAACTGTCTCTGAATGATGACCACACTGGATATACATGGGATCAATTACAGACCTTCTATGTGAAACTACAGAGATTCCTAATTAACAACAAAAAGAAAAAACTTCAGAGACTTAGAATTAAGAGTGGACGCCTGGATGCACAAGCAGCAGAAAAAGAGCAACCCACAGGTGTAATGAATCTTTCCTCTTATCAGGCTACTGAAGCTGAAATGTCAGTACTCTCCAAAGGCCTGTCATTCTGCCCTGCGAGACCCATAGACAGGATTGCACTCTGTGGAGATATGGAGGAATTTTTCAGAAAGCTGCGACTCAAGGAACACTACCATGATAAGGAAGCCTGTGATACAATGGATAATGGACCAAAACGCACCAGATCTAAAAAGAAAAAAAAGAAAAAAAGATGGACCCCCAAAGAAGGAAAAAACCCGGCCCTGGATAAATACATAAACAAATTCAGACGCAGAATCTCTGACAGGATCCTGAGTAAAAGAAAGACACTGGCCCAGAACGTAACACCACAGGAGCGACAGGCCATCAGATCCCTTAAGGAGAATAAGGACATTATTATTAAACCAGCGGATAAAGGTGGTGCCATAGTCATAATGAACACCAGTGACTACATCCAGGAGGCACAAAGACAATTATCCAACACCGCTCACTATGCCAAATTACAGGGGGACCCCACAAAAGGCTACAGGATGGCACTTAATAGGATGTTTAACAGATTGCCTGCAAACATCAGACTACATGTAAGGACCCTTATCCCTGAAGAGCCTAGAACAGCCTGCTTTTACATGCTTCCCAAGATCCACAAAGAGGGAAACCCTGGCAGGCCCATAATCTCAGGGAGCGGAACTCTTACAGAGAACATCTCAGGGTGGCTGGAAAACATTTTGAAACCTCTTGTCTGTAAAAGACCCAGCTACTTACAGGATACCACCCACCTCCTGAACAAACTGTCAGCCATCGGCCCAGTACCTGAGGGAACCATACTGGCCACGATGGACGTGGAGTCCCTGTACACGAACATTCCCCATGATGATGGTATTGCGGCCTGCCGTAAATATCTTCAGGGTCAGGGCATACCTGTAAAGCCTATTACTGGACTGATCAAATTCATTCTCACTCATAATTATTTCACTTTTGGACAGGACCTCTATTTACAGCAGATGGGCGTGGCAATGGGTTCGCGATTCGCTCCACAGTATGCAAATCTATTCATGGCCAAAATCGAAGAGGAATACCTCAATGCATGTGGCATAAAACCCTTGGCCTACTTCCGCTTCATTGATGATATTTTAATCATCTGGTCCGCAAGTGAGGATGATCTTCTCCAGTTCCACAGGAACTTCAATGCCTTCCATCCTACAATCAAATTGAAACTTACCTACTCTCACACAGAGATTAACTTTCTGGACACCACCATATACATCAGGGGTAACAACATACAAACCTCTGTGTATCGCAAACCTACAGACCGTCCCACATACCTAAGATATGACAGTTTTCATCCCAAGCACATTAAGAACTCTATAATTTACAGCCAAGCTATAAGGTACAACCGGATTTGTTCTGACAGGATGGACAGAGACAAGCACCTGGATCACCTTAAGAACACTTTCATTAAACAAGGTTACAGTCCTCCCATGGCTGAGGCCCAAATCAGGAAAGCCAGCTACATCCCCAGGACTGAACTCCTGAAATATAAGCAAAACCAGAAAGAGGAACGTGTCCCTTTGGTTGTCACCTACAACCCACACCTGGAAATCTTAAGGAGGATTGCTAAGGAACTTCATCCCATTTTACACAAGGATCACAGACTGAGAACGATATTCCCTAAACCTCCACTCTTGTCATATCGGCAACCACACAATCTAAAACAGATGATTGTCAGGAGCTCTTTGAATAGGCCTCAACAAAACGGAACATCACCCTGCCGACAAAAAATATGTGGGACCTGCAGACACATTTACTCCACTGACAGGGTAACGATACCAGGTTCACAACAGGAGTACAGAATACAAGGTAAATTTTCTTGTGGGTCCACCAATCTGGTATATCTGATCATGTGTGCTAAATGCCCCAATGTTATGTACGTGGGAGAAACTGGACAAACTCTGCGCAAACGTATGAATGGACACAGGCACACTATTAATGATACCAAATCTGGACTCCCAGTTGCTACACACTTTCGGTCCAACGGACACAGCATGGATGATCTTCGTGTCACTGCCCTGAAGGGCGGCTTCAAAACGTCAAATGACCGATTAATAGCAGAAACAAAATTTATAAATTGTTTCAAAGCTGTGCAGAAGGGTCTGAATAAGGACAACAACTTTCTATATTGGTATGAGATGGATGATATATGAACTGTCTCAGCCACCCTAGCTGAACTTGTGAACTAAGAATTTACGATACCTCTGGGTCAATCCTAATACCAGGTCTGGGAGCAATAAAGTAAACAAGGATCCTTATCTTACCCCATTTAGATGGTCTGTTTGTATTAAGGCATCTTAATGATGTATTTATGCTTGAAAAAAATATCTGTTTTTCCTTTTGATGTTGCATGTATATAAGCTGTCTGTACCACCAGCTTGCAAACTAACAGGATATAAACCTGACGAAGGCTGCAAGGCCGAAAGCTTGTTTATTCTTATTCATTTGTAGTTAGCCAATAAATGGTATCATCCTGATTTAAAACTTCTTGCTTTTACTGATGGCTAACACGGTACAATACCCTACTGCTACTACTATGCTTGAAGATACCGCAATGTACCGCACTTTCCTGGAACTAAAGAAAGACCTGAAGAAACTTGCACAACTGGACAGCGACATCTTTTTCTTGACTACATGCAAAAAGGAAAAACTTATACCTCAAGGACTAAGGATACAGAATCCCACCCTGCATACATACAATAGCAGGTTTGCAGAAGAAATCTGCAGGAGGAGCTCGGAGAGAATACGGAATAACCTTTTAAGAGTCTGCTATAACCGTAAGAGGATTACAAAGGATGAGATACAGAGCCTGAAACTGTCTCTGAATGATGACCACACTGGATATACATGGGATCAATTACAGACCTTCTATGTGAAACTACAGAGATTCCTAATTAACAACAAAAAGAAAAAACTTCAGAGACTTAGAATTAAGAGTGGACGCCTGGATGCACAAGCAGCAGAAAAAGAGCAACCCACAGGTGTAATGAATCTTTCCTCTTATCAGGCTACTGAAGCTGAAATGTCAGTACTCTCCAAAGGCCTGTCATTCTGCCCTGCGAGACCCATAGACAGGATTGCACTCTGTGGAGATATGGAGGAATTTTTCAGAAAGCTGCGACTCAAGGAACACTACCATGATAAGGAAGCCTGTGATACAATGGATAATGGACCAAAACGCACCAGATCTAAAAAGAAAAAAAAGAAAAAAAGATGGACCCCCAAAGAAGGAAAAAACCCGGCCCTGGATAAATACATAAACAAATTCAGACGCAGAATCTCTGACAGGATCCTGAGTAAAAGAAAGACACTGGCCCAGAACGTAACACCACAGGAGCGACAGGCCATCAGATCCCTTAAGGAGAATAAGGACATTATTATTAAACCAGCGGATAAAGGTGGTGCCATAGTCATAATGAACACCAGTGACTACATCCAGGAGGCACAAAGACAATTATCCAACACCGCTCACTATGCCAAATTACAGGGGGACCCCACAAAAGGCTACAGGATGGCACTTAATAGGATGTTTAACAGATTGCCTGCAAACATCAGACTACATGTAAGGACCCTTATCCCTGAAGAGCCTAGAACAGCCTGCTTTTACATGCTTCCCAAGATCCACAAAGAGGGAAACCCTGGCAGGCCCATAATCTCAGGGAGCGGAACTCTTACAGAGAACATCTCAGGGTGGCTGGAAAACATTTTGAAACCTCTTGTCTGTAAAAGACCCAGCTACTTACAGGATACCACCCACCTCCTGAACAAACTGTCAGCCATCGGCCCAGTACCTGAGGGAACCATACTGGCCACGATGGACGTGGAGTCCCTGTACACGAACATTCCCCATGATGATGGTATTGCGGCCTGCCGTAAATATCTTCAGGGTCAGGGCATACCTGTAAAGCCTATTACTGGACTGATCAAATTCATTCTCACTCATAATTATTTCACTTTTGGACAGGACCTCTATTTACAGCAGATGGGCGTGGCAATGGGTTCGCGATTCGCTCCACAGTATGCAAATCTATTCATGGCCAAAATCGAAGAGGAATACCTCAATGCATGTGGCATAAAACCCTTGGCCTACTTCCGCTTCATTGATGATATTTTAATCATCTGGTCCGCAAGTGAGGATGATCTTCTCCAGTTCCACAGGAACTTCAATGCCTTCCATCCTACAATCAAATTGAAACTTACCTACTCTCACACAGAGATTAACTTTCTGGACACCACCATATACATCAGGGGTAACAACATACAAACCTCTGTGTATCGCAAACCTACAGACCGTCCCACATACCTAAGATATGACAGTTTTCATCCCAAGCACATTAAGAACTCTATAATTTACAGCCAAGCTATAAGGTACAACCGGATTTGTTCTGACAGGATGGACAGAGACAAGCACCTGGATCACCTTAAGAACACTTTCATTAAACAAGGTTACAGTCCTCCCATGGCTGAGGCCCAAATCAGGAAAGCCAGCTACATCCCCAGGACTGAACTCCTGAAATATAAGCAAAACCAGAAAGAGGAACGTGTCCCTTTGGTTGTCACCTACAACCCACACCTGGAAATCTTAAGGAGGATTGCTAAGGAACTTCATCCCATTTTACACAAGGATCACAGACTGAGAACGATATTCCCTAAACCTCCACTCTTGTCATATCGGCAACCACACAATCTAAAACAGATGATTGTCAGGAGCTCTTTGAATAGGCCTCAACAAAACGGAACATCACCCTGCCGACAAAAAATATGTGGGACCTGCAGACACATTTACTCCACTGACAGGGTAACGATACCAGGTTCACAACAGGAGTACAGAATACAAGGTAAATTTTCTTGTGGGTCCACCAATCTGGTATATCTGATCATGTGTGCTAAATGCCCCAATGTTATGTACGTGGGAGAAACTGGACAAACTCTGCGCAAACGTATGAATGGACACAGGCACACTATTAATGATACCAAATCTGGACTCCCAGTTGCTACACACTTTCGGTCCAACGGACACAGCATGGATGATCTTCGTGTCACTGCCCTGAAGGGCGGCTTCAAAACGTCAAATGACCGATTAATAGCAGAAACAAAATTTATAAATTGTTTCAAAGCTGTGCAGAAGGGTCTGAATAAGGACAACAACTTTCTATATTGGTATGAGATGGATGATATATGAACTGTCTCAGCCACCCTAGCTGAACTTGTGAACTAAGAATTTACGATACCTCTGGGTCAATCCTAATACCAGGTCTGGGAGCAATAAAGTAAACAAGGATCCTTATCTTACCCCATTTAGATGGTCTGTTTGTATTAAGGCATCTTAATGATGTATTTATGCTTGAAAAAAATATCTGTTTTTCCTTTTGATGTTGCATGTATATAAGCTGTCTGTACCACCAGCTTGCAAACTAACAGGATATAAACCTGACGAAGGCTGCAAGGCCGAAAGCTTGTTTATTCTTATTCATTTGTAGTTAGCCAATAAATGGTATCATCCTGATTTAAAACTTCTTGCTTTTAAAGGTAGGTAAAAACACCATTAGTCATTTAAGTAATTTATTTTCAGTGGGAAAAAAAACATTGAAATTAACAAAATGTATTTAATACTGTACTGTGATTTTTGAACTGACTGGCAAAGAGCATTCTGGCACAGGTGGGGTAGCTGGGGAGGCAGGGGGAATTTTTACATCCCTCTAATATACCTCACTGGCCCACTTGCCTGTAATTTGATTTTTTTTTAAACTCCAATATAGACATGATAGTGCCCCAGTAGAGCTAGTATAGTGTCCCAGAATAGCTAGTATAGTGCCCCAGTATAGTTAGTATAGTGCCCCAAGTATAGCTAGTATAGTGCCCCAGTATAGCTAGTATAGTGCCCCAGTATAGCTAGTATAGTGCCCCAGTATAGCTAGTATAGTGCCCCAGTATAGCTAGTATAGTGCCCCAGTATGGCTAGAATAGTGCCCAGTATAGCTAGAATAGTGCTCAGTATAGGTAGGTAGTGGCCAGTATAGTGCCCAGTATAGCTAGAATAGTGCCCAGCATAGCTAGAATAGTGCCCAGTATAGCTAGTATAGTGCCCAGTATAGCTAGTATAGTGCCCCAGTATAGCTAGTATAGTGCCCCAGTATAGCCAGTATAGTGCCCCAGTATAGCCAGTATTGTGCCCCAGTATAGCCAGTATAGTGCCCCAGAATGGGTAGGTGGTGCCCCCCACCCGTCCCCGGCTGCTCTCCCCTCTCCGGTGCGTGTACTTATTCCAGCAGCGTATCTCCCGACTGCTGTCTGTGATGCGGCAGGAAGCAGGGCAGCAGCTTCCTGTAGCGGCGATGTGTATCGCCGTTACTATGGGAACTGAGCCCTGCTTCCTGCTGCATCACACACAGCAGCTGGGAGATACGCTGCTGGAATAAGTAAAGTACATGCGTATAAGGAAGCGGCCACTGCTAAGGTAATAACAGCGGCTGCCGCGGAGACGGGGACGTGGGGAAGAGGACAGTCCTGCTGCCCAACTGGGAACGTCCCGGACCACAGGTTGGGGACCCCCGCTTTAGCCCACTCCCAGCTCGGCAGCTGTGGCCTAATAAGTGGTTGCTGAGTTGGTGGCAGGCCGCAGCAACACAGGTTGGGGTGGCCACAGCTTCCGAAACACTTTGGACTAATATGGTCACAGGACGGATTTTAAAAATTAATGCCGATTTACGGGTGAGCCGGAATCATTACCAGGCACCTTTACATCTAACTTCTAAACTAAGTTTACTCCTACTGAAACTGTTTATTTCAGTTTTAGTTTTCAACCGAACACCTAAAATAAAGAAAATATGAATAAATAAAAGGACTCAATGCTGTCTACCCATCATCTTTCAGCCAGCAGCCTGAATATTGTACAGATATTATCATCGTACCTAAGTATTGTTTCTCCTTCTATAATGTTTTCTTCGCGTGCTGCAGTCTGATAGAGATTCCTGGAGGGATGGTGGAAGAGTAATGTAGTAAAATCTAACAATGGCTGTATTGTTTATGGCGCTGTGCTGGGTGAAATGCAGTTATAAAATATAGTGCGCCAGCCTTGTGCGGCGCAGCCTCCGATAATGACAAGGACATAACTTCATTTGTCCACATCCCGGAGAATCGAATCTGAACCGCTATCTCGATGCTGCTTTCCTCCACAGAGGAGCTGTTAAATGTTATGAAATCTTATTTGCTACCCATTATCTTAACTGCTGTGCACATAACTGTTCTGGGTTTTCTTCTTCCTGCAGATTGTGATTTATCATTAAATAAAGGTATATCAGTGAGATAATGCAGGCTCCGCACGCTGCAGCAATGCACACAATGGAAACGTTTGCAGAGGGATTTAGAAAGTTTAGAGAAAGAGGTTATTTTGTTTTCAAATACATTAATCAAAGTGACTCTGAACAATTTTGCACAGAGATGACTAGATGCTGAACTATCCTGTATCTTTGGGGAAGCTGAAGGTGATAATTTTTTTAAGGAGCATCTACACCACTAAAGGCCTGTACACATGCTAGATTAAAGTCGGCTGAGGTGGCCAATAGTGTGACCTCCTCAGTCCTCTGGCCATAATTTGGCATCTGTACAGCAGCCCCTGACCACCGCCCAAACGATACCTTTGTTCTTCCTTCTCCTTTAGCCCTCCGCCTTCACCCACATTGCAACAGAATGAGTCAGGCGAACTATGCATCTGTACAGCCTTGGCCCATGGATGTCGCCCAAGGCATCTTGCCCTGTTCCCCGTCAGACGACATCCATCTAGCGTGTGTATACGCCTTTAGGCCAAAAAAAGATTTAAAGGTGAGGCCAAAAATATTTATTTTTGGTCATCATCCTACCCTTAGAGGTCACCTGATCACTTAAATAATATGCCCTTCAAAACTAAAAAAAAAAATAATTAGAAAAATGATAACATAGGCAGGATTCTGGCCTGGATCCCAAAGCAATCAAAAGGTTTTATATCACTCTGTGACAGCAGCCGTCTTCTGAAATGGGATTGTGGTGCATGTAACACTCTTTTCCATGTTTATTGTAGGTAATAGGAGAGTGTGAGACTACAGGAGCCAATTGTGAGCACACTCAGTGAGCATCTTGGGATGGGAAACAGTACTGAGGAGTAGGACCAGCAGTTACACTCAACAGTACGGCTTGAGGCTACCTTGTGGTAGAGGCATCCAGATTCCAGATAGGGGTGGTGGTAACATGAGCCACGAAGAAAGATAAGGATGCCATATCAAAGAATTACAAAAAAAAATGACTGAGGTATGATCATTATGAAGGGGCAGGAAATGCAGGACAGGTTTTATGTCTTTTATATTCTGAAATTCCATCAGGTAGACTGTTGTTATTGTAAGCTATTGTTTTAATTCCATGTCTTTCTGGGTAGCTGTGTTCTTCCACCAAATATGGCTTTTCGAGTTGATTCCAAAGAGCTCTATTTTGGTATCATCTGACCACTGCACTTTCTCCTAAGCCTCTAAATTACTTTTCATTGGCAACAACTTAAGACAGGCCTTTACACGTGTCTTCCTGAACAGGGGGAAGTTCTGGATGCTGCAAGATTTCAATCCATTATGGCGTAGTATTCACCAGCGGTGTTCTTGGTAACAGTGGTCTCAACTGCCGTTAGATCATTAACAAGCTCCCACCACATGTTTGTAGGCTGATCAGCGCACCCCCCCCCCCCCCCACCCCCTGATTCTCAGGATTATCCACATGAAGCAAGTTCTTGTATAGGGCTCCAGACCAAAGGATAATGATAGTTATTTTAATATTTTGTCCATTTCTGAATAGACAATTGTCATCTTCTAGCCAAGCTTCTTGCTAATGGTCTTGAAGCCCATTCCAACATTGTTCGGGGTCTAAATATTTGACTCGTATGTCTTTCAACAGCTCTTTGTTCTTGCCCATGATGATGGAGAAGCTGTGGTGGGATAAACTGATTCTGCAGTCAGGTGTGATTTATGCACATACAGTAATGAGTTGAGATCAGGAGTATCTGTAATTGATTGATTTGTAATCTGGGTGCCAAATGGGCACATAAACAATCTGTGGCACAATTGTGTTTGAGATGTAGGGTATAGAATACCTTATTATTATTTATTGTATTTATAAAGCACCAACATATGCATCGCTGGACAATAAATACATACAACGGTACAAAGGATGGCAGACGTAACATAGCACGGCTATATAACATAGAACACAGTTACATGGGCGTCCGCACATATGGCAAAACCGGGCATTTGCCCGAGCCTGGCCGCCCGCTGCCCCCCACCCCCCTGGCCGCGTGCCCGTGCAGCCAGCAGGAGGGGAACAGCGCAGAGAAGAGAGAGAGCTATGGGCACAGTGGGGAAGGGCGGACGTCTCCCCCCCCCCTTCCCTCACCTTAGGGGGCTCTCTCTCCCTCGCTGTCCCCTCCGGAATGAAGTGTGCAGCGGCTGGCAGCGGGCGGAACTTACCTCGTCTCGCTCCTGCGCAGGAAGTTCTGGTGCCGCACTCTGGTCTGGATCAGGCCAGAGAAGAGGCTAATCCATCCGGCGCGTGCGACGAGAGGAGGTAAGTTCTGCCCGCTGCCAGCCGCTGCACACTTCATTCCGGACTCCGGAGGGGACAGCGAGAGAGGGAGGTAGAGCCCCCTAAGGTGAGTGCCCATAGCTCTCCCTCTTCTCTCCGCTGCTCCCCTCCTCCTGCACACATGCCCACTTTTTCTGGGGACATATCCCCCTGGCTACATATACTGGGACATATACCCCTGCCTACATATACTGGGACATATACCCCTGCCTACATATACTGGGACATATACACCTGCCTACATATACTGGGACATATACCCCTGCCTACATATACTGGGACATATACCCCTGCCTACATATACTGGGACATATACCCCTGCCTACATATACTGGGACATATACCCCTGCCTACATATACTGGGACATATCCCCCTGGCTACATATACTGGGAAATATACCCCTGGCTACATATACTGGGACATATACCCCCTGCCTACATATACTGGGGCATATACACCTGCCTACATATACTGGGACATATCCCCCTGGCTACATATACTGGGACATATACCCCCTGCCTACATATACTGGGACATATACCCCCTGCCTACATATACTGGGACATATACCCCCTGGCTACATATACTGGGACATATACCCCCTGGCTACATATACTGGGACATATCCCCCTGGCTACATATACTGGGACATATCCCCCTGGCTACATATACTGGGACATATACCCCTGCCTACATATACTGGGACATATACCCCTGCCTACATATACTGGGACATATACCCCTGCCTACATATACTGGGACATATACCCCTGCCTACATATACTGGGGACATATACCCCTGCCTACATATACTGGGCACATATACCCCTGCCTACATATACTGGGCACATATACCCCTGCCTACATATACTGGGCACATATACCCCTGGCTACCTGTTCTGGGGACATCTCTACCCCTGGCTACCAGTTCTGGGGACATCTATACCGCTGGCCACCTATTCTGGGGACACCTATAGACCTGGGGCTACCTATTTTTGGGGAACCACTGCTGTCAGATTGAGTGTATTTTGGGGAACTGCTGCCAGGTGAGAGGTGTCTACATATTAAGGGGGCATTCTGCCTATTTATGTGAAAAGCTGTCTATTTATGTGCCTCATGACTGCTGAATTTGTCTTGTTGCGGGCCTCATGGTTACTGACTTTGTCTTGTTGGGGGCCTCATGATTTGTTGGGGGCCTCAAGATTGCTGAATTTGTCTTGTTGGGGGCCTCATGATTGCTGAATTTGTCTTGTTGGGGGCCTCATGATTGCTGAATTTGTCTTGTTGGGGGCCTCATGATTGCTGAATTTGTCTTGTTGGGGGCCTCATGATTGCTGAGTTGGTCATGTTGGGGGCCTCATGATTGCTGAATTTGTCTTGATGGGGGGGGGGGGCCTCATGATTGCTGAATTTGTCTTGTTGGAGGTCACATGATTGCTAACTGCGAGACTATGGAAAAAGCTGAATCATCATCATATGAGACAATAGCATTAAACCTACTTTTTCCGCTTTTTAAAACAGAAAATGAAACTGGGAGGTTCTAAAAAAAATGAATAATTTTTTTCAGGAGTACGATGGATGAAATTGTTTATCTTCACAGTTTATTTTCAACTTAATTTTCCATAATGTTCATGTATGGGTTAAAACGTTTGTATTTAGTTTAAATTGCTGTTGGCACTTTGTGATAGTAAAGTGACTTTGCAGTTTGGACACTCGACCTCCAAAAGGTTCGCCACCACTGTCCTAATCTAATGTCCCACCATTGCTTAGTTCATGTAAACTTGTCTCCACCCACGACCACACCCACATTCTGGTTCATGACCACACCCATTTCTCGGCGCGGCGCGCTACGCGCGCCGCATGACGTAGCTCCCTTGAACGCCAGCCCAAATTTTTTTGCTCCCCACTTTTTGCCCCCCCCCCCCTGGAAAATTTTCTGCGGACGCCCATGCACAGTTATACTTATTTCACTCAGTGACACGCAAAACAATGTCTAACTTTAACATGCAGTAAAATGGAAAATCCATTTTAAGATCTGCCTGCTGACATTCAAGGCTCTAAACCACATGGGACCCAAATACATAGCGGATCTATTGAAACTATAAGCCCCTCCATGCAAGTCCAGATTTTTACAATTTCCTCCCCAGGCCAAGTATGTTAGGGCTCCTCTTTCATGTATAGCAGCGCCCCTCCCATTCAATGTGTAGCCCCCTCTTTCATAGGTAACATCCATGTACTACAGACTCCTTCTCAGGGATAAGCAGAAACTACGCCAGTGCGAATTTACACATCGTAGTTTGCATCTACGCATCGTAGTTTGTAGGTGACATTTCAAAACTTCGCTTACGAATGTACGCGTAGCGAAGTACCACTACACGTAGCTTACGCCCACTATGCGTTGTTAACATGTGTATTGAGTAGTGAACTATGAATGCATTGCTCGCGTCTAATTTTCCGCGTGTGATTGTATGCTTACAAATTTACGCATTGGAAAGGGGAATGTACGCAAGAGGAATTAATGCGTAAAATTTTCTGCATACGGGCATAAGCATCCGCATACACTACGCTTCAGACTATGTGTAATTGCGTATTTTAACGCGTATTCTACGAAATGCATACGAAGCGAATATTTGATTTCGAAGCTGTAGTTTGGCGAAGCGTAATTGCGTAAAACTACGCGTAGTTCCAGCGTAGCGAAGTTGGCTGACTACAACCATCCCTTTCATGTAAAGCTCCCTTGGGCATCATCTTCCCTTTTTCATGTGTTCTCCATTTGCAGCCTTCTTTTTCATATGTAGAAACCCCTATTTCAGGTCCAGGTGCCTCCTGGGGCTGCAGCCGCCCAACGCACGGGCCTTTGTGGCCTTACCAGAAATCCGTCCCTGCCTCCATGCATCCTCCACTGTGCAAATAAGACAGACTTGGTTATTCCCAGGATCCACTTAAAAACATTTGGTGCACGGGCATTTTTCTATGCAGGCCCTACTCTATTTAACTCACTTCCACAATCAGTAAAAGAGGTCCCATCTCTGGATAGCTTAACCTCCTTAGCGGTAACCCCGTGTGTGACACGGGGTAAGCTGCCGGAGGGTGCCGCTCAGGCCCTGCTGGGCCGATTTGCTTAATTTTTTTTTTGCTGGACGCAGCTAGCACTTTGCTAGCTGCGCCAGCACCCCGATCGCCGCCGCCGCGCGCCCCGATCGCCGCTATCCGGTGCGGCGCGCGCACCCCCCCCCCAGACCCCGAGCGCTGCCTGGCCAATCAGTGCCAGGCAGCGCCGAGGGGTGGATCGGGTCTCCCAATGACGTCCCAACGTCGCTGACGTCGGTGACGTCATCCCGCCCCGTCGCCATGGCGACGGGGGAAGCCCTCCAGGAAATCCCGTTCTTTGAACGGGATTTCCTGATCGCCTATCGCCGGAGGCGATCGGCGGGGCTGGGGGGATGCCGCTGAGCAGCGGCTATCATGTAGCGAGCCCTCGGCTCGCTACATGATAAAAAAAAAAAAATTAAAAAAAACTGTTGCGCTTCCCCCTGGCGGTATTTTTCATACCGCCAAGGGGGTTAAAGGGATACTATAGGGGGGTCGGGGGAAAATTAGCTGAACTTACCCGGGGCTTCTAATGGTCCCCCGCAGACATCCTGTGCCCGCACAGCCGCTCACCGATGCTCCGGCCCCGCCTCCGGTTCACTTCTGGAATTTCTGACTTTAAAGTCAGAAAACCACTGCGCCTGCGTTGCCATGTCCTCGATCCCGCTGATGTCATCAAGAGCGCACAGCGCAGGCCCAGTATGGTCTGTGTCTGCGCAGTACATTCCTGGTGACATCAGCGGGAGCGAGGACACGGCAACGCAGGCGTAGTGGTTTTCTGACTTTAAAGTCAGAAATTCCAGAAGTGAACCGGAGGCGGGACCGGAGCATCGGTGAGCGGCTGCGCCAACACAGGATGTCTGCGGGGGACCATTAGAAGCCCCGGGTAAGTTCAGCTCATTTTCCCCCGACCCCCCTACAGTATCCCTTTAAGTAAAAGGCTAAAACCCACCTCTTTTCCCAAACCTTTGAGACTGCAGCACTTTGAGTCCACAGAAAGCAAAGTGCTATCGAAATACTACCACTACTACTACTATTAATATTACTATTATTATTGTCTGGATTTTTCGGGGGGGGGGGGGGGGGGGGGGATGTTCTGTTTTTTTCTCATTAAAATTAAACTACCATAAAAATTACACACAGTTCATTTCTTTGTAAGTGGGCAAACTTACAAATTTAGCTTGGGTCAAATGATTATATTCACCACTGTATAGAACATAAGTTAAAACTTCCCTCCAAATACTAGCAAAAGAAAGAATTTTAATAACATGACTTTTACTCACATTTCATTGGTCAAATTGGACCAAACTCTGCTTCATTGGATGAAAAAGTCTATGGTATAGTCTAAAAACCACTGAAAACTATAATTTTGCAATGCATACATAAAAAAGCGGTAAAAAGTAAAGGATATGGTATAAATTAAATAAATAATTCCTATGCAGAGTTTACCTTATAATCGTTTGTATATTTGATGTGCAGTATGATGTAATGAAAGCTTTATTGGTTGTATCATTTCTAGTTTAGACGCTTTAACATTTATGAAAAAAATTACTTTTTATAAGCATATGAATATTTAGTGATTTGAAAATGTAGTAGGAAGTTAAACGCCAAAACTAATTTTCAAATTTAGGAAATTCTGTGTTTTCTATCACACCCTTAATAATGAGACACAGGTGGAATATGATTAAAAAATTGTAATGAACTATTAGTTATTTTTATATGATAGCAGCAATAAACAGTTAGGATAATTAGCAGTAAGTGTTGTTAATCAATGAAAAGTACTTTGTAAACATGAAGACGAAACGGAAAATAAATTTATACACACCTGATTCAGGCTGATCAGTCCCTCACCGTCTTCCCAGGCTTCCTGGATAATCCGGTCGGAGGCCCGGTAAGGCCGCCAGTTGGCTCCGGTTGGCGCAGGTGTAGTCACAGTGATCACAGCACCGTTCTGGGAAAAAGTCTCTGGTCCTTAAGGGCCAGAGACCACGCACACGAAAAGTGGTTAATTGAGATTCAGTGGAATCCCATATTTACAACACAGAAACGGAAATCCGGCACTATGCAGCTGTAATTCATAAGGTGAAAACGGCTTACAACGATGATAACAGCTTCATGTATGAAATGCCAAAAGCCAAACACTTGTTGCTGGCTACTTATCTATAAAAGCACAGTGTAATGCTGTGCTGTGATCGGCGGAGGTGCAGTGGGCGTCTGTGGTGCACGGCCACAATGACTGTTTCGCAGAGGGGTTCTTAGCTTCTTCTGAAGCTTTTGCTCAAAATCCCATATTTCAGTGATTTCGAAGGAAGGGAAAGATGCTGCTTCGTGTTTGAGTTACAGGCCAATCTAGCTGATGAATATTGATATAAAGCTGTTCGAAAAAATTATGGCAAACAGTCCTGGACCCTGTTGGTGGTGGCGGAAAAGACAGTCAAGCAGCCTGCAGGCAGAGATGCTGTGTGGGGACTGACTTAGTCTTGGGGCAGGCAGCCAGTCAAACGGCGTGCAGGCAGAGATGCTGTGTGTGGGGACTGACTTAGTCTTCGGGCAGGCAGTAACCCTCCGGGATCCATGTCTCATTCATTTTGATAAAGGTGAGGTACTGAACACTTTTGTGACCTAGGCGACTTCTCTTCTCAGTGACAATGCCTCCAGCTGCGCTGAAGGTCCTTTCTGACAGGACGCTTGAGGCAGGGCAAGACAGAAGTTGGATGGCAAATTGGGACAGTTCTGGCCACAGGTCAAGCCTGCACACCCAGTAGTCCAGGGGTTCATCGCTGCTCACAGTGTCTACATCCACACTTAAGGCCAGGTAGTCGACTACCTGCTCCTTGTTTGGCCTGTGAGTTTAGGTGGACGGCCTTGTCTTGGTAGGTTTACAGTTGTGCCATATACCTTCCATTTCTGAATGACCGATTGAACAGTGCTCCGTGGGATGTTCAAGGCTTTGGAAATCTTTTTGTAGCCTGATCCTGCTTTAAATTTCTCAATAACTTTATTCCTGACCTGTCTGGTGTGTTATTTGGACAAGAGTACTGTGGCATAAATGGCATTGTTCTCCGGTGGTTCAACTCCTTCCTGGCTGGCAGAACACATAGGGTAGCCTTAGGGCCCTTCCTCTCCAACCCTGTACCACTAAAATACAGTGTACCTCAGGGCGCAATATTATCCCCTTTACTTTTCACCATATACATGCTGCCACTTGGAGAAATCATACAAAAACATGGCCTGATATATCATTGCTATGCTGATGACACCCAGCTATATTTGTCATTCAAACCTGGCGTCACAGACCCTACTCCACAAATAAACGCATGCTTAGCTGAGCTTCAGGAGTGGATGAATAATAATTGGCTAAAGCTTAATGCTGACAAAACTGAGGTTCTTGTTATCGAGGGCCAGGGCTCAACTGCAAAGCAGCCCCAGTCTCAACCAACACCGCTAAGGATAGGGAGCTCAGACCTGAACAACTCAGACTGTGTGCGCAGCCTGGGAGTACTGATTGATGGGAAATTAAGCTTCAGGAATCAAATCTCAGCTGTTGTGAAACATTCCTTTTTTCATCTAAGGAATATTGCAAGGATTAAACACCTAATTCCTTCAGAGGATCTTCCAACCCTAGTTCATGCCTTCGTCACCACCGGCGTACCTACCGGGGATGCGACCCCCTCAACCGCAGGGGGGCCCGGGGCTGCTCTAGGGCCCGCTCACTGTGCGCGGGGGGAGCGCTGCTCTGGACCCCCCAGCAAGGTGCTCAACTGGCCGCAGCGTCTAATAGACGCTGCGCCAGTTCATTCCCCGCTGCCCCGCTCCAACAGCCTGCATAGTCTCCGGCAGGCAGAGCAGGGCTACGGCAAGATGGCCGCCAAAGAAGCCCTGCACTGGAGACTATTTGTGTCTCTAGTACAGGGCTTCGGCAGCCATCTTGCCGTAGCCCTGCACTCTGCCTGTCAGCGCGGGAGATGTGCTGCAGGAGGACTCGGGGAGCTGCGAGCCAGATGTCGGGAGAGGAGAAGACTTCTGTCAGGTAAGTGAATTGTTTTTTTTTCACAGGTGCATTTTTTTTTCTAGTGTCTGCTGCCCACATTGCGATTTTCTGGTGACTGCTGCCCACATTAGGATTTTCTGGTGTCTGCTGCCCACATTGTGATTTTCAGGTGTCTGCTGCCCACATTGCGATTTTCTGGTGTCTGCTGCCCACATTGCGATTTTCAGGTGTCTGCTGCCCACATTACGATTTTCAGGTGTCTGCTGCCCACATTACGATTTTCAGGTGTCTGCTGCCCACATTGTGATTTTCAGGTGTCTGCTGCCCACATTACGATTTTCAGGTGTCTGCTGTCCACATTACAATTTTCAGGTGTCTGCTGCCCACATTGCGATTTTCTGGTGTCTGCTGCCCACATTGCGATTTTCTGGTGTCTGCTGCCCACATTGCGATTTTCTGGTGTCTGCTGCCCACATTGCGATTTTCTGGTGTCTGCTGCCCACATTACGATTTTCTGGTCACTGCTGCCCACATTGCGATTTTCTGGTCACTGCTGCCACATTGCGATTTTCAGGTGTCTGCTGCCCACATTACGATTTTCAGGTGTCTGCTGCCCACATTACGATTTTCAGGTGTCTGCTGCCCACATTACGATTTTCAGGTGTCTGCTGCCCACATTGCGATTTTCTGGTGTCTGCTGCCCACATTGCGATTTTCTGGTGTCTGCTGCCCACATTACGATTTTCTGGTGTCTGCTGCCCACATTACGATTTTCTGGTGTCTGCTGCCCACATTACGATTTTCAGGTGTCTGCTGCCCACATTACGATTTTCAGGTGTCTGCTGCCCACATTGCGATTTTCTGGTGTCTGCTGCCCACATTGCGATTTTCTGGTGTCTGCTGCCCACATTACGATTTTCTGGTGTCTGCTGCCCACATTACGATTTTCTGGTGTCTGCTGCCCACATTGCGATTTTCAGGTGTCTGCAGCCCACATTACGATTTTCTGGTCACTGCTGCCCACATTGCGATTTTCTGGTCACTGCTGCCCACATTGCGATATTCTGGTGTCTGCTGCCCACATTACGATTTTCAGGTGTCTGCTGCCCACATTATGATTTTCAGGTGTCTGCTGCCCACATTATGATTTTCAGGTGTCTGCTGCCCACATTACGATTTTCTGGTCACTGCTGCCCACATTGCGATTTTCAGGTGTCTGCTGCCCACATTGCGATTTTCAGGTGTCTGCTGCCCACATTGCGATTTTCAGGTGTCTGTTGCCCACATTGCGATTTTCTGGTGTATGCTGCCCACATTAGGATTTTCTGGTGACTGCTGCCCACATTGCGATTTTCTGGTGACTGCTGCCCACATTGCGATTTTCTGGTGACTGCTGCCCACATTGCGATTTTCTGGTGACTGCTGCCCACATAAGGATTTTCTAGTGACTGCTGCCCACATTAGGATTTTCTGGTGTCTGCTGCCCACATTACGATATTCTGGTGACTGACTGCTGCCCACATTAGGATTTTCTGGTGACTGCTGCCCACATTACGATATTCTGGTGACTGCTGCCCACATTAGGATTTTCTGGTGACTGATGCCCACATTGCGATTTTCTGGTGACTGCTGCCCACATGGCGATTTTCTGGTGACTGCTGCCCACATTGCGATTTTCTGGTGAACTCTGCCCACATTACGATTTTCTGGCCCACATTATGATTTTCTGGTGAACACTGCCCACGTTACGATTGTCTGGTGAATGCTGTCCACGTTACGATTTTCTGGTGAACGCTGCCCACATTACGATTTTCTGGCCCACATTACGATTTTCTGGTGAACACTGCCCACGTTACGATTGTCTAGTGAATGCTGACCATGTTACAATTTTCTGGTGAACTCTGTCCACATTACGATTTTCTATCCCACATTACAATATTCTGGTGAACGCTGCCCACATTACGATTGTCTGGTGAATGCTGTCCACGTTACAATTTTCTGGTGACTGCTGCTCGCGTTACGATTTTCTGGTGAACTCTGCCCACATTACGATTTTCTGGTGAACTCTGCCCACATTATGATTTTCTAAAGGCCCACATTACGATTTTCTGGTGAACTCTGCCCACATTACGATTTTCTGGCCCACATTACGATTGTCTGGTAAAATGCTGCCCACTTTACAATTAATTTACAGTGAAACGCTGCCCCATTACGATTATTTGGCACCTATGGGGGGGGGGGGGGGCATCCAAATATTCGCAGGGGGGGCCCAGTGATTTCTAGTTACGCCCCTGTTCGTCACATCAAGGTTAGACTACTGCAACGTCCTCTACACAGGCCTGCATAAGAAAGACTTACGCCGCCTGCAATTAGTACAGAATGCCACCACAAGGCTGTTAGCGAGCCAACCCCGCCATTGCCACATAACACCAACCCTGTGCTCACTCCACTGGCTACCGATAAAATGGAGAATTCTTTTTAAGATTGGCTTACTGACATTCAAATCCTTGCACAATCTGTGCCCTGGATACCTGAAGGACTTGTTGCAACTGCATCACGCCCCCCACAATCTTAGATCAAAAGGACGTAACACCTTGGTCAACCCCAGAGTCCACCTCAAAACCTTTGGAGACAGAGTCTTTTGTCATGCTGCCCCTACACTTTGGAACTCCTTGCCACACCCAATCAGGACAGCTCCATCCCTGGAAGCATTTAAGTCTAAACTGAAAACCTACCTCTTCAGTCTGGCATTCATGAACATCTGACTATCTCCTCTGTAACACAACCCAGCCTGCAACCCTGTAGTAATCGGAGACACAACTATGCGCTTTGAGCCCTATGGGAGAAAAGCGCTTTACAAATGTTATTGTATTGTATTGTATTATGGTGTTGTTGCTCCCAATATTCTCTTAGACAACCTCTGAGGCCGTCACAGAGCAGCTGTATTTGTACTGACATTAGAGTACACACAGGTGCACTCTATTTAGTCATTAGCACTCATCAGGCAATGTCTATGGGCAACTGATTGTACTCAGACCAAAGGGGGCTGAATACTTATGCACACCCCTCTTTGCAGTTATTTATTTGTAAACAATGTTTGGAATCATATATGATTTTCTTTTCACTTCTCACGTGTACACCACTTTGTATTGGTCTTTCATGTGGAATTCCAATAAAATTGATTCATGTTCGTGGAAGTAATATGACAAAATGTGGAAAACCTCAAGGGGGCCGAATACTTTTGCAAACCACTGTATCATTGCAGATGAAAAGATAGTAATTCTTACATTTTGCCTGGAATCTGATTTTGCACTGAATACGTTACGCTAAACAATATCATGTCATGCTTCAAAACCATACCCGACTTTAGATGGCAAAGGTTAATTTCGTGAAATCCATTTTTCTGCAGCTTCTGTAAAACTGAGTTATGTCAAAATGATGACGGGTTAGAAAGGTTACAATAACTTGAACTTTCTGGCTTCCTTAATGGATTCAAAATTCTTCCTTCTGTATAAGTGATTGAAAGTAGCTGCCCTATATTTATTTAGTGTAATGACCTGTGGACAGTCTGCAGGTAGTCATCTGTTATTCTGTCTGTAAAATGACAAGCTTGAAAGCACACATGACCCAAACAATCATTTCATCTACAGAAAAAAATCCCTTCCACTTAATGATCATAGAAAGTCATCAGAAAGTTATACTGAATCTAAGAAGTGTAGAAGCATCTTCTAGCTAGGCATTGTTATAAGACTTGATGAAAACTTTATAAAAACCTTAAGTAGGTGTACAGCATGCAATGTTTAGAATAGATTAGATGTGCAATGCAATACAAAAAAAAAAGCATTAAGTCAAATGAAAAGCCACATACACACATGTGATAACTGTCAACGGCTAATATTGACCATTTAAGCCGACGATTGTTATGTGTGTACAGTGCTCGCTGATTGATATTGCTCGGGCATCGTTAAAGAACCGTCTCTGGGAGAAGACCTGGGAGAAGATCCAGGACGCCGTCGTGGGACCTCCCGACCTACACTGGGCTGCAGAAAGCCCAAGGTGAGTGCAATTTTCATTTTTTTTTTGAGCTTGGAGTCCCTCTAACCCCTTTGCCGTTCCAATTATGTCATCAAGGGGGCGGAGCAGCACTTTTTTTAATTAATTTTTTTTTTAATTCATGTAGCTAGCCTAGCGCTAGCTACATGATAGCCGCTGACAAGCGGCATCTCCCTACCTACTCCGATCGCCGCCGGCGCTATTTGCAAGCAGGAAATGGACGTCAGAGGGAATCCCGATCCACCCCTCAGTCCTGCCTGTCACTGATTGGCCAGGCTGCGCAAGGGGTCTGGGGGGGTCGCCGTGGGTAGCGGCGAATCGGCAGCGATCGAGATATGGACGCAGCTAGCAAAGTGCAATAAAAAAAATTGTGAAAATTGGCCCATCGGGGCCTGAGAAATCCTCCTGCGCAGGTTACTCCGAGCTGAGCTGGGATGTACATTTGTTCTTTAATAAAATGCACTGTAAATGTTTTTTGTTCTGTGTGGCTGTCACTTACAGAAAGTGTTTTTGATTTGATGATTCTAAACTCTTACTAACAGATTTTGGACTAGTCCATCTCAGAGTTTTCTTTATTTTTGAAAATACTTAGTAAATGGCAGTTGCTCAGTCCAACTACCAGAATAGTGTGGGAGTGAGAAGGCTGCTAATCCAACATCTTTGTAGAGGTCCTTGCCAGGGAGTGCTTGTAAAAGAATAAAGGAAAGCTTTAGGTTCCCCCATGTGGAGAAGGACAAGTGCAAAGCCAGCTACATAGAAATAAAGTCATTTATGGTGCATTTTACTCTGGAACACATCTACATCTTATATATGTATGTTTACATATTTTCATCATTGTGCCCCTTTACATTGCATCCGGAAAGTATTCACACAGCGCATCACTTCTTCCCACATTTTGTTGTTACAGCTTTATTCCAAAATGGATTAAATTCATTTTTCTCCTCAGAATTCTACACACAAAACTCAATGATGACAACGTAAAAGAATTTATTTGAGGTTTTGGCTAATGTATTAACAAAAAAAATTGAGAAAGCACATGTACATAAGTATTCACAGCCTTTGCTGTGTGGTAAATTCAGTTGATTGGACATGATTTGGAATGGCATACACCTGTCTATATAAAGTCCCAGAGTTGACAGTTCATGTCAAGTGCACAAACTAAGAATGAAGTCAAAGGAATTGTCTGTAGACCTCCACAGCAGGATTGTCTCAAGGCACAAATCTGGGGAAGAAGTTCAAAACCATCAGGACTCTTCCTAGAGCTGGCCAGCCATCTAAACTGAGCTATTGGGGGAGAAGGGCCTTAGTCAGGGAGGTGACCAAGAACTCGATGGTCATTCTGCCAGCACTCCAATGGTCCTCTGTGAGAGGAGAACCTTTCACAACTTTAGCAGTATTAAGAGGATGTGGTGAAAGAGATCTATTTTTTTTCTGTGTAGAAGAAATGTGTCAGGGGCAAAGCTTAATTTTGAAATCAGTCAATTTTTCAGTAATTCTAAAACTTCAGTCCAGAAGCTATGCAAACGTGTGCATGACCACAGTATACTGTATGTAACAGATCTGCATTTGTCATGCTGCAGCTGCAGCATGGTTGTTCACTATTAAGGAAGAGGTTATGGAGTTTCTCAGAGGTCCGATCCCATCTGGTGAGACATTTGAAATTCTGTTCTTGTGAAATGGAGATTAGCGAGCTTTTATGTCTGTCCCACTGCTCACAGGAGAGGAGTTTCTGAGCTCAGAATGACACTAAATCTGATTTGGCCTTCATAAGTCGTCATCTGTGTTATGTGTAAGAATGGAATAATCCCAGATTTTATGTTTCAAGACACTAAGGCAGTATTCACATTTATTAAAATTTGCATGTGTTTTGCAAATGTGCGAACACGTTTGCTGCACATTCAATGAAAGTTAATAGAGAATCACACTTCTTCTAAAATTCACATTTTACTAAAAAATTGCAACTGAAACTGATGGATGAGTATACAGTGGGATGCGAAAGTCTGGGCAACCTTGTTAATCGTCATGATTTTCCTGTATAAATCGTTGGTTGTTACAATAAAAAACGTCAGTTAAATATTCATATAGGAGACACACACAGTGATATTTGAGAAGTAAAATGAAGTTTGTTGAATTTACAGAAAGTGTGCAATAATTGTTTAAACAAAATTAGGCAGGTGCATAAATTTGGGCACCACAAAAAAGAAATAAATCAATATTTAGTAGATGCTTTTGCAGAAATTACAGCCTCTAAACGCTTCCTGTAGGTTCCAATGAGAGTCTGGACTCTGGTTGAAGGTATTTTGGACCATAACTCTTTACAAAACATCTCTAGTTCATTCAGATTTGATGGCTTCCGAGCATGGACAGCTCTCTTTAACTCACACCACAGATTTTCAATTATATTCAGGTCTGGGGACTGAGATGGCAATTCCAGATCGTTATACTTGTTCCTCTGCATGAATGCCTTAGTGGATTTTGAGCAGTGTTTAGGGTCGTTGTCTAGTTGAAAGATCCAGCCCTGGCGCAGCTTCAGCTTTGTCACTGAGTGATTCCTGGATATTGGTCTCCAGAATCTGTTGATACTGAGTGGAATCTAGGGCCCATATGCAATTTACTTTTTCACCTCAGTTTTCTCCTAGGTGAAATTTTCAAACTTGTCAACAGGCATGGGCTCCCAAATTCCGCGGAAGCTAAAATTCCGAAATTCCGCTGGAATTGGGGTTTCCGCATGGTTCCGCGGAATTCGGAATTTGCAATCCGGAATTCGGAATTCCGGCAAAATCGGAATCGGAATGAATTGACCAATCAGGAGATGTGGAATGAGTTGACCAATCATAATCAGCGGAGAGTTACTGCGCTAAACTAACGGTTTCAACATTTTTTTTATCCAAATTTACAAAATACAAATCAACTTTATTAACAATAGATATTTCAAATGAGCGATTGAGTGTTTCCTCCTAAATTTACGGAAATCCGTTTAAAAATTACGGAAGTCCGTTTAAAAATACGGAAAGTGCACGTGGCGGAATACCGCGGAATTCCGCGGAATGTAGCGGAATTCCACCGGAATGTAGCGGAAGCGGAATTTCGGTAGTGGCGGTATGCGGAATTACCGCGGAATCGGAAATTGGCTCTTCCGACCATGCCTGCTTGTCAATAAAATGCCTTTTAAACCACCACCAAGTAAACAAATACTCAAAATAATTTTTATATTACTTTTTCACATACTTTTTGGTACTTTTTCCATTGCAAAATCCTAAAAAGTTGTTATAAATTGAAGATGAAAAATTATCTCCTAGGAGAAAACTAAGGTGAAAAAGTGAATTGCATATGGGCCTATGTGTCCTTCAACTTTGACAAGATTCCCAGTCCCTGCACTGGCCACACAGCCCCTAAGCATGATGGAACCACCACCATATAGAGTAGGTAGCAGATGTTTTTCTTGGAATGCTGTGTTCTTTTTCCTCCATGCATAACTCCCCTTGTTACAAAAGGCGCCTGGAAACCTCAAAACCGGTCACCAAATCCTCCAAAGTGTGGTCAAGTGAAGCCAAACTACAACTTCAGGCCTGCTTTGACTGCACAGACTGGAAGGCTCTAGAATCGCCTAACCTGGACGAGTGGGCAGATAATGTATCCTCGTACATCAGCTTCTGCGAGAACTCCTGTATTCCAACAAAAACCTTCAAACTGTATCCAAACGATAAACCGTGGTTCTCAAAAAGACTACGACAACTACGGCGTAGCAAAGAAGCCGCACATAAGTCCGTTAACCAGGAAGAGTACAGGAAGGCAAGAAACGACCTAAACAGAGAGCTGAGGTCTGCAAAAAAGTGCTACGCGGAAAAGATGGAACAGAACCTCTCCTCAAATGACTCACGAGCCGTGTGGAAAGGGCTGAAGGCTGCCACCAACTACAAGACTCCCCCTCAGCATGCCACACCGAGCACTGAGCTTGCAGAGCGTCTCAGTGACTTCTACTGCAGATTCGAGAACCAGCCAGCACCTGCAGGATCCCCACAGCCACCTGTGCAATCTGCCACTGTAGCCCTGGGCCCGCACTCACCCCCACCGTCAGTGAGGGAGGCGGATGTTCTGAAACACTTGTTAAGGTTAAATGCCAGGAAAGCCTCGGGTCCGGACGGAGTGTCACCAGCCTGCCTGAAAACCTGTGCTCGTCAGCTCGCTTCCACCCTCTCTTCCATCTTCACCAGGTCCCTCCAGGAAGGCAAAGTTCCCGCGTGCTTCAAGAGGTCCACCATTATCCCTGTCCCGAAAAAGCAGGGCATCCTCGACCTCAACAACTTCAGGCCCGTGGCACTTACATCCGTGATCATGAAAGCTTTGGAAAGCATGGTGCTACCCCTCCTTAAGCACTCCACAGAGGGACTGATGGATCCGCACCAGTTCGCGTACAGATCAAACAGGTCCACTGATGACGCCATCAACATCTGCTTGGAGCTTGTCTACGACCACCTGGACAGACCAGACTCCTACGCCAGGATCCTCCTACTGGACTTCAGCTCAGCATTCAATACCATCAGCCCTAAAATACTTCAAGACAATCTCGCTGAGCTGGGAGTCCACCCCACCCTACGCCTGTGGATCACGGACTTCCTCACCAACAGGTCCCAGGTCGTCAGGTTAGGCACCATCTCCTCGCAACCTAGAATCACAAACACAGGGGCTCCACAAGGTTGCGTCCTGTCGCCGTTTCTGTTCTCGCTGTATACGAACAACTGCAAATCCACGTCAGACTCAGTAAAAGTAATCAAATTTGCTGATGACACGACCATTGTAGGTCTCATCACCAAAAATGATGAGAAGGCGTACCGCCACCAGGTCGGAAATATATGCTGCTGGTGCAGAGAGAACGGTCTGGTCCTAAACACAGCGAAAACGGTAGAGATGATCGTTGATTTCAGGAGACACGCCTCTACCCCACCTCCAATCCACATTGATGGCAAGGAAGTAGAAAGAGTCCCCAGTGTCCGCCTACTGGGCACAACTATCTCCAATGACCTGAGGTGGAACGCCAACACTGCCTTAACACAGAGGAAAGCCCAACAGAGACTTTTCTTTCTCCGCCAACTGAAAAAGTTCGGTGTGGTCCAAAAACTTCTGACAAACTTCTACTCAGCCACAATCGAATCCGTCCTATGCTCATCCATCCTGGTCTGGTACGCCAGCTCCTCCGCCAGCGACAGGCTCAAACTGCAGAGGGTCATCAGATCTGCGGAGAGAATCATCGGGAGATCCCTTCCCACTCTGGACCTCCTCTACCACTCCAGGCTGAACACCAGAGCTTTAAAGATCGCAAACGACCGCTCACACCCAGGCTACCGCTTCTTTAACCAGCTCCCCTCGAGCCGGAAGGTCCGGTTCCGCTCCATCTACACCAGGACCTCAAGACACAAGAACAGCTTCTTTCCATCGGCTGTCAACCTCCTGAACTCTCTCCATGGAAATGGCCATCCTCACCCCACAATACCATGACACACACACTGAAGCACTCCGCACATAGACTGCGCTCCAGCTAAAGCATACCTTTTGGCTGTTTTTGTATTATAACCTATGCCACACTGTCCTCCTCCGCATAAAGGTCATATAATGTTCTGTATTCTGTAAATGTTATGTTCCTACTGCATGTCCTGTCCTGTATCTGTAACTATATTGTGTATCAGTACCCTGTACGTGCCAAGCCCAATTCCGGGCACGACCCAGTCGTGCTTGGCGAAATAAAAGATTCTGATTCTGATTCTGTTATGCCCAAATAACTCAATTTTAGTTTCCAAATTTAAGCTGGCTTGTCCAAATGTGCTTTAGCATGCCTCAAGCGACTCTGCTGTGGATGGAGAAAAGTAGGGGTGGGACGACGAATCCTGCGAATCCCTCGAATATTAGGAAATATTAGTGGATTCGAATCCTGACGCCATTTTCCACTATACGAATCTGGCGAATCCCAACGCTGCATTGCTGTGCATCCACCGCTCGCACTCGTCCTCCTCCGACCTCCTCCGACACCCCCCCCCCCCGTGCCTCCTCTGCCCGCCCGCATACTGTATCAACTCACCTATCCATAGCGGAGCGCAGAGCGACAGACCACTCGCTGACTTCCTGGTTCCCCCTAGTGACCGGCTCTTACAATGACGTCATCAGTAAGAGCCGGTCCGGCCACTAGAGGGAACAGGGAAGTAACGAAGAGGTCTGCCGCTCTGCGCTCCACGGGAAAGGTGAGTAGATTGTTATGCAGGGGTTAGCGGAGCAGGCACGGGGGACGGAGGGGGCCGTGGGGGGGTTGGCGGTAAGCGTAGGAGGCACTGGGGGGGGGGGGGGGGTTCTACCTACCGGACACTATCCTTACCTACCTACCTACAGGCCGCTATACCTACCTACAGGCCCCCTATACCTACCTAAAGGCCCCCTATACGTACCTACCTACCTAAAGGCCCCTATACCTACCTAAAGGCCCCTATACCTACCTAAAGGCCCCTATACCTACCTACCTACCTACCTAAAGGCCCCTATACCTACCTTCCTACGTACCTACAGGCCACTATACCTACCTACAGGCCTCAATACCTACCTACCCACCTACCTACAGGCCCCCTATACGTACCTACCTACCTAAAGGCACCTATACCTACCGACCTACCTACCTACCGGACACTATACCTACCTACCTACAGGCAACTATACCTACCTACCTACCGGCCACTATCCTTACCTACCTACCTACAGGCCGCTATACCCACCTACCTACAGGCCCCTATACCTACCTAAAGGCCCCCTATACGTACCTACCTACCTAAAGGCCCCTATACCTACCTAAAGGCCCCTATACCTACCTACCTACCTAAAGGCCCCTATACCTACCTACAGGCCACTATACCTCCCTACAGGCCTCAATACCCACCTACCTACAGGCGCCCTATACGTACCTACCTACCTAAAGGCACCTATACCTGCCTACCTACATACCTATCTATACTTAAGGCCCTATACCCTGCTACCTATACTGAAGGTCCCGTTACCTACCTACCTACCTAAAGGCCCCTATACCTACCTACCTACATATACTTAAGGCCCTATACCCTGCTACCTATACTGAAGGTCCCTTTACCTACCTACCTAAAGGCCCCTATACCTACCTACATACCTACCTATAATTAAGGCCCTATACCCTGCTACCTATACTGAAGGTCCCTTTACCTACCTACCTAAAGGCCCCTATACCTACCTACCACCTACCTATACTTAAGGCCCTATACCCTGCTACCTATACTGAAGGTCCCTTTACCTACCTACCTATACTGAAGGCACATGTACCTTACTACCTATACTGAAGGCCCCTATACCTAGCTACCTACCTATACTGAAGGCACATATACCCTGCTACCTATACTGAAGGCACATATACCCTGCTACCCATACTGAAGGCCCCTATACCTAGTTACCTACCCATACTGAAAGCACATGTACTGTGCTACCTATACTGAAGGCCCCTATACCTTGCTACCGATACTGAAGGCACATGTACCTTGCTACCGATACTGAAGGCCTCTATACCCTGCTACCTACCTATAGTGAAGGCCCATATACCCTGCTACCTATACTGAAGGCCCATATACCCTGCTACCTATACTGAAGGCCCATATACCCTGCTACCTATACTGAAGGCCCATATACCCTGCTACCTATACTGCAGGCCCCTATACCTTGCTACCTATACTGAAAGCTACCAATATTGAAGGCACCCATACCTAGCTAGCTATACTGAAGGCACCTTTACGTCGCTACCTATGCCTGGGTACCTATACTGCGGACAACTATACCACGGATCGCACAATTCTTATGTGCAGGATTCATTAGATTCGGGATTCGAAAGGTTAGAGATATTCGAGAACCTTTTTAGATTCGGATCCGGATTCGGATTCGAAGAAATTGTGGATTCATTCCATCCCTAGAGAAAAGGCTTTCTCTGCATCACTCTCACATACAGTATCTCCTTGTGTAAAATGCACCAAATGTTTGAACGATGCACAATGACTCCATCTACAGCAAGATGATGTTGTAGGTCTTTGGTGCTGATCTGTGTGTTGACTGACTGTATTCACCATTCGTTGCTTCTGTCTATTCAAGATTTTTCTTGGTCTGCCTCTTCGAGCCTTAACTTGAACTGAGCTTGTGGTCTTCTATTTCCTCAATATGTTCCTAATTGTGAAAACAAACAGCTGAAATCTCTAAGACAGCTTTCTGTATCCTTCCCCTAAACCATGATGGTGAACAATCTTTGTCTTTAGGTTATTTGAGAGTTGTTTTGAGACCCCCATGTTGCTACTCTTCAGAGAAAATGAAAAGAGGAGAGAAACTTACAATTGACCCCCTTAAATACTCTTTCTCATAATTGGATTCACCTGTGTATGTAGGTCAGGGGTCACTGAGCTTACCAGGCCAATTTGAGTTGAAATAATTTGTTCTAAAGGTTTTGGAATCAATAAAATGACAATGGTGCCCAAATTTTTGCACCTGCCTAATTTTATTTAAACAATTATTGCGCACTTTCTGTAAACCCAATAAACTTCATTTCACTTCTCAAATATCACTGCATGTGTCTCCTATATGATATATTTAACTGATATTTTTTATCGTAACCATCAACAATTTATACAGGAAAATCATTACAATTAACAAGGTTGCCCAAACTTTCGCACCCCACTGTACACTGGAGTTGAGTGCACGGTTTGTGTTTGATCAGGCATGAGATGTAGAGGCCTCTTAATAAATGCAACATTTATTAAGAGGCCTCTACATCTAAAGCCTTCTGAGTTCCTCTCATTGATTGATTTCATACAAACAGGCCAATCAGGAACATGTGGAAAGTGGAAAGACATAAAACGACCTGGGTACTTGCATCAGGTGACCAATGCAGAAAGTATTCTAGTCAGCATTACAGGCAGAAAACTGGCAATATTTAGCAGGTACTTGATATGGCAGCTCCCGTAGCTCTCTAATGAAAGTTACACTTTAAAGCAATACAGAAGTGAGCTGCAAAAAAATGAGATGCCTATGGGGAGCAAAGGCTCTGGATCCCATAGAGTCTTCCCAGTTGTCTCTCTTGGTTCCCTCCTTTCAGTGTCTCCTGTTTAATTTCTGCACCTTCGGGACTCCTCGGCAGGCACTCATGTCACCAAGTGCTTCTAAAGATGGGTGCATGCCTGTCCATGCCTGAGCCCAGACTTGAGTGTGTGCAGCATGAATTAGCTCATCCTCGGAAGTATTCTGGGACATGAGTACTTCCAAATACTTATTTGACCAAGCTGTTAGAAGTACTTCAGTGGGTTATATGGGATACAGAGCCTGCTATCTGCTTATGTATATGTATGCCACCAGTGGGCACAGGGTGAGCCGAATACTATTCCCCCTATGAGTCATAACAACTCAAATGGAGAAGTAATTTTGGGTCCAGAAATCACCGCAACCCACATTACCTGTGCATGGAGCATGTTCTATAGCTCTAGTGCTATAGCAGCACCTAAGTCAGGTGCCACGAGATTGGCACCGTGCTTTGAAAGCACCTGCTTCATTCTCTCCCCATAGGGGAGTATCTAACTCATTTTTTGCATCTTACTTCCGTATTACTTAGGTTAGGTACTCCCAAATCTTCTGCTTATTTAGCAATTAATACCATTTAACTATTTTACATAAACTCACAAGTAATTTGTGTTTATCGGCTTATTAATTATACATGTCCTTTTTTGGTGAGCTTCTTTTGATCAGCTAAAACGTTGCAGAGAGAAAGCAGGCTTGTCATATTTGCTGTCGCAGAATACACATAAAACTAACTGCGGTGATGGTTTCAGTAAGGGCACAACTCCAAGGTAATGGCTAAACTGTTTTGCTGGATGTCTGATTTTAGTCACATTGTATCTGTCATAAAAATAGACAATTTCATTACCTCATCTGTGATGAGTTAAACACATTACAGACTACCTTCTGGCACTTCAGTGTTCCTGGGACCAAAAGCTGCTGCTCATAGGCCAGTTATTAGCAATATAAACAGACAGCTGTGAGAACATAGAGCCATGGAAGCAGCCCAGTTTGTTATTGTGCCAGTTACTTGAAATAACAAGTAAAATAGCCCATAAGACACCATAGTCAGTTTTTTCAAGGGGATTGAAACAAGGCCCATGTAGAATGAAATGAGCTTCTATGGAACACAATCAGCAGAAGCATCACAATAGGGGATGCAGAGGTTTAAATTGCACCAAGGACTCTGGATAAGAGGGGCCAACGTAGGGTCCAACTTCAGTTACTCTTTATTGGTGCTGTAGTGGTAATACACACCTTTATATGTGCTTTGAATAATAATCATTTTAAACAAACAAAGATTTCTTTTCCTTGGGCAGTTAAACTGTGTGCTCAGCAAATAGTTGCCAGGCAGCAGTTACCAGTCAGCAGCGAGCAGTTGTGAGAGTTTGAGAGACATTTCACTGCCTATCAACTGCCCTTGGAAAAGAGGACTCATAGTGATGAGCACAAATTTGACAAACATAATTACACATTGAAATTCGCAATTACAATGCAAAATTTCAGGAAAATTCATAATTAAATTTCATATGTAATTGTAATCATTAGTAATTTTTGTGCGGACTTTAACAGTTAATAGTGAAGCCCCCATACATGCTATTACCACCAATATTGCTACATATGTTAAGGAAAATGGTGGGTACAGATCATAAAAATGCAAAGGAAAAATGGTTTTTAAACTGCAATTTTTCTGAGTTTAAAGAACATTTTTCCTGTGCACTTTTCAAATCAATTTTCTCAAAAACTACAAGGTCTTTTTGAATTTTTTTTTTACTTGTACCCACCATTCTCCTTAAAGGGGTTCTTCCGCGAATTAGGAAAAAAATAAAAAGTGGTGAATGCATAAACTATTAACCACTTGAGGACCACAGTCTTTTCGCCCCTTAAGGAGCAGAACCTTTTTTTCCATTCAGACCACTGCAGCTTTCACAGTTTATTGCTCGGTCATACAACCTACCACCTAAATGAATTTTACCTCCTTTTCCTGTCACTAATAAAGCTTTCTTTTGGTGCTATTTGATTGCTGCTGCGAGTTTTACTTTTTATTATATTCATCAAAAAAGACATTAATTTTGTCCAAAAAAAATGATTTTACTTTCTGTGCTGACATTTTTCAAATAAAGTAAAATTTCTGTATACATGTAGCACGGAAAATGTGGACAAACATGTTTTTGATAAAGAAAAACAAAAACCCATTCAGTGTATATTTATTGGATTGGGTAAAAGTTATAGCGTTTACAAACTATGGTGCAAAAAGTGAATTTTCCCATTTGGAAGCATCTCTGACTTTTCTGAGCACCTGTCATGTTTCATGAGGGGCTAAAATTCCAGGATAGTATAGATACCCCCCGAATGACCCCATTTTGGAAAGAAGACATCCCAAAGTATTCAGTGAGAGGCATGGTGAGTTCATAGAACATTTTATTTTTTGTGACAAGTTAGCGGAAAAAGACACTTTGTGACAAAAAAAAGGTTTCCATTTCTTCTAACTTGCGACAAAAAAAAAATGAAATCTGCCATGGACTCGCTATGCTCCCCTCTGAATACCTTGAAGTGTCTACTTTCCAAAATGGGGTCATTTGTGGGGTGTGTTCAGTGTCCTGGCATTTTGGGGGGTGCCTAATTGTAAGCACCCCTGTAAAGCCTAAAGATGCTCATTGGACTTTGGGCCCCTTAGCGCAGTTAGGCTGCAAAAAAGTGCCACACATGTGGTATTGCCGTACTCAGGAGAAGTAGTATAATGTGTTTTGGGGTGTATTTTTACACATACCCATGCTGGGTGGGAGAAATATCCCCGTAAATGACAATTTTTTGATTTTCTTTACACACAATTGTCCATTTACAGAGATATTTCTCCCACTCAGCATGGGTATGTGTAAAAATACACCCCAAAACACATACTACTTCTCCCGAGTACGGCGATAACACGTGTGGAACTTTTTTGTACCCTAACTGCGCTAAGGGGCCCAAAGTCCAATGAGTACCTAGGATTTCACGGGTCATTTTGCAACATTTGGTTTCAAGACTACTCCTCACGGTTTAGGGCCCCTAAAATGCCAGGGCAGTATAGGAACCCCACAAGTGACCCGATTTTAGAAAGAAGACACCCCAAGGTATTCTGTTAGGTGTATGTTGAGTTCATAGAAGATTATTTTTTTTCACAAGTTAGTGAAAAATGACACTTGGTGAAAAAAACAATAAACATCAATTTCCGCTAACTTTTGACAAAAAAATAAAATCTTCTATGAACTCGTCATACACCTAACAGAATACCTTGGGGTGTCTTTTTTCTAAAATGGGGTCACTTATGGGGTTCCTATACTGCCCTGGCATTTTACGGGCCCTAAACCGTGAGTAGTCTGGAAACCAAATTTCTCAAAATGACTGTTCAGGGGTATAAGCATCTGCAAATTTTGATGACAGGTGGTCTATGAGGGGGCAAATTTTGTGGAACCGGTCATAAGCAGGGTGGCCTCTTAGATGACAGGTTGTATTGGGCCTGATCTGATGGATAGGAGTGCTAGGGGTGTCTCAGGGGGTGGTTAGAGGGGAAAATAGATGCAATCAATGCACTGGGGAAGTGATCGGAAGGGGGTCTGAGGGTTTGGCCGAGTGATCAGGAGCCCACACGGGGCAAATTAGGGCCTGATCTGATGAGTAGGTGTGCTAGGGGGTGACAGGAGGTGATTGATGGGTGTCTCAAGGTGTGATTAGAGGGGGGAATAGATGCAAGCAATGCACTGGCGAGGTGATCAGGGCTGGGGTCTGAGGGCGTGGGCGGGTGATTGGGTGCCCTAGGAGCAGATTAGGGTCTAATCTGATGGGTAACAGTGACAGGTGGTGATTGATGGGTAATTAGTGGGTGTTTAGGGTAGAGAACAGATGTAAACACTGCACTTGGGAGGTGATCTGACGTCGGATCTGCGGGCGATCTATTGGTGTGGGTGGGTGATCAGATTGCCCGCAAGGGGCAGGTTAGGGGCTGATTGATGGGTGGCAGTGACAGGGGGTGATTGATGGGTGATCAGTGGGGTATTACAGGGGGGATAGAGGTATACAGTACACAGGGGGGGGGGGGGGGGTCTGGGGAGAATCTGAGGGGTGGGGGGGTGATCAGGAGGGAGCAGGGGGCAGTTTAGGGTTAAAAAAAAATAGCGTTGACAGATAGTGACAGGGAGTCAGGGGGGTGATTGGGTGTAAACATGGGTCTGGGAGGTGGGCAGGGGGGGTCTGAGGGGTGCTGTGGGCGATCAGGGGGCAGGAATCAGTGTGCTTGGGTGCAGACTAGGGTGGCTGCAGCCTGCCCTGGTGGTCCCTCAGACACTAGGACCACCAGGGCAGGAGGCAGCCTGTATAATAGGCTTTGTATAAATTACAAAGCCTATTCTACACTTTCCGTGCGGCGATCGGGGTGCTAGTAACCCGCCGGCGCTTCCGAACGGCCGGCGGGTTACAGCGCGGGGGGGTTGGGGCGGAGCCAGTCGCCGGCGGCTGATCGCGTCACGAATGACGCGATCGCCACATAACCACGCCCGCCACTGCCGATGGGCGTATTGCGGTCGTTTGGGCCCAGCCCTTGCCGCCGCCCATGCGGTCGGCAAGTGGTTAAACATCCTTCTAAAATAGTGTAAAAAGTTTTTTTTAAAAAATGGTTTCATCAATATAACATGTATTGTAAATAGTGAGGTATGAAGAACTGGGAGGATAATCCATTTGTTATGGTTGTAAAAGAAAGTAAAAAAAAAACCCTAACTGCTGCCTACATAGTTTTCAGTGGTATAACCCACTTCTAGCAGGAATCGCCATTATAACCCAAACTGCTGAGCTCTGCTGAATATGTGTTTACCCCGTGCAGAGACTCGTTTTGTGAAAAGTCATAAGCTGCAATGAGAATCAGTCCCATCTAACACCATATGATTCTTTGTCAGATTTGATTCGATTCATTGATTTGATTCAATCTGACATGTCCGATTCATGATTCGATTCAAATCAAATTGAATCGAATCATGAATCGGACATGTCAGATTGAATCAAATCATATCAATGAATCGAATTGAATCTGACAAAGAATCATATGGTGTAGATGGGACTGATTCTCCCTGCAGCTTATGACTTTTCACAAAACGAGTCTCTGCACCAGGGTCTGGTAGCCTAGCAACAATGTAAACACATATTCAGCAGCTCAGCTATTAGGGTTATAATGGCGATTCCTGCTAGACGTGGGTTATACCACTGAAAACTATGTAGGCAGCAGTTATGGTTGTGAAAAGTAAGTAAAAAAACAAAACAAAACCACCCCTAAGAAATGGATTAGCCTCCCAGCCGTCATCCGTCACTATTTACAATACATGTTATATTGATGAAACCGTTCATTTAAAAAAAAAAAAACTTTTTATACTATTTTACAAGGATGTTTAATAGTTTATGCATAAACCACTTATTTTTTTCCTCATTCGTGAAAGAACCCCTTTAGCATGTATGGGGGCTTTGCGAAGTCGGCACAAAATTACAAATGAATGTATGGGCGTAATTGTGAAAATTTACATGAAATCGTAATTAGCCAATTACCATCAGCACTACAAATGATTCCTCTTCCTCGGTTTTCTCCTCTCTCAGTGAGGCTGAGAGCATACTTTGCAAAATTGCATGCATTGTTCAGGAGTACACTCCTAAAACCCCTTGTAATTCTTCAAAGCGTGATCCGAGCCTTAACGCCTGAACACTAACAATCCAGTGCAGGAGATTTGGGGGCAGCCGGCGCCACCATAGGCCATAATAGGAATTACGGCTATAGCAGCACACGGAGTGAAACTTCTGCGCCGTCAGAAGACGGAGCTGAAGTTGCATTTAAAACACCAATTCGGCTTCCAGCAATAGCTGGAAGCCAAATTACATAATTCCCCACCATCCATGGCGGCCTGGAGGGGGAATATTAATTAACATGTCCGGGACTAGTGCGGCAGCAGGATAAGCCATATACCGGCTGTAGCCTCCGCCCAAGTCTCCCGGTGCCCATTCATCTCATACGCTTAGCGGCTGTCCTTGGAGAGATGGTTTTGGTGAGATATACTGTAGAGTCTCGGTTTTCCAGCACTGGTGGGGATCAGCTGATGCCAGATAAGTGTGCTTTCTAGTTGCTGAACACAATGTTAAAAACAGGCTAAGCTATTACAGTACTATACCCCACTCTATATACATACCATGAACTCAGTATTAAACATTAACAGACATTCATCTGCAGATCAGATTCACCAGGATGGATCTTTAGAGGATTGTCAGATATGCAGATGAATGTCTGTTAAGCAAGGTGTGTTTGAGGATCTGCAGGTATCAGACTATGAATGCATTTTGCAGGAACGGATCTTTTGCAGATACTATCTGTTGAATGTGTCCAGCATCTTGCAAAGGTTTTTTATCTGATAGGGAGTTCAGCTCAATAGAATAGACTGTGTAGAGTATGGCTCTCATACTACAAGGAATGGGGTAAAATTGGTCTGTGATCTTGCCTTTTCCAAAGCCTTTTATCTCAAGTGTGTATGTAGCTTAAGAAGCGGACCTTCACCACTGTGAGTACTGCCAGTGGTTGGTGCTGATTGAGACTTCTGGTTAGTAGAGTTCCAGATAACCCTGACTACTGTATTATGCAATTCTTATACATACAGTGTTGGTGAGGGGGTGGGGAAAGCCCCCATGTAAAACATGCACTGGAAACCCATGGCTATGTAGCTACAGCACTTTAACCAGCAGTGCGATCAGTATTGCCAGATCATGTGTTGCCCAACCCCCGTGTATTACAGCCACAATGCCAGGCAAAAATCATTTTAGAAGCTCAAGGATACTGGTTATGAAAGCTGCCAAAGCTGTCTTTTTCAGGCCTCTTTTCCTCCTTTGTTGAGCAGTTTAGCTTCCTGCCACAGCCACCAATGGCAGTGTTTCTTATCACTGCGCTTGTCACGTTCTACATGTCTCAAGATTGAACTTAATGACAATTTGTGTTTTGCAACAAAAATAGTACACAAGCTTAGACAACAATGGTTTCTATTTTATTTTACAGCCCACTTTATACAAGTTCCAAATGTTGTGTTTATGTCTAAAGTCTTATAGTCATTTTAGTTTCTACCTTCACATTTAGTCTAAGAACTTTAAATATATTTATAAAACAATACAAAATAAAGTGTGCTGTTGTTGTGCCTTCTGTTCTCATAACCAGATAAGATATATTCTTGTGAGATGCCAATAATTCCAGCTTGCATGGAATTGGTAGGCAGCTTGGCATTGTACCAATTAAAATTGACAGGACATTAATTTGTCCAATTGCAATCTGTATACAAGTGGCATGCAAGTCAGAATTGGTTGCACTTCATTGGCAATCTCTACTTATAAGTAGTATTACTGTATGGGTTCAGTAATGTCACATGCATGCAAACTGTATGCATCTCCAAATTGGCACAAGTTCCTTTTGAATTTGATAGACTTGCACTACTGTAAATGTCCTATTTGGATCCTGATGTTACCGACACTGAACAGCAACAATACTCAACCCCTTCCTATACATTCAATATATAATAATGTCTTTCTGTTGAATTTGAACACTTACTATGGAGGTAGAAAAAAAACAAAGTCTTATAAACGTAATAGCTTTTAATGGCTAAGGCCCGGTTCACATTAGCGGTGGGCGTCCGGAATCGCCGTGCCGGAGCCGCACCGCTTGCAGAACGGACGGAACGGACGCACGGCATAGCAATGAAAGCCTATGCGTCCGTTCACATGCGTCCGTTCTGCCGGACCGGAGCCGGACCGGATCCGGACTCCGTTCCAACATGCGCTATTTTTTGATCCGGCTCCTCCGGCAGCCGTATCCGGGGCGGAGCCGGACTGCACCATCCGGCCAATACAAACCAATGGGAACCGGAGAGCGCACAACACACTGGCTGAGAAATCCGGATGTTCTACCCCACTTCCTATGCGGATTGTTGCGGCGATATTGGATGGGGATACATGGGCAAGCATTTTGGAGTGGAGCAGCACAGCTGGATCCGGAGATGTTGGCAGCATGTCGCAGGTGGAGGTGAGTGCTAAACAGCAGAGGGCCTGATTCCACAGGTCCCCCTTCTGCTGACCTCCCAGACCCCAACATTTTTTTTGTTTTTTACGTTACTTTTGCCAAACGGATCCGGATCGCATCCTGATGAACACCTGATGCAACCTGACCGGATCCGGATCGGATCCGGATCAGAACCGTACGGTTCCGGTCCGGATCCGGTCAGGTCATCCGGTCCATTTGGCAAACAACCGCAAGTGTGAACCGGGCCTTAATGATAAAGTTAAAATTATGCAAGCTTTCTGGGATCTAGAAAGCTTGCATAATTTAACTTTACCAGTTAGTCTTGTAAAAGTAATACCTTTTAATGGCTGTTTTTTTTCTACCTCCATAATTTGTTTGGCTAACACGGTACAGAAACATTTTTACTACTATCAAGTCTACCGATGTAAATTAAAAAGTGTGATTTGGCTTATTTTTTTCGAAAAAAAAATTAATATTTCATACTAAATGTGTAACAGCAGTTTGGCTGATTAGACAGCACCATATAAGGGTAAGAATTATTCCAACAACCAGTGAATACTAGCCACTGTATACAGAATTTGTAATTTTGTTTAGTTTTCCTCATATGGTTTCTAGAGGGACTTTGGCATGCGTAGCATCAAATCCAGCAAACCTAATACCCAGTATTTAGGCTGAACATGAATCTTCTGCACTTGCGCACTTTAAAGTCACATTACAACATATCAAACATACTGGCAAGAACAATTATGCCAAAATCAATTTGTGGCACCTAAGAAGCCTAAAGATCTTCAAGCACACTGTGTAGGAGGACTGACATGAGGACTATCAGATTTTAAATACTGTGAATAATTTGTGCAGGTAAGCTCTCATACTACATTTGAGGTGTTAAAATTGGTTGGTCAGTGATTGGCCAAGCAAAATAGGATGCATGCACACACACATTGATGGTGGTGGTAAATCAGAAACTGATTTGGCAATCCTCACAGGTACTCAAAGGCAACAGAGTGTGTATATCTCAATATTACAGCTAATGTGGTCGCATTTTGTGAAGGCACAATTCATATCTATCACTGTGATGTTATTTGCCCCTTAACAGATATATATATATATATATACACATATATTTACTTTACTTTATCAATAGCTTCAGCCCTTTCAGCATACACAAATCAAGTAGAGTTGTGAGAATGTAAGCTTACCATTTTCATATTGAAAAGGCTCTGAACATAGGCACTTGATTAGGCCTGAGGAAGTGGGCGGAGACCCATAAAAAGCATTGCCAGTGCTATTAAAGATTGCTCATTTATATATAAATTGGTCTTCATTGAGGTAAGCCACCTCAAACCTCATTTATTTTATGGATTTTAATTCATTTTACTATCCTTTGGGCACCTTTTCATCCAGTTTGCGCATTTTCATATTAAATGTATTTTTCTACTGAATAGTAGAAAGACGCTACTTGACAGGTAAACATTGATATGTGTGGTAGCTTTGTCAGAGTAAAATAGTGAGACGTTTGTATAGTTAGTATCCCAGTGGGCAAAGAATGTGACACCACACAGAACATGAGGGGAGCACATCACTGCAGATTCTTCAAAGTACATGAATTTTGGCAGCATTTTTATTCACCTGAAATATTTTACAGGTTAAGTCTGACCATTGCTTCCTATTTTACCTCCTAGAAATACTAGATTATTCTCATGTCCTATAGATACAAGACACAATTTTGTAACATTTATGTAAAACAATATTCAATAACAGCTGCTGCATCTGACGTGAAGAGCTATAGTATGGTGAACAAATGTAAACATCTGGAAAGCTTCTTCATGTGACCCTGAAGTCACTAGAGGTACTTTCACAATATGCCTTACGCTGCAATACAATCACAACAGTTCCAAAAAGTCCCATTGCACCTTAGACATGTGATGTGACCATACAGTACAATAAAAGTACACCTCAGTGTTCTCCCCAGGCTCTTTTAGTCGGGTTCTCCACCACCCGGCTGTCATCGGCTCACCTCCTCCTATGCTGTAAACATAATTGCTCATAGAAGCACCGGCCCTGCGTTTTCTCCTTTCGCCCCACCCGGCTACTTTTTCATGCTACCCGGCTACAATTTCATGCCACCCAGCTGGAAAAAAATTTCTGGGGAGAACACTGCACCTCACTACCATCATAAATGTTCAATTTGCCCAGTAAACATACAGCATGCCAAGCATTATTCCTACAGAATACACGATAGAAATTTCATTGCACTGAATGGATAGATCTGATAATATTATCCTTTGTGATGGAACATAACATATTCAGTGTGAAAGGACCCATACGCACACACTAAACTCATCAGAAGTGCCTGTTGTCTATAATATAGTATGTGGTGCACAATTGACCTGATATGTCACCAAAAGATCCTGAGTGCTGGATCATTTCTGACCAACACATTGTTCCCCCTCCTAACCACACCTGCTGAAAAGCACTCTGCTGTGCACCATGTTAAAATCCATCCTCCACTCTTCACAGTAACAGAACACATTGCTGGGCCATAGCCTAGGAATTTATCTGCACAGAACTCCGTTGTGAACGGTCACCTGCAGGATCAAGTTCCAATCCAAACAGGCAACAGACATGAGCAAGTGTACACACCAAAGTACACATGAGCAATATAAACTGAAGTATGACCATAAAGCCAATCAGGTTACAAATGCTGAAAGCTGAATGACAAAAAATGTGCACATTTCAGTTTGATCCATTTTCTCTAACTACTAAAAATATGTAGGAAACCTGATTATATACTTCATTATAAAAGGTTTATAATGCTCATGTTTAAAGTACATTGGGTGTTTTTTTTATTTTAAAGCCAGCCTAAATGATACATTTAAGCAGGGCCTAGTGCTGAGAAGTGCTGCTTTGCTTGTCTTACAGGAGCTGGCACCTACCAGTTTGGTGTTCTGACATCAGCTCCTCTCACACATCTGGCCAGTCAGAGCTCCCCACAGATTAATACCAGGTGGCTTGCACATATGTGCAATCTAATGCCTAATACACACCATACAATCTTCTGTTAAATATTTTTCTGTTAGATTTTCTGTAATTAGATTATTTTCTGTAAAGTACTGGTAGAGACTGGTCATTATCTCTGGTGCATTGTCTTCTGGTTATCTCCTGCTGAGTAGAACAATGCCTAATTGCTAGGCAGATAGATGGTTAGATAGATAATTTCCAACATGTTGGAAATTATCTATCTGGCAGGTAAATCTAACAGAAAATCTTACAGAAAATTGTATGGTGTGTACTAGGCATCTTTGTGCGATTCCATTACGATTCGATTAAATCCAACATGTCCGATCGGGATTCAATTTGCCATTTTTTGCAATGGCAAATCGAATCCCGATCGGACATGTTGGATTTATTCGGATGGTAAATAGAATCGTTATCGGATCGCACAAAGAATCGTATCGTGTACAGTGGGCTTATTTAAAGAGATGTGCTGACCAAGCAGATATGCGAGAAGAGATGTGCTGACCAAGCAGATATGTGAGAGGAGCCACACTTCAGGCTTCAAACTGACAGAGACACAAGGAAGGGGAGAAGGCTACACATTCATTACACTACAAAAAAAAAAAGGCAGCAGTGACTAGTAAGATATGCAGGGCAGTGATGCACTCAGCACTAGACCTGCTAAGTCAGGCATGGGCAAACACAGCCCTCCAGCTGTTACAGAACTACAAGTCCCACAACGCATTTGCCTTTATGAGTCATGACTGTGGCTGTCAGACTCCTGCAATGCATTGTATTGATTCCTTAACAGCTGGAGGGCCAAGTTTGCCCATGCCTATACGAAGTTCAAGCCTTTAGAGCCAGGTCACTTTAGTGGGTTATGCAGATGCTGTAATTTGGCACAACACATACATGTCTCTAATCCAAAGTCCATTGTGAAGGTGTTCCAATCTGATAAAGGACAATGCATGTTACTGTCTAGAAAACTATGCAAAAAAAAAAAAACCACAGGTCCATCATAGTTCTAGTGTCCACTGTGCTTCAGTGCAATGCACCAAACACTGTGTGAGAGAGCCTTTAGCTGGGCTTTAAGGTGGAAATAACTGTTAAAATATGGTCTCAAAGTAAATCTAAAGCAGCATAAAAAATTAGTTCAATATTCACCTATAGGGATGAAAAGCTCTGTATCCTACAGAGCCTTCCTGGTCCTCTCCATACCCTCGTTCTTACTCTGTCCCCTGGTGAAGTTCTGCATCTTCAGGACTCCTCGGCAGCCTTTGGAAGTCCTCACATCCCAGAGTACGGGCGCATCCATTCTGCGTATGTGCAAGCCCTGACTTGAGTGAACACAGTGTGGATCTGCTCATATTTGAAAGTACTTGGGGACACAAGTCGTTATGAAAGCTGCCCGAGGAGGGCCAAAGACATATTCGACCAAGCTGGATGGGGAACTTCACTGTGTGCCCGGAGGTGGAACGAGGAGACAGAGAGAACCGGGAAGGCTCAATGGGATTCAGAGCCTTCTCCCTCCACAGGCAAGTATCAAACTTTTTTTGGGGGGCCATTTTAGATTTACTTTAACTAGAGGTCAAGGGGGTAAATTGCATTCTACCTTGAACAACCACTTAAAATGTAGTTCCACTAGTGGTCCCAGCCAATCATTACAAGACAAACATGCTCCCCATAAAAGTTATGCAATAACTCAAGTAACATCTCATGAAAGTACGCATACATTATACTTCTCTATTATAACTCTCTATAGAACAATTTGCTAATAAAGGAATGTCACATCCTTGCTTTCCGATACAACATCTGTATAAAATATTTGGCACAAAAAAAATTGTATTTTACAGAAGGAGGCAATAATAATAATAAAAAACAAACAACTAGTCACCAGTCACAAAAATGAAGTAGAAAAGTATATAACATCTTGTAACTCATGGCAGCTTGTTAATATCGACACTAGCCGTGTTAATATTGCCCCTAGATCTGTAGGAAGTTGTCATGTGCATCATTGTCGGAAGGAACATGCTACATGACGGAGTTCTGTTTTCATGCAAGAAAGTTGGCAGCACAGTCAGATGCCACTTTATATGGCTGCAAATCATTTAAGACAGTTATACATGGAAGATCCTTACATCTGCTTTACATCAAGCTAACTGCATATAAATATTTATTTGATGAAATTCGGCACTTGGGGAGAGAAAGTAAAAAGAAAGTCATTTAGTTGAGTAGCTCCAGGTAAGTAATTGGCACTTTTCCTTTCTGGTTGCCCCGCTCTCCCATCAGCCAATCAGAATCCATCCCTGGCATGCTGTACACTGTTACAACCTAGTAAATAAAAATACAACTGTTAATTGGAATTGCAATGGCTTTAATTTATTACATGAAAGGAATCAAAGTGGGAGGAGAATGGGGGCTACCATTTAATGCTATTCTATGTGTTATGCTGATGTTTTGCTTCAGAAAGTACTTGGAATACGTATATAGCAACTGAATTCAGCATCTGCTTAGCACAACCGATTTGGGTCCTTGATAAAGAAACTATTTTTTGCCCACTATTTTTTGCATTATATTCTTACTTAAATCGCCGCAAAACGAGTGTTTTTTCCATAGAGAAAAAGCCCTGCAAAGCTCCCGGGCTCGCAGGGCTCTACTTCCTTGTAGAGGCAGAGCTTTTAGCTGTAGTTCTGCCTCCTCCACAGTAAATCTCTGCTGATCGCCGCCGCCTCCTCCCTCCCCTCTCAGACTTCTTACACTGAAAAGGGCGGGGAGGAGGCAGAGATTGATTGCGGAGAGGCAGAGCTACAGCTCAAAGCTCTGCCTCTCCAGAGCAGCACAATCTGCGACCTGCAAAGTCGTGGAACTTTGCAGGTTGTTTTCTCTATGTTTTGCGACGATTCAAGTAAGGCTATAATGCTTAACAAGATTACATTAAAAAAAACTGATAAAAATGAGACTTCAGTCTCGTTAAATTAGCCAATATGTCTGTAAGCAACAGTTAAAGTAGGAGGAATCAACAAAATGGATACACCACCTTCTGCAAGCATCAGAAATTACATTAGCTGTACATTACACCACAAGACCTGAAACTCACACCTACTCTCCATGTTATTTAAGCTTCACAGTGATAGCTGATTAGAAAGGTGTTCGCTCATCCTAAAAATAAATTACCTCACCTGGTAAAAGTGATATTTTACAATTCCTTTATTAAGGACTGCTGCTGTAAAGAGTCTGAGGGACTAATAAATGCAAAGCCTGATTGCCACAGAACCATCTTCAGTGTTGATGCCAGCACACATTATGTTCTACTTATCACATATTTCAGCACTGAATTTCTCTGTACTTTTGATCGTATGTGTTACACATTTATAGGTTACAGATGAAAGTTTTGATGAAGCTGAGAAATAGTTTTACATTATAATATAATTTGTGATTTCAAATGTAACCACATCTGAATTATAAAATTGGCAGTTTCTTAAAAAAAAAAAAAAAAAAAAAAAAAAAAAAAACACAACAAACAAAACAAAAAAACACAGAACACCGAAAATTATTCGGGAAGCAAAAAACCTTGTCCAGTGGCACATGGCAGTAAATTATTGCTATATACATTTAACGGAAGATGGTACCTTTTACAATCATTAGACCACTTTCACAATGAATGCTGTAAAAATGAATGCATTTTGACTGGTCAGCTGTTCCATAGTAGTGTATTGTGAGAAAGCTTTCAGTTAAATAGCCTCTAATGTGAACTGAACCATAGGAAACATGTACAATGCCTTGCACATAAGTTGTCCGTTCACGTACAACTGATTGCAAATGTTTCAGTGTGAATGGATGATTCAGTGTAAATGGACCCTTAACTACATGCCAACTGCCTAATGTCATCTTGCAGGAACAGAGTGGCTCAGTTTCACTGCGCCGCCATATGGAGTCATCTTGCAAGGAGCAAGATTTGACGAAAGCTCGCACGAGGAGAAAATAAAGCAACCATTTTTTATCTATTTTATTAATTAAAAAAAAAAAAACCTAAAAGAGGTGGTAAAATGCATTTGGGTGCTAAGTTGTATGACCGAGCAATAAACCATTAACCTCTTCCCGACCACCTAAGGCTGATAGGCGTCGGGAAGGTGGCTCCCCCAGGACCACCTAACCCCGAAAGGCATCAAGTCCTGGGGAAGGAGATTAGCAGGGATCTGCTTGCGCATCCCAGCTTGAGTGCTTGAGTGATGCAACAGTCTGCCAGCCGCGATCACACTGAAAAGAAACGGCCGTTTCTACTGCAGCGCTGTACTGGAGACAGCCCTATCACTTGGCTGTCCCCTGGATGGGCTCAACATGCGATCCCTCTCATAGGCTGATGCCCACGAGAAGCTATCGCCCTGATTGGTTCAGGGGGGGAAGGGAAGGAGGGGAGGAAGGGAGGGGAGGAAGGGAGGGAATAATAAAAAATATATATATATATATATATATATATATATAAAAAAAAAAAATAATGCCTACAGCAGCGATCAGAGCCCACCAACAGAAAGCTCTGTTGGTGGGCAGAAAAGGAGCCATAATTCATTTGTGTGCTCAGTTGTAAGGCTCTGCAGCGATCTGCTAAAGCTGTAGAACACTGAATTTAAAAAAAAATAGCCTGGTCACTACGGGGGTGTAAGCCTGTGGTCCTTAAGTAGTTAAAGTTGTGAAGTGCTGAATTGTAAAAATCGGCCTGGTCACTAGGGGAGTATAAACCTGTGGTCCTCAAATGGTTAAAGAGGAACTTCCTCCAAATCAGTAGCTGATACCCCTTTCCCACAAATAGATCATCAGCAATGCCTGTATGGCTGGTATTGTGGTAAAAGCCCTCTCCCAATGTGGCGTACAGGCCATGGCCCTGACAGTTTCCTGTCTGTGAACCTCGTTGCATTGTGGGAAATAAAGGCTGCTTCCAACTGTCAAGCAAGCTATCATATTGGGTTTCTTGGGTGTGGTTTTAGACAATGGTGGTTAGTGCTGTCTGTTTTTTCTCCTGTCTGCCAGCAATAAAGAGGATGATCTGCCGATTCTTGGAGGATCAAACAAAAAGAACGAATTACAAGTATCAATTATTTCTTAATCTATTTTCTATTTCTTAGCTTTTCACTTCGAAATGTATTTATTTTTTTCTCTCCTCTACTATTTTTCTGCAAAGTTTCTCTTTAATCTGTGCCCATTCTCTAGAATAACTATATATTGTGGGTGTGGGGCACTGAAAAGTAATACATACAAAGCAGTTGATTGAGGAAAGATATGGACATCTGTTACCCTCCCTAGAGGTCTCAATTTTTTTTTGGCACTAGTTCATCTCAGCTTTAAGTGTAAGCATCAGGTAATCCATTACTGCACAGACAAATCACAGGATTTTAAATTAGCACTTCCACCAGCATGTTACCTGGAGTTTTACAGAAATCATTTATTAGCAAGGTATCTGCTCATCCTGCAATAATTACCTCATCTGCAAGAAGTGATAGTTCAGTGCTGTTGGCGGCATCGTAGTCATACAGAACTCTGGCCTTTCTGCTGCCACTTGTTGCTCTCAGTTCACTGAAGCCGGATGCAACTGCATTGCTTGTAGCAGGTAATGGAGCGGAGGCAGAGACTGACGGCATAGGAACACTTTGCATAGGCGTTAAGGACGACTGATTATTGTTGGATGCAAAAGTTGAAGGAAAGCTGGAAATGAAAAACAACAAAAGAGCTACTCAGCCAAAGAACATTATTGAGTAATTGAAAGTATATTAAGGTTGGTGGACCCTTAAAATTCCAGTGTAAAGTGGAATAAAACTGACATAACATTCAATAAAAATGTGTTTTCCTTTTTTACCCATACAGTTATCGTATTTATATCGGTGGTAGCCCCAGGACTGCCTAACGCCGAAAGGCGTCGTGTCCTGGGGTGGCGTTTTGCGTGCAACGATGCTTAAATGACGGGTCTCCAAGCGGCGATCACCGCTAGGAGACTGTTAGACAGCTACAGTGCTGAGATCTACGGCAGCTCTGTACTGGGGACAAGCATGTCCCCTAGAGAGGCTCAAGAACAATTGGCTCATAGGCTGATGCCTATAAATGAAAAAGTAGGGACATTTATAAAAAAAACAAACAAATAAAAAAAAACCCAAAACATCCCAGCAGCGATCAGAGCCCACCAACAGAAAGCTCTGTTGGTGGGCAGAAAAAAAAGGGGGGGATTAATTTGTGTGCTCAGTTGTGTGGCTCTACAAGTTTTTAATGCTGCAGGGTGGGGTGGAGGTGGGGGGTTATTTTGCTTTTAGATTTAGTAGGAAGAAATGTAACCACTTTCAGACCATGATGATTGAAATCTACGCCCTGTTTTGATCCTGTTATACCTGCCAGGGCATAGATTTCAATCATCACGCCGCAAGCTCCCACCGATCGCGTCACTTACTCCCCCACCACAGATCACTCGCGCTGCTGTCGGTATGGCAGCAGAGTTGTGTGAACTTGTCAGGAGCAGATTTCATAGGCTCCTGACCCTGTCATCACTTTAGGCCAATCCCATTGGCTTAAGGTGCCCAGTAACGGTACAATTTTTTCACCAAATGCGATCTTTCGATGCTATTTTCACGATTGAATTGTACAGAAAATTTGCCGTTTATGAAGGCAATCGATAGTGAACAATTCTTTGGTGGTTTGCTTTATAGGATAAAATTGATCCGAAAGTTGGAAATATGATCGCATTTGAAGAAAGAATCGTTCAGTAAATGTGAACATTTGATAACTGCCTTTAGATTACTAACAATCATTCAAATCGCATTGAAAGATTGCATTTAGTGAAAACGTATACCGTTAATGGGCACCTTTACGTTGATTGACAGCGTCAATGAAAGGGACTCCTGACCTGCTCACACAGTTCTGCCATCATAGCATAGGGATGGAGGAGCGGCGTGACCAGCGGGCATGTGCAGCGATTCGTTGGGAGGCGCCGTTACTTGATACCAGCAGGGGGCAGAGACTGCTGGTATGGAAGTGGTTACATTTGTCTGAAAAGGAAGTGAAGGAACTCCTAAAATATAAAGACGTGGAAAAAATAAAATCCAAGGGAAATTCTAACCCATTTCCACATTGTCCATAACTAAATAAACTTGTTTTCCTGGAGTTGGAATTCAAACATTCACTTGAAGTGCAATTAGCACCTCCGTCCATGCACTGTTGCTTAAATAACTCCCATGCCTTTAGCTAATTATTTTTTTCTCTAGCCGTCATACGGGACACTGGACACTGGAGATGTGGCTCCGCCCATCCAATCAGTGGAAACCACCTGAAAGAGTAAAAAGAGTATTAATAGCCCCCACCCTCCCCTGGCTCCTCAGTTTAATTTGGTTTCCGTCCCGGAAACACCGAAGAGGAGTAGCTCCCTTAGTTTTTATTATTTTTTAGCTTCACTAGGTGGTGAGGCCAAGAGAAGACCGGGTGTTGGGTGATCGTTGTGAACGCTAAGTGGCGTCTCTTTATGCACCCGGTTTTCTGCCGAACGCGGTGTTCGGATGTCAATCCCTCTGCCCTCCGTATGCATTTGTGCGGGCAAGGATCGTGGGACTCTCCCCCAGCTGCTTGGCATGGCAGCACTGCGCATGCAGGAAATCCCTGGGCAAGCGATGGTTGGGAAGCTGGCGCTGGTGGGGGAGTCTAATATAGGAGAACTAGGCAGCATAAGAAATGGAACTGCTCCTGTTGTTCTCCCCCATGCTGGAAAGATGGGATCACAGGCAAGAGGCTTCCCAGTCTTTTCCAGCAGCAGAGGTAAGTGCATTAACCAGGCTGGAAAGATGGGATCACAGGCAAGAGGCTTCCCAGTCTGTTCCAGCAGCAGAGGTGAGTGCATTGACCATGCTGGAGAGATGGGATAACAGGCATGAGGCTTCCTTGTCTGTTCCAGCAGATGAGGTGTGTGCACTGATAGCGCTTTTTTGCAGGGATATACACTCATATTATGCAGTTTAGAGTGTGATTTCACCTGTGTTTTATCCTTTCCCGCTATCTATATCATAGCAAGCTGAAAGTAAAAGCGGGGGAGGTATAGGATAATGTTTGGAGAAGCCAAAAACGAAAATTTGCTATTGCAACATTAAGCTTCCCCAGTATTATAACGAGATGAGTAAGGAAAGCCCTGAGCAGTTTTAAGGAATCATTTGTTTCCTATGCTAGATGCAGAAACTAACATTTTACAGGGATGTGCACTCATATGTTTAGTATTAGAGAGTGATTTTCCCTGTATATATTTTTTTCTTTTCACCTATCCTCTGTGTCCATGTGATCTAACTGTGAATGTTAAGCAGCAGGTGGGGCAGCAATTGGCTTCCCCAATATTAGAACATGATGATTTGTCAAACCTGCACTGAAGCGATGGTGATTGACAATTAAGGAGTAATGGAAACTTTCAAGAAATGAATCTCTGGTTAGTTTTCAGGGAGTCCCTTGTTTCGAATTTGACTTCGAATCTGTTGCGATTACGACTTTCAGTCGGTTTCGATTATAACTGTCAGTACGTTATGACTTTCAGTATGTTGCGATTATGACCTTTAGTATGTTGCGATTATGACCTTTAGTATGTTGTGATTATGATTTTTAGTATGTTGCGATTATGACCGTGTCTTTCGATTATGACTTCGAGTCTTTCGATTATGACTTCGAGTCTTTCGATTATGACTTCGAGTCTTTCGATTATGACTTCGAGTCTTTCGATTATGACTTCGAGTCTTTCGATTATGACTTCGAGTCTGTTTCGATTTTGACTTCGAGTCTGTTTCGATTTTGACTTCGAGTCTGTTTCGATTTTGACTTCGAGTCTGTTTCGATTTTGACTTCGAGTCTTTCGATTATGACTTCGAGTCTTTCGATTATGACTTCGAGTCTTTCGATTATGACTTCGAGTCTTTCGATTATGACTTCGAGTCTTTCGATTATGACTTCGAGTCTTTCGATTATGACTTCGAGTCTGTTTCGATTTTGACTTCGAGTCTGTTTCGATTTTGACTTATAGTCTTTCGATTATGACTTCGAGTCTTTCGATTATGACTTCGAGTCTTTCGATTATGACTTCGAGTCTTTCGATTATGACTTCGAGTCTGTTTCGATTTTGACTTCGAGTCTTTCGATTATGACTTCGAGTCTTTCGATTATGACTTCGAGTTTTTCGATTATGACTTCGAGTTTTTCGATTATGACTTCGAGTCTTTCGATTATGACTTCGAGTCTGTTTCGATTTTGACTTCGAGTCTGTTTCGATTTTGACTTCGAGTCTTTCGATTATGACTTCGAGTCTTTCGATTATGACTTCGAGTCTTTCGATTATGACTTCGAGTCTTTCGATTATGACTTCGAGTTTTTCGATTATGACTTCGAGTCTTTCGATTATGACTTCGAGTCTGTTTCGATTTTGACTTCGAGTCTGTTTCGATTTTGACTTACAGTCTTTCGATTATGACTTCGAGTCTGTTTCGATTTTGACTTCGAGTCTGTTTCGATTTTGACTTCGAGTCTTTCGATTATGACTTCGAGTCTTTCGATTATGACTTCGAGTCTTTCGATTATGACTTCGAGTTTTTCGATTATGACTTCGAGTTTTTCGATTATGACTTCGAGTCTTTCGATTATGACTTCGAGTCTGTTTCGATTTTGACTTCGAGTCTGTTTCGATTTTGACTTCGAGTCTTTCGATTATGACTTCGAGTCTTTCGATTATGACTTCGAGTCTTTCGATTATGACTTCGAGTCTTTCGATTATGACTTCGAGTTTTTCGATTATGACTTCGAGTCTTTCGATTATGACTTCGAGTCTGTTTCGATTTTGACTTCGAGTCTGTTTCGATTTTGACTTACAGTCTTTCGATTATGACTTCGAGTCTGTTTCGATTTTGACTTCGAGTCTGTTTCGATTTTGACTTACAGTCTTTCGATTATGACTTCGAGTCTTTCGATTATGACTTCGAGTCTTTCGATTATGACTTCGAGTCTTTCGATTATGACTTCGAGTCTTTCGATTATGACTTCGAGTCTTTCGATTTTGACTTCGAGTCTTTCGATTATGACTTCGAGTCTTTCGATTATGACTTCGAGTCTTTCGTTTATGACTTCGAGTCTTTCGATTATGACTTCGAGTCTTTCGATTATGACTTCGAGTCTTTCGATTATGACTTCGAGTCTGTTTCGATTATGACTTCGAGTCTGTTTCGATTTTGACTTCGAGTCTTTCGATTATGACTTCGAGTCTTTCGATTATGACTTCGAGTCTTTCGATTATGACTTCGAGTCTTTCGATTATGACTTCGAGTCTGTTTCAATTTTGATTTTCAGTCTTTCGATTATGACTTTCAGTCTGTTTCGATTTTAACTTCTAGTCTGTTTCGATTATGACTTTCAGTCTTTCGATTATGACTTTCAGTCTTTCGATTATGACTTTCAGTCTTTCGATTATGACTTTCAGTCTTTCGATTATGACTTTCAGTCTTTCGATTATGACTTTCAGTCTTTCGATTATGACTTTCAGTCTTTCGATTATGACTTTCAGTCTTTCGATTATGACTTTCAGTCTTTCGATTTTGACTTCGAGTCTTTCGATTATGACTTCGAGTCTTTCGATTATGACTTCGAGTCTTTCGATTATGACTTCGAGTCTTTCGATTATGACTTCGAGTCTTTCGATTATGACTTCGAGTCTTTCGATTATGACTTCGAGTCTTTCGATTATGACTTCGTGTCTTTCGATTATGACTTCGTGTCTTTCGATTATGACTTCGAGTCTGTTTCGATTTTGACTTTCAGTCTTTCGATTATGACTTTCAGTCTGTTTCGATTTTGACTTTCAGTCTTTCGATTTTGACTTTCAGTCTTTCGATTTTGACTTACAGTCTTTCGATTATGACTTACAGTCTTTCGATTATGACTTCGAGTCTTTCGATTATGACTTCGAGTCTTTCGATTATGACTTCGAGTCTTTCGATTATGACTTCTAGTCTGTTTCGATTTTGACTTTCAGTCTTTCGATTATGACTTTCAGTCTGTTTCGATTTTGACTTCTAGTCTGTTTCGATTTTGACTTTCAGTCTTTCGATTATGACTTTGTCTTTCGATTATGACTTTCAGTCTTTCGATTATGACTTTCAGTCTTTCGATTATGACTTTCAGTCTTTCGATTATGACTTTCAGTCTTTCGATTTTGACTTCGAGTCTTTCGATTATGACTTCGAGTCTTTCGATTATGACTTCGAGTCTTTCGATTATGACTTCGAGTCTTTCGATTATGACTTCGAGTCTTTCGATTATGACTTCGTGTCTTTCGATTATGACTTCGAGTCTGTTTCGATTTTGACTTTCAGTCTTTCGATTATGACTTTCAGTCTGTTTCGATTTTGACTTCTAGTCTGTTTCGATTTTGACTTTCAGTCTTTCGATTTTGACTTTCAGTCTTTCGATTTTGACTTACAGTCTTTCGATTATGACTTCGAGTCTTTCGATTATGACTTCGAGTCTTTCGATTATGACTTCGAGTCTTTCGATTATGACTTCGAGTCTTTCGATTATGACTTCGAGTCTTTCGATTATGACTTCTAGTCTGTTTCGATTTTGACTTTCAGTCTTTCGATTATGACTTTCAGTCTGTTTCGATTTTGACTTCTAGTCTGTTTCGATTTTGACTTTCAGTCTTTCGATTTTGACTTACAGTCTTTCGATTATGACTTCGAGTCTTTCGATTATGACTTCGAGTCTTTCGATTATGACTTCTAGTCTGTTTCGATTTTGACTTTCAGTCTTTCGATTATGACTTTCAGTCTGTTTCGATTTTGACTTCTAGTCTGTTTCGATTTTGACTTTCAGTCTTTCGATTATGACTTTGTCTTTCGATTATGACTTTCAGTCTTTCGATTATGACTTTCAGTCTTTCGATTATGACTTTCAGTCTTTCGATTTTGACTTTCTGTCTTTCGAGGATGACTTTCTATCGGTTTTGACTTCGTCTGGTTTGATTTTAACTTTGAGCCTCTTTCGAATTGGTCTGCAAACCTGTTTCGAATTGGTCTGATATACAGGCCGGCACTTTATCTATGCTGGCTGTGGAGATTGAAAATCTTGTAGAGAGGGAGAGCAGAGTTGACAATCCTGCTCTGAGGGCCAGTGCGGTTGTGTGGCAGAACTGTTCTGCATCGGAATTTACTGCCCATAAGGTTCTGTGGACCTATGCATAGTACGGTGTTGTTTTGGCAGAGTAGTGCTCCAGGGTTGTGGCCCTCCCTAGTTATGTCTTTTCAGACTACTTGTTTATCATCTCCAGTGTCCCGTATGACGGCTAGAGAATATTACAGTTAGACTTACCGGTAACTGTATTTCTAGACGTCATACGGGACACCAACCCACCTCTATTCCTGTCGCACTCTCTTACGGCTATTGGATTGGGGGTTTATGGGTTACACTTCTTTTGAGGTGTCTTATTTCCTCTCCTCTTCTCTGTGTTTTAGTTGGAAGTTACTTGCATTACACTGAGGAGCCAGGGGAGGGTGGGGGCTATTAATACTCTTTTTACTCTTTCAGGTGGTTTCCACTGATTGGATGGGCGGAGCCACATCTCCAGTGTCCAGTGTCCCGTATGACGTCTAGAAATACAGTTACCGGTAAGTCTAACTGTAATATTAGTATTTATATAGCGCTGACATCTTCTGTAGCGCTGTACAGAGTACACTGTCTTGTCACTTAACTGTCCCTCAGAGGGCCCACAATCTAATACCACAATATCCATAGGTCTATGAATGCCTCAAGTAGTGTAGGTTTCCTAGCCTAGGGACAGTTTTAGGGGTAAGCCAATTAACTTATCTGTATGTTTTTGGGGTGTAGGTGGAAACTGGAGTGCTGGAGAGGGAGAGCATACAAACTCCATGCAGATAATAATAATAATAATAATAGCAGTATTTGTATAGCGCCTTTGTCCTGTCGGACTCAAAGCGCTTGCGAGGCAGCCACTAGAGCGCACTCAGTAGGCAGTAGCAGTGTTAAGGAGACTTGCCCAAGAAACTCCTTACTGAAATAGGTGCTGGCTTACTGAACTGGAAGAGCTGAGATTTGAACTCAGGTCTCCTGTGTCAGAGGCAGAGCCCTTAACCATTACACAATCCAGCGACTAGATAGTGCCCCGGCTGGGATTTGAACCGGGGACTCAGCGCTGCAAGGGGAGAGTACTACACACTACGCCACCGTGCTGCCCTAATGGATCATGATACAGATTTGGCCCCATGTATAAACACTATTGGTCACCCAAGACTGATCAGAATGAGTATTGTAAAGGATTCCTCCTGGCAAGGATAGTTTAATGGAGACTGAAGTCCAAAAAAAACCCCACCATTCAAACAGATTACATTGAGGTTAGCCATTACCCATGTCAAACAAATTCCAGGTATGGAAAGTAGAATCTGCAGGAAAATGTTAGCCTGGACCACAATTTACAACACTGCTGAGGAAAGGGCATGGGTTGCTTCTATATGCATTAACATTTTAAATAGTAAAACAGAGAAAGATATCTGTATACCATTAAACATTCCATATTTAAAGCCTCATTTCTCTTTAGACTGTGTATAAAAGAAGGCCCGGACAAGAGACATGTTATTCTTATAAGTGATGAATCCAATGGCTAGTCTGTTAAGACGGTTTGTACGGTCTTTTGTTTATTTGAAGTGTTCATGAAAGTCACACAAGCCCAAGAGAAGACAGTTATTTCCTAGGCAACAAACACTTTTATACCACTTCAAGCCTTTCTAAGGAGCTTGTTTACTTGTCAGATACATCTTACTGTCAGTACATGAAAGCATGGAATCAGCTGGCCGATTATTAGCTTTAGTATATAATAAACAGAGGTTCACTTCCTGAAGCAGTTTTTAGCTGCAGGTTTGTCTTTCCTTATCCATCTCTACTAGGCAGAAGGTATACATCACAGGAGTTCCTTCTTGTTCACTCATAAAGCTGAACAGCTATAAATACTTTCGGTTTTAGATGTTCATTTACGCTTGGTATTTTTTTTTTTTTTCCTAAAGCAAGAGGGCTTTTAGGTTCTTTTTAATCCATTACAGCAAAGTTCCCCAACCCTGTTCTCAAGGACCACCAACACGTTATGCAGGAGGCCACAAACATTCACATAGGATTTTCTCAGCCACCCACCAGTTTTACAATCTCAGTTACACATCAGTGAGAATTATGCCAGTCTGATTGCAGAGAAGCTCATTTAGAGCCCTGGATTCTAAACCCTTAATGCTGGGTACACACTGAGATTTTATGGTCAATTTACTGTCAGATTGATTATTTCCAACATGTCCGATTTGCTTTCCGATCGATTTCCGAGCATTTTTCCGATTGATTTCCGTTACATTGAATAGGAAAATGCTCGGTGATCGATCGGAAAGCAAATCGGACATGTTGGAAATAATCGATCTGACTAAAATCGACCATATAATCTCATAGTGTGTACCCAGCATTAGGCCTGTTTCCACTACACATGGATTCTGGATGCAGAAAAAACTCCAATGAATGACTATGGGCCTGTTTCCACTAAACACGATTTGTCTGATGCAGATTTCCCATAGGCATTCATTGGAGTCAGTTTTCTGCATCCAGAATCCGCATGTAGTGGAAACAGGCCCTTACAGTGAGAAAGACAAAGAAAAAAAAAAAAAAGGAACACAGCCAATTGCCAAGTAGGAACAGTGATGTGAAAGTGAATGGTCATGTCCGTTAACTTGTAAACACATGGAAAACAAGAACATTAAAAAAAATAAAATAAAAAAAATAAAATAATATTGAGTGTTTACCTGCCAAGCTGCTTCTGAAGGTCCAGCATATACTGATAACACTGTGCAAAATAGGTCATTTGGGCTTCCACAAAGTCATTCAGACAGCGTAGATGATGTGCCTTTGGTGTAAATGGAACAGTGAAATAATTAAGCATCGTATTTATTGTGTTATTGTGGATTATGTAGTCCTTCAGGGGTGCAGGCAGGCTATAGGTCATATGAATATCAAATTATAATGATTTGTAACACTGAGTTAACCTCACTTATGCAAATACTTATGGCAAGAGTCCATGGCAAGGACTGGGAACAAAGGTGTCCATGTTTATAAACATACAGGCGTTAGAGCTGCACTTCTTCACTCTCCTATAACCAGTATCTCATGTAGGGTTTCAGACACAGAAATAAGTTGCTGACAACTGAAGTGAGAAGAATATGGAAGCTGCCATATTTCCTTATAAGCAATACCAGTTGCCTGGCTACCCGCTGACCCTCTGCTTTTAATACTTTTAGCTATAGACCCTGAATAAGCATATGCAGATCAAGTGTTTTTGACATTCTTGCCAGATCTGACAAGATTAGCTGCATGTTTGTTTCTGGGGTTCTTCAGAAACTACTGCAACCAAATAGACCAGCACGGCTGCCAGGCAACTAATAAATATGGCAGCCTCCATATTCCTTTCACTACTGTTGTCCTTTTATGAAGGTTAACGAGTGTAAGCTTTGATGTTTAAAAAACTAGTATCACAAAAATGTGTAACATGTACAATACATACACAGAAAATGTGCATTGGTCCCAAATGTCGCTTTCACTTACAGTAGGCAGTAAAAATTTAACAGGTTTTGGACTAGTCCATCTCATAGGGATTCTCAGGGTTTTATTTTTAAAAGCACTTACTGAACTGCAGTTTAGTTTAACTGCCAAAATAGTGTGTAATAAAATAAGGAGGCTGGCCAGCGTCTTTGTATAGGTCCTTTCCAGGGAGTAGGTTCATAAGAATAAAGAAAATACTGAAAATACCCCATAAGCAGATGGACTAGTTCAAAACATGTCAGATGTATCACATTTTACTACCCACTTTAAAGGAAACCTTACTTGAGGGGGGGAAAAAAAAGTCGATTTTTTTTTTAAACTTACCTAGGACTTCTTCTAGCCCTTCACAGTCTAGCAGGTGCCTCGCTGTCCTCCAGGTCTGCACCACTGTGTCGTTGTCACTCCATGCGATGTCCTAGTAGCGCACACCTCCTCAATCATGCTTCCATGGGCAGTAGTGTTATGCGCCTGCACAGTTCATAAACCTTGCAACTGTGCACACCAATCCTGGCTATGGGAGCACAATCAAGGAGACAAGCGTCTGGAGCTATGCATGAGCAGTAATCTGTGACTGAGCCTTTTGCAGACTTTATGCAATGGACCGGGAGGACAGCGTTGGACCTGATGAGACTGCTGGGTAAAGGGAGGGGAAGGAGCGGAAGAAGTCTCAGTAAGCAAACCTTAACTTTTTCCCTCACTTACAGGAAAGCAATTTATTGTATCGTAATCCGGGAGAAAGGTATGTCATAGTAAAATTGGTAGTGGTAGTTGTAGTAGTAGTAGTAGTAGTAGTAGTAGTAGTAGTAGTAGTAGTAGTAGTAGTAGTAAGATTCATAGACCGCACTAGGGATAAAGTAATATAAATTATACAATATACATACTTTAGTCCACAAAAATCCTTAAAGAAATTCTGAAGTCTTTTTTTTAACCTGTTTTTGTCATAAAATCCTCTTAAAGCGGATCCGAGGTGAAAAACTAACTATAACAAGTAACTTGTCTATACATCTTATCTAAAATGTAGATAGTTTGCACAGCAAAACTAGCTGCAAACAGCTTCAACTGTATATGATTATTTCTTCCTGTGATACAATGACAGCCATGTTCTGCTTGTCACATTACACAGGCAAGCTGATAGCATCGCCAGCCCTTAGCTCAATCCCCTCTTCTCATCCCCTCTGCCTCTGAAATCTATGTCTAGTAACACCTCCTCCTCCTGCCCAGACTGAGCGCCCATAAGCCCTTACTACATCGCCCTAAGAGTGCCAAGGCACAAAAGGAGCTGTGGATGAGGCTTGTTTAGTTTATAGGGAATTTGAGTATTAAAACAAACAAACAAACAAACAAACAAAAAAAAGTATTTGGCTTGAGGAATGCCCTATAAACTATATGAAAGGAACCCAACTATGCAATGAGTAAAAGTTTATCTTGGATCCACTTCAAAGGATGCCCGAAGTGACATGTGACGTGACATGAGGAGATGGACGTGTATGTACAGTGCCTACCACACAAATATGCTGTGGTCTTTTTTCCTTTCTCTGCCTGAAAGAGTTAAATATCAGGAAAGTGGCTGACTCCGTCCCGACTCAGACAGGAAGTGACTACAGTGTGACCCTCACTGAAGAAATTCCCCTTTTTACCTCTTTCTTGCTCTCAGAAGCCATTTTTTTTGCTAGGAAAGTGTTTTATAGTTGGAATTTCTTATCAGTGAGGGTCACACTGTAGTCACTTCCTGTCTGAGTCAGGACTTAATCAGCCACTTACATACCTGATATTTAACTCTTTAAGGCAGAGAAAGAAAAAAAAAGGAACACAGCATAATTATTTGCGTGCTAGGCACTGTACATAGACATGTCATCATGTCACTTCGGGTATCCTTTTTAAGCATGAATGCCCCAGTTGAATCACTGCATCCCCACGGCAGATGAGCGATTTTTTACAGAGTAATAGACCTGCAAAGTTCTACGACTGCAGGTCACAGATTCTGAGTCTCTTTAAATGCAATGTAAAGATAAACAGGGTTTGTCTATCATGAATGAGGATACATGTATGCATGCAGCCCTGTGCACACAGTTACTGATGGAGAGACATGTAGTGGAGAGAACGTTATGGCCTTATCTCCAGTTACACTCAATAACTCACCTCCAGTTATGTGCAGAGACCTGAATTAATGCCTAGAAATAGATTAGTTTTGTGCTAGCCTGCCTTTTCTCCATCTCCAGGAATAGTTAACAGAATAACAGAAAGGAGGCATAAAAGCAAAAGATGTGGCCATTTGTCTGCAGAGTAATGTTGGCAGGAGATGTGCAATACACTACAACAACTTTATTCAACAACTCTGCTGGTGCATACATGAGAAAGGGCTCTAGGGGTAAAAAAAAAAAAAAAAGGGCCGATAAACGTGATTTTGTTTATAAAAGGGCAATGGATGTAGCCAATAAATGTTATTTTGTTTTTAAAAGGGCACCTATTTGTAGACAATGAGGGTGATCCTGTTTACAAAAGGCACTAGATGTAGCGGCTATTAGAATATAACCCTAATTCCAACCATAACTTCTACCCCCTATGGTGGTGCCTAACCTTAAACCATCCCCCCCACCCACCAAATGTGGTGGCTAACCTTAACCACGGTATTCAGTGAGATTGTTGTAGCTGCAATTTTTGAAGGATAACCCCGGTATCTGGCCTGACCATTGTTGCCACATTTTATTTTGAAGGTATAAAAAATGGTATTGAGTGAGATAATTGTGCCGCAATTTTTTTTAAAAATGTAGTTGTAAAAATATAGCAGTGATGTTAACCACTTAAAGGGAATGTCCAAGCAAAATAAAAAAAATGAGTTTCACTTACCTGGGGCTTCTACCAGCCCCATGCAGCCATCCTGTGCCCTCGTAGTCACTCACTGCTGCTCCAGTCCCCCGCTGGCAGCTTGCCGACCTCTGAGGTCGGCGGGACGCATTGCGTACATTTTTACGCATTCCCGCTAGTGCAGGAACATTAACACATACATTTTTACGCATTACTGGTTCAATGCGTAAAAATGAACGCATTGAACCAGTAATGCGTAAAAATGTATGCGTTAATGTTCCTGCACTAGCGGGAATGCGTAAAAATGTACGCAATGCGTCCCGCCGACCTCAGAGGTCGGCAAGCTGACAGCGGGGGACTGGAGCAGCAGTGAGTGACTACGAGGGCACAGGATGGCTGCATGGGGCTGGTAGAAGCCCCAGGTAAGTGAAACTTTTTTATTTTGCTTGAACCTTCCCTTTAAGTACCAGCGGTCTCTGCCCCCTTAAGGACCAGAGACCATTGGTACCATAAACGGCGGAATACCGGCAAATTGCCGCACATACCCGCCACCCACCTCAGGCCACCCACTCTGGGGGCTCTATGACAGCAGAGTTCCTGTGAGCCAGTCAGGAGCTGCTTTCATTGGCTCCCTACCTGGTCTATCAACATAAGCAAATGGGAGTTGCTTACATTGATAGACAGGGTCAGGAGCCAATGAAATTGGCTCCTGACCAGCTCACAGGGCTCTGTGTTCATAAAGACGGCAGGGCGAGTGAGCTGAGTGGGCAGAGAGTGACGTGATCGGTGGGAGCAACAAGAATGCGCGGCGCCGGTGAGCTGAAATCTACGCCCTGGCAGCATCAAAACAGGGTGTACATTTCAACTAGCATTGTCCTTAACTGGTTAAAGGACCACTATCGCACAAAAATGTAAAATTTTAAATACATGTAAACACAAAATAAAAAGTAGGTTTATTCTAGAGTAAAATGAGCCATAAATTACTTTTCACCTATGTTGCCATCACTTATATTAGGTAGTAAAAATCTGACAGAACAGACAAGTTTTCGACTAGTCCATATCTTCATGGGGGATTCTCAACATGGCCTTTATGGTTTATAAAGACACTCCCTAAAAAGGATTGAATAGGTCAAGTCGCACTCTCTGGCCATCCACCAGTGACTCCCTGAAAAGGATTCATATAGAGATACTGGCCAGCCTCCCTGTTCACTGCACACTTCTTTGACAGTTGGACAGAGCAACTGCCATTCACTAAGTACTTTTGAAAATAAAGAAAACCCTGAGAATCCCCATGAGGAGATGGGCTAGTTCAAAACCTGTCGGTTCCGTCAGATTTCTATTACCTATGGTACGTGTCAGCAACATAGGAGAAGATTAATTTAAGACTCATTTTACTCTGTAAGAAAAACATTTCTGTTATGGGTTTTCGCGATAGTGGTCCTTTAAGGGCATATAGTGTAAGCATAAATAAAATCAGGTGCTTATTATAACCGCAAGCATTTCCATGATATAGCCGATATAAACATCATATAGCCGATATAATATAACACACACAAATCACACTTTTCACCGCTAATCACGGCAAATTACATTCTATAGTGGAGGCCTTTTTACACAGATGGCTCTGGAGCGCTTTTCAACTGATACCCAGCTGACACCCATAGAGGAATACTGAATACAGGTTCTGCAGAGCCATACAGGCTAGCAAGTCAAAACCTGTGAAGTCACTGCTGTTGTCTGTATTTATAACTTACATGTGTGCTGCTTATGCCCTCTAGCAGTAATCTAGTTATCTCAGCTTGGCGGTCAAATTCACTTTGTGTTATCCGGAGTTCCTGTTCAGCCTGAGAAGAGAAAACAGCAATGATGAATAGGCTTCACTGTTTATATTTCCAAAGTCAGTCAGAGTAATCAATAGAGCGCAGTATTCCATTACTGGATGGGCTGCGCTTGTTAGTCAGCACAAGAGGTAATGACCCATGTTGGGGCTTTCAGCAGCCGCAGCTCACATGCCTCTTGTACACGCAGAGTTACTTAGAAGGGTAAACACAAGCTCCTCAGACATGTTCCTTCCCCACCAGCCCAAACAGCTTGTTTCCACTGACTTATCTAGTCTAACCAATACAGCAACCACAAATACACCTCAACAGCCTGGCTTCCAAGGAATGCAAATCACTGCCACTGACAAACATTGAGCAATAAAATAGTTTCACTGGTGATTACACAAAACATCCTAACCAGAGCATATTTCACAATTCAGAGAAATTAATGCCAGCAATTTACTGTTCATGCATTCATTCTGTGACTGTTTCCTGGTCATGCTATATTCTTAGGAGAGGAGCATACACTGTCAGCTCTACTGTTTAATGAGTTTAAACATGACAGTTCTCCAAAATGTAAAACCTTAAAGAGAGGCGGGCTCATAAAAAAGAAAAAAAAAGTGTAATCACAAGTTGTAATTTGATCCCTCCCATGTGTCACATGACTGCCTATGGCAGATAAGCACATTTAAAAGAACAGGCTGAAAACAATATGTCTGCTTCCATGAATCAGGAAGTAGAAACCATGCAGATATATTTTAGGATATGCATCAGCTGCAACAAAATCAGTTTTTTTTTAAACATTTATTATGCTGTTGTGTATCTTTTAGAGCAGAGAGGAGTTCTGAGGTCAGGTCCACTTTAAAATGCAAACCACAGTATGCTCAGGGGTTACACATCTTCAAATCAGAAATACAATGTACTACGAAAATCACCTGTCACTGTGCCAACCTGTATACCAAGCAGAAATACAACCCTCTGAAATGCCAGCAAGGATCTATGGAGTGTATATGGAGCAACCCACATACAGTACATTTCCACTCAGTGGGATACCATACAAAGCACGGGTATTATACAAAGGCTTGGGCAATTGGGAAGTGAGCAGAAATAAAGACAATGCATAATTTTGTCTAGTAATATGGGTGTGATCCAATGCCGTCATGTACACACCCATTTACCTAGACAAAATAATGTTGTGGTGCAAAGCCTTAGGGCACGATTCCTTACAAATGAAGCTATGTTCATTTTTACTGTAGCCACAGTCAACAGTAATAAAATAGCTGTTCTACTGGGAGACATACTGTAAATATCCATCAGCCCATTTGGTTCCAAGAGAATACGCTGCATAATATGTTGGCGCTTTATAAATACAATAAATAAATAAATACACGATACACTGCCCCTGCGTTATTTATACATACACAAGGTTCTCCCCTATTGGGGTCTGTTTATGTGTCACTGCTGAAATCTCAAAGCCAGAACTAGTATTTTTCGTGTGGTGATAATTTATCCTTGAAGTATTCCTATCACCCAACCCTATGAAAGCAGCTCACAAACATCTCTATTTAAGAGCCTGAGAGCACAGAGTGATCGTACTTCCACATCAACACTCTGCTCTGCCAACTGCGTTGCTGAATGTAGACTGAAGTTTAAATGTGCTTTCCAGAGGCATTTACAGAGATAGTAACATTTTTAAAAGGAAATTCCACTTTTATTTTAAAATTCCATAAGTACACACAGGTGCACAAGTGTTTTAGAAATCCTTTGACTGTAGGCTGAAATGGAAAGATACCGTGCTCCAATTGCATTTCTTGCCAAGCGTACTCTGTGCACTTTGTTTGGAGCACTGCTGCCATGGGACAGTCCAAAATCGTACACCTTGCTCCAGGAGCGACTAGCCTGCACAAGGCAGAATGCTTTGTTACTTATTTCCCTCAGCTGCACCAATCCACTGGCTGGCACACATTTCTGACACTCCTATCTGCCAGTTTGTTTGAAGCACTATAGAAGGGCTGTTTTATATACACGCACAATCAAAATGAGCAAGCTGAAACAATGTTTGTCATTAATGTTTTGCTTTCATCTCTATATTGTAAGCATCAAGGTTTTCTTGCATAAAGTGTGCATAAATAATTTAAAGGACACTTGAACTGAGAGGTATATGGAGGCTGACATCTTTTATGTTAGTGGCTGGAAAGTGTACTGGTTAAGGGCTCTGACTCAGGAGACCAGGGTTCGAATCTCGGCTCCTCCTGTTCAGTAAGCCAGCACCTATTCAATAGGAGACCTTGGGCAAGACTCCCTAACACTGCTACTGCCTATAGAGCGCGTCCCACTGGCTGCAGCTCTGGTGTTTTGAGTCCACCAGGAGAAAAGCGTTGTTCTGTGTTTGTATTGTTTGTTTTTGTTCTGTGTTTGTTTTGTTTGTTTTTAACCTTTAAAAGAATTCAGGTTGCTTGGCTGTCCTGCTGAGCATCTAACTCTTAGGGCCCGTTTCCACTAGTGCGGTGCGGAATCGCTGCATATCACCGCTGACAAAATCGCATGCGGATGCGATTCCGCATGCGTTTTTTGCCGCGATTTCGCATGCGATTTCGCATAGGCAGGGTATATGCGATTTTAACCATGTCACTGCCTGTGTCAATTTACATTACTTTCAATGCGAAATCGCACGCGAAATCGCGGAAAAAACGCATGCGATTTCCCTATTAAATACATTGCCTGCGATTCGCCTGCATTCCACACGCAGGCGAATTCTGCAGGATCTACCGTGCAGAAAAATCCTGCACATAAAAATGCAAATGAAAACTGACAAGTGGAAACAGTCCCATCCACTTGTATTGCTTATGCGAATCCGCATGCGTTGACTGCATGCGGATTCGCGCTAGTGGAAACGGGCCCTTATACTTTTAGGCCCCATTCACACTTGCGTTTTTGCAAAAAACAGAACGGATGTCCGGATCTGTTCTGTGCGCATCCGGACCGGATGCGTACGGTTGCACTCAGGATCCGGTCCGGATCCGGTCCGGATCCGTTCTGTTTGCATCCGGTTTTTCATCAGTAGGTGATCCGGTTGATATCCGGATCCATTTTTTAAAGAGATAACAGACTATATAAATTCTTGGGGTCTGGGAGGTCTGTAGAAGCCCTGGGGTCATTGTTGGAGACAGCCTGACGTGTGGAGACCATCCTTGGATATAGAGACTGCAGTTTGGACCATGGATCCAGTGTTTTTGTACTCATTTTACCTGGGTATTGTCTCCTTTTTGATTTTTACCTATACTATGTGGGAAGAAGGCGTGCTCCTCGCAGGAGATGGTGGGTGCACCAGGCAGGTAGCTGCTGCACCTGTAGTATCACGTCCTCAGGTGTGTAGGGCCTCGCCTCTTCGTCCGACATGCTGCCAAATATCTCCAGCCACAAGTCACTGCTGCTCCACTTCTTAAACGCTGGGCCCATGAAAACGCATAGGAAGTGGGTAGAACATCCAGATTTTTTATAGCCAGTGTGTTGCCTCCTTTCCGTTTCTCATTGGTTCAGCTGTGTGGATGGTGCCGTCAGGATCCGGTCCGGGTGCGGCGGCCGGATCCGGCGTACGTGAAAAATAGAGCAAGTTGGAAAAGTGTCCGGAGTCCGTATCCGGTCCGGATCCGGTCTGCGTGGAATGGACGAGTATGTACGCATTCATAGACTATCATTGGATTGCCAAACGTCCGTTCCGTTTGTACAGTATAAGTTCCGGATCCGGTCCGGAAAATCCTGACTGCTAACGCAAATGTGAACCCAGCCTTAGCCATAGACCATGTCCATGAACAAGCATATGCTGATCAGATGTTTCTGACTGACGTCTACATTAGCTACATGCTTGTTTCAGGTCTGTGATTCTGACACTACTGGTATTGTTTAAAAGGAAAAATATGCAGCCACCATATCTCTCTCAGTCCAGGTGTACTTTAAGTCAACTTAAGGTTTCCCTAATAACAGAGACTGGTGGTAAGACTGCTTACTGAACAGCCTCACCACCACTGCTAGTGTTCGGAAATGCTTTAATTGCTAAATCAGGGAAGATGAAGCTGGCACCATCCACTTGTATTATGCTCTTTTATTCGTTTACATAAAACGGTCCTAGTAGTATGCAATGTTTCGGAGCCTGCCGCCCCTTTCTCAAGTTGTGACAGTCTCAGAAGGCATATCACATTACACAGTACTTCTACCTCACCAGTACAGCGAAACAATCAATCGCTGACTGCCAGAATCATAGTAGCCAATAGCAGGTCACTTAGTTCAAAGCAGACCTGATGGAGAACTGGGTAAACTTACTATGGAATCAGATGTGCTCAGCTGTGATGATGTTCCGCTTCTGATGTTCATTGGTCCACAGTAAGTCAAAGGACAACTGTAACAAGAGGGAGATGGAGGCTGCCATATATTTTTTTTAAAGCAATACCAGTTGCCTGGCTGTCCTGCTGATCCTCTGCCTCTAATACTTTTACCTACAGTCCCTGAACAAGCATGCAGCAGATCAAGTGTTTCTGACATTGTCAAGATTAGCTGCATGCATGTTTCTGGTATTATTCAGACACCACTGCAACCAAATAGCAGGGCTGCCAGGCAACTGGCATTGTTTAAAAGAAAATAAATATGGCAGTCTCCATATACTTCTCAATTCAACTGTACTTTAACCAAGTATCCCATCAGGTCTACTTTCCGAAGCGCTCAGCCGTGACTATGTTCCGCTTCGGCCTGGTAACTGGACAGCCGAGGCACATATGGTTTCCTGTGACGGTGTGCTTCCATCTCTTCGCTAACTATGCCTTAAAGAGTAACTGTCAGGCTGCAGAAGCTAATTTAAACCTCTATTCTCCTGTGTTAAACAGTTTAGAAGGAAGCCAAAAAGGCATTAGTGAAGATAAAAATCTCTCTTACCTTTGCTGTGTGCTTATCAGAAAAGCTGTTAGACCTAAGAGGACGCAAGCCGCATACTATACTGCAAAGCATTCTGGGGCCCTCCCCTCGGCTGCTAATGAGACGTTACAGCAGCTTGTAATCAGTCCAGCGCCTAGCACTGATAAATCTCCGGGCAGAGTACACTGCAGGAGTCAGCTATTGTTCCTAGCCACATGGCTCATTAATATTCACTGCACACTGTTATTCAGTACGAGCTTTTCTGTGATCAGGAAGCAGGCAGGACATGACGACACATTTGACAGAAAAACATGAAACCTGCCATGAGCTGTCAGGAGCATCAATCTCTGCATATACTATATAAAAATTCTGTGAAGTACAAACGTGGACAGTGAAATGCATATGTAATGTAAGTACAGCCAATCTTTAGCTACTGATATATGTGTTTATTTTCTCTGAGACCTTATACCTAACAGCTCCTCTTTAAAGGCTAATTCAAATAGACACCTGAGTTGATGGTACTAGCAGCATAGCTGCTAACCATGAAGAAGAATCAGGTGTTTTGTAATGCAAACAAATGGTGACGTATATAACCACAGGTATCACAAGATCATCAGTTGACACAAGGCCCAATGCACTTAACTCTGGCAAAGCCTGCACATGACAATTTTAACATTACTAGCACAGTGGGAGCACTGGTTATTAACCCATTAGTGTTGTTCTGGTGACACTAACTGGTTAACAACCAGTTCTCCCCCGTACACTAGTAATGGTAAAATTGTGGCACGCTCTCTGCGCGTGGCAACTTTGCCAGAATTTAGTGCATCAGGCCCATGGTGCAGTAACTGCACTGCAGAAAATGGTGGCATGTAATGTCTAGCAGACACCTACCTCCCTCTCAAATGCACCACCCAGTTACTCGTGCCAAATGCTTGGTGCAGCCTGGAAGTGCATGGCAAATCCAAAGAAGCCAATGACAGGAAGTAGATACACCAGTGTCAACTGCCTGTGTGAGAGTCCTAATACACAGAGACTGGCACTAAGGCTCCAAACTGAACACTCTATACACCCTTGTCAGTGTTCTGAAATGATGCGCTGCCAAATTCTGCAAATACAATTACACCCACTCCCTGTCACCTACCACTGATCAGTGCAGGATATGAGGTTTCTGCACCAATGCACAGAAAACCAGCAGCGACCTGTGGTGGGGGTCAGGTATGCAGTCAGTTCAAGATAGGATATTCATCTGATGATAGGCTCACTGCAACTCAAAAGAGCTCTGTGTTACACTGCTACCGATGATAAATCTGAATACCGCGTTTCCCCGAAAATGTGAAATGCATCCTAAAGATGCAATAGAGACAATTTTCAGGTCTTATTTTTCCATGAACATCCACCTACATTCAATGTGGAGTCTTGAGTGCAAATCCTTAGTGACAGGTCTATCTGTCCTGCAGCATTCTATTGCCAATTGATTTTTACATTTATACCATAGCTGCCTGGATACTACTTAAATTGACTTTTTTTATGAACTGTAACCAGGACTTATTTTTGGAGTAGGGCTTTTATTTTGAGAAAAATTCTGAAAAATCATGTTAGGGCTCATTTTCCGGGTAAGTCTTATTTTTGGGGAAACTTTACTGCCGAATCTAAACAACATGGGTAGTCAGTCACCTCTGTATTACATACTCACCCTAGTCGCTTCCTCATTCCACGTCTGAGATGCATTAAAATATAATACAAAGTATATCATTATCTGTGCCAAATAAAGCCATGAACAGCACTATACATTATTTCCAAGTAGCTACTCATTCATCATCATTTCTATAACTAACATACTTCTGTATCCAAAAACTCACTGCATCCTCTCTTAATGCAGACACAACTTTAAAAAAGGTGCATTTTACATACGGGTTAGTGGTAAAAAGAACATATAGCCATTTATAAACAGGATAGTCTTAGTTAACTAGTTAAATTAGGCTATTTTGCATGCAAGCATGTAATTGTGCATATGACTTTTTTGTATGTACCTTGGTGAAGTATTGTTATAGTTTGTTTAGATAGCCGCCCCCCCCATTCCACTACCAGATCTTACATTCCAGGAACCAATATTCCTGTGGTGCGAGGTTACTGTTGTCCCATTAGAGGTTTCTTGACAAATAGCGGGCAGATTTCACTGCTGCAAACATCTACAGAGAATCCCAACAACACAGCTGTCCCTACCAGTGGCCATGGCAGCCATTTTCATGCAGCCTTTACACTAGCTTACTTGTGTGGGAAGGGACAAAAAGGTTGAGGGCTTATGTCCAAGGTCTACTGAAAATGAACTGACAAACTACTGTTCAGACAAACTACTAATTGCTTTGTGGCAGCTTGTGCAACCAGCATAACCATGTCTGCTGCCTGAATAAATCCATTTTTGTGGCTGCATAGCATACATTTTTTTTTTACATTTCTTTACCATTCTGATTGTAAGATTTAAAAAATCTGACCAATGTATCACACGTTAAATGTTTCCCCAATTATAGAGAAAAAAATATAATGATTGAAAACACTAAAAAAAACATTGCTTGGGTCTATAAATCAAGCAATCTAACCCTACACCATTCAATGTTCATAAAAAGTGATCAGAAAAATCCTCCAAAACAAACAAAAAAAATGGAAATACGAGCAGATTTTTAGAGTGAAAAGAAAATAAATTAAAAAAAAATAATAAATAAATCATTTTGTTGTACCGTGTGTGGTGCATTTTACTACACCATGTGGGGAACGACCGCCCACAGAGCTGAACAGCCAAGTCAGACCAGCTGATTCCCTGACAGAGGATATGCAACCTTTCTAGGCTGGATTCTGTTACACTGCTAATGATTTTTCTCACCTTCCCCCCAAAAAAACACTAAACAAAAAAAACTCACTAAAATAAAACCTATTTACATTTGTAAGGAAAAAAAGTTAGCAATCTATTTTAGCCGTTTATCTCTGTGCAGTTTGCTACTGTTCACTAACATCACAGGCAAATGACAGAGGAGGTCAGCTTCTGCAGGAGAGGTGAAAAGAACTATCTGCCTTGGTTTTAGTGAGAATACAAAAATTGCTCTTTAATGACAAAGTAATGGCATGTAGAAAGCACTTCTCTAAGTGCAATAGTTGGCTTTATGGATGAAGGGAAGGGTTATTAGTATGGTGTCAATGCTGAAAATATTGCAGCCAGTTTATTACTCACGTACAGTCACTAATGTAAGCACTGAGAAAGCAAAAAGATACATATACAATAAACGCTATACCATTTTTCTATAAGACCTATAGGCTTTGTACAAATAGCAGGGATGTGCGGTCTTCCAGTCCATATATACTGGATTTACTGTTAACCAAGAATGGTGGCTATAATTTAACTGAGCAAATAAAACCATTTGGCTCAGTCTGAATATGGCAACATTGACTTCAGTGTACTTGAATTTACCAGTGGCATAGTGAGATAAGCATGGGTACACAGTGTACTAGTACTAAGGGCCCTTTTCCACTAGCAATGACAGCTCAAAAACGCCAGCAATTGCTCATTAATTCTGTTATGCGATTGCGATTTTTCATTTGCATTGCATTATCACACGATTTCCAAATCGAATCACTATAGTGGAAAATACTTCTCATGATTTCTATGACAAAAGAAACAACCTTAGTGATTTAAAAATCATTAGCGATTTGCGATTTAGCGGTGTAGTGGAATAAGGCCCTAAAAGAACCTGTATAAATTAGTTTTGTTTTTTTTTATTCTAAAGATTAACTAGTGCTTTTATCTATGCAAATGGCAGTCAAATGCAGCCTAGGCTCTCCTGAAACAGACATCAAAACACTTTTATTTGGCTGAAAAATCACTGCAGATAACAGTTTGGATCTGAAAAGTTCAAAATACTATTTCTATTGTTTTGCAGCTGAATGAAGCAGATTTTGCATTACACAAACATGGCTGCTGTTTAAAATGCAATCTTCAACCGTTCAATTAAAATAAAAGACTCCAGGAAAGGTCTGCTTACCATTAATATTACAACTACACACACACAATTATCTCATAAAGTTATTTTCAGTTTAGGCTTGCTTTAACCCTTACCCCGACTTTTTTTTTTTTTTTAAACGCTACCGTGATTGGACAAGGTTTTTCTGCATGACAATTTACTAACATTCGAGTGAACGTGTGCTAATAATAATCATTGGTTCTAATGATCCACCAAATCATTTGTTTAGATTATTTGCTTATGGTTGCCATTAGATGCTAGAAAAGTGTTGTGACTGGTTGTTTACCGCACACCACCGCTATTTGTATAAAGGATATTAAAACTGTCCAAAAAACAAACAGGATAAAGTACATTCATTACACTATGGAAACTACAAAACGCAAGGAACTATAAACAGGTGGTACATTCAGTATAATATTATAATGAATATAATAATGAATTTTAAATTGTGTGTTCTCTTGCTCTTAAGATAATAGACTTGTAGGAAATCTGAACCTAAAACACAAGTTGGGTTATATACCAAGCAAATGAAACCATGCAAACATTCCTAGTAGTGAAAGCAGGCCTAAACTGCTCAAAAATCCATGGAATGCTTTAAGCGGAACTAAAGAGTATTTTAAAACAAACTGTTTCACTTACCTGGGGCTTCTGCAAGCCCCCAGCAGCCGCCCTGTCCTGCGTCTGTCCTCCACGAGCCTTGACTATTGCGGACTGGAATGCACAGAAGTATTCACGTGGCCAGAGCCACGCAGGAGCAGTGGCCAGGCAGAGAAACCGAAACTAGCTGGCGGCAGGAGAAAATGTAGGATCGTGGAGGACAGACGCGGGACAGGACAGCTGCTGGGGGCTTGGGGAAGCCCCAGGTAAGTGAAAGTGTTTGTTTTAAAATTAACTTCAGTTCTGCTTTAAGCTTCACACTAGTCCAGCAGGTACCAGTTCCTTGTGGTTTGTAAATGACACTCCTGACAGGTACCCATTAAAGGGTGCTAAAGTGCATGCATACCCCCTCCTTTTCTGGTCGCACAATGCAGTGTAGACATTGGTCACGTAGGAAAACCTAGCCAGGTCAGGCTCACCAAAACCTTCCAATGGTTGTAAAGCAAATGCTCCTCCACAATTGGAATGACCTTTTTCAAATATTTTGTGTATGGCCTTCTGAGCTAATGAATATCAAACCAATAAGGAATAACTAACAAAAAAAAAAAAAAAAAAAAAAAAAAAAAAAAGTTCTGCACTAACCTGTTGTGGTTATCGGTGAAATCCATGCTTCTATTCATCTGCCCCTCTCTGCCACTGTCCCGATGTACCACTCTGGATCTACTCAGTCCACCCCTCTATCGTAAATTACTTAAACCCATTAGCAGCTTCAATGGAATGATCTCATTTTGAGATAAGTGCCTCAGTTGGCAGAACTGCTGAAAGTTCTTGAAATGCTTTGATGCATCTCTGCTAGCAGAAAATATTGAAACTGAAAGCATAAATCTCGGTTATTGTCTCACACGGCCCCCCTAGTGGCAGGTGGCCATAAATACACATTACAGCAGTACTAATTTATTAGCAAGGAAATTTAACAAATAAAAAAATGTGCTAAACTAAATTGGCACTGAGCACTTGCAAGCCCCTAAATTGGCTGCTAAAGGGTTAATAGCTGACCATTTACCAAATGCTGCTTCAGCATACAGCAGCCGCTGAATCATTCTAAGCCTTATTCAAAGAGATGGTAGCAGGAGGCTGCATTTAGAAGGCTAAAGAGGAATTTGGATCTTTTGTTTCTGTTCTTAGTGCCAGCCTATCCTGGAATTCTGCCTGAATAAATCAAAGCGAAATCATCAAAAACCTAGCTTCAGTAATCTGAAATGTGATTGGCTGCTATTTGATCCACACACTGCATTGCTTTATTAAACAACTCGGCTTGTGTTTTAGCTTCAGTCATCCATTTCTGTTAAAATGGTCCATGAGAAGTAGAATATAAATAAATATTATAAATAATAATAATAATAATGATAATGAGAACTAGAATAGAAAACACCAATTCCATAAACTATTAACCTTTATTAGTTATTCAAAGTTTCCAATTCAGTGGGAGGAAAAATCCTTCACTTGATTAGCTACTCTAATTTCTCTATAAAAAAACAAGTCTTGATAATTGTTCGAGAAAGGCTACAAGTTTGTGAATAAAGTAGATCTCTTAAAATTTCCCAATGCAAGAGAAAGCACAATACATCAAATGAAGTGTTGATGGGATGCCAACGAACCTTTAGCCACTTTACATGCAACACGCTGAGCATGTAAGACAAATTTACCATAAGGCTGGCATTCCGTTCAGGCTCAGCTGCATTTAATTGCTTAAGTGCACACATACAAAGACAAAAATAAACTGTCAACAGGGAGAGAGGAAAGATCAGTTCAGTGCACTGAAAGCAGAAGAGAAGTCTTTATAAAATGTGCCACATCACAAAACTCAGCAAGAGCGCTTTCATCAGCTTCCAGAGATTGCAATTCATCATTGCACAACCAATAGTTCGCAAGTAAGTAAGCAATCACTGCACAGCATATTCTAGTGATCTAGTCTGCAATTCAGCCTCAGTTTAAGGGCTGGTTCACACGGGTGGTAAACACAATGTTTTCGCCGGTCGACGAAAGTGTTGTATAAAAAGAATGTCTTTTTAACCGACTGTGACAGCAGTTGGCATCAGTCATGTAAATGTTGTAGTAGATCCAGTCATATAGTCTCCTCCAGCATCTCATGTAGAGTTCAGCATCTGCTGCATTCACAGTTCCATGTTCCCTTAGGGGCTCAAGACCTCTGCTTGGCTAAACGAGGCACCAAGCAGAAGTCTGTGTGAACCAACCCTTACACTGTGGTGCACATTTATCAAAACCAGTGCATGGAAGACTACTGCAGAAGTGGAGCACATGCCTAGATCAAGCATTCGGATAGGCTGCTAAGCTTTTGCTACAATATTCCCTGCACTGGTTTTGAAAACCAATCCATGTGTTGAAGCTTACGGTACACAATCCATCGCACATATAGTAATATCTCCAAAATAATCATTTTTTTGCACACCATTTTAATGCTTTCCCCCCCTCTTGCTTGTATACTTTGTCCCACATTGCTGCAGTTTGCACTGGCTCACAAAGTGGTACAGTGGTAAAAAAAAAAAAAAAAAGTTGCTTTCCTGCAAACAAAATAAACATGGACTTGCATGCCAGCAATTGTAACATTAAAAAGCAAATACTGTAAATACACACAAAAGTTAAAAAAAAAATTTGCATTTTACTACACCACTATGATTATGCTCGTGCGTGTTGGAGATATATGCAGAGTACAGAGACTTATCTCCATCTATCTACACAAAACTCATACTGTACTCACATGTAAGTGTAATGCTGGGAATACACGGTTTGTTTTTGAGCCATTTAGATGGCTTGACAGATAATTTCCAACACGTCCGATCTCCCGCCCAATCATTTCGCTGCTCATTTCCACATTAAACACAATGGGAAAAAATACAAAAAAACGAGCGGAAGATAATCACGTGCGGAATCGAGCTGCAAAAATCGAGCAGTGTATGCCCAGCATAATACGTTTGTATTATTGATCAGAAGCCTTTGTGTAAGTATGTAAGAGTAATGGCTGATTGAAAAGTAAGGAGACTATTCTCATTTCTGTATCGGGAAGGTAGACATACAACACAAATGTTGTGTAGGTGCTTCTGAATGGATTACTGCAACATGCCAGAACCTGCCATATTATTCAATGTTCTGTCACAACAAATGGAAAAACCTCAAGTGCCGTCCTGGCAGGTGAAGATGTTCCCTCGAGTACAGCTGAGGGGTGTGATTACATTTTGCATTAAGCTTGGGGAGTGTGATAATGGAGTTCCTGAAATATTACAGCAAGCATATGGTGATTGTGCTGTTGAAGGAAGTAGTGCATGCTGAGTACAAATCTGAGGCTATCTGCACATCTGCTCAGTGTTCACTACTAAAAGGTCCGAACCCACAGCAAGATTTTGTGGAAGATTTTGACAGACGATCATTCATTACGCGCAATATGGTGTAAATTGACAGTTAAAACCGTTCTTCAAATTTTCAAAATTGTTTAGTTTGAGCATCGTTTTTGTGCCCACGTTTGTATCACTCGGCTTCCGATGTAAAAGGATAGATGGTGGAATGACCATTCGTCGGTGGAGTACCACAATATATCTTTCCGTGGGTACTTAGCTTTACTCTATCTTTCCCGACTAACCAGATCATGGGCTGTCAGGCCTGATGCACAGATAAAAGATCTATAAGGAAATGCAGTCATCTGCAGCCTCCGCCCGTAATGGCAAATTTGCACAAAGCAGATGCAGCAGTAACAAAGCAGGAAGACAGACACAAAGTAGCACTGCTGTACAGTGGTGAACATGTAGTGACTGACCTCAGCAAGAATGCATTGTGTGAGCTGACAGCAGTATACCTAGCATCCCCCGAGATGGACAAAATGGACAAACCAGGTAGAGGAAGAGGTAGAGGCAGACCCAGAGGTAGGCCACCAGGCACCGGCAGGTCTGTGCGAGGTGGTGTTGCTGTGATTTCGTGCAGACCTGGCCCAAAATACAGTGCTCAGAAGAAGGCACGTGCCATCACTTCCCAAGATCAGGACGTGCTTGACTATAACACAGAACACCTCATCTCCCGCAGCCACCAGCGCTACAACAAGCACCACATCCGCTGCATTTGACACTTCGCAGGAGTTATTTGGTGGTGGTGAAATCACAGATTCCCAGCCACTACCGCAACAACAAGAAGAAGGCGCAGGTACACCACCTCATACGTCTGAGTTAGGTAGCGATAGTATGGACGGAACGTGTGAGGATGGGGGTAATGAACCACTTGAAGTTGGTGCAGTTGAGTTGGTGTCTGAGGAAAGCGAAGCTGGGCAGGAGGATTATGATGACGATTATACGGATGCCACGTATGTTCCCAGTAGAGGAGATGACCAGGTGGACAGTTCAGAGGGGGAGGAGATGACTCCATGATAGAAGCAGAGGGAGCTCGTCCTCAGAAACAGCTGGGGCAGTGTCCGGCACCATGTATCGCCAGCTATGGACAGCCAGCCAACATGGCCTTCAACGTCAGCTGCTGATGCCACCGTAGCGCCATCACCCCAGGGGGGCTCAGCGGTTTGGAAATTTTTTAACATGTGTGTCTCAGATCGGAGCAAAGCCATATGTTCTCTCTGCCAGCAAAAATTGAGCCGTGGAAAGGCCAACTCTCACGTAGGGACAAGTGCCTTACGAAGGCACAAACAGCTATGGCAAGAACACCCGAGGAAAAGCAGCACCCAAAAGACAAGCCACCCTCCTTCTCTTCCTCCTTCAGGTGCATCGTCTTCATCAGCTTTCTCCCTTGCACCTTCACAGCCACCCTCCTCCACACCGCCTCTTCCCTTGAGCAGTTCCTTCTCCTCTGCCCACAGCAGTACCCAGCTGTCCGTGAAGGAAGTATTTGAGCGTAAGAAGCAAATGTCTGCCAGTCACCCTCTTGCCCGGTGTCTGAAAGCTGGCATGGCGGAACTATTAGCTCTCCAACTATTACCATACAAGCTGGTGGAGTCAGAGGCGTTCCGTAAATTATTGGCCATTGGGACACCGCAGTGGAAGATACCAGGCCGCACTTATTCACGAAAGGCCATACCCAAACTGCACCGTGCAGTTGAGAGGCAAGTGGTGTCATCTATTGCGAAGAGCGTTGGGTCAAGGGTCCACCTGACCACGGATGCCTGGTCTGCCAAGCACTGGCAGGGCCGCTACATTACGTACACAGCCCATTGGGTCAACCTGGTGACCGATGGCAGCAAGCAGGGATTACGTGGCTGCGCAAACGGACCGACTTGTCACATCTCCACGGCTCGCAGGCAGGCCTCCAGCCACCTACTCTCCGCCTGCTACCCTTCAACGTCAGCTGCTGATGCCACCGTAGCGCCATCACCCCAGGGGGGCTCAGCGGTTTGGAAATTTTTTAAATTGTGTGTCTCAGATCGGAGCAAAGCCATATGTTCTCTCTGCCAGCAAAAATTGAGCCGTGGAAAGGCCAACTCTCACGTAGGGACAACTGTGACTGTCATCTTCCTCCTATTTGGCTGGTGCCGTGATCTCCTCTCCAGCTACACAGCCCCCGCACCCCAGGGCCTATGCTGCATGCCAGGTACGACAGTGTCACGCAGTGTTAGACATGTCTTGCCTGAAAGCGGAGAGTCACACTGGAGCAGCTCTCCTGGCTGCTCTTAACAAACAGGTGGAGCAATGGCTGACCCCGCACAAGCTTGAGATAGGCAACGTGGTGTGTGACAACGGCAGCAATCTTATTTCCGTGTTAAATTTGGGAAAGCTGACACACGTACCCTGCACGGCACATGTGCTGAATCTGGTCGTGCAAAGATTTGTGTCCAAGTACCCAGGCTTAGAGGACGTCCTGAAGCAGGCCAGAAAGTTGTGTTGGCATTTCAGGCGCTCTTACAAGGCCATGGCACGCTTTGCGGACATTCAGCGTAGAAACAACTGGCCTGTGAGACGCCTGATTTGCGATTGCCCGACTCGCTGGAATTCCACCCTGCTGATGTTCTCTCGCCTACTAGACCAGGAGAAAGCCGTCACCCAGTACCTGTATCATTACAGTACAAGGACACAATCTGGGAGGATGGGGATGTTGTGGCCCAACAACTGGACACTGATGCGAAATGCATGCAGGGTCATGGAGCCCTTTGAGGAGGTGACCAAACTGGTGAGTCGCGCTGAGGGCACCATCAGCGACTTGATTCCCTACGCCTAATTCCTGGAGCGTGCCGTGCGTAGAGTGGTGGATACAGCTGTGGAGGAGCGTGAACGAGAACAGTTACGGCAGCAGGAGTCGTGGGAGCCATTTACATCCGAACCCGATGTTTCCACAACACCTGCGGCCGCACAGAGGGGGGAGGAGGAGGAAGAAGAAGAGGAGTGGTGTGGGGAAGGAGAGTCGTCAGACTCTGATGATGATGTTGATGAGGAAGGTGTTTTCTGTGGAGGAGGAAGAGGCGGCGGAAGAACAACAACCGCGGCAGCCGTCACAGGGGGCTTCTACTGCTCCACGTTCCCGTGGTATTGTTCGTGGCTGGGGGGAGGAAGAGGAGTTGCGTCCTGTCACTGAGGAAGAGCAAGAAGAGATGGAGAGTACGTCTGCATCCAGCTTTGTGCAGCGTTGGCCTCTTTCATGTTGTCCAGCCTGTTGAGGGACCCCCGTATCAAAAAAACTCAAGGCGAATGACCTGTACTGGGTGGCCACGCTACTAGACTCTCGGTACAGGCACAAAGTGGCGGACCTGTTACCAACTCAACAGAAGGCGGAAAGGATGCAGCACTTGCAGAACAAGCTGTCGATGATGCTTTACAATGCGTTTAAGGGTGATGTGGCTGCACAACACAATCAAGGTACCACTGGCAGTAACCCTCCTCCTCCCAAGTCCACGCAGGCAAGGACAGGACGCTCCAGCGATCTCAGGGTGATGTCGGACATGCGGACATTCTTTAGTCCAACTCCTCGCCATAGTCCTTCCGGATTCAGCCTCCACCAACGCCTGGACCGGCAGGTAGCCGACTACCTGGCCTTGAGTGTGGATGTAGACACTGCGAAAAGCGACCATGAACCCTTGGACTACTGGTTGCGCAGGCTTGACCTGTGGCCAGAGCTGTCCCAATTTGCCATACAACTTCTCTCTTGCCCTGCCGCAAGCGTCCTGTCAGAAAGGACCTTCAGTGCAGCTGGAGGCATTGTCACTGAGAAGAGAAGTCGCCTAAGTCACGACAGTGTTCAGTACCTGACCTTTATCAAAATGAATGAGGAATGGATCACGGAGGTCTACTGCATGACCGAAGACTAAGTCAGTCCCCACACACAGCATCTCTGCCTGCAGGCCACTTGCCTTCTCCGCCACCACCAACAGGGTCCAGGACTCTAGGCGGATTCCTGAATTTTTAAACTACACTAATTTTTCTGGTGCATGTACATGCCTGCCTAATTTTTCTGGCTGCACTGCGGGCGGCTGCAACAAAAAAACAAAAAGGCATGTACATGTGCCCATCCCCCTTCGTGATCATTACCTTGCCGCGGTGAAGGGGCTTGCGTATCACAATGAAGCAATGACCGCCGGCTATTTGAGTGCCTCGGGTGTGGATGGGACACAAAAGATAATAAGGTTGTTGCTTCATTGTGGTCAGATTAAATTTGATCAGCTGGACAGTCACTGTTCTATCATTGAGCTACCACAGCCCGGCGACCATATGGGCTTGAAAACCGCCACCGCCTACACTCTCACCACGGTGCGCACCAGTCCAGCACGGCCGTCACTACGCAAACAGCTGTTTGCGGTGCTTTACACAGTGAGTTTGGTGCGTCAGTGTGAAGCAGAACTCTAATTACACTCTCTGATTGATGTATACACATGCAAGATGTTTTAAAGCACTTTAGGCATGCAATTTAGCATTCAATGTGAGTTTTGCCCTTAAAAACGCTGCTTTGCGTCACATCCAGATTTTTCCCTGGGACTTTGGGCATGTATCCCACTCCGCCATGCCCCGCTCCAGGTGTTAGACCCCTTGAAACATCTTTTCCATCACTTTTGTGGCCAGCATAATTTTTTCTATTTTTCAAAGTTCGCATCCCCATTGAAGTCTATTCGCGAACCTAAAATCGGAGGTTCGGCCCATCTCTACTGACTTATAGGGCGTTAGCTTTGAATTGTGCACTATTACAGTTCTCCAGCTGGTTGTAACCTTGAGGAGTGACTGTCTTCCCTTGCTGTGCTGGATGCATACATGTTCGAGGTGTATAGGTTCTTTTACAAGTGCTTTATTTGGTAACTATGGAGGATATTAAGGGTTAAGAACTAATGGGGGAGTTATTTGTTTTATGTATTTTATGTATCCTGGGTACTGTGAACAGCACACACAGGTAATTTTTACTTTCATTTTGTGAATGACAAACTGCATTTTGCTGATACCAGTGATCATTCATTGCAGGCACTTTGATTGGCTTCCCCTCTAGCCATTTGATACCCATGGACCATCGACGGGGCGAAAAACAAAAAACAGAGCCTTACATCTATGCCCCTGAGGAAATCCGGATGCTTATGAAGCGTAACAGAAGTTTCAGTAACAAAGGACTAACCAAGGCAGATCAACCACAGCTATACATGCCCTTATGTGTAAGAAATATGTGCGTCATTAAATTACTGCCCCTCAATTCCTGTCCTGATGACGCATACACTTAAAAAAAGCTGCAAGTTAAAATGGGTGCGGATTTACCAGTTAGAGTATACTTCTATCTACTTTAACCAGTAGTAGAATATTGGTAAATTAACCTATATTCTACTATGTACTTTTATGGTTAGTAGAATATTGGTACATTTACTAATGAGTTGAAGTTACCCGGGGCTTCTAATGGTCCCCCGCAGACATCCTGTGCCCGCGCAGCCACTCCCCAATGCTCCAGCCCCGCCTCTGGTTCACTTCTGGAATTTCAGACTTTAAAGTCGGAAAACCACTGTCCCTGGATGTCTGCGGGGGGGCATTAGAAGCCCCGGGTAACTTCAACTCATTTTCCCCTGACCCCCCTACAGTGTCCCTTTAAGAACAGCAATACAGGAAGTGGAAATACCGCAGGTGACTTTAAAAGGCATAAAACACAACAGTAAAAAAGCATACAATAAGCAGTTTCTGCATGCAAGGCAATTCCAGTGTTATCTGCTCTGCTGTATACTGTGAGTCTCAACATAAAGCTCACAGTGAACGCACTCTATGCAGCTACAGTCTAGGCCATTCCAATTGTTTACCACAAAGAGTACATGTTGTTAGGTCAGCTATTCAGGCAAGTTAACCACAGGGAGGAACAGTGACGGTATTTTCCAGTCATTTGTCAAGCCCATCTACTTACTGAAGCTCTAGCTTCTGCAACTCTGGCTTTTTTCAGACGGGTCTTTGCAGCATCTAAATCCAGTCTCTTATTTTGCAACAATTTCCGTTCCCTCTACAGAAAGCAAAAAAGAAGAAAAGAGAAAGTTACATCATTACATTTCTGCTGTGAAACAGCCAGATAAAGCAGAATAAGGAATAGAAGTAAAGGGAAAATTCACTCTGAACGGGTCAAGTCAGAGTCACAGACATTTCAATTTGCAGAGCAGCCATTTCCTTGCCTTGTAATATATGTGTAAAGAAGCTTTCGCCAGAAGAACAGAGAGGAAAAGTGGCAGTCTATTCCACACACGGAATCAAACTGAAATTCCAGTAAAATGAGACTGGAGAAAATTAATACATTTAATCTATTTTAAAGTATCCTTGTAATCAGCTTAAAGAGGTCCTGTAGTGAACGGTCGTAATCTAAACGGTTGTTACAGTGCAGCTTTATCACCTAGTCCAGGCATGTCCAACGTCTGGCCCAAGGTCCAAATGCGGCCCAACAAGCCATTTTTGGTTGCCCCCAAAGCTCTCTGCAGTTGTTAAAGTGTACCTGAGAGGAAGCATAAAAGAAGTTTTATACATACCTGGGGCTTTCTCTAGCCCCTTACATGTTAATCCATCCCTCTCCGTCATCCTCCACTGCCTAGTTCCTCTGCAATCTGGCCTGGTAATTCGGCAAGTCAGTGCAGTTGCAGTACTGCTGCATGCGCTCTCCCATCGCGTTCCCACGCAGGACTACAGTGCAGGCCCAGAACTCTGACAACGGGAGCCTGAATGGGTTCACATGGCCGGGCCGTACATGAGCAGTAAGCCCAGTCTCCCAAAGTTACCAGGCCAGATTGCGCAGGAATGAGGCAGCAGAGGAGGATAGTGATGGATGATCAGCGTGAAAGGGGCTAGAGGAAGCCCCAGGTATGTATAAAACTTTTATGCTTCCTCTCAGGTTTTCTTTAATGCCATGTGGCCTGCAGGCCATAGCTGCAGTGACGTATGCACGGCCCAAAAGCAGTAAAGCCGCATACACACTACCAACTAATGTCACCCCTCGGGGCTCAGGACCTGATCCCCTTGGGCGATATTGCTGGGCTGGGCTGCACACACGTGTTGCAATGCTGGAATCTATGAAAACTGAGTGTGCCATGTCACAATCCAATCAATTCCAATCACATAGGGATCATTAAGATTAGTATATCAGCCAATAATCGTCCTAAGTATGGCATCGTTAATGGAATACTGTGTCCAACTGTTCTTTCTTCCAGATTAAAGAGAACCTGAACTGAAGATAAAAAATCAAAATAACCATACACAGGTCATCCTTACCTCCTGTGTAGTCTACTCTTCAATCTCTTTCTCCTGTCCTGCGTCCCATTTGTCCACTGTGATCAAGGTAATTCTCCGTCCATTTTAACCACTTGCCGACCAGGGGAATTTTCACTGATCGGTGCTGCGTGGGCTCTACAGCCCGCAGCACCGATCAGCAGTGCAGCAGGGCGATCAGACTACCCCCCTTTTTTCCCCACTAGGGGGATGTCCTGCTGGGGGGGGTCTGATCGCCGCCGGCCATTAGTGGGTAGCGGGGGGGGGGGCTCCTCAAAGCCCCCCTCCGCAGCGTTTTGTGCGCTCTCTCCCTCCCCTTACCTCCCTCTCCTTTGCTGGGCTGCGCAGGACGTATATCTGTCCTGCGCATTGTGGGATAGGCTTCAGCCTATCATATGCCGGCGATCCCCGGCCAATCAGAGGCCGGGGATCGCCGATCTGACTTACGGCGCTGCTGCGTATGATGTCTTCCCCGCCTGTTTACATTTTGCTCTCCGGCTGTTCACGGAGACACCCTCCGTGAACTGACATGGAAAGGCCGCTCGATGGTAACCCGCAGACGACCAGTTTACGCCAATCGGCGTTAGCTGGTCGTCAAGAGGTTAAAAATGGCCATTAACCCCTAACAGCTTCCTGGTCTGCACACTGTTAAACTGTAATATCACCCACTTGAGCCATAGGGAAACATGGACATTACCTTGCACATTCAGTTGTAACTGACAGCTGCTGATATATAACTGACCACAACCGGTATATTTCAGTTCTGACAAAATATTGTCAGAACTGGAAGGGATTACTGTAAGAAGAAAATGGTGAGCTTCTGAGAGGAACTGACCGTGACGCAAGTATGTAATATTTATGTGCAGCTATGTCGTGCTTATTTTAAATACTTTTCCTTGCTTTAGGTTCCCTTTAAAAAGCGCTGGAGCTGTCTGTTGTCAAAAAGGAGTGGAACGCCACAAACAGTGGCCCATGGAACTACTATACTGGCAGTTTAGCTCTAACAGCACTAGACTGTGCCTGAACAATTACATGACCTGCATTTGTAGTCTACCATGGACAGAAGTGGTGCAATATAGCCTGTATGAACAGACTTTAGTATTTGCAGTCATGTGCTAGTACCCAAAGAGGATTTTGTTTTGTTCCAAAGCATTCAGAACCTGAATTTCCTTTAAAAAAAAAAAACCACAAAAACACCTCGGGTACAAAATTAGATACTTACCTAAAAAGAGGGAAGCCTCAGGATCCTATTAAGGCTTCCTTCTGTATTCTAATGTTCCCCGTCGCTGAGCGCAGCAGCCCTGAAGATTAGCAACAAAACTGTTGCTAATCACGTCAGGGCCGGGCAGCTCTTCTCCTTCTATCGTGGCCACGCGAGCCAGCCCATGCGTGGTAAGTCGGAGCCGAGGGCTCCATGCTACTGCGCATGCATAGCAGTGCTTGCGTGTCTACTTCGTGGTCACGCTGCTAGTTGAGAAGGTGCTCGGCCCCGATCTGGAGGGGAGCCGTGCTCAGCAACGGTGTACATCTGAGTAGAGAGGGAAGCCTCAATAGGATCCGGAGGTTCCCCTCTCAAAGAAAACCTGTAACAAAAAGGTCCCCTGGTGGGTACTCACCTCGGGTGGGGGAAGCCTCCGGATCCTATCGAGGCTTCCCCTGTCCTGTGTCCCACGGCGGTCTCGTTGTGCCCCTCCGAACAGCGGGGATGTAAATATTTACCTTCCCGGCTCCAGCGCAGGCGCAGTATCGGCTCTCCGCTCGGAGGTAGGCGGAAATAGCCGATCGCTGTCGGGCCGCTCTACTGCGCAGGCGCAAGTCTCCTGCACCTGCGTAGTAGAACGGACCCGACGGAGATTGGCTATTTCCGCCTATCTCTGTGCTGAGAGCCTCAACAGTGCCATCCGCTGGAGCCGGGAAGGTAAATAAATGTAGCTTGTCAAGCCAGGATTGCCAGAGACTTCGAGGGAGCCAGCACTGGATTACCTGCAGCTACAGAGGAGAGGGAAGCCTCATTGGGACCCTGAGGCTTCCCCCTCCTGAGGCAAGTACCCCTCAGGCAGGGCCGGGACAAGGTCCACCATCAACAGAGGCTGAGCTGCCCAAGTGCACCCCCCCCCCCCCCCCCCGCGGCCATCGCGCATTGTCAAATGACAGACACAGTGGATCAGTTCTTTAAGATTCTTGAAGACTTTCGCACAAAGTACCACGATCGCTTGAACTCTCGATCATGTGACCCGGCAGCAGGCAGATGGATCAGGGATTACTTGTCAAGTTTGTTGCTGGATCCATCTTCCTGCTTTCGTTAGCATTCTGCACAGGTGGAAAAGTACTGCGTCTGCGCAGAATGCTCCCGGCGACAGGAGCTTGATAGCAAGCAGATTAGCTGTGCCCTGCTACAGTCGGGACCACTGGAGACAGGCTGGAAGCGGAGCTGCCCCGAGGGACACACAGGCTCCCAGGGGCTGGAGGAAGTCCCCAGGTCATTAAATCTAATTTTTTATTATGTTCGTCAGATGTATCCTTTAAGCAATGTGCACCCCTCAGACTTCAGGTGCCAAATAAACCCACAAGAAATAGGAAATCGACAACACCAAAATAATGTGCATTGTTCAAACCCATGGATAGCAGACACCTGAGTGACATGATTGATGACAGTGCACAGACACACTGTATAATATTATCCATCATATAATGCATCATGTATGGATATAATCAGTAGCTGATAGGTGTACTTGTCACATTAATATGTAAAATTATCCATCATATAATGCATGACAGACAGGAGCTGTGCTTGTCACATTATAATATTACCCATCATATAATGCATAAAAGAGAGGAGCTGTGCTTGTCGCATTAAGGAGCAGGGGTTGTCACACACAGGGTCGGACTGGGACACTGGGGGCCCACCAGAGAAATTTCAGCCTAGGGCCCACACACCCCATGATTTGGCGCTCACATACCCTACTCCAGTGGTCCCCTTAACAGCATTACCTAGTGATATAGAGGTCCCCCTCCCTCCCCTATACAGTCCCCTGTACTCTGTAAAGTGCTGCAGAGGATGTCAATGCTCTATAAAATACATATTATTATTAATAATAATAATAATACTATGTAAGGACAATAGATTGTTAGGTACTTATCCGTTAGCCGGGCGCATCCTCTAGGTGGCGACAAAACTCCACCAGAGTTACATCTTTCCCTACTATCCATGTCGGCCTGGAGGGGGAATAGTAATTAGCGCCACCTGCCGGATGCGCCCGGCTAACGGATAGGTACCGATTGTTACTATGGTAGGATTAGATTGTGAGCTCCTCTGAGGGCAGTCAGTGACATGACTGTGTATTCTGTAATGTGCTGCATAAGATGTCAGTGCTATATAAATAGAGAATAATAATATGGTAGGACATTACACTATGACTATGGTAGGATTAGACTGTGAGGTCCTCTGAGGAGGAGTCAGTGACACTTCCTATTCAGAAAAATCACATTACACGCAGAAACATTAAAATATAAGTTAGCTTCTCTTCGGTGAGGTTAAAGTAAACCAGAGACAAGTATTTGGCAGCGTTTTATACATACCTGGGGCTTCCTCCAGCCCCATCGGCACAGATCGCTCCCATGCTGCCCACCTCAGTCTTCTCCCTCTTCAGTAACAGGACCGGAACTTCAGCCAGTTGGTGCATGCGCAGGGCGCTCCTCTGTCTCACTCCCGTGGCTGGGAGCAATCTGCACCTGTGAAGGCGCAGAAAGCTCCCAGACACGGGAGCGAGACAGAGGAGTGCACTGCGCATGCACCAACTGACGGCGATTGAACAGACTTACGGGACCCGATACCAAAGAGGGAGAAGGCAGAGGACAGCGGCGTGGGAGCGATCTGTGCCGATGGGGCTGGTGGAAGCCCCAGGTATGCATTGAATACTGCCAAATAAATGTCTCTGGTTTACTTTAAGTATACATGTGAATCAAAACATTTCTGGCAATACATTATTGAGATCTCACCAGCCTCCTCTTGTCTGTTGTTTACTCTTGCCCACAGCTTTCCCCCATAAGTGTTTTCTTCCTGCCTGGTCTTCTCTTCTGTCAAGGAGTTAATCTTTCCTCTTAATGGTCATTCTTTTCCCAGCTTAGTCTCTTCATTTCTCCCCTGCATTCCCTCTGTAATTGAATGCTGTCCTCTCCTTCTGTAATGCTTCTGTACACTTTCCCCTGCTCCTCTCTCACTGGTGTGTTTCCTTATCTTTTTTCTCTGCTCTGTCACAGCTTCTTCGGTCTTTCCTCACAGACACAGTGTACTCTCCCTCAAAGCTGCTCCATGTCACAGGCAGCTCAGCCAGGGCCGTGCCGACACAGAGGCCGACGAGGCTGGGGCCTCTGGGCGCAGGTCATTAGCAGTCTGAGTGAGCGCAACTTGCATGTCTGTGTTGCCTCTGGCTGGCCGCCCCCCGGTGTGTTCATGCTGCCTGCGCCCGCCGATTCACACAGCGCTGGATAGCTGCTGCCGGGGATGATGTAGCGGGAGCGGAGTGTATACATTCCGCCCTCCGCTTCCCTGTTGCCATAGTTACCGTCCGACTCCAGCGATGCTGCCAGCCCCTCTCTCGTAGAGCCAGCCAGCGTGTCTCTCTCAGTGACATCAGCAGCCTGTGGGTCCCGCCCCCTTGTGGCTGGTTAAACGTGCCTTTCATTGTCTTGCCGTCTCCTATCCTGTGAGTCAGCAGCTAGGAGGAATCAGGCAGAAGACGGTGGGGTGGTGTGGTGATAGTGGATTCGGCTGTGCGAGCCGTGGCCTGTCCCCTCATAAATAAAATGTAAGTGTGTGTCTTTTGCCCCGGCCAGTACTCGCTGCATGAGAGATACTGTCGGCAAGGGGATTGTGCAGACCAGGTCCCTAGATGAGACAGGAAGCAGAAGAGTCATGTGACGGACAAGCACACACTTCACAGACGTGCAGCTCTCAGCTGATGGTTGGAGAGCAGCGCGCGGATTTTCAACTGAGAAGCCAGAGAGAGCTGGCTGTAAGGGAGATGCAGAGCCGGGACAAGGTCCTCCAGCACCCAAGGCTGCGACACCAAAGTGCGCCCCTCCATCCCTCCCACCCCAGCCGTCACACACTGATTGCTATTAGACTAAGAGGCGCCAAAGGGCCCACAACCTCCCCAACACCTTAATATCTAGTTATATGGCTTGCAGTCACTGCCATGTATCCCCTTTTCTTATTTCTTTCTGCTTCAAACACAATTAGGAATGACAGCTGAATGAATTCTGCGCCCCCTCCTACACTGCGCCCTGAGGCTGGAGCCTCTCCAGCCTATGCCTCGGCCCGGCCCTGAAGTCTGTACCTACGTGTTTCCCCACATAAGAGCGGAGAGCACGTGACCTGCCGCAGTTACTCTGAGGAGCGAGAGTATCGCTCTCGCTCCTATTCTGCCCAGAAATCGTGATCATCCTTCCAAATCTTCAAATTACCTTGTGTGCAGCTTTCTGTGAAAAGGTCTCCAGAGAGGCTGCCTGCAGCTGCGCACGTCCCCCACCTTCAGGATTCAGAAGAGCCGCTGCAACACAGGATGTTTGCCGTTGCTATGCAACGGCAAACAAGGGAGCCTGAGGAGGGCAGTAGAGCCACCGCTATTCACGGGAAAACCCGAAGGAGCCGAAGGTGGGGGACGTGCGCAGCTGCAGGCAGCCTCTCTGGAAAGCTTTTCACAGAAGGCTGCACACAAGCTAATTTGAAGATTTGGAAGGATGATCATGATTTCTGGGCAGAATAGGAGCGAGAACGATAGTCTCTCACTCCTCAGAGTAACTGCGGCAGGTCACGTGCTCTCCGCTCTTATATGGGGAAGCACACGATGAGCTAATCCACTTCAGCGTCGCCGTCACTATGTTAAGGGGATGCTGCCTATAGGGTAAAAAAAGAATAAAGTCACTACACACAGCAACACCCTGCCCGTCCTCACACCTGTTAATACAATAATTTATTCTGTTGCCACAATTTGCCAAAGTTTGATAGTATTCCTTTAAGCAGCTGAAACATCTGGAATTATATATATCCAATTCTTTCCTTCCTCTTTTCATAAATAACTTCTCCCTTTGACAGGAAGTTGAGCTTTTGGCAAAGTCGGGGGTGTTAAGTGAAAAATAAAAGCCCCTTCCCCACATTCACACTGTGTGCAACGCACAACACTTCGCTGCTCAGTGATTCTCTGTGATGTAGTTGCGATCCCATCCATAACGAATGGAATTGCATTACACAAAAATTGCACGCAACCATGCATAGCGATTCCATGTTGAATTGCAACACATGTATGGAAACAACAGTGCAGTCTATGAAGTTATGTCCTTGTGGACCGCATACACTCTGCAATGCTGAAAATACAATAAGCAGCACACAGATTGGGATGAGGCCTTACCACTGTCTTGTTAGCAATTACTACGACTTCTGAGCCCTCATTTCCATCCAGTCAAAGAAAATAATCCTACCTAATAAAACCTAAGTGTCTCTGCGTCCTATGTCCCTGTGTGCATTTTTTCGCTCTGCGCATTTGCAGGAACACAGAGCCACTGACGCGCAGTTTGCAGGGGAGGACGGGGCCAGGAGGGGCAGGCATGTGCGCGCACGTGCCGGGTGTGCGCACACGTATGGCGGACGTTTGCACACTTGCAGCGGACAGAACTAGAGCTTAAATAGCATAATAATAATAATAATATTTTATAGCGATTTTCTCCCTGGGGACTAAAAGCGCCGTGACCCTGCATTCTGCAGCCTCAAAGACTCGGGAGAAGAGGTGAGTTTTTAGCCTTTTCTTAAAGCTGTCCAGAGAAGGAGCCTCTTGCACTGATCGTGGAAGTGAGTTGCATAGAGTAGGGGGTGCATAGGAAAAGGCCCGAGCACCAAATGTTTTTAAGTGAATCATGGGAATAAACAAATTCATCTTGTTGGCAGAGCTGAGGGGGCATGGAGGGATGTATAGTTCCAATAGATCTGCTATGTACTTGGGTATCTTGTGGTGTAAAGCCTTGAATGTCAGCAGGCAGGTCTTAAAATGGATTCTCCATTTTCCTGGCAACCAATGAAGAGTTTGCAGTACTGGGGAGATATGTGAGCTGCAGGGGGTATGGTATGGGTTAGGAGTATGGCTGCTGCATTCTGTACTAGTTGTAAGGGACACAGAACCTTATCCGGGGATCCAACAAAAAGGGCATTGCAGTAGTCCAAGCAGGAGGATACAAATGCATTGACTAGAGTAGGTAGGTCTGCAGCTGGGATAAGGGGTTTCATTCTCACTATATTTCTCAGATGGAAGAATGAGACCTTGACGACAGCTGATATGTGCTGTCTGAGTGTTAGCTTTCCATCTAGGATCACCCGCAGGTTTCACACAGAGTCTTTATACTGTACGGCATCTCCTCCAATGGCTGGTTTGAAGTGGGGAGAGTTTTGGACTTTATCCACCATGTGTGGACCGCTTACCAACACTTCTGTTTTGTCTGAGTTTAGCCTCAACCAGCTGGTGTTCATCCAATTTTGTGATTCCTCTAGACAGGCATTAATGGATGCTGATGGGTCAAATTACTTGATATAAATATAAATCAGAAACTATAAATGACATAGGGGTATATTCACTAAAACTGAGGTAAACAAAATAACGTGCGTATAAGAAGAGCGTAATACAATACATTACATGCAATGTATTATGTTTTACCCATTGGGCAAGTTATTCTGATTGCAGCAGTTTAATGAGTATACTCCATAGCGAGCAGGCCAAAGCCATGTACACATTTTCAATTATTGCCACCTGAGATCATCATTTTAGATACTAGCTTTGTAGGTAGTAAAAATAAGCCATTTTATATTTATCAAGTTAAACAGTAAAGTTCTGAAGCAATTGCTGTACTGCAAACAGTAACCGCTGCTCTCTTATACTTACAGATATTGTTTTATAATCGCCTTCAATAAAATTCCTTAAGGGAGTGAGAAAGTTAATTGCTCCAGTCTGTACAAGCTCCCGGTGAGCACCTCCTATTCGCCTCTCCGTTTCTCCACATTTTATGAGAGCATTTCCTGGAACACAAATATAAAACAAAATATAAATCATGCTTCTTAGATATGCCAACCAAATTACTAAAAGTATACCACAAGTCTTTCCACTGCAGCAAGAGCGCTCTGAGGAATGTAATGCATAAAACAGACATTGTATGCAATGGTGAAGTAAGTCTTTATTACATGTAATGAGAGGATGTGTCCTACAATGCAGATATAATGAACCACCTCTCATACACAATTAAAAACCACACAGGGATCCTTAGAGTGTCTAGAGGAAGTACTGTACTTGTACCCGTATCAACTATACTCACTGTTCCTAATCCCTGCATAGCAAGACTTCATCTGCCTGATCACTGGTTCATCTACTGCAAAGCAGTACAAATTTTTCTACCTTTAGGCCATATTTACATACTCTACATTACATATTACAGCTTTTTTTATTTTAATAGGAACCCGTACCCAGCTATTAGCTGATGAGCAAGCCATTGTGTAACTTCTGAAAACAACTAACCAGTGACTGTTTTTTTAAGACTTCACACACAGGAGGCAGAGTTTCTCAACATTATTACAGCACAGACCGCTCTATAGAGCCATCCTGGTCCTCACAGTGTCCTCGTTCCAGCGCTGTCACCCCTGTTGCAAGTATTCGATCAACTGGTTGAATATGCCAACGTGGACCCTTGGAAAGCTTCAGAAGCACTGGCGGCCCCGAGCAGTAAGCGCAGTATGGAGCTGCCCATCTTCGGAAGCCTTATAAGTGCTACTGGATGCGGCAAATTTGAATAGAGGGAAAGCGCTAGAATGAGGACATCGTAAGAGGACCGGGCAGGCTCTCTAGGATCCACAGCCTTCCCTTTCCATAGTTGAGTATATGGATTCTTCCCAGTGATAAAGATTAGGTGCAGAGAGATACTGATGTTCATACACTTACAGCAGCTGCAGCTTACACTGTTCAGGAGAGCATTTATGTTTAAAGAGGAGCTGTTAGGTATAAGGTCTCAGAGAAAATAAACACATATATCAGTAGCTAAAGATTGGCTGTACTTACATTACATATGCATTTCACTGTCCACGTTTGGATTTCACAGAATTTGTATATAGTATATGCAGAGATAGATGCTCCTGACAGCTCATGGCAGGCTCCATGTTTTTCTGTCAAATGTGTCGTCATGTCCTGCCTGTTTCCTGATCACAGAAAAGCTGGTACTAAATAACAGTGTGCAGTGAATATTAATGAGCCATGTGGCTAGGAACAATAGCTGACTCCTGCAGTGTAGTCTGCCCAGAGATTTATCAGTGCTACGCTCTGGACTGATTACAAGCTCCTGTAACGTCTCATTAGCAGCCGAGGGGAGGGCCCCAGAATGCTTTGCAGTTTAGTATGCGGCTTGCGTCCTTATGGTTCTATAACAGCCTTTCTGATAAGCACACATCAAAGGTAACTGAGATTTTTATCTTCACTAATGGCTTTATGGCTTCCTTCTAAACTGTTTAACAAAGGAGAATAGAGGTTTAAATTAGCTTCTGCAGCCTGACAGTTACTCTTTAAAAGGACTGCAGGTCACAGATATGAGAGAACAGTTCTTGCTCCCTAATCTCCATCAGCTCTGGCCATCCAATAAGCAGCTGACAGTGAGGAAGGTAGCAGTGGCATCTGACGCACTTGATAGGGATTATTAAGTGGCTGCAGAGCCATCCAAAACAATCTACAAAGACAATGCATTGCTTTAAAAACCAAGATTGTGGCGGGTGTTGGTCGTTAAGCTTGTTCTAACCACTTGACAGCTGCAAGGAGATGGATCTCAGCAATGGATGGCAATGAAGGCACACAATCTTGCCAAAAACCATCTCTATCTCAGCAGGCAGAGTTAATGTGAGTCACTTTCATACAGCAAACAACATCTGAGCTGTTGCCAGTTTATCCACCCTGTTTCACAATTGGTTGGGCATAGATTTGGGGGACATGCAGCTTCTGGAAATTTCACAAGACCTCATCTAGTCCAGAACAATAAAGTGTGGACAGGCAGACAGAAGCTCAGAAGGCTGGCCTAGCCACATCAATGACCTTATTATCAGTGTCTGAGATGCAAAGCTTCTGTATTCTGCCTAAGCTGACAACCTGTAAATATCAAAAGGCCTAGGAGGGAACACCACTTAAAAGATCCACGTTTTATATGTTCCAAATGCAATCCAAAGGATACAAACCACAGAAAAGTACACAACCAAGAATGAACAGCAAGTACAGGAGGTGAACACCGGTCTTGTGCCACTGCCAGCACGTTACTTATAAAAAAATATAAACAGATTCTGTGGTTTGGAATTTAATATGAAACAATAAATGCTGACTAAACAAGATCTGCACAAGAGCAAACCAGTTAGCGACAGAACCCTCCAAATAACTGCTATTTCCCTAATGGTCCAAATCACTGAAGGTCATCAAGAATTCTGGCAAAATAAAATATTTAGAGCAAGAAATGATCAACTAGTTCTGATTATCAAAGTTTTACACCTGTGGATACCTTTAAGCCCATCTACATGACCTAAGACTAAGGAGGGCCTTTCAAAGCCCAAGTTCTACAAACAAATTAAGCGGAGACTTTTTGCTGGGGCTATGTCAGGAGGGATGCCACATAACTGTAGTGGCCTGGGCCTTCCCATCACTTCTGGGAGAAAGCACAACACTCACGTCTTTGAGCAGGTGCATACCTCCCAACTTTCAGAGACAGGAAAGAGGGACATTGAAAACACAACCCTGCCACGCCCCAACACACTTCTAGTCATGCATACCATTAAGATTTCATAAGAAAAATATATTTTCTAATTCAAACCACACTAGTCCTTTCTATTCCGGTTCATTTTCCTTCATATTAACATATGAAAATAACACGAATATTGATGTAAAGGATAGTAATAAAGTTTAGAATCAAACGTTTTCAGGAGAAAAATGCATATATCTACATAGATCTGTACAGGAATCCTGAAAAGAAGGACAAATGAGGAAGAAAGAAGGAGAGAGGGACTGGGTTCCCAAAGAGGGACAGTTGGTAGTTATGCAGGTGGGTGTTGCTGCGATTTCCCTCCTCTAATTCAGGAAGAAAACAAAAGTTTGCTTTCTTAAAACAGAAAGAATTTGCGATAATTCAGGTTGGAGTGAGCTTGAGAGGTCTCCCAGGCACCACTGCTAAATATATATGCAAATTAACCATTGTACCCTTAGAAGCTAAACACACCTCCAGAACCGCTGGAATGCAATGATGTGTCAGCTTGTTAATTTGTACAGAACCATAATAATCCAACATGCAGACTGTTTCGGATTGTTTGATCCTCATCAGTGCATGGCATGGATTAATTTGGCCAATTCAGGAAGCATAGCTTTTGTGATATAAGGAGTGAGGGTGGCAGAGGGCATGGAGACTGTCTGCTCTGCACCACTCCTGCTGCCACATTACTAAGTGAAACTAAAGGTCTCCTTGTAGCATACAGGAGAAAGTGTAATCGGTTCAGCCTGTGCTAGATCTGGTACAGCAGATCCAAGCAAATTTACTGAGCCTTTAAAATTTGCTCACTGGCTTTACTCTGCAGACCAGTTAAATAGCCCTGTACTGCCTGGTGAGTAAGCATTGTCTCTTGTGTTTAATTTAGGTAGTAGTGGTGGGAGGCTTCCCTGATGGTGAGGGCACTGGGGATGGCTGCCTGCTGTGGTGTAGCATGCAAGTAGTGGAAGCGCTAGGCCAGTGATCTGCAAATTTGGGTCTCCAGCTGTTAAAGGGAACCTAAACTGAGAGGGATATGGATGTTTCCTTTTAATCAATACCAGTTGCCTGGCAGTCCTGATCCCTTTGGCTGAAGTAGGTCTGAATCTCACACACCTGAAACAAGCATGCACCTAATCCAGTCTGACTTCAGTCAGAGCACCTGATCTGCATGCTTGTTCAGGGGCTGTGGCTGAAAGTATTGGCAACACAGGATCAGTAGGAGAGTCAGGCAACTGGTATTATGTTAAAAGGAAAAATCCATATCCTTCTCAGTTTAGGTTCCCTTTAAAGGGACTCCGAGCAGTGCAGAAACTATGGAAAGATGCATATCATTTTAAAGCTCTCTTTCTCCTCTTTCCAATGATATATAAACCGCCGCCCTACGCCTTTTAGTTTTCGCTATTTTCGCGATTGAAATTGCCGCAGCAGCGATTTCAACCACGAAAATAGAGAAAACTAAAAGGCGTAGGGCGACGATTTAGGTGTCGCCAGAAAGAGGAGAAAGAGCTTTAAAATGATATCCATCTTTCCATAGTTATAGTGTATTACACAGGACGACACTTTCCCCAGTGTCAGCAGCTCCATTCAGTAGAATGGAGCTGCTGACTTTAGGAAAAAGTTGCCCAGTGTAATACAATGTAACTATGGAAAGATGGATATCATTTTAAAGCTCTCTTTCTCCTCTTTCTGGCTGCCGCGGCAATCGCGAAAATAGTGAAAACTAAAAAGGCGTAGGACAGCGGTTTATATATCATTTGAAAGAGGAGAAAGAGAGCTTTAAAATGATATGCATCTTTCCATAGTTTCTGCACTGCTCTGAGTCCCTTTAAGGAACTACAAGTCTCACAATGCATTGCAGAAGTCTGACAGCCAGTCATGAGTCAAAGTCAAATGCATTGTGGGACTTGTAGTTCCTTAACAGCTGGAGAGCCAAGTTTGCAGATCACTGCGCTAGGTGGTGGCAGCGATTGGGATCACTTCTGTGCTGCTCATCTCTGTTTAAAGCTTACAGCATCCCACAATGTAGCTCCCATGTCATAGCATAGTGGTAGGTGAGGGCCTGGAGACTGGCTGCATGTGCCACCCCTCCTGCAACACTACTATATGAAACCAAAGGTCCCCTTGTAGGGTACAGAAGACTAGCTTAACACTGCAGACCAGTTAAATAGCCAGGTGCGGCTTGGTGAATAAGCAGTGCCTATCCTAGTGTTTGTGTAACATAACCCCCAAACCTGAGTGTCCCAGGTGAAAAATAAAGTGGAGGTTTTGAGCATACATTGTTAGTTTGAATGGGGGCAGGAGAGGTTTAACACAAAATTCCGGGAACAGGGATGTTGGCGTATGCATAATGGGAGTGGTAAGTGGCAGTGGAGTGCAGGTAAGTGATATGGCAAGTACCGTATATACTCGCATACAAGCCGACTTTTTGACCCCCAAAAAGGGGGCCAAAAGTTGGGGGGGGGTCGGCTTGTATGCGAGTCTTGGGTGGTCTTGGGTGGTGGTGATCCGCGGCGCCCCCCGCCCGCTCCCTCCCTCCGCGGCCGCCGCTGCTATTACCTGTTCAGCCGGCGGCCGCTTCCTCTACTCCGGGTGCCTTTCGGTCTGCTCTCCATGTCTCCATCACGCGTATTCGTGTATCACAGCAGCGCGCCCGGCGCTGCTGCTGTGACGAGGCAGGAGAGAGCAGTTCCCCTGGTAACGGCAATGACGCCGTTACCAGGGGAACCGCTCTCTCCTGCCTCGTCACAGCAGCAGCGCCGGGCGCGCTGCTGGGATACACTACGCGCGATGGAGACATGGAGAGCAGAGCGAGAGGCACCCGGAGTAGAGGAAGCAGCCGCCGGCTGAAAAGGTAATAGCAGCGGCGGCCGCGGAGGGGGCGGAGGGGAGGGGGGAATCGCTATACTGAGCACTATACTGGCTATACTGAGTACTATGCTAGCTAAACTGGGGCACTATACTAGCTAAACTGGGGCACTATACTAGCTAAACTGGGGCACTATACTAGCTAAACTGGGGCACTTTACTAGCTATACTGAGCACTATACTAGCGATACTGGGCACTATACTGGCTATACTGGGCACTATACTAGCTATACTGGGGCACTACCTACCCATACTGGGCACTTTACTAGCTATACTGAGCACTATACTAGCTAAACTGGGGCACTATACTAGCTATACTGAGCATTATACTAGCTATACTGAGCACTATACTAGCTAAACTGGGGCACTATACTAGCTATACTGAGCATTATACTAGCTATACTGAGCACTATACTAGCAATACTGGGCACTATACTAGCTATACTGGGCACTATACTAGCTATACTGGGCACTATACTAGCTATACTGGGCACTATACTAGCTATACTGGGCACTATACTAGCTATACTGAGCATTATACTAGCTATACTGAGCACTATACTAGCTAAACTGGGGCACTTTACTAGCTATACTGAGCTCTATACTAGCGATACTGGGCACTATACTAGCGATACTGGGCACTATACTAGCGATACTGGGCACTATACTAGCGATACTGGGCACTATACTAGCGATACTGGGCACTATACTAGCGATACTGGGCACTATACTAGCGATACTGGGCACTATACTAGCGATACTGGGCACTATACTAGCTAAACTGGGGCACTATACTACCTAAACTGGGGCACTATACTACCTAAACTGGGGCACTTTACTAGCGATACTGAGCACTATACTAGCTATACTGAGCATTATACTAGCTATACTGAGCACTATACTAGCAATACTGGGCACTATACTAGCTATACTGGGCACTATACTAGCTATACTGGGCACTATACTAGCTATACTGGGCACTATACTAGCTATACTGAGCATTATACTAGCTATACTGAGCACTATACTAGCTAAACTGGGGCACTTTACTAGCTATACTGAGCTCTATACTAGCGATACTGGGCACTATACTAGCGATACTGGGCACTATACTAGCGATACTGGGCACTATACTAGCGATACTGGGCACTATACTAGCGATACTGGGCACTATACTAGCGATACTGGGCACTATACTAGCGATACTGGGCACTATACTAGCTAAACTGGGGCACTATACTACCTAAACTGGGGCACTATACTACCTAAACTGGGGCACTTTACTAGCGATACTGAGCACTATACTAGCGATACTGAGCATTATACTAGCTATACTGAGCACTATACTAGCTAAACTGGGGCACTTTACTAGCTATACTGAGCTCTATACTAGAGATACTGGGCACTATACTAGCGATACTGGGCACTATACTAGCAATATTGGGCACTATACTGGCTATACTGGGCACTATACTGGCTATACTGGGCACTATACTGGCTATACTGGGCACTATACTGGCTATACTGGGCACTATACTAGCTATACTGGGCACTATACTAGCTATACTGGGCACTATACTAGCTGTACTGGGGCACTACCTACCCATGCTGGGCACTTTACTAGCTATACTGGGACACACTCGGGGAATAAGGCGGCCAGCATTTCCTACCCCCGGCTTATATGTTTTTTCAGGGAAAAGTTGGGGGGTCGGCTTATATGCGGGTCAGCTTATATGCGAGTATATACGGTACATTATCATGGAGGCTGGTGCAAAAGTCATCTATTTCTCTCTATCTGCATGCACACAAACATTTTCAAATCTACACCCTGAATTCTCAAATCTTGTCGGGCAGCTGTACCAGTTATATTAATAGAGGCTGAAAGGTTAGTAAATTCCCCTAGCAAATGTGACAGGGGGAAAAAAAAAAAAAAAAAAAAAAAAAAGGTTGAATACTTAAAAAACAAACAAACACACAACAACAGTTTTTCATCACATCTGAGTGATAAATGTACACATATAATTAGCTAAATGGAAAGATGAGGAGTGTGCTAATGAAATTGCATTACACCTGACAATCTCAGCATATGTTGTGTGGAGCTCAGCTCTTTTCTCCAGCTGTGCAACCTTCAGTGAATGCCATTGCACATACTCACCGTATGCTGTCCCCGGACCAAACTCAGTCCCTGCATCAATCATATACTGGGCCAGCTGCTCCTGATTATTCAAGCGACTTGGAGCTTTCCTGTCCAGCTTCTCATATACAAACTCTTCTATCCTGGCATCTGAAAGAACAAAGCAGCGAGATAAGTCATCAGCTGGATGTCACAAGTTGGGAGCCAGGGGACAAATCTGATAGGAGTTTCCTAGAAAGGATATTTGTGTTGAGAACAATGTATTCATAAGCTGAACAATAACAATGCTGACATCAATGTAATTTAGTAGTTTTTAGGCATCTGAAGGAGAATTAAATGGAAAGATTCTGGATATTACTTTTGTTAGATAAGTTTACCTGTAGATATAACCCCTTTTAGCACTAGAAGTAACTCAGAGTCAGACATTTAGGGCCAGCTCAGGAGGATGGCTACCGATATCCAAGTCGCTTAGCAAGATGCACCGCATAGTGCATTGAGATGAACGGAAGCGTTAAAGTAAACCTGTGATGGTGAAATCAAAACATTTTACACTAACCCGGGGCGGCTTCTAGCCCCATGAGCACCGATGCGTCCCTTGCCTTCCTTCTGAGTACCTCCATTCAGCTGCATTCACCCCCCAGTAATCTTAGTTGCACCAGTCGGCTGGCGCGACTGAGCCATATTACCAGGGGGAGATTGCGGCTGAACAGAGGCACTGGGAAGGAAAGCGAGGGATGCATTCATACTCATAGGGCTAGAGGAAGCCCTGGGTGAGTATAAATTCTTTTGATTTCGCCATCTCAGGTACCCTTTAATATCAATGTGTTTACTGTTTGCATGAGTGCCGCAGACGCTTACATTTTCTGAGAAGCTGTGTGTAGAGTCTAGCATGGTTTGCGATCATGGTTCCATATCCCCCTAGAGGCTCAAATGCAACAATAACCGATACAAAACACTTTTCCGCTTGCTACTAATAGTAAATGAAACAGAACTGAAGGGGTCTGTCGGGTAAACTGAGTGAAAATACTTTGAATGGATACTTTTTATTACATAGAAATGATAAGATTGTACAGTCAAGATTGTATCATTAGTGGGCAGCCTCATCTTTTTATTTTAAGACTGAATTATAAACAGCAGCTATAACACTGATGTAAAATGTGCTTTGTTGTGCTGCAAAATAAACAGAAGTAAGGTTTCAGAGCTGAAAAATTCAAAGAGACATGATCAGCAGGGCTTCAATTTGCATGTTCAGTAGTGGTGCATTGTGGGTAATCACAAATGTTCACTTATAGCTGAATTATTGCAAATTTCCTTCTGTTTCAAGAAGACAAATTTCACCAAGCGTTGCTTAGTAGGAGGGCTTTTCGGTCTCTTTTATCCCCTATACATTCCTAGTGGTTTGATTCACCCCGAGCTGCTTGGTTACTCTTCTTAAGGGGCCCATACACTGGTTGATTTCAGCCATCGATCGATTTTATGGAATTGATAGATTGGAAATAGATTCTATCAAATCTGCCGATCGATCGTTTTACGGCTGATTTTGATCGATTTTATCTGACTGGATGGAAAATCTAGGTTGATCTGCTGCTGGCAGCAGATCGAAGGCCCATAGAGTTGCACTGAATCTAATGGTCCAATAATGCATTTAGATCCATTTCCAATAAATTTCCTTCCTAGTGCGCGACACATCAGATAGATTCCTGTCAGATTTGACTTGACAGGCATCTGCCAGAAATCTGATGGTCAAATCTGCTGCAAATCTATAAGGGCGCGTTTCCACTTGAGCGGCGCACGTCTGCGAGACGAGCGCCGGATCTTCCGGGTCTGCGGGGATAGCAGGCGAATCCCATCAGCCGTGCCATGCACGGCTATAGGATCTGCAGCCTCCCGCACCGATTTGGATGGAAAAAGCCGGCCGAATCGCTAGCGGTTGCGATGCGGTCGGCGTTACCATTGCACCCTATGGAAGAGTTTTACTCTGTGGATTCGCGGCAGTTTCCGCTCAAGTGGAAACACGCCCTAAGTGTATGGCCACCTTTAGCCAGATAAAAACAGTTCTTTTATTTGCTTCTCAGGCCATCCAGCTAAATTCAATAAGCTCATTTGCATAGATAACCACTTTGTTTAACACTTGCTCTTGCAGGAAAATAGAAAGAAATTCAACAGTTCAGCTACACCCCCCATCCCAGAAGGCCTTACTCATCCATTAGTACCCGGGGAGAAGAGCTACAATGCATCAGAGGCAGTCACATGACTGCACTGCAACCCAGGCATTTTAAGACGTCTTCATTTTCATTTTATTTTACACAACAAGCAAGAGTAAACTTTTTAATAAGAAGTGAGCTTAGACCTTAGTAAGCATTTGCATATAAAGCAGAAGTCACAAGCCAGTTCATACACAGATTCCTTATAGTGGTCTGATACTCAGCCTTTCTTCTTTGCTCTAAAATATTCCTTACAGTCTTAAACCTACTAGCACAAACAAAATATTGTAGCAGAACAGCATTCAAACACAGCACTTTGTCCTGCTGTGGAAAGCCCCTTCAGCTTAGGATCCAATCTGAAGTGGAGATGACATTAACTTTTGTTTACATTCCTCAACTATTACATTGTGTGCAACAACTGAAAAGGAACTTCAAACACACAGTTCAGATGAGTTCACTAGAAGATTTTAATATAGAATACAAAGCAGCTTGAATAAAATGCAATGGCAACTTTCAGGGCACATAAACTGTACTTTAGGATTTTGTAAACAGACAATATTACTTGTGCACAAAAGCAAATAACTGTATGGCTAATAAAAAAAAGAAGAAAACATTTTTATTGAATGTTATGTCTGAGTTTCAGACCACTTTAAAATGAACATTGTATTACTATCCTCACAACAGACAATCCTGGCTAGTTTCCACCGCACAACATTCCATTAGGCCAAACAACTTCAAAATGACATCTGAAAATTATAAACTTTAGAGTAGGGATGGCAAACCGCTCCTTCGAGGGCTCAGGTCCTCACACATTTTTGACACAGCTCAAATGAATTGATGGGTCTGAATCAGGAAAGGTGGGTCCATCAGGTAGAACACATTCCTCTTTCTCAGTCCATCCTGAACACTGGCATGGGACTAACCCTCCAGGCCTGGAGTTTGACACCTGTGCGTAGGTAGAGTATGCGGATACCATTTTAATGTTTTATTTGAGGGAACCTATGGCGGGTTTTGGCTGTCATAAATACTCTACATGGAAATGATCTTACTGACAAAGATTTAGACAGGGAACACACTTGTCTTTCAGTTTTTTGTGCACATTTTTCTGCGCATGTTTTCTGCACACCAAGTGTTTCTATGCAGAAAACGCGTGCCTTTTTTCACAGCAGCTGATGTAATTGATACAGAAAACAGACAAAATGTGCGGAATCATGATGCAGAATGTCAGTTTTTTTTTCTGCGTGTGAAAAACACATCAAGTGTGAACTAGCCCATTCATTAACACGAGTTCTCAGATTTTCTATGCAGAAAACACGTACACAAACAGTCAAGTGTGTTCCCTGCCTTAGGTTGTACCTTTTATATTATCAGAGCAGCTAGTTTTTTATAGAGTTGATGCTCAACCAAAGACATTTTTTTTAACACGGACAGCAGAGCTAGTGATAACAGTTCAGCACTGCCCTGACTGTTTTACCTCCCAAAAATCACTAATTTTAGTAGAAGAGGGTGTGTGGCCTTCTCCCCTCTCCAGTGGTTTTCTATTTCATACATATTGCTTTGTCTTACCCAATGTCTTTTGTCACTTCTAGGTTTTTAATTTATATATATTAAAAAAAAAAAAAAAAAAAAAAAAAAAATCAGGGCTGTGGAGTCGGTACAAAAATCCACCGACTCAGACTCCTCAGTTTAGGATTCCACCGACTCAGACTCCTCTAATTTGCATATTACAATCTTGTTGATTGAAAGTATGTAACATGAAATTTGTCTCTTAACCTCCTTGGCGGTAACCCCCGAACGTAGTTCGGGGTAAGCCGCCGGAGGGTGCCGCTCAGGCCCTGCTGGGCCGATTTGTTATTTTTTTTTTTGCCGGACGCAGCTAGCACTTTGCTAGCTGCGCCAGCACACTGATCGCTGCCGCCCCGCGCACGATCGCCGCTATCCGTCGCGCCGCACGCCCCCCCCAGACCCCGTGCGCTGCCTGGCCAATCAGTGCCAGGCAGCGCCGAGGGGTGGCCCGGGACTCCCAATGACGTCCCGACGTCAGTGACGTCATCCCGCCCCGTCGCCATGGCGACGGGGGAAGCCCTCCAGGAAATCCCGTTCTTTGAACGGGATTTCCTGATCGGAGATCGCCGAAGGCGATCGAAGAGGGCGGGGGGATGCCGCTGAGCAGCGGCTATCATGTAGCGAGCCCTGGGCTCGCTACATGATATAGGGGGAAAAAAAAAAAAAAAAAAAAAACTGCTGCGCTCCCTCCTGGCAGATTTTTTTTATACCGCCAGGAGGGTTAACTGCCAACGCTTAGGAATTTTAAAAGACAACTGAAGCAAGAAGGATATGTATGACTGCCATATTTATAGACTAAAACTAGTCCTTGGTAAGGGTACTTGAAAAAGGTACAGACTGGAACAAAGAACATCTATCAGGCCCAAGGCAATGTGACTGTGGTACATGTAAGAATGATGTGCAGGTACTCTGCAGGGGAATGAGGAGATTCTTCCTCTATTACACATTCTTTATGCACAATCTGAACCAGGTTTATGGGTGATAGACAACACCTCTGTGTTCAATGTGCACAACATTCTCAGTGGATTCCCTGCAGCTCTGTGGGGAGTGCATATGTAGAGTATAGTACTACTGTGTAACAAAGTAAACCTGAGACAGATGAAATTAAAGTTTTATACATACCTGGGGCTTCCTCCAGCCCCCTTCAGGCTAATCAGTCCCTCGCTGTCCTCCGCCACCTGGACCTTCTGCTATGAGTCCAGGTACTTGAGCCAGTCTGGCATAGTGCGCATGTACAAACTCCACCGCAGGGAGTGTACTACACCTGCGCAGCACTATTGAGCAGGTGCAGGATGCTCACGGGCTGTGGGAGCGGCACGTGGCCGGACTGCGCTGATTGGCTGAATTACCGGGACTCATAGCAGAAGATTGAGGTGGTGGAGGAGTGGAGGAGGATAGCGAGGGACTGATTGGCCTGAAGGGGCTGGAGGAAGCCCCATGTATGTATAAAAAAAACCCTTTTCTTTCCCTCCTTCTCAGGTACCCTTTAATTCGTAGTCCCCAAACCAAATTTTAACAACATATCAAATTATTTGATTTCATGAGCAAAGAGAATGCATACATTTGCATAAATCAGCAACGCAGAATTATTTCCATCTTATCGACCATCTCTATTAGTGACACGGCTACACATCAGGCTTTATACTTACAGCATAGATGTTATTTAGTATATATGTTACGGCCAGAACCCGAAGTCTGGCTACTTCGGGTTCTGGCCGGTCAAAACAAGAAGTGGCCGGCTGATGCGGCCAATGTGCAAAATGTACCATCATTTGACTTTGGCCGGCCAGAACTCGTTGTAGCTGTATGTGGCCGGCCAAGTCCCGAAGTCCTGCTCCCTCGCCCCCCCCCCCCCCCCCCCCCGCACTAATCAAACCTCAGATCAGGGCGACCGGATCGGAGAGGCGGAGAGAGGCAAAGTCACCCGCTGGACGTGAACACTTCAGTGCCGAAGCGCCAGTCATTTGGCACTTCTGCATGTGAAGTGTACAGGTCCAGGCGGGTAGCTGCTCTGCCTCTTCGGTCGCCCTGATCTGAGGTCTGAGTAGTGCAGGCAACTCTCCCGGCCATGCAAAGCGCACACTAAAGGCACGCCCCCTCCAGCCAATCAAAGCACACAGAAAAGCCCCCCCCCCCCCAGCCATGCAAAGCACCCCCAGCAATGCAAAGTGTCCAGTGAAGCCCCCCTAGCCATGCAAAGCACCTAATGAAGCTCCCCAGCCATGCAAAGTGCGCAGCCCTCCCCCCCCCCCCCCCCCAGCCATGCAAGCACCCCCAGCAATGCAAAGTGCCCAGTGAAGCCCCCCAGCCATGCAAATCACCTAGTGAAGCACCCCAGCCATGCAAAGTGCGCAGCCCACCCCCCCCCCCCCCAGCCATGCAAAGCGCCCAGCGAAGCCCTCCCCAGCCATGCAAAGCACCTAGTGAAGCACCCCAGCCATGCAAAGTGTGCAGCCCCCTACCCAGCCCCCCCCACGCTGCAAAGCGCCCAGCGAAGCTCCCCCAGCCATGCAAAGCACCCCCAGCCATGCAAAGCACCTAGAAATGCCCCCATCCATGCAAAGCGCCCAGAGAAGCGCACCCAGCCATGACTAATCACCACTGTCATTTGATCTCTCCCCTGTGTCACTCGACTGCCACGGCAGAGCAGCTAATTTTAAAGTGCAGGATGATAACAAATTTGTCTGCTTCCGTTTTTTTTTTTCTGTGAAGGTTATTATGCTGTTGTGCATCTTTCAGAGCAGAGAGGAAGTTCCGAGTGCCATTCATGGTGACGGACAGGACCCCCGCGATGTTCTGGGATTTGTGCTTTTTGGACTATGGCCGACTTACTTTTGCCGTTTCTAGAACTGGCCGGCCAATGTCAGAAATTCCCATCATTTTGGACTTTGGCCGACGTCAAATCGGCCAGTTCTAGAAACGGCCAGGCCAATTCTACAATTGGCCAATTTCTGGTTTTGGCCGTAACATATATAAGAGATTCCTGTGTACACATGATATATACAGTCACAATCAGATGTGTATATCTGACTTTAAAAATACGGGGACTGCTTTAGTGAAGCAGCACAAGTAACTAATTTTGATTGGTTTATTTCATTTTTGTGGACTAAGCAGAGCTATTACTGTATATATAAATTATTTATGATGACTATTATCGAAGAAATAGAACATTTTATCATATTTTCTATTTTAAAGAGTCTGAAGCGAGAATAAATGTGTGCCCCTGCTAAAACGCCGCTATCCCGCGGCTTAACGGGGGTCCCTTCACCCCCAAACCCCCCTCCGTGCAGCGGGGGAGCGCTTCCGCATTGGGGCAGGGCTAACGGCCGCAGCCCTGCCCCACGCGCGTCTGTCAGCGCGTATCTCCGCCTCTCCCCCGCCCCTCTCAGTCTTCCTTCACTGAGAGGGGCGGGGGAGAGGCGGCGATGCGCCGCTGATAGACGCGCTGTAAGGCAGGGTTGCAGCCGTTAGCCCTGCCTCCAGCAGCAGCAAAATCTATATAAAGCAACAAATAAGAGAATTGGCTCTTGGGTGCATGAAAAACAATAATACCTTTATTGATCCACAATATACCATAATCTAACACCACATAAATATAAACCACTATAATAGATAGAAAATTTAAAAAATGTATATAAACCTCTGCTCCGCCTAATAAAACCACTCAGGCTCTAAATACTCTGTGACATAAATGGAAATAGATGATAGCTATGGGGCTGCAGTCCCCATAGACTTAATAGCTTAATCTATGACCAATTTGGGGGCTGAAGGGACCCCCGTTTAGCCGCGGGATAGCGGCGTTTTAGCAGGGGCACACGTACCCCTGCTAACTATGAGCTCTGAAGCGAGAATTATTCTCGCTTCAGTGTCTCTTTAATTACAGTTTAAATTCATTAGGAGTAGGAGTCTGTGCATTTTTCCCCGACTCCAGGCACCCAAATTGCTCCGACTCCACAGCCCTGATAAAAAGGATGACTGACACACTTGGGACACTGGAAGTGTGCATCTGTATACAACTGCCTTATTAACCTCCTCAAATGTTCTGCTTTCAACTGTCATTTTTACATTCCCGTTCTTAAAAAGAATAAATATATGTGTCTAATTGCTAAGAACAAACACTTTCCAAACATTCTGTATTTACATTTTCCTAACAGATCTACAATATACTCAATATTTGCGTTGCTATGCCTGTCTGTGTCAGTTATCTGGCCTGAAATGATGAAATATTTATTGCTAACACATATGCAGAATGAGAAATATGTCTCAGCTGGAAAAGCCGTGGCCAAATGTCTTTCCAAGATATTACACTGAACTCCCAGCGGAGTCTGCAGGTCAAAACAGAGGAAGGAAAAAGGAGAATTGGTCACAGGAAGACAGGCATTATCAGATAAACACAAACTTATTCCTTCCAAGTCCCTGTTTAAAAAGTAGTTTGGAGAGCTCGAATAAAACAAAGGAGAAAATGTCAAATGGAAGAAAAGCGCAAAATGAACTAATTCATTAAAAACCGGTCTTGATACTATACTAAAAATGTGAAACAAACCTCAGATTTCCAGGTCTGGAAGAATAAAAGAGCACCCTGTGAACAGAATAGGATTTATACAGTTCCTATTATTCAGCTAGTGGGCTGCTTCTCTTCTAAATGTACTTTCTAACAGAGCTTAAAGAGAACCAGAGAGGAATAATTAAAAGTTATTTATACATACGTGGGGCTTCCTGCAGCTGCAGAAACCCTAATTGCTCCCACGCCGAGGTCCTCAGCTTCCTTCGTTTGCCGGTGCGGGTCCCGTCACTTCAGCCCGACTGGCCAGTCGATCGCAGCTGAAGTGCGCTCCTTGCGTACCTCTCCAGCGGCTGCTGGAGAGATACGCAAACAGCGCACTTCACTGGCGTAGGCTGGCCACGCCCCCTGCAAGGACAGGACCCGCACCGGCGAACGGAGGAAGCTGAGGACCTCGGCGTGGGAGCAATTAGGGTTTCTGCAGCTGCAGGAAGCCCCAGGTATGTATAAATAACTTTAAATTATTCCTCTCTGGTTTCCTTTAAAAACTTTAGATCCGCAAATCGTAAAGTGGGATAAACCATACCATTCAATAAAAAGTACTACTTTTTATTACCCATACAGTTAACATATGTACTTTTGTGCACAATATTGCCAGTTTACAAATTACAAGGTACCAAAGCACAGTTTATCTGCTCTGAAAGCTGTTATTGCATAGCTGCTGGATTTATATATTAAAATCTATCTAGTAATCACGTCTCAACTGCACACATACTAGAAGCAGAAAGAACTCAGTTTCAGCACTTTGCTGACAAAAGAATGTAAAAACAAAATATAACTTATCACCTCTTCGAATGCAGCCAGAAGCTGCCCGCTGAAGCAAGGAGCTTTCCACTGAAGAACAAAGTACTGTGTTTGAGGTTATGTTCCCACTAGAGCAGAGAAGAACCATTTTTTTGTCGGATCTCCGCTCATCACTAAACGGATAGTGAATGGCTCCCATCTTATAAATAGGAGCCGTTCACACTTGTCACACTGCGACAGTTCAGTTTCAGTAAGCGGACCGTACTTCTGTGCGATCTGCAAAAATCTCAGGCCAGGCGGATGTGCTCTATAGTCTATGCAAAAGCACATCCCCCCACAGGCTCCAGCGGAACTACAGCGGACCATCAGGGCGGACACAACACTGTCCGCTCCCGCTGGCCGCACGTAGTATTAAGAACAGAGCCTTTTGTTATGCCAGTTATGCTACAATTTTTTTTTTTTTTTTTGCGGTAGTAGGTTTAGGCTATAATCATTTAGGGCAACGAAGAAATGCAGTTTCAGATCACTTTAATCTGTGGTATCCAGACTAACGGTGATCATACATGTTTACACATTTTCAATAAGCTAGATGAAAGATTTGTTAGATTTCAAGTCTAAGGCCTCCCTCTGTGATTATTATTCAGCTTTGGCAACGGGATGTATTGGAACATAGAGCAGGAAGCATGGCAAAGGTTGATGCTGCAGGGGCAGAAGGATATTACACCATATCTCTGCTTAGACTTCACATATTCCAGCAGATCTTTGCTACATCCACAAGATTCTCCACTATATTCCACTGCATCAAACATCAGAACTATTTCGCTTAAGGTGGCCACACACCATACAATTTTTTAAATATCTGTTCAATTTAAGAATTGGAATCAATTTTTCTGACTGATTGTAACAAATTAAAAAATATGACCAATGTACCACACACCTATGTTCCATTTTTCCCCAATTATGATAAAAATGATTGGAAACGCTGAGAAAATTGCTAGGGTGTGTATATTAATAAACTTACAATCCAACACACACCATACAATCTTTAGAGAAATTGAACAGAAATATCTAGCATTCTGGATCGATTTAAATCGAAAAAAACGGGAATTCCGATCAGATTTTTCAGTCAAATGAAAAAAAAAGCTTTCGATTTTTTCGAGAGATACGATCGTTTTCATCGAATTGCTGTAAAATCGGATCATTTTATTGTATCGTGTGTGGCCACCTTTAGCCGTATAGCTTGAGAAACAGAAAAGGACTAAACAATTTTTCTGTCTGTGTGCTTTTTAGATACGGAATTTTAAATGGGAATTAAGATTTTATTCTTCATGTGATGGTGGTGATCTTCGTTTACATTAGAATACATATGATAGTGCACTGCATCTCTTTAGCATTAGGGGCAGTGTTGATGGTCTCCATGGCAGCATTTGCACGAGCTGTATCCACCTGTATACCATACTCCAGTAGCCTCCAGGTAAACCTGCTCAGTTTCTCTCTTAGGATCCAGTCCACCTTTTTCTAGTGCTCCATTGCTCAGTTGATGCAGATGTAGAGATTGTAGGTCCTTACAGAGCTGTAAATTGGTCAGAATGGACACTGCTACTGGTCTGCACTGTGTTCTCACACCCTTATCTTATGGTTAGGAGTAGGAGCAATTTTGGGTAATTGGAGGAGTTGGAGGTTTCATAAGCTGAGGCGGAGTATTTTTGTACCAAATCTACAGCCGTGGTAAGTATTAGATAAGGAGTCTGAGTCAAGGAGTCGGAGCCATTTTGGGTACCTAGAGCTGGAGATTTCATAAACTGAAGAGTCGGACAATTTTTGTATGGACTCCACAGCCCTGGTTGCAAGTGACTGTGTTTAAGTGTGTACACATTTCAGTTTTATGCTTGTACCCCTCTTTATACGTTTTGTGGGACCCCTCAAGGTTTGTAGGCAAGCTGCTGGGAGTACTGCCATTCTGCCTCTTGGATTTGCCCACGTACAGAGGGAACAGTGCCCTGACTGATCTATTTATTTATTTATTGATCTACATGTTTAATGAATGTAGCTAGGACTATCAAAGTATTATTTCTCTTTAAAGATGACTTTATTTAAAGAGAGCCTGAAGCAAATTTAAATACTTATTTTTACCTTTTATTTATGCTAAGGATTATGGTCAGTGCTAAAACGCCGCATTCCCACGGCAGAACGATGACTTTATACCCCCCAAATCCCCAGGGCAAAAATCAGGGAGCGCTTCCTGATAGAGGCAGAGCTTTGCGCAGTAGCTCTGCCTCTACGCGAATCAATCTGCACTGATCGCCACCTCTCCCGTCTCAGTCTTCTTTCACAGAGGGGCGGGGAGAGGTGGTGATCAGCGCAGATTGACTGTACTGGAAGCAGAGTTAAAGCACAAAGCTCTGCCTCCCCCGGGCAGCAAAATCCACTTGGAAAGTCGTGGATTTTTGCCCTGGGATTTGGGGGGTATAAAGCCCTCGTTCTGCCGTGGGAATGCAGCGTTTTAGCACTGGCCATAATCCTTAACAAAAATAAAAGGTAAAAACAAGTATTTAAATTTCCTTAAAGAGACTCCGTAACAAAAATTGCATCCTGTTTTTTATCATCCTACAAGTTCCAAAAGCTATTCTAATCTGTTCTGGCTTACTGCAGCACTTTCTGCTATCACAGCCTCTGTAATAAATCAATGTATCTTTCCCCTGTCAGACTTGTCAGCCTGTGTCTGGAAGGCTGCCAAGTTCTTCAGTGTTGTGGTTCTGCTATGAACTCCCCCTTCCAGGCCCCTCTCTGCACACTGCCTGTGTATTATTTAGATTAGGGCAGCTTCTCTCTTCTCTCTTATCTTTTACAAGCTGGATAAATCGTCCTCTGAGCTGGCTGGGCTTTCACATACTGAGGAATTACAGACAAGGGCAACGCTGTTTGCAGGAAGAAAAGAGCAGCCTGAAACTTCAGTGCATGAGAACAGGGGGAAAGAAACACACAATGATCTCTTGAGATTCAAAAGGAAGGCTGTATACAGCCTGCTTGTGTATGAATGTATTTTCTATGTGTGGACATACTGTACATCAACCTACTTCCTGTTTTGGTGGCCATTTTGTTTGTTTATAAACAAACTTTTTAAAACTGTTTTTAACCACTTTTAATGCGGCGAGGAGCGGCGAAATTGTGATAGAGGGTAATAGGAGATGTCCCCTAACGCACTGGTATGTTTACTTTTGTGCGATTTTAACAATACAGATTCTCTTTAAGACGCTCTTTAAGACCGACACATCAAAACAATGTTTCAAAGCAATGTGCTGCTCCTTTCTCAAATTTTAGAAGTCTGACTATGAACACAGATTTTACGTTTCCTTTTTTTTTTTTTTTTTTTTTTTTTTTTTTAATAATTCTTTTATTAAGGAAGATACAAAAATATTTCACATATATGGAAATATATCAAACATTGCTATATAACATTTTTTCCAAAAATAAAAGTAGCCGTAGTGCTTCATACAAAGATGGATAGATAGAAAAGCTATCAAAAACAACAAATCCTTAAATTTTGTATCTCCAAATTGAAATACAAGACTTTATCTTATATCAAAACGAATAGCTCCAAAAGCTTATGTTATTAGCATATTATATGAAGCAATACTCTTCATCTGGAGCTAAACAGAAAAATTACAAAATTTCAAAAAAAGTAACAACAACAAAATGAAACTTACCCTAAACATTACCTATGGGTGTACCTGGTTGTGTTATAGGTATTAACCTAGTGACCGGGATGGCTATAATACTGTCTTAACACTAGCCCGCCAGTTCATTAGGTTAAGAAAAATCTATTAACTCCCCCTTGCTTACCTTACACCCCTCCTGCTCATGGTTAACATTCCAATAGTCCCAGACCCATTTGAATATCTCTTTTTCATTAACTAATGCAGTTAAATGTTCCATAGTTTTGACCCAGCGTATCCTTTGAACCACTGTTTCGACTCTAAGAACTGCCCTTCTCTTCCAAAAGCAGCCAGAGAGATACGTGCTGCTGTGAGAATATGATTAAGCATCCTCTGAGTATGAGATCTTAGGCCTTCTTTAGGCTTCCCCAACACATAAATCCAGGGGTCTAGTGGGATGTGTTTTAAAATTACCTTATGTATAAGATCCTGAATCAATTTCCAAAATGGATTGAGCTAAGGGGCAGAACCAGAAAATTTGCTCAATCGTATCCGCTTCCCCACAGTTTCTCCAACAATCTGGAGTGCCTGGATAAATTTTACATAATCTAGCAGGCGTCATATACCATTGAAACATTTTATATATGTTTTCCTTAGTTTGAGTGCATAAGGAAGTTTTACACGTATTAAGTCAGATGTCCTCCCAATCCGAAAGTTCCAATGGACCCTCTCATTTGGTTTCCCAATCTGTCATATATTTGTGTTTAGGGAAGGAAGGCAGTCCCGGAATCGAAACGAATGAGTATAACCTTGAGATCAGACCAGGTTCTCTATCCGGGTCTAAGAATAATTGTTCAAAGGAGGAATATGCAGGGAAGGGTCGGTTACCCAGTAATTTACGAGTACATGATCTGATCTGTAAATATTCATAAAATCTACAGGATAGATGTGGATACTTAGTGCATAGATCTGTAAAAGTAAGAACACAAGCAGGGGGCGAGTCAAAAAGATCATATAGGAAGACTGGTCCAGGAGCCGCAGAATCCCCTCTATATTTAGTTATTGAATTTTGTGGGAAAAGAGGGTTGCCTCTTATTCGCATTAATTTAGAGGGGGATTTGGACAGGTAATTAACGTGAGACCTATGCCAGAGATTCCAAGTGAATTTTACAGTATTAATCAATGGGGTCTTTACCTCTGTTAAATTTGAGAGGCTAGGAAAGGAACCTATGGTATAAGGGAAAACAGTTTCATCCTCCAACTCTGCCCACTTCGTTCTGATAGGATAGGAAAGCCATTCCGCCAGTTGGTGTACATGAGTGGCAAAATATAATTTAAACTGCGGAACTGAAAGGCCTCCTTGGGATCTTTCTGATTCCATTACCCGATGTGAGATCCTAGGCTTTCCTTTAGCCCAAATAAATCTCAGAACATCTATTTGAAGTTTGTGAAGGACCGAATAGGGGGATTGATATTGGCAAGGTCTCACAAAGATACAAGAATATCGGCAGGAGATTCATCTTGACTGAGTATATCCGTCCTATCCAATATGGTAAGCATCCCACCGATCTAAATCTTTCCTCAACTTGTTAAAAAGAGGGCCGAAGTTTACATTAGAGATCTTTATAGGTACTACTTAAATGTATTCCCAAATATTTAATATTATCCTTCTTCCACTTAAAATGAAAGTTATTCTGCAACGCCTGGAGGTCTCCCTGAGGTATATTCAATGGGAGAGCCTCTGTTTTCACTTGATTAATCTTAAACCCAGACAAAACCCCAAAATTGTCAGTTTAAATAAATTAGGGAGAGAAATAGAAGGGGATGAGAGTGTCAATAGTATGTCATTGGCGAAGAGGGATCATTTATATTCCCTCTTACCCATCTTCACCCCCGAAATATCCGATTAATTTCTCATAACTATTGCTAATGGTTCTATACATAACGTGAACAATAGGGGTGAAAAAGGGCATCCTTGTCGAGTTCCGTTCATAAGAGGGAACATTGTGGATTCTGTAAGAGGGACACAAACTTTAGCCTGTAAACCACAATAAAAAGACCACAATAAAAAAAAATCGCTGAGGAAGAGACCCGAGAATCCAAATTGTCGCAACACCTCAAATAAGTATGGCCATAAAACCCTATCGAAGGCCTTCTCTGCGTCCAACCCAAGAAGCAGAGAAGGCCTCCCCAAGGCTCCTACCCAGTCAATGATATTGATTGCACGTCTTGTATTGTCTCCCGCTTGGCGTTTTGTAATAAAACCGACTCGGCCCCCCATCGATGGAGGGTAATATCGGATTCAATCTATTCGCTAAAATTTTAGTATACATTTTCAAATCAGAGAGATGGGCCTGTAACTTCGCACATCCTGAGGGTCTTTTCCCTCATTATAGATCATAATATTTGAAGTGTTCATAGAGACCGGGATACGTTCACCCTTTAAGACAGAATTAAATATTTTGGACATATGAGGCGTAAGTATATCTGTACAATTTTTTATAGTAGGCGTATGAAAAACCATCGGATCCTGGAGTCTTCTTGGAGGGTTATGCTTTGATTACTTCTCGGATCTCACCCTCATCAACTGGTACATTTAAAATAGATAAGTTCCTCAGATAATTTAGGAATCCCCAATCCCTCTAGAAACCCCTTAATATTACTATACCCATTATTTTGTGTGACCGAGAGGTCCAAATTATAAAGATCTCTATAATATGATTCGAATGCCTTTGCTATATGAGAGGGGTCTGCAGACAAGTCCTTTCCTGTCAGCCATTGTATAAATCTCTTTAAAATTCCCTCAATTTTCTGGCCAGAATTGTGTGAGGTTTATTGCCTCTTTCATAAAACAATTGTTTTGTCCAAGCGAATGCTTTTCCCGCTCTACTGACCTGTAGGTCATATACCTTAGCTTTTGCCTCTTGCCATTTTCTATAGTTAAACAGAGAAGCAAAGGACCTATATCTGCTTTCTGCCTCCCTAGACAACCGTAACCTCCATTCATATAATGCTTTATCATTTCTTTTTTTCTGGACCGCTTGCCTTATTAATATCCCTCTAATGGTAGCCTTGTGAGCTTCCCAGAGCACCACAGGGTTAGAGACGGAGTTTTGATTATTATGGAAAAAATCCCTAATTTCCTGTCTAACCATTCCGTGAATCATCTCGTCCTTCAAAAGTGACTCGTTAAGGCGCCAATGAAAGGGGCCTCTAAATCTATGGTAACAATGCAAGTCCAGAGAGATTGGGGCATGGTCTGACCATGTTATATCGTGAATGTCTGTTTGTATAACCTTGCTGATGAAAATTTTGGATACGAAAAAGTAATCTACTAGAATGATCGTGGGGTGCAGAATAAAAAGTATACTGCCTCGACTCAGGGTGTCTCAATCTCCACATATCTACCAAGTGATTATCTCTAATCCATACCCGAAATTCTTTTGCTAAAGCATTTACTCTAGAAAAAGAGCCTTCGGAGGGGTTACAAGAGCGATCTTGTTGTGTAGAGAAAACTAAATTAAAGTCTCCCCCCAACAACCAACAATCTGCATTAAAAGACCAAAGCTTCTTTTGAACTCGATTAAGGAAGTGAATTTTTGTACATTGGGAACATACAAGTTACCTAGGATTACCTCAGTATGTGCCAAGACACCTTGAAGTAGTATGAAATAACTGAGGCCAGAAACCCACTAGGAGCGATTTGTAATCGCTAGAGATTTGAAAAAGCTCTTGCTAATGCAATGTTATGGGGGATTTTTATAAAATCACATCGCTCAAGTGGGATCACACCCATAGCATTACATTAGTAAGAGTTTTCAAATCGCAAACCGTTCAGAAAATCGCTCCTAGTGGGTTTCTGGCCTGAGGGTCAGAGTAAGACCGAGTGACTTTGAAAGGAATTCCCTCTTTTAGTAATATTGTGACCCCCCTTTCTTATTAGGACCTGAAGCGTAATAAATTGTAGGGAAATGTTTTGAGTATATTTTAGGGTGTTGAATAAATTTAAAATGGGTCTCTTGGACCAAGACAATGTCCGCTCTGTTTCTTCATGTTTTGATGTCTTGAATAAGGTATCCTTTGAAGAGAATACATACTTTCATGGTGCCAGGTACATTAATTTCAGTTTCCGAATTGGTGACCCGGTCAACCAGGCACATCACTTGCCTACAGGATGGTGTGCCTTCCATCTTGTCACTTGTCTATTTGTGCAGGGACAAGTCTAGGAATAAAGTTAGCAGCAGGAAAGATGCACACACATACTTTTGGAAGTGAGATACTGACTTAGTAAACCCTAAAAAAGGCTGGGATGTTGGAACACCAATCACACTTACTTGGATTTGGCTGCAATACCACCTCTGTCTGTTTCATCATTTTCTCTGTCCACTGTTTTGTGCTTTCAGCCTTGGTAAGGAGGTTTTCCAGGTGGGCATCGAGCTCTGTCTTCTCTGCCTGTCCCAGCTTTTCTTCTGTGAACTATTGGGACACAATCAAGACAAGGTTTTTATCTACAGGCCGATTCTCTTTCACACACAAAAAAATCTTAGTAAAAAGGAGACAACTGGTTTATGCCTGATGCTAAAACATTATTATTTAGTATTTATATAGCGCCGACATATTCCGCAGTGCTGTACAGAAAAATATATATCACTAACTGTCCCTCGGAGGAGCTCACAATCTAGTCCTTACCATAGTCGTGTCTATATTGTGTAGTGTATGTATTGTAGTCTAGGGCCAATTTAGGGGGGAAGCCAATTAACTTATCTGTATGTTTTTGGGATGTGAGAGGAAACTGGAGTGCCCGGAGGATACCCACGCAGACACGGGGAGAACATACAAACTCCTTGCAAATGTTGACCTGGCTGGGATTCGAACCGGGGGCCCAGCGATGCAAGGCAAGAGAGCTAACCACTATACCGCCGTGCTGCCCAACATTGTAAATTAAGTTGTACAGAGGAGAGGAAAAATAACATACTGTATTTCCAAACTAACACAATTATCAAAATGCTTAAAAAGTAACGTATGACTGGAAAATGAATGGAGCTGCCTTGTCTGCAATCACGAGTATAACTCGCTCGGCTGTGGACCATGTTATTAAGATTTTTCGGTTCAGAGAAACTGAAGAAAGACATTTTCAGACCCATACTACCATAGCACGTCTGCTACACTAGCACTGCTGTGTGCTATTATGTATAACAATTTCATGTATCAACAGCATTTGAAATCAGTGGATCTGAAAACAGATAAATGCACCCTGTATGTATTTAGAGAGTTTAGCGCAATTCCCCCTCATCTGTGACTAATCACCAGTGTAGTTTGATCTCTCAGCTGTTAGCTGAATGAATCGGCAGAGCAGCCAATTTGTAAACACAGGATGGTAACCCTACGTCTGCTTTCATGAAAGCAAGAAGTAGACAATGCAGATTTATTGCAGGATTTGTTGAAACTTAAAACAAGCAGACATATCTATACAACTAATTTAGTTATATATGCCAATTGTAGGCGGGGTCAGGGGAAAGGTCAACGACCTGAGACAATTAACTATACTCAACCATAGAGACACAAGAGCCACCTGACATAATTAATAGTATTAGAAAATAATACAAAATTGGCTAGAGAGGTACTGAATGAATGCAAATATCTTTATTAATCCCCAACCACAAAAATTAAAAACAATACAGCCAAACATGGGCCAAAAATCCCTAATATAACAAATGAATATAGAGCCTAATGCTAATAAAAATTAAACAAGGAAAATATATATCTCGCCTTATTGCAGGATTTGTATCAGCTGTAATGCTGGGCATACACTGCTCGATTTTGCGCCGATCGGTTTTTGCGTTCGATTCTCCAATCTTCTGCTCGTTTTTCTTATCTTTTCCCATTGTCCTCCATGCAAAATTGAGCGCGGAAACGATCGGGCGGGAGATCGGACATGTTGGAAATTATCTATTGAGCCATCCAAATGGCTCAGAATCAAGCAGTGTATTCCCAGCATAACAAATATTTTTCTTTAAAGGCTATTATGCTGATGCTTATCTTTTAGAGCAGAGAGGAAGTTCTGAGTTTAGGTCCACTTTAATCACTACCCGCCTATGCACCTTTTTAAAACATCCTGTTGGTCCCTGGTAACTAACCACAGGCCGATTTAAAACATCCCCCCCACTGTCCCACTTACTTACTGTCGGAAACTGCAGAGCCAAGATTCGTGAAATGGATGAAGACTTCCCTGAACCAATCAAAGTGCCCATAAGGAAAGATCAAGGCTTCAACGAGAAGCCAACGATCTTTGTGTAAGTACACTGTCTCTGTCTCACAGAGTGGTAAAAAAAAAAAAAAAAAAAAAAAATACATACAAAACATTTTACACTACATTTACATACCATAAATTAAATAAAAATAAATACCTCCTCTTCTCCCTCCCCCCCTTAATTGTTACCAAAATAACACTTAAAAAAAAAAAGCTCTTTACTATGTATAGCTTGAGAGTATATTGCAATTACAGTATATTTGTATATATGGGGTTGTAATTAGTGACGGGCGCAAAACTGAAAAAAAAAATGCACCTTTATTTCCAAAGAAACTATTGTCGTCATACATTGTACTAGGGACATAAATTAAATGTTGCAATAACTGGGACAAATGGGCAAATAAATACGTGGGTTTTATTTACAGAAGCACATTTTATTTTAAAACTATAATGGCCAAAAACTGAGAACTAATGAATTTTCTCAATGTTTTTCTTATTCCTGCTAAAATGCATTTTGAATAAAAATTCTTAGCATAATGTACCACCGAAAGAAAGTCTAATTGGTGGCAAAAAACAAAAACAAAGTATAGATCGTTTTGTTGTGAAAATTAGTGATAAAGTTATTGGCGAATGAAAGGGAGGAGTGCTCACAGGTGAGAATTGCTCTGGTCCGTTAGGGTAAAAACCCCTGAGGGTGAAGTGGTTAAAGAGATTCTACCACTGATGTAAAAGTTCTTTACATGAAAGATGCCCACACAAAAATTTTTCCAGTTTGATTCTTTGAAGATTTAATCATTTTGATCGAATCGGATTAGGAACTGATTCATTCAAATGTTTGATTTGGTCAATTTTGACCAAAAATTGCTTGAAAGTATAAACTGGACAGGATGGAAAATCTAGGTTGATTGGGGCAGGGCAAGAGCTGCAGACGATCGATAGTCCATAGTGTTGCACTGAATCGGAACAGTGCCGGACTGGAATCTATTAAAAGAACGATGTGCTGTGTGTGGTAGGAATCCATTCCTTTCTAAAAGGAATCAATCATTTGGAGCATTGGGTGCAAATCTATAAGGCTATGGCAAGCTTTATTGTGGCGAATAGATGGGATGAGTAAATGAACAATGTACCTAGGGCTGGGTTCAGGCAGATGGCTGCCTGCATCCTTCACATCATTTAGCGTGGGGGTCCCACAGTGAGATGGAAGCATTTATCTCAAAGCGTTTACCTTCAATTACTGGTTTTTGTGCAAGTGTCGCGGCTGAAATGCGGCGCAACGATGGAACAAGAACCTTGGAAGCAGAAAAGTATTTAGCATGAGCTAAATGAGACACCAGCAGCTGGCCGTCTGAAGCGGCCCTTACAATGAACGGAAACAAAACTGGTCAGTTTGCCTTTCACTGGATCAGCTATGCCAAGGTTTTGCAGATGTGTGTTAAACGCAAAAGTAATATCACAGTTAATCACTACTGGAAATTCAATGTATGGCAAAATCTTATGTACAAATCATGTGGGTGGAAGAATTATGAACGAGGTAACAAGCAGCATGATAAATTCCCACCATCCAATTTGACATGAAACTCTCCCCCCAGCAAAAAGGTTATTTTTCATGATCTTATTTACCTAAAAGTTTGCCTCTTGAGGTGGTCTGCATCACAGGTTAGTGACAGTGTGCTATTATCTCTATAGAGTCAGTAAGTGGCTTATGCATCCACTTCAGTGTTCTCCCCCGGATCTTTTAGCTGGGTGCTCCACCCGGCTGGTTTTGGTGAGCACCTGGCTGTCATCGGCTGACCTCCTCCTCCACTGTAAGCAGAGAGACGCCGGTCCTACATTCTCATCTCACCCGGCTACTTTTTCATGCCCCCGGCTGGAAAAAGAATTCTGATAACACTGCACTTCAATAACCACTATTACCACTGATGACTTAACTAACCGACCAACAGAGAAATGCATCTCTGGAAAGAGACAATATGTATAAAGGGGGAACTGAAGGGAGAGGCATATGGAGGCTGCCATGTTTTTCCTTTTAAGCAATACCAGTTACCTGGCAACCTGCTGATCCTCTGCCTCTAATACTTTCAGCCATAGACCCCGAACAAGCATGCAGCAGATCAGGTGTTTCTGATATTATTGTCAGATCTGACAAGATTAGCTGCATGCTTGTTTCTGATGTTATTCAGAAACTACTGCAGCCAAACAGATCAGCAAGGCTGCCAGGCAACTGTTTATCTATACAAGGAAATAAATACTGAAGCCTCCATAGCCTTCTCACTACAGTAATCTTTTAAAAAATCCGCCTTGGGCTACTACGTGACCAGGAGCAGTCTGTGCATGCAAGCTTTTGGAGGGGCACAGTGGCCAAGTGCAGTGGGTCAGGAGGAAACCGAGGGACTCGTCAGGCTACTGGTGGCTGGAAGAAGCCCCTAGGTGAGTAAGGATTCCACGACTTCAACTCACACACTCCCCCCCCCCCCCCCCCCCGTACATTTTTTAATCCTGCTCTGAGCAAAAGAAGAAAAATACACTTATTAAACCAGAATAAAATAAGTTAGCTGGACTTTAAATTTGGTCAGGGACTGTGAAGCAGGAGGCTAAGTTTAATACACGCTCACATGACGTTGTCTGTCTGTTTACATATCTAATGGACAGCAGGTCATGGGGCAGTCAGTGTAGCGGAAAAGTAGTCTGGAAAACAGACAGCAATGCAGCGCTGCATTTCCTACGTTCTGCTCCTCAGCAAAGATTTCCCTGAATATTCACTAAGAAGCATGAACTGGCTTTCTTGCTGTAAGGGTCGGTGCACATTTGTTTTAAAAACGTATCCGTGGCTCTGTTTTGGGGCCCGGATCAAAACTGGAGCCACGGATGCAATGTTCAAAAATAGAGAGAGAGTTCACCCTGTTAAACGGATCCACGGGCGATCCGTGCTGAAAAACTGAATGTAGGGTCCAGATCGGCAACATTTTCACAGACCCTGATTGCTTCCAGATACACGGAGGGGTAGCGAAAGGCAAAAACTGATCTCCCTCTACACAGGCTATTCTTGCACACAAAATGGAGGGAGATCCGCACAGCCTACTGCCTGCTTCTCCCCTTCACCCAAATAGGTCTCCCCCAGGTAGCCTGAGGGGGTAGCAGCCAGGAAGGAGGTAGCAGGCACAGCGGGGGGCTATGTCCCTGCTCCCCCTCCAGCTATGTGCAGCAAAAATTTAGAGAGCGTGAGAGGGGAAGTTTACCTTTCTTCCTCTAATCGCCGTGTGACTTCCGGCTATGCCACCCACTAGAGGGCAGCACTGCAGGAAGTCACGGAGAGCAGAGGAAGTAAGGTGCTTCCCTACTTGCTCGCTTACTTTTGCTGCACATAGCTGGAGGGGGGAGTGGGGATGGGAGGACCCAGACGAGGGGGGAGGCAATACCCCTCCCAGCCACTGTGCCCGCTACCCCCCTCCCCTGGCTGCTACCCCCCTCAGGCTACCTGGGGGACACCTATTGGGGTCCTGTCTGCTACCCCCTAAGCTATCTGTTTTTTGGGGAAGGAAAAAAGAAAGCAAATGGATCAAAAACATTTTCTGTAAAAGGGCAGCACGGATCAGTTTGTGTTCCAGTTTCTGAAAACGGGTGCCCGGACCACAGACTGGGTTCTGCAACCGGGTCTAGTCTAGTGTGGACCGGCCCTTACAAAGTGGAAATAGTTTATTCATCTTGGCATTTGGTAAAAAGTAAGCAGGTGGCCTGTTGTGCTGCATCAGACAAGCTACACTTAGGAGGCTAACAATACCAGCAGGACAAGACAAAACAGAAAGTTACACAGAAGCTATATCTACTCAGGCATCTAAAATAACTGAAGAGGCCAGAAGGGAATTTTTCAGTGGCGACGCCTTACCAGTCGTGATTTATGTAACATGTACTGAAATCTCACACCATAAAAAGGAGGGGGAAAAAACAAAAACCGTAAAAACCATGTGATTGACAATGTCATTACTGACTAGTAAATGCTATTTGCCTGGCCAGCAGCTGTACTGCTCCTCTGCCTGGGATACCTCACAAGGCCAGTTCAAACTAGACATGGGCTTCTGCCTCCATTGTGAATATGCTGCCAGTTATCAAATAAAGAAAATAACTGCAGCAGGATTTTTCTGCAATGGGCAATGAACTGGCTCACAGAAAAGACACTGCAGTCTTCCAGTCACAAAGCAGGGCAGCGGATGTATGGTACCAGCACCTACCTATGGAGAGGAGGAAGGTTCTGGATTCCATAGAGCCTTCCCAGTCCTCTCTCCATGCCTTTGGCCCACCGCTTACCTACGGTTAAAGTCCACAGCTTTGGGACTCCTTAGAAGCACTAAAGTTCCCAAGTGCTTCCAAAGACCTTCTCTAATTCAGCCAGTTGTGCTCTTCTGCGCATGCGCAACAGGGGCGTGTGGCCAAGCATGTGCAGAAGGGAAAAATTGGCTGAAATAGCGGAGACCAGGGGAGAATGGAGCAGCCGGGAGGACGGCGAGGGAGCCCAGGGACCACATGGGGCTGGGGGAAGCCCCAGGTAAGTTTAAATACTGCTGTACCTGCAAACTCTGGTACACTTTAAACTGTAGCCAAGGCGGAATATGCACAATGATTGAGAGACAGAGGTACGTTAATCACATACCTCGGTGTTCCGGATCTTTTGTGTGTGCCCCCCAGCTGCTGTATGTCCCCCCCCCCCCTTCCAAAAGTACTGACACAGAAGCTTGCCGGCAGATAGCTAACTGAAAGGTCGTCCTTTTTACAAGAGGAACGACTTCAGAACGCTCACTCAGGCATCAGGAACACCTGTTCACAGCCTCTTGGTGCCCCATCACTAGCTCTCCCCGCCGATTCTCCTCCTCTCCATGGAGAAGAACAAAGCTAAGCTGCAGTGCCGTGACCCCAGGGATGTAACCACTTTAGTGGATACTGTGAAAAAGCCCCAAAAGACCACTAAAAATGCATGGACATGCCTTCAATAGAAATATATTATATACATATACATATACATATACATATACATATATATATATACACACACACATACATACATACATACATATATATATATATATATACACACACACATACATACACATACATACATACACAAAAACTAAATCTCAACAAACCTTATCAAATCATCTCTGAATACAGTAGTTTAGGTATCTGTGTGGAACAGGCATATCTGTGACTGCTCTGGTGTTTCTCAGTGCACTGCACAGCAGCTATGCAGGTTTTACTGAAAAAGTATGTCTTGTATAGCTGTGTCAGCTGTTCAAGAGATGGAAGTGGTGATGCACCAGATGTTGTAAACACACAGCCAGAATCCCTCCAGATATCTCACCTCCCAGCAGAATGACTGGTATTGAAGGTTACACAGTGAAGCAATCAGGGAGAGAAGGGATTCAGTAAGTTTTACTTTCTCTTTTGTGAAGAGTTAGAAACCAGTGACACTAAAGGTGCATACACACATCAGACTATAGTCTTTGGAAAATGAAAGATCACAGACCAATCTTACCACCCTTCATGTAGTATGAGAGCCATACTCTACACAGTCTTTTCTATGGAGCTGAACTCCACATCAGAAAAAAATCTTTGCAAGATGCTGCACACACAGATGCTGTACAGACACAAAAGATCAGTATCTGCAAAAGATCTGTTCCTGCCAAAAATCCATTCCTGCAAATTGCAATGAAAGTCGATGAGATCTGCAGATCATCATACACACATGATTAAACTGACATTCATCTGCAGATCAAGCAGTCATCTGCAGATCTGAAAATCTATCCTGGTGGATCTGATCTGCAGATGAATGTCAGTTAAATCATGTGTGTATGATAATCTGCAGATCTCATAGACTATCATTGCAATTTGCAGGAATGGATTTTTGGCAGGAACAGATCTTTTGCAGATACTGATCTTTTGTGTCTGTACAGCATCTGTGTGTGCAGCATCTTGCAAAGATTTTTTTCTGATGTGGAGTTCAGCTCCATAGAAAAGACTGTGTAGAGTATGGCTCTCATACTACATGAAGGGTGGTAAGATTGGTCTGTGATCTTTCATTTTCCAAAGACTATAGTCTGATGTGTGTATGAGCCTTTTGGCTCTGCAGATGATTGTCAGATATGCAGATGAATGTCTGTTAAACAAGGTGTGTATGAGATCTGCAGATATCACAGACTATGAATGCATTTTGCAGGAATGGATCTTTTTCAGGAGCTGATCTTTTGCAGATACCGATCTGTTGAATGTGTACAGCATCTTTGTGTACATCATGCAAATATTTTACCTGATGGGGAGTTCAGCTCAATAGAATAGACTGTGTACAGTATGGCTTTCATACTACATGGAATGGGGTAAAATTGGTCTGTAATCTTGCCTTTTCCTAAGACTCTTATCTCAAGTGTGTATGTAGCCTTAGGGTAGGAACACACTAGGCAGCATCACATATGCGTTTTCCATAGCACATACTGGAAAACGCATATGTGATTCTGCGTAGTATGTTCCCACCCTAAAAATCACCATATACTGATCAATCTATGTCCAATTTTTTTTTTTTATCAGAAGTTTGTTGATGGGTCAGCGCTCCACACACTGGAAACGTTATCTAAGAGATTGGCGCTGTCAAACTGTTCAGTAAGCGAGTCACAACGTCAACTCTCTTCTCCCCTCCCCCAAGCTGATGAGGTGCACGTTTAGAAATCCTGAATCAATTAAAACATAACTGAAATGCATTCATTCTTTCCAAATGGAGTAACATTTTCAAGATGCAAACTGAAGATGAAAGAAAATGGCATTCAGTTACAAAACTGTATAATGAGAAGTGATGACATGTATTCTATAGCTTTTTGTACAAATGTGGACTGAACCTTTAAAGTGACACTGAAGTGGGATTAGCGACGGCAATAGAGACACAGAGGCATGTGATTGTGCACAGAACATGCCTCTGTGTCCTCTTAACCAATTACCAGCGGTCTCTGCCCCCAGAGACTGCTGGTACAATAACGACGGAATACCGACGAATCGCCGCATATACCCGCTGCAACCGCTGTCCACGTTGCAATCCTCAGGACACCCCGTCTCTATGACGGCAGAGTCACGTGAGCCAGTCAGAAGCCGCTTTCATTGCCTCCTGACCGTGTCCATCAATGTAAGGCTATGGGAGTTGCTTACATTGATACACGCCAGGAGCCAATGAAATCTGCTCCTGACCGGCTCACATGGCTCTGCAATCGTAGAGACAGGCAGAGCAAGTGAGCTGCGACGGGAGACAGTGGTGCGATCGGCGGGAGCGACAAAAACTGCGGATGCGCGCTGCGGCAGTGAATTGGAATCTAGGCCCTGGCAGCCAGGTAGCCATCAAAACAGGGCGTAGATCTCAATTAGCTTGATCCTTAAGTAGTTGAGATTTAAAAAAAAAAAAAAAAAAAAAAAAAAAAAAAAAAAAAAAACCTGCCTCGGGTTCTCTTTAAAGCGGACCCAAACCAAACATTTTTTTAATTAAAAATATTTAGTTGCACCACTCTGACACATACAAAGCTAAATAAACACTCCTTCAAACCTATGAGCATTTCAGTGCATGCTTTTCACCCTTCTCTTTTCATAACTAGGGTTATACTGGGGGCAGCCATTAGCAATTCCTCCATTGCCGGACACCATCTACTCCAGCAGTTTGCCGGAAAAATGCCGGCAATTTGAAAGGAAGGGAGGGGTTCCTCCAATAAATGTAAAATATTTTATATTTGTCATCATGCCGTTGAAAAAAGGCTGCTATTTATTATTATAATTTAGAAAATAGATTCTATTTCTGAAATCTTGTATTTTTAATTTGGGTCCACTTTAAGTCTTCCTATACTGGAGACAATATGAGACTTATATGTGCTACTAATGTTCTATTTCTTACCTGTAGTACACATACAAATCATTATATAAATCACTTTATTTTCCCTTCAGAGTCCCTTTAAAGATTGAAGCAAACCTGAAGTGAATTTATAAGATAAATTTGTATGTGTAGTACTAATGATAAAAATCTAATTTTGTAACATAGAACTTAGTTTCATATTTTTATTTTCAGTTTAATGGCTTCACTTTTAAGACTGCATTCTTCACAGCGGTGATACTTTCAAGTCTTTGTTGAGCCAAACAAAAAAAAAACAAAAAAAAAAAAAACACACCTTTTGAACTTTTTAGCACTAAAACCTTATCGGCTTATCCTTTCTAGACCGCATACACTTAACTTCTACATACTTTTTAGGAAACCCATTGAATTTGACAAGCGATTCCACAGGTTCATTTGGATAGCTAACCAGTCACATTTTATCACATTTGCTGTACTGGAAAACAGAACGGGACTTCAGACCACTTAGTAGGACTAGTACTAGGCCTGTACCATTTTAGGAAAAAATTGAATCGAGCGATTTCTGTCCAAAATCATGATTTCAATTCGATACCCGATTTCCTTCTAATCAAGCTTTGTTCCCCCTCTGTCTCGTGTCTTTCTTCATGCACCATCTGTGTCTCTTTGTGGCCCCTTTGGCTCTCTCTCTGTACCCACTCTGGGTCTCTCTCTGTACGTCCTCTGTCCCCCAAGCTGCAGCAGTGCTGGATATACCTTCTAGCACAAGTCCAGCGATGCCAGTCTATCCACTTCTCTTGCAGGATCTAATGCACAGCATATTTCCTGTATGTCTTGTGACTTTGGGGGGGGGTAGGGAAAGGAAGTATGAAGCCACTTCTTCAAATTCCCCTATGAGGAAATTACTTCATCACGATACTCGCCGCTTTGACGATTCCGAAACCATGATCTTGGTGATCGCGATTTTGGTTTAAATTCGATTTATAGTTCAGGCCTAACTAGTACTATATGTACCTATGTTTATCTCATATCACTTCAGGTACACATTAAACATAGTAGGGCGTGGCGAGAAACACTATTCGATTTCCTTGCCCCTCTCCAAAAACAGAAATGGTGGCAGTGCACCACTGAATGTAGTTGCCATGGCGTTAGTCCTGTTAGTTAGTAAATAAATTGCTGGTCAGACGTCAAAGAGCTGGGTGCAGTGTCCAGTTAAATGCACTGTGAGAAGAAGACAGTGGCTGACTTATTAATCAAGTTGTCATATTAAAACAAGCCGAGTTCCATCACAGCAAATAACCACCGTGACATAAGACAAGTAGCACCATTGTCCCCGATGCTTTCTACCATCATTTCTCAACCTGTGGCTGTATAACATCTACCTGCAAGCAAAGGCCGGTATAAAACAAGAATTCAATATTTGCATATGGTCTGAAGATAAAAAAAGTGTCAGATTGTTCCTACATAAAATTTTCCTGGTTATTCACTTCTCAACCTGATATATAACAGATATAAAACCTTGCAAGTCTGAACCAAAATCTTATTTATACAAACTGTAAACTGTGAGGCTAACAGATGCCAGCAGAGCTATATAAACAAAGCACAGACTACAGCAAAAATAATTCCTAACTAATGCCTCTACTGTGCAAAACATCCAAACTGGAGATACTACAGATACATTTAAAGGGAACCTAAAGTGAGAGGGATATGGAGGCTGCCATATTTATTTCCATTTAAAACAATATCAGTTTCCAGGCAGTCCTGCTGATCATTCTGGTATCAGTAGTGTCCGAATCACACATCTGAAACAAGCATGCAGCTAATCTTGTCAAACATCTGATGTGCATACTTGTTCAGGATCTATGGCTAAATGTGTCAGAGGCAGATGATCAGAAGGACAACCAAGCAATTTGTATTGTTTTTAAATAAATAGGTCAGCCTCCATATTTCTCTTACTTCACGTTCCCTTTACAGAGGAGAAACAAATTCCCCTGCAAACCAACTATATCAACGGAAGGACCGTTAGCAAACTATAATGCAGATTCTTAGGCAAGTGAGAACATACATTATTGTGAAAGTAGCAGCTGGAAATACCCTTCACTTCTGAAAAGTAAACCGGAATTGGAAAGAACCTGATGAGATAAATATTTGTCATCATTGTTGATTTGTTATTGTCAGAGGCTGGTGATGGCAGGCACGAAGAATGAATTTAAAGTGTACCTGAATGGAAAAAACTGCCCTAAATGAGTACTCACCTCTGTAGAGGGCCCCTGTGTATAAGCCAGAGGCTTCCCTTGTCCTCCTTAAATCCATCAATCCAGCACTTGGACCACCCAGAACCTCACTAAGGGCTTTGTCGAGCGGTGTGCATGGCCATTCTCCCATCAATGAACAAGGAATGTAAGCACGGCTGCAAACTTCCAGAGGGTCCAGCGCTAGATCGGTTGTCTCGAGGAGGATGTGAGAAGCCTCTGGAGGATTTCCATTTCTGTTGGTAGGTACATACGCTGCTCTACTTCCAGCCGAGTGGCCTGTTCTATTCTACCGAGAGGAGAGGGGGAGCTCCACTGCACAATCTTAACAATAACAGAGTTAGGGCTTAGCCACAATGTTTTTTATACCAATTTTGCCACTAAACCCCAAGAGCTTTTCAAAGGGACCTCAAAGAATGTGATTTTGGACCCTGCATTCCCTGAATGAACACTCTGAAAATGCTGCAGGCACAAATTAAATTTCTTCAAATCACCATCACTCCTGTGGAATCAAGGTCATTGAGTTACATTAGCGAATCGCTGACGATTCCTAGAATGCGCAAATTGTGGCAGAAAGCAACAAAAACTGTTTCACTAAAAGAGCTCCTCAGGGGGGGGGGGGGGGGATTTAAAGAGAACCCGAGGTGGGTTTGATGAATGTTATCTGCATACAGAGGCTGGATCTGCCTATACAGCCCAGCCTCTGTTGCTATCCCAAACCCCCCTAAGGTCCCCCTGCACTCTGCAATCCCTCATAAATCACAGCCACGCTGCTGACAAACAGCTTGTCAGAGCTGGCTGTGTTTATCTCTATAGTGTCAGTCTGCTGCTCTCCCCGCCTCCTGCAGAACTCCAGTCCCCGCCTGCATCCCTTTCCTCCCTGCTGATTGGAGGGAAGGGACGGGGCAGGGACCGGAGCTATGCAGGAGGCGGGGGAGCAGCCGAGACTGACACTACAGATGTAAACACAGCCTCACAGCGTGGCTGTGATTTATGAGGGATTGCAGAGTGCAGGGGGACCTTAGTGGGGTTTGGGATAGCAACAGAGGCTGGGCTGTATAGGCAGATCCAGCCTCTGTATGCAGATACCATTCTTTAAACACACCTCGGGTTCTCTTTAAGCAACAACTTATTCTAGAAACAGGCTTCAAATACCCACTGACACATAAAAGCTCCCTACAGCCTTTAATACAGTAGACAACCATGAAACAGCGCCCTGTCAATATAACCCATTAGCCACATAATGTGCAGGTTTACATCAGGTGACTCATGTCATTGTAAACTGTGTTTAGTATCTCCGGCAACCTCAGTGGCACATCATGTGTTAAACATTTAAATAATGTGACATTATGGTATGTGACTGGAACAGGAAGGATAACTTCTGTTTCCATTTGCACCTGTGAGCGGGAAGATTCCTTTTTACCCTTCTAAAAACAAGTTTGACGTTCCCTTTAAGTTGGCTGATGGTGTAATGGTTAAGGGCTCTGCCTCTGACACAGGAGACCAGGGTTCGAATCTCGGCTCTGCCTGTTCAGTAAGCCAGCACTAATTCAGTAGGAGACCTTTGGCAAGTCTCCCTTACACTGCTACTGCCAATAGAGCGCGCCCTACTGGCTGCTGCTCTGCTCTGGCGCTTTGAGTCCGCAAGGAGAAAAACGCAATATAAATGTTATTTGTCTTGTCTTGTCTTCTACCAGATCCCCCCCCCCCCCCCCCCCCAAAAAAAAAAAAAAATAGGTTGTGAATATTTCACACATGCACACAAAAATCAGCTTGTATAGTCAGTGGGTCTTATCTAGACTGGATAAATCACAGCATCTTTACAACAGGTTGTTGATACTAGATACAATTTTCCAACATATTGAGCGTGGCTCCACTATGGATGAGTGAGGTCTAGATAAATCGGTGGCAAGATAAGCATTAATGATGAATGTGGGTATCATAAGGTAAGACACAGTTTATAACCCGCAGTATTTAAAGTATACTTAACACCCAGGTGCTCCTATGTGCAGTAAACTTCTCAAATGACCCCCCCCCCCCCCCCCCAAGAAGGTTCACAAACTGTGTGGGCAGCGTACATTCACTTACTCCATAGCTTACTTGGCCCCTGCAATGTATGCTGGTAGATGTAGTACATTAATGTGGATACATCTTTCGGTCAGGAGTAATCACATCAATGAACTACATCTCCTGGCATGCATTGCAGCGACCGGGGATGTGCAACATTAACAGCACTTCAACCTGGAGCACAGGGACAGAGAAGATGGATGCCTCCATATGGATGGGAAGATACTGAGCAGTCCCCTGTAAATAAAGGCTTGCTGCCCCACTAAAAGCCCACACAGTTTACAAATCTCCCTCAGGGGAGGTTAGTTTAAAATGTAAGTGCAAAGTTAAAATAAGTTTGACGTTCCCTTTAAGTATCTGCTTATTTACCTTTTCGGTGAAAATATGAAGTTAATGTGATGTCTTTTTCCCTTCACTTTCACTGGTTGGTGGTGCCATCAGGGTGGCTGCTCCCACCTAAACAGGAAATATGAGGCTCGATTTCCATCTGCAGTCAGACCACATGCGGCCAGTGTAGTTTCCGCTCCGATGGTCCGCTATGTGGTTTGGCTGTGGCCCGAAGCCGAACAGTTTCCTTTATCGGCTATATGAGGAACGCATCCACCAGCCTGGGATTATTGTGGACTGCACAGAAATGTGGCCCACTTACCGCAATGGCTCCATCACAGACCGACAAGGCTATATATAAAATGAGACTATGCTATGGCTGCAGAGCTGGCAACAAAGAGCCAATGACTCAGGAGAAGGAGGAGGTGGACTGGATCAGATGTGCTTAAAAGGAGAAAAAGGCTGCCACCCCTCATAGCTCCTCCCTAACTAATATGGGTGAGAATAGGATAAGGTTTGAGTTTCCTGTCCAGTAAAATTGCAGTATCATCTCAACATGAAGAGAAGCTACAGAAGTCATCTGAGTGCATTTAATATATTTCTAGAAATAAAGTACAGACATAGAATGCACAAAGCATTGTGCACTGCGAATTACAAATTTACATTGCAAAACGGGTGGCTAAATTAGAGCTTTAAGGTGTGCTGACCTAAATAAGCTTTTAAGATCATATCAGTGGTTACTGAATGTCTTGTAAATTACTGGTTGTACAAACAATTCTGTGCATGCACCTGCAGCGTAAACTTTTATAGTTTGTACTCTGATTTAACACAGGTAAAACACTGCTCCAGCCCACTGCTGTGAGAGCTACTTTGCTACTTAACCTCCTAGGCGTTACAGACGAGCTCAGCTCATCCAGTAACGCCGCAGTGCATTGCTCAGGCCCTGGTGGGCCGATTTGCATATTTGTTTTTCAAACACGCAGCTAGCACTTTGCTCCGCCGCGAAAGAGGGCCCCCCCTGGCCAGGCTGCGCTATGGGGTGGACCGGGACTACCCCTGTCGATGACATCATTCCGATCGTCGCCATGACGACGGGGGAAGCCCATACAGGAAATCCCGTTCAGAAGGGGGGGAAAGAATGTAGCTAGCGCTGGGCTGATATATTGGGGTGATGATGAAATGTACGATAATATGCAGAATATCGCTCCCGTATTTTTCATTTTTCTGGCTGTGTCACATGGGTATGTCAGCCAGTCTGGCTTTAACCCCCCTGGCGGTTTGCAAAAAATCCGCCAGGGGGCAGCAAATTTTTTTTTTTTTTTTTTTTTTTTTTTCATGTAGCGAGACAAAGTCTCGCTACATGATAGCCGCTGCTCAGCGGCATCCCCCCAGCCCCTCAAAGAACGGGATCTCCTGGAGGGCTTCCCCCGTCGCCATGGCGACGGGCGGGATGACGTCACCGACGTCATCGACGTCGTGATGTCAGAGGGGACTCCGATCTGCCCCATAGCGCTGCCTGGCACTGATTGGCCAGGCAGCGCACGGGGTCTGGGGGGGGCGGCCGCGGCGAGAGGAATTGCGGCGGATCGGCGGGTAGCGGCGGCGATCAGATGCTACACGCAGCTAGCAAAGTGCTAGCTGCGTGTAGCAAAAAAAAAATTATGCAAATCGGCCCAGCGGGGCCTGAGCGGTGCCTCCCGGCGGCATAGCCCGTGCTCAGCACGGGCTTACCGCCAGGGAGGTTAAAGGTATTGGCAGCTAGCTTCATGGAAGTGGTGTGTTGTGTGTTGTGTGTTGTGTGTTGTGTGAATAGACCTACATTTGCATTGAATTCCTCTGGAAGCAGGGAGCCTGGACATTAGCATACGGTTCCTCTGGACAGCCAGGAACAGGTAATTAGGTTCCCTTTTGTCTGGCATCCTGCAAATGTGGTGCATTGCTTTGATCTTTTGTATTAAGGTAAACAGCTGCCTGTTGGTCAAGTCTGCCAAGTTCAAAGTGGACAGGAAAATACTTGAAATTCACATGTCACAGCTAGCCCAGGTGTGACAGGGGGCTCGGCAGACCGTGATGTCACAAACGGGGAAATTGCGTTAGATTGTGGGACTTGTACCCTCAGGCCCCAAATGGGCCTATAAGAACCTGCACAGGTCCTTCACAACTGGTAGCTCTCTGGAGATAGCAAAGACGCTAGGGCTAACCTGGTTTCTGACCAGACCGCGTGCTCCACGCAAACAACGCCCAGATCTATACGCTGGTAACATTTTTCCCTCTTATTTTGCAACTTGTTTTGTGTGTACCATTGTAACCTTTATTTTGTAACTTTTTACTTTGTTTTTTTGTACATCTTTTGTATATATTATTTTCTGCATTGTTCCACTTTTTTCCTGGAATATTAAATCGTTATTTAATAAGTTTGACTTCTGCTGTACTAAACAAACACTCATAGCCTAGAAGAGACTGAGGTGTAACTGTGTAGTCCATGCCTGATTGTATGACTGAGCAACACTACCGTATAAGATTGTAATTGCATTGTGTGTATGGGGCACTTCTGCGCTCGACAGCAGAGTGGGAAGTCTAGAAGTCAGAAACGCGTTAGCTCTCATGCTGCCTTATTTTTTGCTATTTTTAAGATGATTCAATAAAATGATTTGATTTTACTTCACGGAAGGTGTGCGGAAGAATCTTTTGAACATGTAGCTAGCCCTATGTAAAGCTATAATGGCTGTAGCTTTTTGTCCATGTAGGATACAAATAGCAGCTCGACTAAATACCAATAACGTGGTACCCAGGGTATAGAATGTCTCAATCGGCACACTGCAGGCAGTATATTGTTTGTTCCCTGCATATGCTGATAGTCTCTGGGCCACACACAAGTCAGCAATGTACTTTAGTCAAGGAGCTCACAAATACGTATCATTAGGGTAGTCAAAAGATGAGGGAAACGGGGAGTGCTATACAAATATATACAGTGTCACATAATCAAAGTGCTCGACTTGATACATCTATAAAAGATTTCTTCAGGAGCAAGGTACAGTGAATCAGATATACATAAGCCCCCAACCACATCAAAAAAAAAAACAAAAAAAAAAAACCCAGCATAATGTTCAAGTCAGAGATGATAGAGAATACAGGAGGGGGATTTCGAGATCAATAGAAACCGGCCATTATAATACAGGGGCTATGTATATCACAGAAAGCTTGTTAGTGCAAAATCCTCATTTAGCCCTTTGGGGACCAGAGTGTCCAATCTTAATATCCATTCTGCTCTCATAGTGGATAGTAGTCTATCAAGATTACCCTCCAGTTTCCACTGTTGGATGCCCCAAAACACAATCTGCCTGACATCCGACACGCTTTTCTCCTTCATATGGCGGGCCACAGTAGTCTCCTTTTAATGGTCAATGTCTCCCATATGCTCAAGTACTCTTTCTTTCAGGGGTCTTGTCAATGCACAGTTTATTACATGTTTACTACACAGACAAAAAGATACGGCCATTATAGGTTACATAGGGCTAGCTACACCCTACTAGAAACTGTGTGTGTGTGTGTGTGTGTGTGTGTGTGTGTGTGTGTGTGTGTGTGTGTGTGTGTGTGTGTGTGTGTGTGTGTGTGTGTGTGTGTGTGTGTGTGTGTGTGTGTGTGTGTGTGTGTGTGTGTGTGTGTGTGTGTGTGTGTGTGTGTGTGTGTGTGTGTGTGTGTGTGTGTGTGTGTGTGTGTGTGTGTGTGTGTGTGTGTGTGTGTGTGTGTGTGTGTGTGTGTGTGACCCATCTATACTGGTAACCTACTCATTTGAGATGCATACTCAATGTTTTTATTAAATGTTTAATAAAGAGTGACCAATTACGTTATAATTGTGGCTAATATGTCCACAACTTACTGTGTGCATTTAGGGCTATTGGGGTCAATCGTGGCCCACGTGTAGCAAAACATGTACTGTTGGTGGGCCTTGAGGATAGGCTTGGGGAACTCTGCTATAGAGCCTTCCCGTTCCTCTCACAAATTCCTTGTTCCACCGCTGGCTCCCCTGTAGCAGTATTTGACCAAATTGGTCAAATACAGCTTTCTGCCGCAGAATGGGGGTTCTGAAGTCTTCAAGAACCCGAGTGCTCCTGAAGACGGCTGGCTCCGTACTGTGCAAGCATGCTCTCTCTCGCGCTCACACAGGCGCAGTATGCTCTCAAAGATTTCTGAAGTCCCCTGCAGCGGGGGATTCAAACATGGGAGCTGCCACAGCAACAAGCAGACCATGGGAGGGGCGGGAAGGCTCTATAGGACCCAGGGCCTTCAATCTCCTTAGGCAAGTATCTGGCTGATTTTTTTTCAAGTTCCCATTGACTTTAAAGAGTACCAGTTTCCTGGTAGTCCTGCTGATCTCTTTGGCTGCAGTAGTCTGAATCACAAACCTGAAACAAGCATGTGGCTAATCCAGTCAGAAACACCTGATCTCCGTGGTTGTTCAGGGTCTATGGATCAAAGTATTCGAGGCAGAGGATCAGCAGGATGGCCAGGACATCCGCATTGTTCACAGAAATAAATATGGTAGCCTCTATAACTCGCTCAGTTTAGATATGCTGTATAGAAAACCTGCAAGTAAAAAAAACAAACAAACAAACAGATATCCAAGTACAGGGAAGTTTCTTTATGGTGCAGTGGCTTCTTGTAGCCCTCCTCTGCCGGTTTACAAGAGAATTTGCCGCCGGGAGACTTGGGCGCAGGATACAGCCGATATGGCTTATCCTGCTACTGCACAAGTTCCCGGCGACGTAAAATGATATTCCCCCTCTAGGTCCACGTAGATAGCGGGGAATGAAATAATTTGGCTTCCAGCAATTGCTGAAGGATAAATTATAGTGTTTTATAAGTAACTTCAGCTGAAGTTATTTACTGTGCACCACTATAGCCGTAATTCCTATGCCAGGTGCGCCCAAGTCTCCGGCACTGGATTGCCAGTGTTCGCCTCTGCCGTGCTGGATCCCTCCAAACATATTCGAGAAGAGACTGTGATGGCAATTTCATATTCACCTAACTTAGTGATAGCGTTAATGGCAAGCTCAGAAAATGGCTAACAGGCAGTGAATGTCTAGGATGCTGGAAGCTAAAGTGGTATGTCATCTGAACAGTGCAATACAATGCTGGGCCCGCGGCGCATATCCTTCATCGCAGAGGGTTAGCAGCCCTCTGCGCATGTGTACTACGTAGTGCGAATGGGCAGAGCGCCAGTGCATTACTGCCGCAGCTCGCCGGGACGGAAGTAGATTGATGGTGAAGTGTTCGCTAGCGAACAGTTTGTGCCATCACTACTAACACCGACTCCACTCAATGTTTAGGTTGCATGCTCAGAAACCAAGTGGTACTTACCTCCCATTTGGTGGGCAGTTGGACCACAGGGAAACAACTTATTCCAGTCAAACTAGGCCTAAACACAGCCCTTAACCACTTTCTGGGTAGGTTCTCTGACCTTTTCAACCCATACAAACAATATTACCAGAAAAAAAAAAAAATAACTGCACTTGCTTATGGAGAAATTTACTAAAGCAAACGTGCAGTGAAATAAGTCTTTGTCCATTTCCAACAGCCGTTCACAAGAAAAATTTACGGATCAAATCAAATTCCCTGCACATGACTAGACCTTTGGAGCAAGTCTCGTTTACTAGGTCTTTATATCCATGCTGGTTTCTCTCACAGGCACACTAGCTAGTGACAGTGGAGTAATGTGGCAAAAGAAACAATAACTTAGCAGCTCTACCCACTAAAGCAGTGTGAGAGGTCACATTCAAGAGTATGCAGAACTGGATTATTTTCATTGTCAAGATCAGATATGAAAAAACATCTCAACAGTAAACAATGATAGAAGGGTTACCCTTCACACTGTACAATACCACCCCCTTTCTTGACAAACTGTGACCAGTGTTTATCATAACATGTGACTGCAACTTCCAGATGCTACTGATTACCATCCAGCAGAGAAAGACATACTTGTTTCCCCTCCAGCCAGAGTGACTGCTCATACACATTCAGGTAGCCTGAAACAATTGTCTGATTATTTTCGAGTCCTCTGCATGACTGGACGTTATAGAAAATCATGTCAGATATCTACGGTCATTTTCTGCCCAATCAGGGCTATCTAGATGTTTATGTTTATACAGAACTGTTATTGGATTAGTAGGCAGGATGGTTTTCCTAGGAGCCATCAATACTTTACTATCTCAAATCAAAATGAAGGTGTACCCAAGGCAAATCTCAGGTCAAAAAGGGGGGGGGGGCAGTAGGTGCCTTAAAGGGAACATGAAATTAAAGGAATACAGAGGCTGTCATATCATTCCTTTATAAACAATGCCAGTTGCCTGACTGATTTCAGTCAGAAACATCTGATCTGCGTGCTTGTTCAGGATCTTTGGCTAAAAGAGGCTGAGTATCAGCAAGACAGGGAGGGAGGGCAATGTCATTTGCTGTCGCTTGGCCAAAGTGATCCGCAAGGACAGATCGCTGGGCATTGGATGTTCCCATCCATACGCTTGATTCTCAGCAGAGGCGGTCATCAGCCGAGTTTCATATGGGAAGTGTATGGGAGGAACTGCAGTGAAAATACCGTAACAAATAAAATTGCTTGTATTTGAGAATACAGTATTTATAAGTTTACTCAGTGTTTGCCCATTGTAAAATATTTCTTCACAATGATTTACATTCTGACATTTATCACAGATGGTGACATCTTTAGTCCTGCCATGTGATCTCTCCGGAATGTTTACTTAGAGTTCTATGCACAGAAGGCGATGCTGATTGCTTGGCAGTTGGAAACAGCCATTATTTCCCATAATAATAATAATAATAATAATAATAATAATAATATTGCAATGAGGTTCTCAGACAGCAAACTATGGGAGGGGTTTTACCACAATATCAGCAAACCCTCTACAGGTTCAAATGAATTAATGACCTCAGTGCATGTATGAATTCAGGCTGGTCTATGGATCAGATCGTCCGTAGAATTGCTAAATTACAAACCCAGGATTGCATAACTAGCCATACAGGAGTTGTTTGAAATGAGTGTTTGTTATCGGTCAATATGAATGACTAACACAGATTATGGTCCAAACCGTTCACGATAATGGCTGACTTCTACAGTTCTTCGTACTCAACGATTTTCAGCTGACCAGTCATTCATTTCAGGCAACGGCAGTCAAGAGTGCGTACAGAGCTTAACCAGTTCACTCCCAAGTGGTTTTTACCCTAACGGACCAGAGCAATTTTCACTTGTCAGTGTTCCTCCCTTTTATTCCCTAATAACTTTATTACTACTTATCACAACAAAATGATCTATACCTCATTTTTTCCGCCACCAATTAGGCTTTCTGTGGGTAGTACATTCTGCTAATTTTTTTTTTTCATTCTAAATGCGTTTTAAAACAGGAAAAATAAGAAAATAATGGAAAAATTAGTTTTAAAATTAAACGTTCTCCTGTGGATAAAAACAAACATTTGATTTGCACAGTTGTCCCGATTATTAAACGGTTTAAAATTATGTCCCTATCACAATGTATGGCGACATTATATTATTTTTAAATATAGGTGTTATTTTTGAGGGTTTTTTTTGTGTCCAGTCCAGAATTACAAGCCCCTATGTAGTAAATTAAAAGTAATTTTCCCTCATAAAATATAGATTCAAAAAGCTGAGTACCTAAGGCAACTACCGTATATACTCGCATATAAGCCGACCCCACAACTTTTACCTCAGAAAGCAGGAATAAGACATTGACTCGCATATAAGCCTCCTCCCCAGTATAGGGTAAATAGTCAGGGGACACAGCATAAATAGCCAGATGATGTAAATAGCAGGGGAACATAGGCCATAAGGCAAAGTTATGATGCAGGCTCAGGCAGTAAAGATCCTCCTGATACATAGAGAGGGTAGCAGCTTTTAATCAGTCATTGCCTGTTTGGGGAAGTATTTATTTTGAACTCCTAGCTAATCTTTCTGCAGCTCTTCACCTTAATCAGGACAGTGTAAATAGTGAGAGAAGCATGCCTTAAGTTGCAGCACTGGTACCCCTGCTGTGTTCTGTGTCAGTGTCTATGCCAGGCAGCCCCCCCTTGCAACATGGTGTGGGGTGTGGAGCGCTTCAATAAGACAACTGACCTGTGTTTGGTGTGGCTACAGTGGAGCAGAGTGGGGAGAGAAGCATGCCATGCGGTGCTGTGGATCCCGTGCCCTGTGTCTGCCCTTGCAACATGATGTGTGGCATGTAACAATAGGATAACTGACCTGTGTCCCCGTTGTGACAGAAGCAGAGACAGAAGCATACCATGTGTACTGGGGATCCCCACCGTGTTCAGTGTGTGGGGTAATAGGATGACTGACCTGTGTCCCCGTTGTGATGGTTGCGGTGGAGAGAGCAATGGAGTGCCGAGAATCCCTCTTTAGTTTCTCCGCGCGTCTGTTATTGTGCCTTAAGACGCCACTAGATGGTGTCATAGATATGAGACACAGCCAGCCCATCAGAGAGGTACGGGGATCCCTGGCGAAACACGCGATGCTGTTGCTCTCCACTCCTGCGACAATGGGGGGACACTGGTCAGCCGTCCTATTGCTACATGCTCCACATCATATCACGAGGGGGCGAGCACAGACACCTAACACAGCGGGGTTCCGTAGTGCGCACGGTTTGCTTCAATCCCTGCTCCTGACAACGGGGACACAGGTCAGTTATCTCATTGCCGCAATCGGGCACAGATACAGGGCACAGGGTTCCGTAGTGCACACGGTATGCTTCAATCCCTGCTCCTGCTGCAACGGGGACACAGGTCAGTTATCCTATAGCTGCACACAACTCCATGTTGTGAGGGGAGACAGGCACAGACACAGGGCACCGCGGGGATCCCCAGTGCGCACAACATGCTTCTCTCTCGACACTGCTCTAGTGTAGCAACAGCAGGCCCGCGGGACAGTTATTACCGCAGACACCATCTGCGGGCATGGAAACAGCTGGGAAGTGTGGACCAAGTACATGACTCGCGTATAAGCCGAAGAGGGGACTTTTGAGCACATTTTTGGGGGTCAAAAAATTTGGCTTATATGCGAGTATATACGGTATTTATGTATTTTTTTTTAACTGATTTTTTTTTTTTTTTTACAAGTGTTAATTTTTTTTTTGGGGGGGGGGGGGGGGGCTTTGGAAGTGTAAGTTATTAATTGTATTAATACTGTGTATGCATGTATGTGCAATGTTACTTTTTGGCCACAAAATGGCACTAGTGTACACTCTCCCGTTACACGCACACACGTGCAGAGCGAGCAAGCGACTTATTAAAACTAGGGCTGCTCAAATCCGGATCCGGGAGACACCCGGATAGTTGCTATCCGGATATCTCCCAGTAAACCTGTGCGGGGTGGGCGGGGGTTCAAGCTTACCTGTCTGACGTCTTCTTCGTCCGTCCCTGGCGCCTCGCACGAGGCGGTCCACGCGCATCACGTGACTACAAACACTTCCTCCTTCAACCCGGAAGGAGGAAGGGTTTGTAGTCACGTGACCTCCTCGTGGAACGCATCGTGGGAGGCGCCGAGGGACGGACCGAAGAAGACGTCAGACAGGCAAGCTTGACCCCCCCCCGCACAGGTTTACTGGGAGATATTCGCAACTATCCGGGTGTCTCCCGGATCCGGATTTGAGCAGCCCTAATTAAAACGTCGTATTTCCGTTAACAGGCTCAAATAGGACGTTTTAATAAGTCACTTTGCCATTAACTGGCTAAAGCAAGCCTGAAAAAATAAAAATGATACTTACCTCAGGAAGGGGAAGCTTCTGGATCCTAACGAGACTTCCTCCATCCTCTTCATCCAGCCCGATTCAGCACTGGCACCCCTGAACAGATCATAACAATAAAAATAGTTGCCTGCCTACGCAGGCGCACTAGCGGTTTTCCACTTGGGCTCCAGCAGAAATAGCCAAGCCCGCTCAGGCTCAACTGCTCAGACGGCCTGCACAATAAAGCAGACCCAATTAGACTCTGCTATCTCCTTTGGAGCTAGAGCGTAAAGGTGCTGGTGCACCTGTGCAGAGTGGCAATAAGCAGACTTTCAGAAGTCCCACACTGGAACGGGGCTGATGGGGAAGACGATGGAAGCCTCTTTAGGATCCAGAGGCTTCACCCTCTCGGGGCAAGTATCCCCCAAGGAGCACTATTTAACTTAAGGGCCACTTTAAAAGCATACAACATCATTTAGGAGTTGTGCAGTCCACTGAAGTAAAGTTAGTAACGTGAATTTCCTGAAGCACTCTCTAAAATTACAGCAAAAAATGCATCCATGCTAAACATAACCTAACAGCCATGGAATATATCTGCTGTAAATAGCCCCTCAGCAGAGAGAGAAGGGCCTGAGGGGAGCAATGGAATCCATACCTCCCAACTTTTTGCGATGAGAAAGAGGAACTCCAGTGAAAAGAATGCAATAAAAAAAAGTTCTTCATTTTTACAATAATTATGTATAAATGATTTAGTCAGTGTTTGCTCATTGTAAAATCTTTCCTCTCCCTGATTTACATTCCGACATTTATCACATGGTAACATTTTTACTGCTGGCAGGTGATGTCACTGAAAGGAGATGTTGCTTGCTTTTTTTTTTGGCAGTTGGAAACAGCTGTTATTTCCCACAATGCAACAAAGCTCACACAGTGTGATGTCAGGACCTCAGAGCTGAGGCGCTGACATCACACTGTGGGAGGGGTTTCACCACAAAATCAGCCATACAGAGCCCCCTGATGATCCGTTTGAGAAAAGGAATAGATTTCTCAGGGGAAAGGGGGTATCAGCTACTGATTGGGATAAAGTTCAATTCTTGATTACGGTTTCTCTTCAAGCCATGCCCCCGGCACACACACCAGTCACGCATACCATAAAGATTTTATAAGAAAAATATGTTTTATAATTCAAACCACACTGGTCCTTTCTATCCTGGTTCATTTTCCTTCATATTAACATTTTAAAATTAGTAATATATCAATTTAAAGGATGCGAATAAAGTTTAGAGTCAAACACATTTTTAGTATATATATATATATATATATATATATATATATATATATATATATATATATATATATATATATATATATATATATATATATATATATATATATATATATATATATATATATACACACACACACACACACAAAGTTGGACAAAATCCTGAAAGAGGGGCAAATGAGGAGGAAAGAGGGACAGAACTCCCAAAGAGGGTCTGCCCTTCCAAAAGAGGGACAGTTGGGAGCTACGATGGAATCTAAAGCCCCTCCTGTGACAGCCACACATACAAGCAGCACTAGTGGGAGCCCCAGAGGTGCGCAGCACAACCAGCTGCAAGCTGTAGTTTGAATGTAAACAGGAAAAGGAGCAGCTGTATAGAGTGGAAGCTGGAGGCCACATGGACCGTTCAGGCTCGCTAGGCCCCGGGAAAGCCCTCCGGCGCTCTGCCCGTACCTGCACTGCGCGGCTCAGGAAGGTGCCGGCGTCCGCCGCTAGTTTCTTCACGTTGAAATCCATCTCGGTCCTGGAAGCGGAGGGTGAAGAGCAGGCAGCTGAGCTCAAGCAGGAAGAAGCTCCGCCCACAGCTCGCGGCTGTCACACGCTGGGCGGCTCCTCACGTGCCGCCTGACACAGGAAACGGATGGGCGCTTCCCGTTACCAGGGTGACGTGCACAGCGAAGCTATACCCGTTCTGACGTCGCCCGTGGCAGCCATTTTTATGGAGACCATTTTTTTACTCTTGTGTTCTAATGTAGTGCAAAACAAAAGTTTGCCTTCTGAAAACGGAAGGCATTTGTGATTGTTTAGATTGGAGTGAGCATATGATGTCTCCCACGATGATGCACTGCAAAATACCTCTGTTTTAAGAAGGCAAACTTATGTTATTCAGGACATCTTAGTAAGAGGGGTTTTTGGTCCTTTGTTAGAGTGACCAGATTTTTGTAGGTCCAACCTGGGACAGGCGGGCAACATGTCAGTACAAAATAAACGCAATGCGGGCAACCATGTCAGTACAAAATAAATGCAATTGCGGGCAACATGTCAGTACCAAATAAACGCAATGCGGGCAACAAGTCAGTACAAAATAAACGCAATGCGGGCAAACATGTCAGTACAAAATAAACGCAATGCGGGCAACCATGTCAGTACAAAATAAACGCAATGCGGGCAACATGTCAGTACAAAATAAAAACGCAATGCGGGCAAACATGTCAGTACAAAATAAACGCAATGCAGGCAACATGTCAGTACAGAATAAACGCAATGCGGGCAAACATGTCAGTACAAAATAAACGCAATGCGGGCAACCATGTCAGTACAAAATAAACGCAATGCGGGCAACATGTCAGTACAAAATAAAAACGCAATGCGGGCAAACATGTCAGTACAAAATAAACGCAATGTGGGCAACATGTCAGTACAAAATAAATGCAATGCGGGCAAACATTTCACCAGAAAATTACTGCAATGCGGGCAAACATTTCACCAGAAAATTACTGCAATGCGGGCAAACATTTCACCAGAAAATTAACGCAATGCGGGCAAACATTTCCCCAGAAAAGAAACGCAATGCGGGCAAACATTTCCCCAGAAAAGAAACGCAATGCGGGCAAACATTTCCACAGAAAAGAAACGCAATGCGGGCAAACATTTCCCCAGAAAAGAAACGCAATGCGGGAAAACATTTCCCCAGAAAAGAAACGCAATGCGGGCAAACATTTCCACAGAAAATTAACGCAATGCGGGCAAACATTTCCCCAGAAAAGAAACGCAATGCGGGAAAACATTTCCCCAGAAAAGAAACGCAATGCGGGCAAACATTTCCCCAGAAAATTAACGCAATGCGGGCAAACATTTCCCCAGAAAAGAAACGCAATGCGGGAAAACATTTCACCAGAAAAGAAATGCAATGCAGGCAAACATTTCACCAGAAAAGAAACGCAATGCGGGCAAACATTTCACCAGAAAAGAAACGCAATGCGGGCAAACATTTCCCCAGAAAAGAAACACAATGCGGGCAAACATTTCACCAGAAAAGAAACGCAATGCGGGCAAACATTTCTCCAGAAAAGAAACACAATGCGGGCAAACATTTCCCCAGAAAAGAAACAATGCGGGCAAACATTTAACCAGAAAAGAAACGCAATGCGGGCAAACATTTCACCAGAAAAGAAACGCAATGCGGGCAAACATTTCACCAGAAAAGAAACGCAATGCGGGCAAACATTTCCCCAGAAAAGAAACGCAATGCGGGCAAACATTTCCCCAGAAAAGAAACAATGTTGGCAAACATTTCCCCAGAAAAGAAACGCAATGCAGGCAAACATTTCACCAGAAAAGAAATGCAATGCGGGCAAACATTTCACCAGAAAAGAAACGCAATGCGGGCAAACATTTCACCAGAAAAGAAACGCAATGCGGGCAAACATTTCCCCAGAAAAGAAACGCAATGCGGGCAAACATTTCACCAGAAAAGAAACGCAATGCTGGCAAACATTTCACCAGAAAAGAAACGCAATGCGGGCAAACATTTCCCCAGAAAAGAAACGCAATGCGGGCAAACATTTCCCCAGAAAAGAAACAATACGGGCAAACATTTCCCCAGAAAAGAAACAATGCGGGCAAACATTTCACCAGAAAAGAAACGCAATGCGGGCAAACATTTCACCAGAAAAGAAACGCAATGCGGGCAAACATTTCACCAGAAAAGAAACGCAATGCGGGCAAACATTTCCCCAGAAAAGAAACGCAATGCGGGCAAACATTTCCCCAGAAAAGAAACAATGCGGGCAAACATTTCCCCAGAAAAGAAACAATGCGGGCAAACATTTCACCTGAAAAAGAAAGCATTTACTCACCTGGCAGAAGTCTCCGGCCTCTGGCGCGCTGCTCCCGGGTCCACCTTCCTCCTGAAGTCTCCCGCGCTGACAGCCTGGCAGAGCAGGGCTACGGCAAGATGGCGCCCGAAGCCCTGTACTGGAGACAAATAGTCTCCAGTACAGGGCTTCGGCAGCCATCTTGCCGTAGCCCTGCTCGCCTGCCGTTGTCGGAACAGACACCGGAAGAGGAGGCTGGAGCGGGGCTGCGGACAATGAACTGGCACGGCGTCTATAGACGCCGCTGCCAGTTCATAAGCATAGAGTGGCCAGAGTCCCGAGGCCGGGACGTCCCGCTGCTGAAAGCGGGACGTTTCCCGGGACCTCATGCAGCCTGGGACTGCAGACCCCGAATCCGGGACGTGTCCCGGGCAATCCGGGACGTCTGGTCACTCTACCTTTGTAGGAGTACATTTGAAATCGGCGCCAGTAGACTTGAGCACAGGATACAGCCGGTACATGGCTGATCCTGCTTCTGCACAAGTCCCGGCCTTATTAATTACTATTCCCCCTCCAGGCCGCCATGGATAGTGGGGGAATGATATAATTCGGCTTCCAGCGATTGCTGGAGGCCGAATTATTGTGTTTTTAAGCAATTTCGGCTCCGTCCTCTGACGGCGCCAACGTTACTCACTGAGCGCCGCTATAGACTTATTCCCATTATAGTCTATGGCGGCGCCGGCTGCACCCAATTCTAGCAGCGCTGGCTGCGCCCAATTCTAGCAGCGCCGAAAAGCACTACTCCGCTTTGTAGCCCCTTACACACTCCTACCAATTCTGGTTTACCATAAGTTTGCTGGGTAATCTGTAGTTCTAATGTAGCTTATATATAAATGCCATGAATGTATTTAGGTTACCAAATTAGATATTAGAATTTAAAAATATGTATTATTTTTTCAGGAGGCCCAGCAGGAAACCTCATAGACCAATGGTCACTCCTTGCTCGCTGTAAATTGGTTGCATTCACTCATTTGTAAGAAATATGGGGGGAGGAGGATAGTGCACGCGTCGCCAAGATTCTTCAGCCACTGGGCTTTGGGCATGGCACTTGCTTCAGCTACTGGACTGTAACCAGATTTTTCTGGGACCTGGGGATGGGACCTGAGTGGGGGAGGATAGATGGGCGAGTGGGCCAGGAGACAAGCATGGGCAATTATATTACATAACAATACAAATTAATCTTCAAAATATATATAGGGCAGGGAAAGATCTGCTGCTGATTAGGGATGGTCAATGAGATGCAAATCATTTCAAATTGATGCAGGATTATGCACATTTATGCAGCTTGAAAATGGACCAATCGAATTTCAACTCAGAGGATTTGATTGGTTTATTTCACCATCCCTACTGCTGATACATATCAGTTTTACAGAACAGTATTAGAGCCATCTTAATAAATTCATGGATACAGAAAATGAGATGGCTACATAGTATCATGGAAGCAACAAACATGAACTTGGAAATAGTGTTCTGTGGTCCATGGGGTTGCAAAGAGTCGGACACGACTGAGTAGTGGCTGAACAACAATAAATTCATGACATAATAAAGAAAACATTCACAAATACTTTTAAGCAAGAAGTTTTGAATCAGGGTGATAACATTTGCTGGCTAACTTAAAAGAATAAGTGTAAGCTTTGACCTGTGCAGCCTTCTTCAGAGCCCTTAACCAGTACACTATCCAGCCACTATATATAGCTGTCTGTTCTTACATCTTGTAAGCAAACAGGATTGAAGTATGAAGAAGGCTGCACAGCCGAAAACTTACCCTTATTCTTTTATGTTAGCCAATAAATGGTATCATCCTGATTCAAAACTTCTTGCTTTTACTTATGGCTAACACGGTACAATACTCTACTGCTACTACAAATACATTTGTGAGACATTATTTACATGCGCAAGTATGGTCCACACCTCCACAGTACCACAAAGCTACTTATGCATGAACGGCTTCATGCTAAAGATTTAAAAGGTTGGAGAGTGATGAATGAACTGTGGAAGAACATTCCAGAGGAGGCGTGAACCATGTGAAAAGTCTTGTATATGTGAATGCGAGGAGGTGATTCTAGAGGAGGACAAAAGAAGCTCATGTGCAGATCTGAGATTGTGGTCGGGTTGGTATCTGGAAATAAGCAAGGAAATGTATAGGGGAGAGAGTTTGTGGAGAACTTTGTAGGTTAGAGATTAAGAGTTTAAAGCACAACACCAGTTTTTTTGAGAACTTGTTTATATTTTTCTGGCAGTGGGATGTAAGAAAAAACAATCTCACACAGACCGGATTTACATCACAGGAGCCTATAAGCACAGATGTCCTGGTACTCTAGACTTCACTCTCTGTGAACCTACAAACCTCCAGCAAACCGCACCACAAGTGTGCTCGGTTGTCCCAGCTGTCACTTCTCCCTTACTTCCCTTGCCTGTCATAGGTAGCTACAGGTGTCCTTTAGCATTAGGTAGCCAGAGGTACCTTCAGTATTAAGTAGCTAGTGGTGCCCCTGACTGAATTGGAATGCAGAGAGCTGGGTGAGTAACCTCTCATCTATGCTCTGCTCGGGACTCTGTATAGCAGGGGTCTCAAACTCGCGGCCCACGGGCCATTTGCGGCCCTCGATACAATATTTTGTGGCCCTCGCCGGCAAAAGCTTCCTTATAGTTCGCTTCAGTGCTCCCAAGTAATCCACCGCATCTCCGCCGCTTAATGAGGGCTGCAGAGCCCCCAAATCGCCCGGGGGGCAATCCGCCGGCATTTCCTGGAAGGGGCAGAGCTTTCAGCTTCAGCTCTGCCCCTCCTGACGTCAATCGCCGCACGGTTCGCCGCCTCACCCCGCCCCTCTCTGTGAAGGAAGAGTGAGAGGGGCGGGCAGAGGCGGCGATGCACCGCGATTGTGAAATTCCTTATGCGGCCCAGCCTCATCCTGACTTTTCCTCCTGCGGCCCCCAGGTAAATTAAGTTTGAGACCCCTGCATAGGGAAGGAGGGAGGCACTAGGGTTGGGGAGTGAGCCACCTTTCCATCATTAGGCACCTGTAGGCACTTATCTAAAGGTGCCTTATGGTAAATCCGGCCCTGATCTCACATAAGCATATTTATTTGCACCTGAGACCTGTATTATGAGGGGAGGTGGGTGGATGAAGTTCCAAAGAAACACCTGCAGGAGCAATATTGGTCAGAGTTCCTGTATTGTGCCAGGTTCCCGCAGAATAACAAAAATGAGGGCTAGGTATCGGCAACCTGCATTGTTTGTAATCAGGTTGTGGGTTAGGTAGAAAGTATTGCAGATCAGTAGTGTTGATCTTAATGGATTATTTTGTTTTTGTGAAATGTCTAACTACTGTATTTTTACAATTACGATCCTGATCTTAATTCTGATTTCATGTGTAGTCTTGATTTCACATTATTTCACATTATTTTCCTAAGTACCCCAAAATAACATTTACGGAATTCACTTATTCACTTTTCACAAGCATTTTGAAAATATTTTAGAAAAAATGAGTACTTTATATGTGCGAAAATGTATGGGCATTCGTGGATATTGCCTCAGTGACCCGGCGGTGCGTTATGTGAGCGGAAAGTGGGCATCACCCAGACTGACGGAGAAGTTGGCTGGACTGGTTAGTCGCTCCCCTGCCAAATTCTCTACAGGGGCCTCGGGTATCACTGGGTATAAAGTCAGTGGAGGGAGGGGAGGTTATAGATCCAGGGCCGGGCCGAGGCATAGGCTGGAGAGGCTCCAGCCTCAGGGCACAGTGTAGGAGGGGGCGCTCAATTCATTCAGTTGTCATTCCGAATTGTGTATGAAGCAGAAAGAAATAAGAAAAGGGGATACATAGCAGTGACTGGAAGCCAGATAACTAGAGATTAAGGTGTTGGGGAGGTTGTGGGCCCTGTGGCCCTCTTAGTCTAATAGCAATCAGTGTGTGATGGCTGGGGTGGGAGGGATGGAGGGGCGTACTTTGGTGTCTCAGCCTTGGGTGCTGGAGGACCTTGTCCCTGCTCTGTATAGATCTATAGGTCTGCTAGCTGCCCTTGGGGCCCCGGGGAGAACCAAAGGGGCCTAATGCTGCGGGTGGAGGGGGATAGGTGGGGGGGGTCCATTTCATTGTTACCCAGGGCCCCATTGAGCTTAGAACCAGCCCTGACATTGCTGCTGCCTATGTGCGTGGATGTGGATGGATATTTGCCCACCCCCTTTACTGTCTTTGACTGGTTATGTGGCCCTGGAGGACATTTTGCTGGGTATTTTTCTGTCCCCTTGACCAATCAATGAGCAAGCCAACTCTGTGTGTGCCTCAAGCTGGCTCTTTGCACGGGTAGAGAATGGCCAGATAACTGGATAGGAAGACTGAAAAGTCATGTGACTAGGCTTGCAGGACAGTCTCGGGTATCATTAAGCAAGAACTACAGAAATGAGTGTCCTGAGATGGGAAGTGGGAGGAAACATATTCTTGATTTGCCTCTTGTTAAGATCTGCCTTTCATAGAATCTTCCACTAGAAGCTGCCTATTACCAGGGCCGCCATCAGAATTTTCTGGGCCCCATACTTGGCAAACCTACTGGGCCCCCTTATTCCCCTGTGACTCCACATGTCAAATCACAATCTGATAAGTAGCTTGTAGTAGCAGGTAGGTAGTGATAGGTGTATTATAGTGGCCTCCTCCACATGCCATAATAGATTCACAAAGGGATGAGGCCACATGCAGAGGTGGGGGTACAGCATGATGGGGCAGAGCCACAATACATTGTAGTCCTCCCCCCTGCATTGCTGCATGTCCTTCAATCACGCGGCAGGGGGAGAGGGGACATACAGCAGCTGGCATAAACAACGCTTCACAGTTCATGTGGCCAAAAGGGGTCATGCCGCGGGAATGATTGACAGCTGAGGCCCATGTGGAACTGCCGCTGTTTGGGCCCAAGACTGTCTTGGGGCCCTATACAGCAGTACCTCCTGTATGGCCCTGCCTGTTGCTATAAGCTTTTACCTTGTTACCTAATCTATCACACTAGAGTTAGGCCGAACGGTTCGCCGGCGAACGTGGTTCGCGCAAACTTAGGTGGTTCGCGTGCGGGTGCCGCACGCGAACGTTTTGCGGAAGGTCGGTTCGCCCCATAATGCACCTGAGGGTCAACTTTGACCCTCTACATCACAGTCAGCAGGCCCAGTGTAGCCAATTAGGCTACACTAGCCCCTGGAGCCCCACCCCCCCTTATATAAGGCAGGCAGCGGCGGCCATTACGGCCACTCATGTGCCTGCATTAGAGAGAGTAGGGCGAGCTGCTGTCTGTCTCTAGGGAAAGATTAGTTAGGCTTAGCTTTTCCTGGCTGCATACCTGTTCTGTTCAGTGAGCCCTCAGCCCACTGCATACCTGTACTGTGATCCTGCCACTGCATACCTGTTCAGTGATCCTGCCACTGCATACCTGTTCAGTGATCCTGCCACTGCATACCTGTTCAGTGATCCTGCCACTGCATACCTGTTCAGTGATCCTGCCAGTGCATACCTGTTCAGTGATCCTGCCACTGCATACCTGTTCAGTGATCCTGCCACTGCATACCTGTTCAGTGATCCTGCCACTGCATACCTGTTCAGTGATCCTGCCACTGCATACCTGTTCTGTGAACCCGCCACTGTATACCTGTTCTGTTCAGTGGACCCGCCACTGTATACCTGTTCTGTGAACCCGCCACTGTATACCTGTTCTGTTCAGTGGACCCGCCACTGTATACCTGTTCAGTGATCCTGCCACTGCATACCTGTTCAGTGATCCTGCCACTGTATACCTGTTCTGTGAACCCGCCACTGTATACCTGTTCTGTTCAGTGGACCCGCCACTGCATACCTGTTGTGTTCAGTGAACCTGCCACTGCATACCTGTTCTGTGAACCCGCCACTGTATACCTGTTCTGTTCAGTGGACCCGCCACTGTATACCTGTTCTGTGAACCCGCTACTGTATACATGTTCTGTTCAGTGGACCCGCCACTGTATACCTGTTCAGTGATCCTGCCACTGTATACCTGTTCTGTGAACCCGCCACTGTATACCTGTTCTGTTCAGTGGACCCGCCACTGTATACCTGTTTAGTGAACACACCACTGCATACCTGTTCTGTGAACCCGCCACTGTATACCTGTTCTGTTCAGTGGACCCGCCACTGTATACCTGTTTAGTGAACACGCCACTGCATACCTGTTCTGTTCAGTGGACCCGCCACTGTATACCTGTTCTGTTCAGTGGACCCGCCACTGTATACCTGTTTAGTGAACACGCCACTGCATACCTGTTCTGTGAACCCGCCACTGTATACCTGTCCTGTTCAGTGGACCCGCCACTGTATACCTGTTTAGTGAACACACCACTGCATACCTGTTCTGTTCAGTGGACCCGCCACTGTATACCTGTTCAGTGAACCCGCCACTGCATACCTGTTCTGTGAACCCGCCACTGTATACCTGTTCTGTTCAGTGGACCCGCCACTGTATACCTGTTCTGTGAACCCGCCACTGTATACCTGTTCTGTTCAGTGGACCCGCCACTGTATACCTGTTCAGTGAACCCGCCACTGCATACCTGTTCTGTGAACCCGCCACTGTATACCTGTTCTGTTCAGTGGACCCGCCACTGTATACCTGTTCTGTGAACCCGCCACTGTATACCTGTTCTGTTCAGTGGACCCGCCACTGTATACCTGTTCAGTGATCCTGCCACTGCATACCTGTTCTGTGAACCCGCCACTGTATACCTGTTCTGTTCAGTGGACCCGCCACTGTATACCTGTTTAGTGAACACGCCACTGCATACCTGTTCTGTTCAGTGGACCCGCCACTGTATACCTGTTCAGTGAACCCGCCACTGCATACCTGTTCTGTGAACCCGCCACTGTATACCTGTTCTGTTCAGTGGACCCGCCACTGTATACCTGTTTAGTGAACACGCCACTGCATACCTGTTCTGTGAACCCGCCACTGTATACCTGTTCTGTTCAGTGGACCCGCCACTGTATACCTGTTTAGTGAACACGCCACTGCATACCTGTTCTGTTCAGTGGACCCGCCACTGTAAACCTGTTCTGTGAACCCGCCACTGTATACCTGTTCTGTTCAGTGGACCCGCCACTGTATACCTGTTTAGTGAACACGCCACTGCATACCTGTTCTGTGAACCCGCCACTGTATACCTGTTCTGTTCAGTGGACCCGCCACTGTATACCTGTTTAGTGAACACACCACTGCATACCTGTTCTGTTCAGTGGACCCGCCACTGTATACCTGTTCAGTGAACCCGCCACTGCATACCTGTTCTGTGAACCCGCCACTGTATACCTGTTCTGTTCAGTGGACCCGCCACTGTATACCTGTTCTGTGAACCCGCCACTGTATACCTGTTCTGTTCAGTGGACCCGCCACTGTATACCTGTTCAGTGAACCCGCCACTGCATACCTGTTCTGTGAACCCGCCACTGTATACCTGTTCTGTTCAGTGGACCCGCCACTGTATACCTGTTCAGTGAACCCGCCACTGCATACCTGTTCTGTGAACCCGCCACTGTATACCTGTTCTGTTCAGTGGACCCGCCACTGTATACCTGTTTAGTGAACACGCCACTGCATACCTGTTGTGTTCAGTGAACCTGCCACTGCATACCTGTTCTGTGAACCCGCCACTGTATACCTGTTCTGTTCAGTGGACCCGCCACTGTATACCTGTTCAGTGAACCCGCCACTGCATACCTGTTCTGTTAACCCGCCACTGTATACCTGTTCTGTTCAGTGAACCCGCCACTGTATACCTGTACTGTTCAGTGAACCCACCGCATCAGTGCGCATACCTGTGCAGTTAAGTGAACCCACCTACCTACGTGAGTGCACGCAGTGTGATATACCACTCCGTGCATACCCGATATGGACAAAACAGGTAGAGGAAGAGGTAGTGCCAGAGTCAGAGGAAGGCCACCCGGCAGGTCTGCGCGAGGTCGTGTAAATGTAATTTCGTGTGGACCTGGCCCACAGTACAGTGCTCGGAAGAAGGCACGTCCCATCACCTCCCAAGATTGTCAGGACGTGGTTGAGTATTTAGCGACACAGAACACCTCATCTTGCTCAGCCACCAGCGCTACTACTAGCACCACTTCCGCTGCATTTGACACTTCGCAAGAATTATTTAGTGGTGGTGAAATCACTGATGCACAGCCATTGTTGTTACAGCCAGATGAATTTTCGCCAGCTCATATGTCTGCGTTACGCGGCAACACTATGGATGTAACGTGTAAGGAGAATGAAGGACCTACACGTTTGGATTTTTCTGAGGCAAGCGAAGCTGGGCAGGATGATTACGATGATGACGATGATAGGGATCCTCTGTATGTTCTCAATAGAGGAGATGAAGAGGGGGACAGTTCAGAGGGGGAGTCAGAGAGTAGTAGGAGGAGAGAAGTTGCTGAAAGAAGCTGGGGCAGCTCTTCATCAGAAACAGCTGGTGGCAGTGTCCGGCACCATGTATCGCCACCTATGTACAGCCAGCCAACTTGCCCTTCAGCATCAGCTGCTGAGGTCCCCATAGTGCCCACATCCCAGGGTGGCTCAGCGGTGTGGACATTTTTTTATGTGTGTGCTTCAGATCGGACCAAAGCCATCTGTTCGCTCTGCCAACAAAAATTGAGCCGTGGAAAGGCCAACACTCACGTAGGGACAAGTGCCTTACGAAGGCACCTGCAGAAAAGGCACAAACAGCAATGGCATGGCCACCTGAGCAAAAGCAGCAGCAACACACAAAAGAAAAGTCACCCTCCTTCTCCTCTTCCTCCTTCAGGTGCATCATCTGCTTATGCCGCTTTCTCCCTTGCACCTTCACAGGCACCCTCCTCCACTCCGCCTCTGCCCTTGAGCGGTTCCTGCTCCTCTGCCCACAGCAGCAGTCAGGTGTCCGTGAAGGAAATGTTTGAGCGGAAGAAGCCACTTTTGGCCAGTCACCCCCTTGCCCGGCGTCTGACAGCTGGCGTGGCGGAACTGTTAGCTCGCCAGCTGTTACCATACCGGCTGGTGGACTCTGAGGCCTTCCGTAAATTTGTGGCCATCGGAACACCGCAGTGGAAGATGCCAGGCCGCACTTATTTTTCGAGAAAGGCCATACCCCAACTGCACCGTGAAGTTGAGAGGCAAGTGGTGTCATCTCTTGCGAAGAGCGTTGGGTCAAGGGTACACCTGACCACGGATGCCTGGTCTGCCAAGCACGGGCAGGGCCGCTACATTACCTACACAGCCCATTGGGTGAACCTGGTGGTGAACGATGGCAAGCAGGGCGCAGCGGACCAAATTGTGACACCTCCACGGCTTGCAGGCAGGCCTCCTGCCACCTCCTCTCCTCCTGCTACATGCTCTTCGCTGTCCTCCTCCTCCTTGGCTGAGTGGCAGTTCTCCTCTCCAGCTACACAGCCCCAGCTCCGCAGGGCCTATGCTGCATGCCAGGTACGACGGTGTCACGCCATCTTAGACATGGCTTGTCTCAAAGCGGAGAGTCACACTGGAGCAGCTCTCCTGGCTGCTCTTAAGAAACAGGTGGATGAGTGGCTGACCCCGCACCACCTGGAGATAGGCAACGTGGTGTGCGACAACGGCAGCAATCTGCTTGCCGCTTTGCATATGGGGAAGCTGACACACATACCCTGCATGGCACATGTCATGAATCTAGTGGTTCAAAGATTTGTGGCAAAGTACCCTGGCTTAGCGGATGTCCTGAAGCAGGCCAGGAAGTTCTGTGGGCATTTGAGGCGGTCTTACACAGCCATGGCACGATTTGCAGAAATTCAGCGGAAAAACAACATGCCGGTGAGACGCCTCATTTGCGATAGCCCCACTCGCTGGAATTCGACCCTGCTCATGTTCTCCCGCCTGCTAGAACAAAAGAAAGCCGTCACCCAGTACCTCTACAACTGGAGTAGAACGAAACAGTCTGGGAAGATGGGGATGTTCTGGCCCGACAACTGGACACTGATGAAAAATGCATGCAGGCTCATGCGGCCGTTTGAGGAGGTGACCAACCTGGTGAGCCGCAGTGAGGGCACCATCAGCGACTTAATTCCCTACGCTTACTTCTTGGAGCGTGCTGTGCGTAGAGTGGCGGATGAAGCTGCGAATGAGCGTGACCAGGAACCGTTACGGCAGGAACAGGCATGGGACCAATTTTCATCAGACCCAGCTGTTTCCTCAACACCTGCGGCAGCACAGAGGGGGGAGGAGGAGGAAGAAGAGAGGTCGTGTGCAGAAGACGAGTCAAACTCAGAGGATGATGAGCAAGGTGTTTCTTTGGGGGAGGAGGAGGAGGAGGGGACGGCGGCAGGAGAACAACCGCAGCAGGCGTCGCAGGGGGCTTGTGCTGCTCAACCTTCCCGTGGTATTGTTCGCGGCTGGGGGGAGGAGGTTGACTTACGTGACGTCACTGAGGAAGAGCAAGAGGAGATGGAGGGTACTGGATCCGACTTTGTGCAGATGTCGTCTTTTATGCTGTCCTGCCTGTTGAGGGACCCCCGTATAAAAAACCTCAAGGGGAATGAGCTGTACTGGGTGGCCACACTACTAGACCCTCGGTACAGGCACAAAGTGGCGGACCTGTTACCAACTCACCGGAAGGTGGAAAGGATGCAGCACATGCAGAACCAGCTGTCAACTATGCTTTACAATGCCTTTAAGGGTGATGTGACAGCACAACGCCAGCAAGGTACCACTGCCACTAATCCTCCTCCTGTGTCCACGCAGTCAAAGACAGGACGCTCCAGCGATCTCATGGTGATGTCGGACATGCGGACGTTCTTTAGTCCAACGCCTCGCCGTAGCCCTTCCGGATCCACCCTCCACCAACGCCTCGACCGGCAGGTAGCCGACTACCTGGCCTTAAGTGTGGATGTAGACACTGCTGTGAACAGCGATGAGGAACCCTTGAACTACTGGGTGCGCAGGCTTGACCTGTGGCCAGAGCTGTCCCAATTTGCCATCCAACTTCTCTCCTGCCCTGCCGCAAGCGTCCTCTCAGAAAGGACCTTCAGCGCAGCTGGAGGCATTGTCACAGAGAAGAGAAGTCGCCTAAGTCACAAAAGTGTTAAGTACCTCACCTTTATCAAAATGAATGAGGCATGGATCCCGGAGGGCTGCTGCCCGCCCCAAGACTAAGTCAGTCCCCGCACACACAGCATCTCTGCCTGCACGCCGTGTGACTGGCTGCCTGGCCTGCCCCAAGAAGACTAAGTCGCTCCCAGTCCCTCCACACAGCATGTCTGCCTGCAGGCCGCTTCACTACCTTCTCCGCCACCACCAACAGGGTCCGGGACTCCAGGCGGATTGCTGAATTTTTTAGGCCGCTGCTAGCAGCGGCCGCTGTAATAATTTTTCGGGTGCGTGTACATGACTGCCTAATTTTTCTGGCTGCACTGCGGGCAGCTGCAACAACAAAAGAAAAGGCATGTACATGCGCCCATTCCCCTTCGTGATCATTACCTTGCCGTGGTGAAGGGGCTTGCGTATCACAATGAAGCAATGACCGGCGCCTAGATGAGTGTCTCGGGGGGCACACAAAAGATAATAAGGTCGTTGCTTCATTGTGGTCAGACCAAATTTGATCAGCTGGACAGTCACTGTTCTGTCATTCAGCTACATCAGCCAGGCCGACCATATGGGCTGTAAAGCCACCAAAACCTGCACTCTCGCCATGGTGCGCACCAGCCCAGCACGGCCATCACTACACAAACAGCTGTTTGCGGTGCGTTACACGGTGAGTTTGGTGTGTCAGTGTGAAGCAGTACCTTAATTACACTACCTGATTGATGTATACACATGCAAGATGTTTTAAAGCACTTTAGGCCTGTCATTTAGCATTCAATGTGATTTCTGCCCTTAAAACGCTGCTTTGCGTCAAATCCAGATTTTTCCCGGGGACTTTTGGCATCTATCCCACTCCGCCATGCCCCCCTCCAGGTGTTAGACCCCTTGAAACATCTTTTCCATCACTTTTGTGGCCAGCATAATTATTTTTTTTTTCAAAGTTCGCATCCCCATTGAAGTCTATTGCGGTTCGCGAACTTTAACGCGAACCGAACGTTCCGCGAAAGTTCGCGAACCCGGTTCGCGAACCTAAAATCGGAGGTTCGGCCCAACTCTATCTATCACTAGAAGAGGTTACCTAATCTATTACTAGATACTGCCAGTCACTCATGTCTGCCTTTCTATGAAATCCGCCAGGATTGGCCTTACCGGAAAATGACATTTTGGGTGGTAGGGTAGGGTGTTTTAGAGAGAGTTTAATTTGGGTCAGGGCATGGATGGAGCATCAACTTCCTATTTCTGTTTTAGTATCCTGGTTGTAATGTAATTCAGCAGAGAAAGGCTCCACCTTCGACCCCAATAATCCTGCCAGGCCTGGAATGGCATGAGCATGTTACAGCAACAGTGTTAACCTATGTAGCCAGAGCAGCTGCACAGACCAGAAGATAAGAGGCCCACCTACAGAACAGCCGCCGACTCATTTCACTATAAGTCATGATGCACAATGAAGGCCAAGAAAAGCTGTGTGCCCTGAAAGATGTGGTCAGCTGTATGCTCCTCCCAAATCTACATCTACAGGTCCTAACAAGAGCCCAGATAAAAGATACCACAGCCAAGAGCAAAGAGGACTATGTGGATAAATGGAGGAGTGAAATAACACAGTCACAGAAGCTAACCATATACCAGTCACTACAGAGAGAATTTAATTTGGTTGCATACTTGGAAAATCCCCAATGCTCTCTTGAGAGAGGCAAATCCTGAGTGTCTATAGATGGAGTGCTAACTACCTGGAAATCGAGTCTGGGAGACAGACATAAAAACCCAGACAGAATACACTGCGCCAACACTGGGAGCAGAAGACACTAGTGGATAAAGCACGGTGGTGTAGTGGTTAGCAATCTCGCCGTGCAACGATGTGTCCCTGGTTCTTATCCCAGCCAGAGTAGTATCTGCATGGAGTTTGTATGTTCTCCCTTTGTCTGCATGGGTTTTCTCTGGGCACTTTGGTTTCCTACCCCATCCCAAAAACATATACATAAGTTCTTTGGCTTCCTCCTAAATTGGACCTAAACTACGTTACATACACTACACGATAGATATAGACATATGACTATGGTAGGGATTAGATTGTGAGCCCCTCTGAGGGACAGTTACTGTAAGCAATAAGACAATATACTCTGTATAGGGCTGCGGAAGATGTCAGTGCTAAATAAATACTAAATAATAATAAAGCTCACTTCCTTCTTTACTGTCCCAAATATACTTCAAAACCTACTGTAAAGTGTTCCTGAAAGGCAAAAGTGCCCGAATTGAGTATCTTAGTAGAGGGAAGCCTCGGAATAATCCAAAGGCTTCACCATCCCCCTCCACCTTGCTGTTCCAGAGCTTGGACCTCCCAAAGCTTGTCTGGACTGGCTGGATAGTGTAAGGTGGCTGCTGGATAGTGTACTGGTTGATGCTACGTACACACATGCGACAACGATCGTTCGTTAAGAACGACGAACGAACTTTTAATTGATGAAAGAACGACCTAAGTAAAGGTAGTTTTAAAATGTGTGTAACGATCTGATCGTTAGAACGAACGTTACATCACAGAAAGCAACTATTGCGCCTGCGCATAAAAATGAGAAGTTCCATGGAGAAATAGTGAAATGCGCATGTCAAGCCTAGTACGAACGATCGTTTCCAACGATGTACTACTTTTGCAAACGATCGTCGTTGGTTAAAATCCGCCGAGACAGAACTTTCTTTTGTAGCGATTTGGCTCGTTCGTCGTTTGCCTTAATAGTCGGTGGTTCGTTTTTTGTAACGATCGTCGTTGGTAAAGATCGGGGAACGATCGTTACAAACGACTATAGTCGCATGTGTGTACGCACCTTAAGGCCTCTGACACAGGAGACCAGGGTTCAAATCTTGGCTCTTCCTGTTCAATAAGCCAGCACCTATTCAGTAAGGATTCCAGGGCTAGACTCCCTAACACTGCTACTGCCTACTGAGTCCTCCAGTAGAAAAGTGCAATATAAATTTTATTTGTCTTGTCGACAAGCTCTTGTTGATGGTGCACAGCTGCACTGTGCAGGCACAGATGATTATTCTGTAGCAGGGCCAGATTTACTATAAGGCACTGTAGGCACGCGCCTACAGGCGCCTGATGATGGAGGGGCAGCTCACACCCCTTTCCTAGTGCAGAGTCCCTCCTTCGCTATGCAGAGTCCTGAGCAGAGCATAAATGAGAGTTTAGTCACCTGGCTCTTGGCATTCCACTGACAAGATCCTCCTTCAGTTGGGGCACCACTAGCTGCCTGCCTAATGCTTAAAGAGACACTGAAGCGAGAATAATTCTCGCTTCAGAGCTCATAGTTAGCAGGGGCACGTGTGCCCCTGCTAAAACGCCGCTATCCCGCGGCTAAACGGGGGTCCCTTCACCCCCAACACCCCCCCCCCCCTGCAAAATCAACGACCAAATTGGTCGTAAATTTTGCTCTTCCTGGAGGCAGGGCTCACCGCTGCAGCCCTGCCTCTCAGCGCGTCTATCAGACGCGCATCGCCGCCTCTCCGCTGCCCCTCTCAGTGAAGGAAGACTGAGAGGGGCGGGGGAGAGGCGGAGGTACGCGTCTGATAGACGCACGGGAGGCAGGGCTGCTGCGGTTAGCCCTGCCCCAATGCGGAAGAGATTCCGCGATGTACGGAGGGGATTTGGGGGTGAAGGGAGTGGGGACCCCCGTTAAGCCGCGGGATAGCGGCGTTTGAGCAGGGGCACACATGCCCCTGCTAACTATGAGGTCTGAAGCGAGATTTATTCTCGCTTCAGACTCTCTTTAAGGGACACCTGTAGCTACCTATGACTGGTAAGGGAGAAGTCACAGCTGGGCCAGCCAGCACACTTGCGGTGCAGTTCGGCAGGGGTTTGTGGGTTTCTGAAGGGTGAAGTTAAGGGTGCCAGGACATCTGTGCCTATAGGCTCCTGTGATGCAAATCCGGGCCTGTTCTGTAGCCTCTTCTCTGTGTATTTCTCTCTGAAACCCAGGAGGAACTGCAGAACAGAACCGAACCGCAGAATATTTACTTGTGGCCCAGTCATACACAAGTATGAAATGTGTGCTACATTACACAGTGCCTACAGAATGTAACCTAGATTCTTGTACTTTTATGTTATCGACATTATTTGGATCCAACCACTGAAAGAGAGAGAAAGGTTGCCTTGTCCAAATAGGTCACAATTCACTCACCAGATTCCTGACGTCAGAACCACCAGTGGGAAGGCAATGGCACAAAGCTGGAATTAAGGATGAAACAACAGCAATTCTAGGGGCCATGTGACCCCGCTGCAGAATAGTAGTTACACTGTTCACATATTTATACACGATTGTGAACTTCTATGAGGTTGATTTATGTGATTTATAAGTGCTATCAAAAATGTACAATAATAATTGTAGATCTGTACAATGCTTAACACAACCACTAGATGTCAGCAAATAACCACAGTTACACTATTTTAAGTTGCATTGACAAAATAAATATAATTCTATAAATTAAGTGACTAAGGCGTCATTCCCATTGCGTTCCGTTCCGCTCGAGTGTCTGTCCGCGTTGGGCTTTTTAGTGGCTTTTTTTTCTTCTCCCGGCGATTGGGTGGGCGATGCGGTTTTGTTAAAAGCTCATTTCCCGAGCATTTTTTTAATTCACTCGCTGACACAAGTCAGGAAGTGAACTCTTTGACCCGGAAAATAATAAATACAATGTATTTATTCTTAAAAACATGAATGCAATCGATGCACAAAGCAATTTTGTGAGCATTTTGCGTTTTTCCTATACCTTCCATTCAGGGCAAATCGCCTCAAAAATGGTACAGGCAGCACTTTGTTGAGCGGGTCAGAAATAAACCGCTCAGATGTGAACTCTCTCATTCAGAATCATTGCACAGCCGCTTTCAGTGCGATTTTGAAAATTGGCAGCGTTCAAAAAAATCACAAAACACCTCCTGTGTGAACGAGCCCGAAAGAAGAATGAAAAATTAGACATATATTCTTTACACAAAGTTTTTTGTTCTTTGTTAGTTTTTTTTTTCTTTGCAATGGAGAACCATAAAATACTTTATTCAACCTTCATCCATTTCTGTGCTCTTCTACAAGATGAGCTGAAAATGTTGGCTGTGGCACAAGTGTTTTTTGCAAACTTTGCTGCTTCAGAATTTTTAGATGATTTTTTTTTCTAATTTCTTTTGTATACTGTAGAACAATTATAAACAGTTTATATGTTTCAAAGGCTTTTGTTGGCAAATACATGACATTTCTGCAAAGAGACAATGTTTTTACAGTGTTGACCTTTCTTCTTCATAATTCTGCAGTTTGCTGTGACATGTGGAAAATCAGCTTGGGTGGCAAATCCTGGTGATGAATTCTTGCCTTATTAGTATTTGAATTTGAGCAAACCCCGTGGGCTTCTGCTTGACCACTGCTCTTTGAGAATTGACCACTGATTCACAATGGGATAATGAACAGGAATTTCCAGGCCACAGTTCAAAATTTCATTATCATGATCTCTGACCTACTTCTATAAGCTCTCATCCACCAAAGGTCAATGTATTCTCTGCAGCAGACTCCCTTCTACCCCCTAACAAGGTCCGTGGCCCAAATCCGCCCCCCCACCACCATTTTATGTGGCCCTTACAGACTTGTTCACACTGCAGGCGTTTTCGGCTTTTTTTTACATGCGGGCGATTTTTAAAATCGCCCACCAAACACTTGTGCAATGAATGTCTATGAGAAGGTTCATCTCAGCGCGGGCCATGGGCTGTCCGTTCAGTAAAGCGGTGCATGGACTATTTTTGAGGCGATTCCGCCTCAATGGAAAGTATAGGAGAAACGCAAACGCTCACAAAATCGCTTTGTGTAGCAATTGCGTTTGCGTTTTCAAGAATAAATACATTGCATTTATTCTATGCCGGGTCAAAGAGTTCACTTCCTGATGTCAGGGAGTGAATAACAAAATCGCTCGGAAAAAACGCTTAGAAAACCGCTAAGCACAAAAACGAATCGCACACCCAAGCGCCGAGAATCGGAAAAAAACCCCAGCCCAACGCAGACGGACACGTGAGCCGAACGCAATGTGAACAAGGCCTAAGAGTTTCAAATCTGCATGATTGTAAGCAGTATAAAAAAGGAGGAAATGAATCCACGCTGTATACTTGTGTTTGTACCAGCGGTCTTTAGCATATCCATGAAGATGGCAGGCCATTGCAGATGTATGTACACTTTCGGCTAGTACACATGTGTACAAATTGCTTGTTTTTTCATTAATTTTCTGTCAGAGGGACAATATATTTAAGTGACAGTGTACATCCTTGAATCTTTTTCAGCGAGACAGCTGTTAGCTGCCAAAAGCTGCCACCCCCTCTACTCCAACCCCCTCCACTGGCTGGGGTATCCCACAATTGTTACAGTTTGTGGTGAGAACATTTGTAGAATATAGAATACACCAGAGGTTCCTGCTTTGCATTGACACCTTTTTTTTTACTGCAGATTACAGCACACTGCCTTCTCATCCACAGGAGCACACCAAAGCAGGGGCCGCATTCAGGTATTGCACCTGTTTTTAGGGTGCCCATCGAAGAACTTTCCTGTTACATTTTAATAAACTTTGTGGCCAGGGGCATTACTAGAAATCACTGGGCCCCCTGTGAAACTTTGGATGGGACTCCCCCCCCCCTCTCGCTTTCTGCACAGGTAAGCTGAGTACCAAATGTTATTTAATTGGCCAGTGCACACTTGAATGTGTTTTCCCCATGCAGATAAAAACAGACAGCAGTGAAGCACTGCAGGCATTTTCTCTATCAGTTACATTAGCTTCTGTGATAAAACGTGCATGTTTTTACACATACAGACACACATGGGGCTTGATTCACTAAACCGTACTAATTAATAGCACAGCCGCGCTAGCGTTTTTGCCTGCTTGCCCGCAATTGCGAATTTTCGTGCGCAAATTTGCAATTGTGTGCGAAAATTTGCAATTGCGCGCAAACACGCAAAAACGCTAGCGCGGCCGTGCTATTAATTAGTACGGTTTAGTGAATCAAGCCCCATGGTGTGCAGAAAATGCATGCAGAAAACAGATGAGTGTGCTCCCAGCCTCAGCTTCTTATTACACTAACTCTGTCCATCTCTGATGGAGCAGAACTAGCTCTGCAGATTCCTCCAGCATCACTACAGTACACAGCACTTGGGGAGGGGTAGAGAGGTTGGGGGATGGGCGCTGTACGCAAGAGTCTGCTAAACACTGAATAGGGACTGTCTACAAATCTTTGTATGATTCCTTATCAGTGGCTGACCACATGCAGTCATTAGAACAATTGTGCAGTCAGCAGAAAGCTTTTTCTCTCTGTGCCCTTAGTTGTCAGTCTCTCAGGATAGAGAAAAGAAAATTCTCCTTTCACGGGCCCTCTGCGGCTTCTGGGCCCCCCTGCAGCTACATCCTTGCAGGGTCTATTGTTATGCCTCTGTATGTGGCCAAGACATTGTTTCAGATTTTGGCCCCTTATGTGATTGAGTTTGACACCCCTGCCCTACATGAACCCTACATTCCCCTTGTCACTTGCAGCGCCATTAAAAGGACACAATATTAGAATAGGGATAAACACACACTACACAGAATATTAACAGAAAACGGTTTATTAAAATATGTGGATATTTTCCCAAATATTGTGGATATTTTCCCAAATATACATTATCCACGTAAGGTAAAAGAATCGTGCATATTTGTCAAAATGTTGATCCTAAAATAGTAGTCAAATGACCAATGCCCATTAATCACTGAGATGCAAATAATTCTGGCTTGCATGCAAATTTTATGCAGCTTGGATTGCATGCAAGCTGGAATTATTAGCATCCCTTTGGCTAACTCCAGTGCCTAGTTTTCCGTAACAAGTGTAAGTGCTATTTGGCAGTGTATTGACTGTAGTAGCACAGAGCGAGACAATACAGGATTTGTACCATCACCTCCTCCTTCTCTCCAATGACTTTTTCTCTTTCTTGATAGATAATTCCTTTCCCAGTCTTGAGTGTGGCTGCATAAATCCACCTTTTTTTACATTTCTTGGCAGGCCAGTGGAGATGAAAACACCTCTAGCTTTACCTGAGATCTCATATGACTTGAGGTTGAGGGGTGGTCCTATAACTTGATCCATTCAGCAGCTTTACAAGCAGTAGTTAAAGGGAACCTTAACTGATTGAATAAAGTTTACCTTACCTGGGACTTCTACCGGCCCGCTGCAGATGTCCTGTGCCGGCGCCGGGACAAACCGATCCTCTGGTCCCCTGCAGGAGGCCAGTTTAATTTCTGGTGACTAGCCAGTCGGTGGCAATTGTGCCTGCATGGTCCTGGCCGCGCACATCCTTGATCATGTTCCCATCGCGCATGCGCAGATTGAGAACAATATTGTACTGCACATGCGCAGGACGCTTCTGGTAATGGGAGCGCGATCAAGGATGCGGCGGCCAGGACCGCGCAGGAGCAGTGGCCACCGACTGGCCAGTTGCCAAAAATGAAACAGCCTCACAACAGGGGACCAGAGGATCGGTTTGTCCCTGAGTAGGCATAGACTGTCTGCAGGGGGCTGGTAAAAGCCCCAGGTAAGGTAAGCTCTTTTTTATTAAATCAGTTAAGGTTGACTTAATCCAAAAACTGACTTCAGTTAAAAATAACTCCCCCCCCCCACTCACTACTTACCTGGGGCTTCCTCCAGCCCCTTGCAGCTGACATGTCCCACGCTGCAGCTCCGCTCTCAGCCGTTGACCCGGGTTCCCCGACGGTGCAGAGGACGACCTTGTCTCTTGCACCTGCGCCACTGTCAATCAAACCCACGTTGTCTGCGGTGTACTGCGCAGGTGCAGAACTACTGCGCCTGCGCAGTACATCGCGGACAACGTGGACTTGATTGACAGGGACGCTCGCGCAGGCGCACTAGAGGAGGTCTGCCTCTGCACCTCTGCGGACCCCGGGCCGGTGGCTGCGAGCTGAGCTGTCAGCATGGGACATGTCAGCTGCAAGGGGCAGGAGGAAGTCCCGGGTAGGTAGAGCAGGGGGAGTTCTTTTTGGCTGATCACTCCTTTAAGGCAAGACAGCACAACTTATGCGTAAGGCTACTAATCTATGTGAAGTCCTCTAAGTGCACAAACAACCCCTACCTGAGATTCCTGAGCTGACACAGGTGAAGAGATCAAATTACACTAGTGATTAGCAACAGATGGGGGGGGGGGGGGGGTAGGGTTATACTGGCTAAACTCTCTAAATACATACAGGATCAATTTCTCTCTGTTTTCCTTCTGTCCTGTGCAAGAGTTCAGGTCCACTTTAAGCTGACCTACCCTGCACCCAACATTAGCTTCTGAAGCCTATAACCACAAGAACAGTGGTCGGATGAGTACAATAAAGTCATGAAATGATGACAGCAGATTCATGATGAAACGTATGCTGAGAGATGTACAGGCAATGCAGTCATTAGTACATATTACAAATTTAAAAAAATATAAATCATTATATCGTAGTACACATAAAAAAAATATAAATCATTATATCTTAGTTCAAAATTTAAAAAAATATATAAATCATTATATCTTAAATACAAAACTTCATCCATATAACTTTCCCAGTTTCCATTCCATGCAAACGTAATCGGTAACCGTAATTACACATAATAGCATCATTTAAGCGTAATTTCCTTTGCAAACCTTTTTACGCATAGAATATTTTAATAATAGAAGCACGAGTGCAGTATACTGGCTGGTGAATTTTTTTTGCCGTGTTTGAATGGCTTTTTTGCATTGACTATTTAACTAATAGTTGCACATGTGCAGAACGAATACATGCAAGTATTTTTACGTATTGAATGCAAATTATGCATAACTGCATAATTACAGGCCTAATTACAATTCACAAACGTAGTATGCTGTAGGTTGCATAATCGAAATTACGCATTGCGCAATTGCAAAAATGTATGCAAGATTTTGTGTAATTGAAATTGACCAATTACGAGCACCACTACAGTTGGACTTTTATGATACATTGGTAGTAAATAATACTGTTAAATCTGCCAGAAGAATTAACAATACTGTGGCCCATCTCTTTGGTATCTCATGAGCTGCACTGGATCTCGGAGGTCGAATGTATAATGATGCCCTTGCCAAGTTAGAGGGTTCCGACACTTGCTTGACTTTGTCTATTGCAACCATGGCAAAATAAAGAACTGAGCCATTGCTAATGGTGATATTCTGCGGAGTAAAGTAGAACTGCTCCAGGGTGCCAGCCGGCTGTGGTATGACATACGTGATATCCACAACTGTGCCATTTTCAAAGTTGTCTAACAGTTCCTCTCTGCTCAGACTCATTCGCAAATCATATCTGGAGGCTGAAAATAAGAACATTATAACTTCACAAACGCACTTCAGCTAATAAACATTAGTTGCTGATTGGTTACCATAATTAAAATGTCACATTTCAAGGCTTTGTAGTATCATCTGATTAACAACATGAAGCCCAGCTCCAGGTAAACTAAGGCCTCGTTCACATTAGGTGCGCTGAGAAACGTGTAAAAGCGCATGTTAAAAAACGCATGCGCTTGTGCATGCTTTAGTGCGCGCTTCAGTGCATTGCGCTGCGCTTTTTTAAAGCCCATTTTTCTTATTGTAGCAGTTGTCAATAAAGCTTTGTTTTCATATGTAAATGTATTTATTTTTCCAATTAGGGGTAAAAAACACGTGCACTTCTACATGCTTGTACTCGCTTCTATGCGCTAAAAAAGCACACCCATTCACTTGCATTGATGTGCGCTTTACAGCTCAGCGCACAGAAATGCATGCAACACGGCGTTTTTGTAATGCTGCTCAGCGCATAGATGTGAACCAGCTACATTTAATTTCATGGGAAAATCAATACCTTGCAGAATGCATAGGTCAATGCGCTGTGAAAAGCGCACAGAATGATATCCTAACATACCACCACCACCAGTTCCCGTTGTCCCCAAGTTTAACCATATCACCCACATCGGAGGCTCCCGTTTATGGTTACATCGCAGGGGTCATCCTCTGTGCTACTCTTGTCAACAAGACCCTAACCAGGTTATATGTTATGTGCTATCTTCCCGAGAATTTATATTTTCTTAATGCGATTCCAAGTTATGCATGTAATTGAACGCTCTGTACAAACCAGTGCACACTTCCGTGACGCCCTGCTCTATCCAGATTGCTTGCTCCCACTTTATTGGCCAGTCGTCACACGGGGACACACTCCTGAGACATTCCAACAGTGAATTAGTCTTTATAGCTAATTTTGTAAAAATTTTGGGACTACCTTAATTAGTTATTACTTGAAATGAACGAATTTGGAGTCTTCTAGGAAGGAAGTTTATTGAAGTTAAAAAACGTACATCCTGGTCATAATTGAATTTAATTAAACAGGGGAACACTGCACTGTGTGTGGGTATATGGAGGGAGTGTGAGGGTCCGGATGCGATGGGAGGCAGTCATACATAGAGTGAGTTCTCTCCTCTTACAAACTTATAATTCCTCAATATATTATAACCTTATATATTAGCCGAGTTTTCCTACCAATTCTATAATCATATCGGTGTTGGTCTATCTGGCTGTCCTCCGATCATCTTCGAGATATGCTTACACTCCCCTTTTGCTGTTGCCGTTGGCGCCATGCTCACTTTCGTAAATGCAGTTAAGGTTTCTTCTCATATTAACCTATATGCGGGACATGCTGCGGATGGTGACAGCAACCTTTGTTCATCTCCTTCATTCCTCATGCTTATCCTAATTATTTCATATTAATACGGTGAGATATACTCACCCTTTGTGATATCCATACTGGGGGGATAGCTTAAATTGGACTGGTGTCTTATTCTGTTTCCTGTTCCCATACTGGGGTCGGGTCTGCGTGGTGCTCGGGTGGGTATCCTCCCGGAGTTACCACCTAGCCCATATAATTATTGCACTAATGCTTTTAGGGTGGTGACTCGTGGAGGGTGCACATACGGGCATCTTGTTGACGTCTAGGTGGCTACACTCTACCTTGGTCGCCTTTAATGGCTTAAGGCTCTTTTCCACTATGAAATGATTCCGATCGCGATCGCAATCGCGTTTCAATTTCCACCAAGCGATTGCGATTGAGCTACTATACTCATTATAGTCCAGCTCAATCGCATACAAAACGCGGCAGGACAACGATTGCGCTTCGACCAAAATCGCATCGCAATCGGATCGCACTAATGGAAATTGCTGCTGCAGTTTCCATTAGTTTAATGTACCTTGCGATTTGCGATCAGAAGCAAATCGCGATCGCATTTCATAGTGGAAAAGAGCCCTCAGTTCTGCATTCTTTACATCTGATATCTATTTAACCACTTGAGGACCGTGGGCTTTACCCCCCTTAAGGACCAGACCCTTTTTTTCCATTCAGACCACTGCAGCTTCCACGGTTTATTGCTTGCTCATACAACCTACCACCTAAATGAATTTTGGCTCCTTTTCTTGTCACTAATAAAGCTTTCTTTTGGTGCTATTTGATTGCTGCTGCGATTTTTACTTTTTATTATATTCATCAAAAAAGACATGAATTTTGTAAAAAAAATGATTTTTTTAACTTTCTGTGCTGACATTTTTCAAATAAAGTAAAATTTCTGTATACATGCAGCACGAAAAATGTGGACAAACATGTTTTTAATAAAAAAAAAACCCCATTCAGCCTATATTGATTGGTTTGGGTAAAAGTTATAGCGTTTACAATCTATGGTGCAAAAAATGATTTTTCCCATTTTGAAGCATCTATGACTTTTCTGACCACCTGTCATGTTTCATGAGGGGCTAGAATTCCAGGATAGTATAAATACCCCCCAAATGACCCCATTTTGGAAAGAAGACATCCCAAAGTATTCACGGAGAGGCATGGTGAGTTCATAGAAGATTTTATTTTTTGTCACAAGTTAGCGGAAAATGACACTTTGTGACAAAAAAAAGAAAAAAAAAAGTTTCCATTTCTGCTAACTTGCGACAAAAAAAAAAAAAATTAAATCTGCCACGGACTCACTATGCTCCTCTCGGAATACCTTGAAGTGTCTACTTTCCAAAATGGGGTAATTTGGGGGGTGTGTTTACTGTCCTGGCATTTTGGGGGGTGCCTAATTGTAAGCACCCCTGTAAAGCCTAAACGTGCTCATTGGACTTTGGGCCCCTTAGCGCAGTTAGGCTGCAAAAAAGTGCCACACATGTGGTATTGCCGTACTCAGGAGAAGTAGTATAATGTGTTTTGGGGTGTATTTTTACACATACCCATGCTGGGTGGGAGAAATATCTCTGTAAATGACAATTGTTTGATTTTTTTTACACACAATTGTCCATTAGGGGCCCAACGTCCTATTCACAGGTCATTTTGAGGCATTTGTTTTCTAGACTACTCCTCACCGTTTAGGGCCCCTAAAATGCCAGGGCAGCATCTGATGGGTAACAGTGACAGGTGGTGATAGGGGGTGATTGATGGGTGATTGATGGGTAATTAGTGGGTGTTTAGGGTAGAGAACAGATGTAAACACTGCACTTGGGAGGTGATCTGATGTCGGATCTGCGGGTGATCTATTGGTGTGGGTGGGTGATCAGATTGCCCGCAAGGGGCAGGTTAGGGGCTGATTGATGGGTGGCAGTGACAGGGGGTGATTGATGGGTGGCAGTGACAGGGGGTGATTGATGGGTGATTGACAGGTGATTGACAGGTGATCAGTGGGTTATTACAGGGAAGAACAGATGTAAATATTGCACTGGCTAATTGATAAGGGGGGGTCTGAGGGCAATCTGAGCGTGTAGGCGGGTGATTGGATGCCCGCAAGGGGCAGATTAGGGTCTGATCTGATGGGTAACAGTGACAGGTGGTGATAGGGGGTGATTGATGGGTGATTGATGGGTAATTAGTGGGTGTTTAGGGTAGAGAACAGATGTAAACACTGCACTTGGGAGGTGATCTGACGTCGGATCTGCGGGCGATCTATTGGTGTGGCAAAGAAATGAACAGCGCTACTTAAAAACAGATGAATGCTTACCTGCAAAAAAGTGCAGACCCCACTCATGGGATACAAATACACAATGAGCACACATACAACCTGTCTACCACTTGGAGGATGTTAGTTTCCACTAACAGCTTGCAATGCAATTTGTTAGATACTCGTCCCTCCCACTGTCGAAGAAGTCTTTCCTCCATGGGAGGGGACCTAACACTAACTAAAACCTACCTATGCATATGCATAGCCTGGGCGCGCTACCAGTAAAATTAAGAATTGCGCAGAAAAAGTGGGATCAGCGCATCACCAGGCCGCCTCTGAATGGCCTCAGCTCAGAGATGCGCTGAGCCCCCCCAGGAACTGCAAACGCACCTTGAACCCAAACAGAGGCTCTGCATATACACCAAAGAAAAACTAACAAGTGGGAGCAGCTGACCAGAATTAAATCAAACATAGCAAAGAAATGAACAGCGCTACTTAAAAACAGATGAATGCTTACCTGCAAAAAAGTGCAGACCCCACTCATGGGATACAAATACACAAAGACTTCTTCGACAGTGGGAGGGACGAGTACCTAACAAATTGCATTGCAAGCTGTTAGTGGAAACTAACATCCTCCAAGTGGTAGGCAGGTTGTATGTGTGCTCATTGTGTATTTGTATCCCATGAGTGGGGTCTGCACTTTTTTGCAGGTAAGCATTCATCTGTTTTTAAGTAGCGCTGTTCATTTCTTTGCTATGTTTGATTTAATTCTGGTCAGCTGCTCCCACTTGTTAGTTTTTCTTTGGTGTATATGCAGAGCCTCTGTTTGGGTTCAAGGTGCGTTTGCAGTTCCTGGGGGGGCTCAGCGCATCTCTGAGCTGAGGCCATTCAGAGGCGGCCTGGTGATGCGCTGATCCCACTTTTTCTGCGCAATTCTTAATTTTACTGGTAGCGCACCCAGGCTATGCATATGCATAGGTAGGTTTTAGTTAGTGTTAGGTCCCCTCCCATGGAGGAAAGACTTCTTCGACAGTGGGAGGGACGAGTACCTAACAAATTGCATTGCAAGCTGTTAGTGGAAACTAACATCCTCCAAGTGGTAGACAGGTTGTATGTGTGCTCATTGTGTATTTGTATCCCATGAGTGGGGTCTGCACTTTTTTGCAGGTAAGCATTCATCTGTTTTTAAGTAGCGCTGTTCATTTCTTTGCTATGTTTGATTTAATTCTGGTCAGCTGCTCCCACTTGTTAGTTTTTCTTTGGTGTATATGCAGAGCCTCTGTTTGGGTTCAAGGTGCGTTTGCAGTTCCTGGGGGGGCTCAGCGCATCTCTGAGCTGAGGCCATTCAGAGGCGGCCTGGTGATGCGCTGATCCCACTTTTTCTGCGCAATTCTTAATTTTACTGGTAGCGCGCCCAGGTTATGCATATGCAGCATATGCATAACCTGGGCGCGCTACCAGTAAAATTAAGAATTGCGCAGAAAAAGTGGGATCAGCGCATCACCAGGCCGCCTCTGAATGGCCTCAGCTCAGAGATGCGCTGAGCCCCCCCAGGAACTGCAAACGCACCTTGAACCCAAACAGAGGCTCTGCATATACACCAAAGAAAAACTAACAAGTGGGAGCAGCTGACCAGAATTAAATCAAACATAGCAAAGAAATGAACAGCGCTACTTAAAAACAGATGAATTCTTACCTGCAAAAAAGTGCAGACCCCACTCATGGGATACAAATACACAATGAGCACACATACAACCTGTCTACCACTTGGAGGATGTTAGTTTCCACTAACAGCTTGCAATGCAATTTGCTAGGTACTCGTCCCTCCCACTGTCGAAGAAGTCTTTCCTCCATGGGAGGGGACCTAACACTAACTAAAACCTACCTATGCATATGCATAGCCTGGGCGCGCTACCAGTAAAATTAAGAATTGCGCAGAAAAAGTGGGATCAGCGCATCACCAGGCCGCCTCTGAATGGCCTCAGCTCAGAGATGCGCTGAGCCCCCCCAGGAACTGCAAACGCACCTTGAACCCAAACAGAGGCTCTGCATATACACCAAAGAAAAACTAACAAGTGGGAGCAGCTGACCAGAATTAAATCAAACATAACAAAGAAATGAACAGCGCTACTTAAAAACAGATGAATGCTTACCTGCAAAAAAGTGCAGACCCCACTCATGGGATACACATACACAATGAGCACACATACAACCTGTCTACCACTTGGAGGATGTTAGTTTCCACTAACAACTTGCAATGCAATTTGTTAGGTACTTGTCCCTCCCACTGTCGAAGAAGTCTTTCTTCCATGGGAGGGGACCTAACACTAACTAAAACCTACCTATGCATATGCATAGCCTGGGCGCGCTACCAGTAAAATTAAGAATTGCGCAGAAAAAGTGGGATCAGCGCATCACCAGGCCGCCTCTGAATGGCCTCAGCTCAGAGATGCGCTGAGCCCCCCCAGGAACTGCAAACGCACCTTGAACCCAAACAGAGGCTCTGCATATACACCAAAGAAAAACTAACAAGTGGGAGCAGCTGACCAGAATTAAATCAAACATAGCAAAGAAATGAACAGCGCTACTTAAAAACAGATGAATGCTTACCTGCAAAAAAGTGCAGACCCCACTCATGGGATACAAATACACAAAGACTTCTTCGACAGTGGGAGGGACAAGTACCTAACAAATTGCATTGCAAGTTGTTAGTGGAAACTAACATCCTCCAAGTGGTAGACAGGTTGTATGTGTGCTCATTGTGTATGTGTATCCCATGAGTGGGGTCTGCACTTTTTTGCAGGTAAGCATTCATCTGTTTTTAAGTAGCGCTGTTCATTTCTTTGTTATGTTTGATTTAATTCTGGTCAGCTGCTCCCACTTGTTAGTTTTTCTTTGGTGTATATGCAGAGCCTCTGTTTGGGTTCAAGGTGCGTTTGCAGTTCCTGGGGGGGCTCAGCGCATCTCTGAGCTGAGGCCATTCAGAGGCGGCCTGGTGATGCGCTGATCCCACTTTTTCTGCGCAATTCTTAATTTTACTGGTAGCGCGCCCAGGCTATGCATATGCATAGGTAGGTTTTAGTTAGTGTTAGGTCCCCTCCCATGGAGGAAAGACTTCTTCGACAGTGGGAGGGACGAGTACCTAGCAAATTGCATTGCAAGCTGTTAGTGGAAACTAACATCCTCCAAGTGGTAGACAGGTTGTATGTGTGCTCATTGTGTATTTGTATCCCATGAGTGGGGTCTGCACTTTTTTGCAGGTAAGAATTCATCTGTTTTTAAGTAGCGCTGTTCATTTCTTTGCTATGTTTGATTTAATTCTGGTCAGCTGCTCCCACTTGTTAGTTTTTCTTTGGTGTATATGCAGAGCCTCTGTTTGGGTTCAAGGTGCGTTTGCAGTTCCTGGGGGGGCTCAGCGCATCTCTGAGCTGAGGCCATTCAGAGGCGGCCTGGTGATGCGCTGATCCCACTTTTTCTGCGCAATTCTTAATTTTACTGGTAGCGCGCCCAGGTTATGCATATGCTGCATATGCATAACCTGGGCGCGCTACCAGTAAAATTAAGAATTGCGCAGAAAAAGTGGGATCAGCGCATCACCAGGCCGCCTCTGAATGGCCTCAGCTCAGAGATGCGCTGAGCCCCCCCAGGAACTGCAAACGCACCTTGAACCCAAACAGAGGCTCTGCATATACACCAAAGAAAAACTAACAAGTGGGAGCAGCTGACCAGAATTAAATCAAACATAGCAAAGAAATGAACAGCGCTACTTAAAAACAGATGAATGCTTACCTGCAAAAAAGTGCAGACCCCACTCATGGGATACAAATACACAATGAGCACACATACAACCTGTCTACCACTTGGAGGATGTTAGTTTCCACTAACAGCTTGCAATGCAATTTGCTAGGTACTCGTCCCTCCCACTGTCGAAGAAGTCTTTCCTCCATGGGAGGGGACCTAACACTAACTAAAACCTACCTATGCATATGCATAGCCTGGGCGCGCTACCAGTAAAATTAAGAATTGCGCAGAAAAAGTGGGATCAGCGCATCACCAGGCCGCCTCTGAATGGCCTCAGCTCAGAGATGCGCTGAGCCCCAACAGGAACTGCAAACGCACCTTGAACCCAAACAGAGGCTCTGCATATACACCAAAGAAAAACTAACAAGTGGGAGCAGCTGACCAGAATTAAATCAAACATAGCAAAGAAATGAACAGCGCTACTTAAAAACAGATGAATGCTTACCTGCAAAAAAGTGCAGACCCCACTCATGGGATACAAATACACAAAGACTTCTTCAACAGTGGGAGGGACGAGTACCTAACAAATTGCATTGCAAGCTGTTAGTGGAAACTAACATCCTCCAAGTGGTAGGCAGGTTGTATGTGTGCTCATTGTGTATTTGTATCCCATGAGTGGGGTCTGCACTTTTTTTGCAGGTAAGCATTCATCTGTTTTTAAGTAGCGCTGTTCATTTCTTTGCTATGTTTGATTTAATTCTGGTCAGCTGCTCCCACTTGTTAGTTTTTCTTTGGTGTATATGCAGAGCCTCTGTTTGGGTTCAAGGTGTGTTTGCAGTTCCTGGAGGGGGCTCAGCGCATCTCTGAGCTGAGGCCATTCAGAGGCGGCCTGGTGATGCGCTGATCCCACTTTTTCTGCGCAGATCTATTGGTGTGGGTGGGTGATCAGATTGCCCGCAAGGGGCAGGTTAGGGGCTGATTGATGGGTGGCAGTGACAGGGGGTGATTGATGGGTGATTGACAGGTGATTGACAGGTGATCAGGGGGATAGATGCATACAGTACACAGGGGGGGGGGGGTCTGGGGAGAATCTGAGGGGTGGGGGGGGGGGGTGATCAGGAGGGAGCAGGGGGCAGTTTAGGGCATAAAAAAAATAGCGTTGACAGATAGTGACAGGGAGTGATTGATGGGTGATTAGGGGGGTGATTGGGTGCAAACAGTGGTCTAGGGGGTGGGCAGGGGGGGGGGTCTGAGGAATGCTGTGGGCGATCAGGGGGCAGGGGGGGGGGAATCAGTGAGCTTGGGTGCAGACTAGGGCAGCTGCAGCCTGCCCTGGTGGTTCCTCGGACACTGGGACCACCAGGGCAGGAGGCAGCCTGTATAATACACTTTGTATACATTACAAAGTGTATTATACACTTTGTAACTGCTGGCGGGTTACAGCGCGAGGGGGGCGGAGCCAGTCCCCGGCAGAGGATCGCGTCACGAATGACGTGATCGCTCCGCCCATGCCCTTACAAGTAGAGTTGAGCCAAAATTTTCGTAATTTCGCATTACCATAATTACGCACGCGAAATTTGCGATTACGATGCGAAATTACGGTAGCGTAATTGCCATTAAAATCGTAATTGAAAATACCGTAAGCGTAATTTTCAACGCGTAATTTCGCGTTTCGTTCATGCCGTAATTTCGCATTAAACCATACCGTAATTTTGCGTTAAACCGTAACGCTCCGTATAATATAAAAAAGCTGCCGACTTTAAGGGTTAATAGCAAAGCCCCCTTAAATGCTAAGCGCCTCAAATTTTGAGAATATATTAAGGAGATCAGAAAGAATAAGAGGAAAACATTTTTTGCAAAAAGACCTTATAGTTTTTGAGAAAATCGATTTTTAAGTTTCAAGGGCAAAAATGTCTTTTAAATGCGGAAAATGTCAGGTTTTTTTGCACAGGTAACAATAGTGTATTATTTTCATAGATTCCCCCAAGTGGGAATAGTTTTACTTACTTCGTTCTGAGTGTGGGAAATATAAAAAAAAAACGACGTGGGGTCCCCCCTGCCAGACCTCTTTAACCCCTTGTCCCCATGCAGGCTGGGATAGCCAGAATGCGGAGCACCGGCCGCGTGGGGCTCCGCACCCTGACTATACCAGCCCGCATGGTCCATGGATTGGGGGGTCTCGGAAGGGGAGGGGCAGCCAAGCTTTCCCCTCCCCCTCCGAGCCCTTGTCCAATCCCGATGGGCGGTGGAGGCCGCAATTTCCTGGGGGGGGGGGTTCATGGTGGAATCTGGGAGTCCCCTTTAAAAAGGGGTCCCCCAGATGCCCACCCCCCCTCCCAGGAGAAATGAGTATAGAAGTACTTGTACCCCTTACCCATTTCCTTTAAGAGTTACAAGTAAATAAACACACAAACACTTAGAAAAAGTATTTTAATTGAACAAAAAACATAACCACGAAAAAAGTCCTTTAATATTCTTAATTAACCATTAATACTTACCTGTCTCTTTAAATAAATGATCCCTCGCAATATCCTCGGAAATGTTCTATCAGTTACAATGTAACAAAGTTATTACAATGTAACAACTTTGTTACATTGTAACTACGCCGCACCCGACGTCACTCGCCGGGCTGGGCATCTGGGGGACCCCTTTTTAAAGGGGACTCCCAGATTCCACCATGAACCCCCCCCCCCAGGAAATCGCGGCCTCCACCTCCACCGCCCATCGGAGGTGGAGAAGAGCCCCTTGTCCTTGGATTGGACAAGGGCTCGGAGGGGGAGGGGAAAGCTTGGCTGCCCCTCCCCTTCCGAGACCCCCCAATCCATGGACCATGCGGGCTGGTATAGTCAGGGTGCGGAGCCCCACGCGGCCGGTGCTCCGCATTCTGGCTATCCCAGCCTGCATGGGGGACAAGGGGTTAAAGAGGTCTGGGAGGGGGGGCCCCACGTCGTTTTTTTTTATATTTCCCACACTCAGAACGAAGTAAGTAAAACTCTTCCCACTTGGGGGAATCTATGAAAATAATACACTATTGTTACCTGTGCAAAAAAAACTGACATTTTCCGCATTTAAAAGACATTTTTGCCCTTGAAACTTAAAAATCGATTTTCTCAAAAACTATAAGGTCTTTTTGAAAAAAAAAAATGTCCTCTTATTCCCACTGATCCCCTTAATATACCCTGGGAATTTGGTGTTCCTAAACTTTAAGCAGGCTTTGCTATTAACCGTTAAAATCGGCGGGTTTTTAAATGTATACATTTGTCCTTTGAAACTTTAACATCGATTTTCTCAAAAACTATAAGGTCTTTTTGCAAAATTTTTTTTCCTCTTATTCCTTCTGATCTCCTTAATATATTCTCCAAATTTGAGGCTCTTAGCATTCAAGGGGGCTTTGCTATTAACCCGTAAAGTCGGCGGCTACCTAACATTGATCCATGCGTCAACTTTTCCGCTTGGGAGCATGGCCATACGCATTACTTTTGTAATACCCACTGTAATGCGAAAATTACGCGAAAATTACGCTTACGTGAAATTTCGCGAAATCCTTCTTCATTACGATTATGTACTTACGACCATAATCGTAATTACACTAATTACGCGAAATTTCGCGAAATCGTAATTACGTCATTACGCTCATCTCTACGTACAAGGACCGCCGCCATTTGTACATGCAGCAGTCCTTTCGGGGTCCACTTCCCGGCCGCCATATGTACATGCGGCGGTCAGAAAGTGGTTAAGATTAGTTGGTTTAGTAATATTTGCATGTTTAATGCGGAGGCTGCAGCTTTCCATGTTTTTTATTGCTTAAAGAACACTATATCTGTTTGACCACATTTACACAGTTGTAACCAGTCATTACAGATATTGGGTGTCTTCTATACCCCCGCACAGTGTACGTGTTATTTAAATATACACTGAATACTTTTCCCACTGTTAAAGTAAGTGCTGATTAGTTAAATCACACTTACGTTGGGAGTATTTTTCTTTTCCTGCTGTGTTAAATATTCCACATATTTTTCATTTTGGTCACACTCAAAGAACACTGCATTTGATGCAGTACTGGATCCTCCAACTCTGAGTATTTTTTCTTTCTTTCTCTTTTCTTCTACTTCTCCCCTCTCCTTTACTATCTTTCTACATAAACTCATCTCTATCTCATCTCTCTTCAACATCATATATAGGTCATACTTTAATTACCCCTCAGACATCTGGAGAGCATACTCATCTGTATAAAATGACTGAAGCTACCAACACATTTCAGACACAATTAATGTGGAAATGTCTTTCAATTAATGTGAATGGCTTGAACATCCACACTAAAAGAACAATGGGATTTGACTTTCTTAAAAAAGAAAAAGCTCATTTTGCTTTCCTCCAGGAAACCCATCTTAGAACGAATCATGTAACCTCTAGATTTGACAGACATTATCCACTAGCTATACACGCTACTTCTCAAACAACCAAATCCAAGGGTGTGTCTATTTTTATTCACAAGAATGTTCCTTTTCTAATGGAAGAGGTTGAGAGAGATCCAGAAGGAAGGTTCTTGTTTGTGAGAGGAAAGCTAAACAACTGGACTTTCACTCTAGCGACAGTCTACGCTCTCCAAACAAGCAACAGCCTTCTTTTATTGCATCAACTCTCACTCATCTTTCCTATTTTACATCAGGCATTCTGATTCTAGGAAGCGATTTCAATATCCCTCTACAACCATTGACTGACTGTTCTAATGGCTCTTCCACACTATCATACAAAGCACTAAAATTCATTAGGTCCAGCTTGAAAAGTTTGACACTTATGGACCCTTGGCGAATTTCGCATCCTCAAGAAAAAGACTATACTTTCTTCTCACCTATCCACCAAAAATATTCATGTATCGATGACTACTTTGTATCACAAAGAGATTTGACACTCATACGTAACTCCTCTATTGGCACTAAGACAATTTTGGGTCATTCTCCTATCTCCCTGATTGTAAGCCTCCCTGAGAAAATAAGTAAATCCTGGTGTTGGAGACTTAACCCTCAACTTCTAGCCGATAAAGGCAGAGTAGCTACTATATCAACAGCTTTAGACAATTATTTCCATGACCACGTGAATACTGATACACCCACCCTTACAATTTGGGAGGCACACGGTGGCGGTGGCGTAGTGGCTCTCGCCTTGCAGTGCTGGGTCCCCGGTTCGAATCCCAGCCAGGGCACCATCTGCAAGGAGTTTGTATGTTCTCCCCGTGTCTGCGTGGGTTTCCTCTGGGTACTCCGGTTTCCTCCCACATCCCAAAAACATACAGATAAGTTAATTTTCCCACCCTTAAATTGGCCCTAGACTACAGTACTTACACTACATAATACAAACATAGACATATGATAATAGTAGGGATTAGATTGTGAGCTCCGTTAAAGGGACAGTTAGTGACAAGACAATATATATATATACTGTTCAGCGCTGCCTAAGATGTCGGCGCTATATAAATACAAAATAATAATAATAATAATAATAAAATCAGTTATCAGGGGACGTCTCATACAGTTGGGAGCCAAATGAAAACGGGAAAAGGAGGAAGGCATAATCAAACTTTCAGAAGAGGTCTGCAGCCTGGAGAAGCTTCATAAGCATTCTCTTGCTGCTCAAGCTCTAGAAACCTTTGACCGAATGCAGATCCAGACTAAACTCCCTATTATCCATTGAGGCCAAACAGAAAATTCTGTCTGGGAAGAAAATTTTCTATGAATTGGGAAATAAGAGTGGTAAATACTTAGCGAAGGCACTACGTCAAAAAATGATGCAATCTCATATCCCTACCATTATTGATTCCAAACAAACCAAACTAGCTAAATCCGAGGAAATAGTAGAGGAGTTTTGCAGATTCTATAAAACATTATATAATCTGCAGGATACACACCCAGAGAAAAGACCCCACTAATCCAGATCCAATAAAAGTACAGAGTACCTAACTAAATTCTCTTTGCCCTTAAACATCTCTCAAGATGAACTGAAGGACCTTGAAGCCCCAATATCCACTGATGAGTTTTTAGTGGCGGTTAAAAATCTGAAACCAGGCAAAGCACCTGAGCCTGATGGTTTCAGCTCTCAGTACTACAAATCGTTTGCCAAAGTGCTGGCCCCAGCCTTTACCTCAGCTTTAAACTCAATTACTCCAGATACTATCCCTTCTCCCCAATTTTTAGAAGCTCACATAACAGTGATCCCTAAACCTGGGAAGGATGCCAAGCTCTGTTCAAACTATAGGCCCATCTCCCTCCTCCATCTAGAAGACAAAATATTTGCTAAGATCCTTGCAAACAGACTTCTCCCCTATACCCCGGATCACATTAAGATAGACCAATCCGACTTCGTGCCTGGAAGGGAAACCAGAGATAATGTGATGAGGGCAGTTGGGGTCATGGCTCTAGCCAAAAAACACAAGCATAAAGCTTTTTTTTCTACAGATGCTCAAAAGGCATTTGACAGGGTGGCATGGGACTTTTCCCGCGCCACCTGTCACGCCTGGGTCTGGGTCCTAACCTTCTAAACTGGATAAACTTGTTATACTCTAACCCTTCAGCCAAAGTAAAGGCCAATGGCTTGCTTTCTGACAAATTCATCATTACTAATGGTACTCGCCAAGGGTGTCCCCTCTCTCCCCTGCTCTATGTAATCACTCTAGAACCATTTCTTAACGCTGTAAGATCTGATCCCTCAATTAGAGGGATACAAACAAAGTCCTCCAAACACGTAGTGGCTGCCTTTGCCCATGATTTATTAATTTTTCTCCAGGACCCACTAACATCCATTCCCAACCTAATGAAGCAGTTTGAAAAATTTGGATTTCTCTCCAACCTTAAAATACATTTTCATAAGTCAAGAGCCCTAAATATCTCTCTAGACGCAAGAACAGTCAACCAATGCCAATCTACTTTTGCATTTTCTTGGTCAAGTTAATCACTACACTACTTAGGTATAGATATTCCTCACAACTTAAATAGCATCTTTGAAAGTAATTTTATACCTCTAAGTAAACAACTGAAATCAGATCTGACATTTTGGGGCACCCAAAAAAATGGTTTGGTAGGATAGCCTCTGTCAAGATGACTCTGCTTCCAAGATTCTGATACGTTAGCCAATGCCTTCCAATCACCCTACCACCATCCTATATCAAAGACCTTCAATCCGCCATCAACAAATTTGTTTGGGGTGGGAAACCTCCAAGAACCAAACAATCAACCTTGATACTCCCTAAAGAATTGGGAGGTATGGTGCTCCCTGATTTACATACATATCATCTGGCCTCCCAACTAAGCAGAGCCATAGAATGGTCAAATTCTACATCCCCCAAGCAATGGGCACAAGTCGAGGGAGAAAATTCTGATATTTCAACTTCTAGCTTGGGATGGGCAGATTTCCCAACCGCAATGAGGAAACAATGGGAGAACCTCCTGATTGAAGCTACAACTAAAAGCATACATAAATTCTTACCATTCAAGGGCTTGGCATCCTTCCCCGGTAGACTCACTCCTCTTTCCAACAATCTCGCTTTCCTCCCAGCACAGGATATCCCCTTTTCTTCAAAATTGGCCCAACGACAGCTGTCCTAGACTCCAAGATCTTGTTAGAAACGGTACAGTCAAATCTTTGACTGAACTCAACACTCTGAGAGATGATTGTCAATTATCTCAGTGGCAATACTTACAAATTCGACACTTCATACAAACTATCCTCAGCAAAGTGACTTGGTCTACACCATTATCCCCATTTGAACGATTAGTATGTAGCAAAGGCCCCTATAAGCATCTAATATCTCAACTATATCAATTACTGCTCTCAAGCCCACAACCCAGCAAGTCGAGATTCCAGGTGGAATGGGAAAATGATCTAAAAATACAATATACCTCTGATCAATGGCAAAAACACCTTTCCCTCAATCACAAGGGTTCTATAAGAGTCAATGTACAGGAATTTAGTTACAAGATTATAACCAGATGGTATAGAACACCAAAGCTACTACACAGAATCTTCCCTTCAGTCTCTGATATGTGTTGGAGATGTAACCAATTGGAGGGTTCACTCTTACACATCTTTTGGAAATGTCCAAATATTCAGAAATATTGGACACAGATTCATCAATTAATTGAAAGCATAACATGGAAGGAGGTTGTCTTCGCGCCGGCCTCGTTTCTCTTCCAGGATACCCCAGACTCGACCAAATCCTACAAAGTCTCTTGAAATCCACTTAATCAACGCAGCTAGAGTTCTTATTCATGTTTTTTGGAAAAAAAACAGAAATGCCTACTATCAAAGACTGGATTAAAAGAGTGGAGTCTGTGGAGTCTATGGAGAGAATTATTGCTTGCGCTACAGACAAAATAGAGCGTTTCAACTATACATGGGCTCTTTGGAGTGAATTCCAAGTTTCTGAAAAATATAAACTTCTTATGGGATAATACGCACAATCCTTGAACCAATTTTCCGCTATCTCTCATCCCTAAGAATTTAAAAGCCTTCTACAACATACCCCCAGCTGCTATTAAATATTGGCTCAATCTCTTTATCTTACTTCACCCTCTCTTTTGTCTTTCTCTGTCTACTTCTCTTCTTTATACTCTACTTCAACTGATGGCCATTCCACCAGAATCCTTCACTCTTCTTTCTCATACCCAGAGTTTGACGAACTTAAAGATGTGACCATGTCATATTACTCTTCTGAGTCTTCATGAAACTCATGCAACTATTTTGTTTACATGCTGTTTAATGCAAATACCTCAAATATAATCTTAAACACCTATGATTTTGCTCACGCGTCATAACAGATTGTTGCTAAATTCAGCTGTACAGTGGTATTTATGTATGCTCATATTTCCTAACAGCTTGTACTTAAGTTCTTTTTTCTTTTGGATCTATTTGCTAACGCTTATACAGTGGTGTGAAAAACTATTTGCCCCCTTCCTGATTTCTTATTCTTTTGCATGTTTGGCACACTTAAATGTTTCTGCTCATTAAAAACCGTTAACTATTAGTCAAAGATAACATAATTGAACACAAAATGCAGTTTTAAATGATGGTTTTTATTATTTATTGAGGAATAAAAACTCAAAACCTACATGGCCCTGTGTGAAAAAGTGATTGCCCCCCTTGTTAAAAAATAACTTAACTGTGGTTTATCACACCTGAGTTCAATTTCTGTAGTCACCCCCAGGCCTGATTACTGCCACACCTGTTTCAATCAAGAAATCACTTAAATAGGAGCTATCTGACACAGAGAAGTAGACCAAAAGCACCTCAAAAGCTAGACATCATGCCAAGATCCAAAGAAATTCAGGAACAAATGAGAACAAAAGTACTGTAATTGAGATCTATCAGTCTGGTAAAGGTTATAAAGCCATTTCTAGAGCTTTGGGACTCCAGTGAACCACAGTGAGAGCCATTATCTACAAATGGCAAAAACATGGAACAGTGATGAACCTTCCCAGGAGAGGCTGGCCGACCAAAATTACCCCAAGAGCGCAGAGAAAACTCATCCGAGAGGCCACAAAAGACCCCAGGACAACATCTAAAGAACTGCAGGCCTCACTTGCCTCAATTAAGGTCAGTGTTCACAACTCCACCATAAGAAAGAGACTGGGCAAAAACGGCCTGCATGGCAGATATCCAAGGCGCAAACCACTTTTAAGCAAAAAGAACATTAAGGCTCGTCTCAATTTTGCTAAAAAAAACATTTCAATGATTGCCAAGACTTGTGGGAAAATACCTTGTGGACCGCCGAGACAAAAGTTGAACTTTTTGGAAGGTGCGTGTCCTGTTAAATCTGTCGTAAAAGTAACACAGCATTTCAGCAAAAGAACATCATACCAACAGTAAAATATGGTGGTGGTAGTGTGATGGTCTGGGGTTGTTTTGCTGCTTCAGGACCTGGAAGGCTTGCTGTGATAGATGGAACCATGAATTCTACTGTCTACCAAAAAATCCTGAAGGAGAATGTCCGGACATCTGTTCGTCAACTCAAGCTGAAGCGATCTTGGGTGCTGCAGCAGGACAATGACCCAAAAGACACCAGCAAATCCACCTCTGAATGGCTGAAGAAAACCAAAATGAAGACTTTGGAGTGGCCTAGTCAAAGCCCTGACCTGAATCCTATTGAGATGTTGTGGCATGGCCTTAAAAAGGCAGTTCATGCTAGAAAACCCTCAAATAACAATTCTGCAAAGATGAGTGGGCCAAAATTCCTCCAGAACGCTGTAAAAGACTTGTTGCAAGTTATCGCAAATAGAGTTGGGCCGAACCTCCGATTTTAGATTCGCGAACCTGGTTCGCGAACTTCCGCGGAAGGTTCGGTTCGCGTTAAAGTTCGCGAACCGCAATAGACTTCAATGGGGATGCGAACTTTGAAAAAAAAAATTAATTATGCTGGCCACAAAAGTGATGGAAAAGATGTTTCAAGGGGTCTAACACCTGGAGGGGGGCATGGCGGAGTGGGATACATGCCAAAAGTCCCGGGGAAAAATCTGGATTTGACGCAAAGCAGCGTTTTAAGGGCAGAAATCACATTGAATGCTAAATGACAGGCCTAAAGTGCTTTCAAACATCTTGCATGTGTATACATCAATCAGGTAGTGTAATTAAGGTACTGCTTCACACCGACACACCAAACTCACCGTGTAACGCACCGCAAACAGCTGTTTGTGTAGTGACGGCCGTGATGGACTGGTGCGCACCATGGCGAGAGTGCAGGTTTTGGTGGCTTTACAGCCCATATGGTCGCCTGGCTGATGTAGCTGAATGACAGAACAGTGACTGTCCAGCTGATCAAATTTGGTCTGACCACAATGAGGCAACGACCTTATTATCGTGGGTGTGCCCCCCGAGACACTCATCTAGGCACCGGTTATTGCTTCATTGTGATACGCAAGCCCCTTCACCACGGCAAGGTAATGATCACGAAGGGGAATGGGCGCATGTACATGCCTTTTCTTTTGTTGTTGCAGCTGCCCGCAGTGCAGCCAGAAAAATTAGGCAGTCATGTACACGCACCCGAAAAATTATTACAGCGGCCTAAAAAATTCAGCAATCCGCCTGGAGTCCCGGACCCTGTTGGTGGTGGCGGAGAAGGTAGTGAAGCGGCCTGCAGGCAGACATGCTGTGTGGAGGGACTGGGAGCGACTTAGTCTTCTTGGGGCAGGCCAGGCAGCCAGTCACACGGCGTGCAGGCAGAGATGCTGTGTGTGCGGGGACTGACTTAGTCTTGGGGCGGGCAGCAGCCCTCCGGGATCCATGCCTCATTCATTTTGATAAAGGTGAGGTACTTAACACTTTTGTGACTTAGGCGACTTCTCTTCTCTGTGACAATGCCTCCAGCTGCGCTGAAGGTCCTTTCTGACAGGACGCTTGCGGCAGGGCAGGAGAGAAGTTGGATGGCAAATTGGGACAGCTCTGGCCACAGGTCAAGCCTGCGCACCCAGTAGTTCAAGGGTTCCTCATCGCTGTTCACAGCAGTGTCTACATCCACACTTAAGGCCAGGTAGTCGGCTACCTGCCGTTCCAGGCGTTGGTGGAGGGTGGATCCGGAAGGGCTACGGCGAGGCGTTGGACTAAAGAACGTCCGCATGTCCGACATCACCATGAGATCGCTGGAGCGTCCTGTCTTTGACTGCGTGGACACGGGAGGAGGATTAGTGGCAGTGGTACCTTGCTGGCGTTGTGCCGTCACATCACCCTTAAAGGCATTGTAAAGCATAGTTGACAGCTGGTTCTGCATGTGCTGCATCCTTTCCACCTTCCGGTGAGTTGGTAACAGGTCCGCCACTTTGTGCCTGTACCGAGGGTCTAGTAGTGTGGCCACCCAGTACAGCTCATTCCCCTTGAGGTTTTTTATACGGGGGTCCCTCAACAGGCAGGACAGCATAAAAGACGACATCTGCACAAAGTCGGATCCAGTACCCTCCATCTCCTCTTGCTCTTCCTCAGTGACGTCAGGTAAGTCAACCTCCTCCCCCCAGCCGCGAACAATACCACGGGAAGGTTGAGCAGCACAAGCCCCTTGCGATGCCTGCTGAGGTTGTTCTCCTGCCGCTGTCCCCTCCTCCTCCTCCTCCTCCCCCAAAGAAACACCTTGCTCATCATCCTCTGAGTCTGACTCGTCTTCTGCACACGACTTCTCTTCTTCCTCCTCCTCCCCCCTCTGTGCTGCCGCAGGTGTTGAGGAAACAGCTGGGTCTGATGAAAATTGGTCCCATGCCTGTTCCTGCCGTAACGGTTCCTGGTCACGCTCATTCACAGCTTCATCCGCCACTCTACGCACAGCACGCTCCAAGAAGTAAGCATAGGGAATTAAGTCGCTGATGGTGCCCTCACTGTGGCTCACCAGGTTGGTCACCTCCTCAAACGGCCGCATGAGCCTGCATGCCTTTTCCATCAGTGTCCAGTTGTCGGGCCAGAACATCCCCATCTTCCCAGACTGTTTCATTCTACTGTAGTTGTAGAGGTAGTGGGTCACGGCTTTCTTCTGTTCTAGCAGGCGGGAGAACATGAGCAGGGTCGAGTTCCAGCGAGTCGGGCTATCGCAAATGAGGCGTCTCACCAGCATGTTGTTTTTGCGCTGAATTTCCGCAAAGCGTGCCATGGCTGTGTAAGACCGCCTCAAATGCCCACAGAACTTCCTGGCCTGCTTCAGGACATTCGCTAAGCCAGGGTACTTTGCCACAAATCTTTGAACCACTAGATTCATGACATGTGCCATGCAGGGTATGTGTGTCAGCTTCCCCATATGCAAAGCGGCAAGCAGATTGCTGCCGTTGTCGCACACCACGTTGCCTATCTCCAGGTGGTGCGGGGTCAGCCACTCATCCACCTGTTTCTTAAGAGCAGCCAGGAGAGCTGCTCCAGTGTGACTCTCCGCTTTGAGACAAGACATGTCTAAGATGGCGTGACACCGTTTTACCTGGCATGCAGCATAGGCCCTGCGGAGCTGGGGCTGTGTAGCTGGAGAGGAGAACTGCCACTCAGCCAAGGAGGAGGAGGACAGGGAAGAGCATGTAGCAGGAGGAGAGGAGGTGGCAGGAGGCCTGCCTGCAAGCCGTGGAGGTGTCACAATTTGGTCCGCTGCGCCCTGCTTGCCATCGTTCACCACCAGGTTCACCCAATGGGCTGTGTAGGTAATGTAGCGGCCCTGCCCGTGCTTGGCAGACCAGGCATCCGTGGTCAGGTGTACCCTTGACCCAACGCTCTTCGCAAGAGATGACACCACTTGCCTCTCAACTTCACGGTGCAGTTTGGGTATGGCCTTTCTCGAAAAATAAGTGCGGCCTGGCATCTTCCACTGCGGTGTTCCGATGGCCACAAATTTACGGAAGGCCTCAGAGTCCACCAGCCGGTATGGTAACAGCTGCCGAGCTAACAGTTCCGCCACGCCAGCTGTCAGACACCGGGCAAGGGGGTGACTGGCCGAAATTGGCTTCTTCCGCTCAAACATTTCCTTCACGGACACCTGACTGCTGCTGTGGGCAGAGGAGCAGGAACCGCTCAAGGGCAGAGGCGGAGTGGAGGAGGGTGCCTGTGAAGGTGGAAGGGAGAAAGCTGCAGAAGCAGATAATGCACCTGATTGTGGAGGAAAAGGAGAAGGAGGGTGGCTTTGCTTTTGTGTGCTGCTGCTGCTTTTGCTCAGGTGGCCATCCCATTGCTGTTTGTGCCTTTTCTCCAGGTGCCTTCGTAAGGCACTTGTCCCTACGTGAGTGTTGGCCTTTCCACGGCTCAATTTTTGTTGGCAGAGCGAACAGATGGCTTTGGTCCGATCTGAGGCACACACATTAAAAAATTTCCACACCGCTGAGCCACCCTGGGATGTGGGCACTATGGGGACCGTCACCTCAGCAGCTGATGCTGAAGGGCAAGTTGGCTGGCTGTACATAGGTGGCGATACATGGTGCCGGACTCTGCCACCAGCTGTTTCTGACGAAGAGCTGCCCCAGCTTCTTTCAGCAACTTCTCTCCTCCTACTACTCTCTGACTCCACCTCTGAACTGTCCCCCTCTTCATCTCCTCTATTGGGAACATACAGAGGATCCCTATCATCGTCATCATCGTAATCATCCTGCCCAGCTTCGCTTGCCTCAGACAAATCCAAACATGCACCATCAGTAGGTCCTTCATCCTCCTTACACGTTACATCCATAGTGTTGCCGGGTAACTCAAATATATGAGCTGGTGAAAATTCATCTGGCTGTAACAACAATGGCTGTGCATCAGTGATTTCAACACTAAATAATTCTTGCGAAGTGTCAAATGCAGCGGAAGTGGTGCTAGTAGTAGCGCTGGTGGCTGAGCAAGATGAGGTGTTCTGTGTCGCTAAATACTCAACCACGTCCTGACAATCTTGGGAGGTGATGGGACGTGCCTTCTTCCGAGCACTGTACTGTGGGCCAGGTCCACAAGAAATTACATTTACACGACCTCGCGCAGATCTGCCGGGTGGCCTTCCTCTGGCTCTGGCACTACCTCTTCCTCTACCTGTTCTGTCCATATCGGGTATGCACGGAGTGGTATATCACACTGCGTGCACTCACGTAGGTAGGTGGGTTCACTTAACTGCACAGGTATGCGCACTGATGCGGTGGGTTCACTGAACAGAACAGGTATACAGTGGCGGGTTCACAGAACAGGTATGCAGTGGCAGGTTCACTGAACACAACAGGTATGCAGTGGCAGGTTCACTGAACACAACAGGTATGCAGTGGCGGGTTCACTGAACAGGTATACAGTGGCGGGTTCACTGAACAGAACAGGTATGCAGTGGCGGGTTCACTAAACAGAACAGGTATACAGTGGCGGGTTCACTAAACAGAACAGGTATACAGTGGCGGGTTAACAGAACAGGTATACAGTGGCGGGTTCACAGAACAGGTATGCAGTGGCAGGTTCACTGAACACAACAGGTATGCAGTGGCAGGTTCACTGAACACAACAGGTATGCAGTGGCGGGTTCACTGAACAGGTATACAGTGGCGGGTCCACTGAACAGAACAGGTATGCAGTGGCGGGTTCACTAAACAGAACAGGTATACAGTGGCGGGTTCACTATACAGAACAGGTATACAGTGGCGGGTTCACAGAACAGGTATGCAGTGGCAGGTTCACTGAACACAACAGGTATGCAGTGGCGGGTTCACTGAACACAACAGGTATGCAGTGGCGGGTTCACTGAACAGGTATACAGTGGCGGGTTCACTAAACAGAACAGGTATACAGAGGCGGGTTCACAGAACAGGTATGCAGTGGTGGGTTCACAGCACAGGTATGCAGTGGTGGGTTCAATGAACAGGTATACAGTGGCGGGTCCACTGAACAGAACAGGTATGCAGTGGCGGGTTCACTGAACAGGTATACAGTGGCGGGTCCACTGAACAGAACAGGTATACAGTGGCGGGTTCACAGAACAGGTATGAAGTGGCAGGTTCACTGAACACAACAGGTATGCAGTGGCGGGTTCACTGAACAGGTATACAGTGGCGGGTCCACTGAACAGAACAGGTATGCAGTGGCGGGTTCACTAAACAGAACAGGTATACAGTGGCGGGTTCACTAAACAGAACAGGTATACAGTGGCGGGTCCACTGAACAGAACAGGTATACAGTGGCGGGTTCACACAACAGGTATGCAGTGGCAGGTTCACTGAACACAACAGGTATGCAGTGGCGGGTTCACTGAACAGGTATACAGTGGCGGGTCCACTGAACAGAACAGGTATGCAGTGACGGGTTCACTGAACAGGTATACAGTGGCGGGTCCACTGAACAGAACAGGTATACAGTGGCGGGTTCACAGAACAGGTATGCAGTGGCAGGTTCACTGAACACAACAGGTATGCAGTGGCGGGTTCACTGAACAGGTATACAGTGGCGGGTCCACTGAACAGAACAGGTATGCAGTGGCGGGTTCACTAAACAGAACAGGTATACAGTGGCGGGTTCACAGAACAGGTATGCAGTGGCAGGTTCACTGAACACAACAGGTATGCAGTGGCGGGTTCACTAAACAGAACAGGTATACAGTGGCGGGTTCACAGAACAGGTATGCAGTGGTGGGTTCACAGCACAGGTATGCAGTGGTGGGTTCAATGAACAGGTATACAGTGGCGGGTCCACTGAACAGAACAGGTATGCAGTGGCGGGTTCACTGAACAGGTATACAGTGGCGGGTCCACTGAACAGAACAGGTATGCAGTGGCGGGTTCACTGAACAGGTATACAGTGGCGGGTCCACTGAACAGAACAGGTATGCAGTGGCGGGTTCAATGAACAGGTATACAGTGGCGGGTCCACTGAACAGAACAGGTATGCAGTGGCGGGTTCACTAAACAGAACAGGTATACAGTGGCGGGTCCACTGAACAGAACAGGTATACAGTGGCGGTGTAACGATTGTGGGATATCTCCGTGTTCAGCGCACAAAGATGTGCGCTGACACTGCGGAGGTCCTCCACAAGCGTGTCAAGATACTAGAACCCAGCTTTTGGTGCAAGCACCAGTAGAGGGAAAATTCCTGTCGGCAGATGGCGCTGGGGAGTGCAGAGGAACCAATCCCCTGCACCTCCACAAATGCCAGACAGGAATTTGTACGAAGCGCAGAACGCAATCGCAAGAGAGGCGATTGCGAATGAGAACGAGCAAAGGGACAGATTGTATGTGTGTGCGCCAATCTAGTCGCCACCCCGCGACCGCGCATACACAACAGCAGATATGAAATAGGAACGCGATCGCGAGAGGTGCGATCGCCAGACGTGACACAAGGCAGATCAGAACAGAATACGAGGTTAGCAAAGGCACAGCAAATACAATGAGAATATACGGAAAATAATAAACGCTAGCTAACCGCGAACACCGCACTCATTCGCAACAGTGCACGCGGTTATGCGCGGTCTCCACGTGATAAGCACAATAGAGACAAGCACGCCTAACTAACCATCAACAGACAAACACGAAACAAAGAACGTGAACGCTTGCTTAACGGTTACCTCATCGAGCCTACAGCAAGCGCCCGTATCAGACAAGACAAACGAGAAATAGGAACTAGGCAGAAAGGATCCACCGCTCTTCCGCCAGAGCAAGTGTGATCCAAGCAGGAACACAGATCAGAAAGATCCACAGCCGCTAACGCTAGCGGCTAGTGCGATCTAAACAAGACAGATCAGATGAGGTAGCTGGTAGCAACCGCTGCTCCAGCTTACACTCCAGGAACTAGATCAGAAGGATCCACAGCCGCTACCGCTAGAGGCTAGTGCGATCCAAACAAGACAGAGCGATTCGCTATCAACCGCCGCTGGTGACAGCGCAATCGCGACAGACAAGGCAGGACAGAATAGGCAGTACAAATTATACACAAACTGACTGCACTAACTAGGAATGCAAGGAGCACTCCCCAAGAATTAACTATACTAAGATAGCAGTGGCTGACACTCCAGGTGAGTCCAGCAGGAACAAACCTCTATGAGCAGCGAAGCATTGTGGGACACACATAGTACTTATAGTACACGCCTCCAATGAATGTGGCCAGGCAATTTGCATGACAACGTATGCAAATTTCTCAGCAAGCACAAGCTGCAAAACTGACAGAAGGCCTTCTTTCCAGAGTCCTGCAGCATGCAGACCTGAATAATGATCAAAAGGCTGCCTGCCTGCGCAGGCAGCCGAGCGGATCGTTACAGGCGGGTTCACAGAACAGGTAAGCAGTGGCAGGTTCACTGAACACAACAGGTATGCAGTGGCGGGTTCACTGAACAGGTATACAGTGGCGGGTCCACTGAACAGAACAGGTATGCAGTGGCGGGTTCACTGAACAGGTATACAGTGGCGGGTCCACTGAACAGAACAGGTATACAGTGGCGGGTTCACAGAACAGGTATGCAGTGGCAGGTTCACTGAACACAACAGGTATGCAGTGGCGGGTTCACTGAACACAACAGGTATGCAGTGGCGGGTTCACTGAACAGGTATACAGTGGCGGGTTCACTAAACAGAACAGGTATACAGTGGCGGGTTCACTAAACAGAACAGGTATACAGTGGCGGGTTCACAGAACAGGTATGCAGTGGTGGGTTCACAGCACAGGTATGCAGTGGTGGGTTCAATGAACAGGTATACAGTGGCGGGTCCACTGAACACAACAGGTATGCAGTGGCGGGTTCACTGAACAGGTATACAGTGGCGGGTCCACTGAACAGAACAGGTATGCAGTGGCGGGTTCACTGAACAGGTATACAGTGGCGGGTCCACTGAACAGAACAGGTATGCAGTGGTGGGTTCAATGAACAGGTATACAGTGGCGGGTCCACTGAACAGAACAGGTATGCAGTGGCGGGTTCACTAAACAGAACAGGTATACAGTGGCGGGTCCACTGAACAGAACAGGTATACAGTGGCGGGTTCACACAACAGGTATGCAGTGGCAGGTTCACTGAACACAACAGGTATGCAGTGGCGGGTTCACTGAACAGGTATACAGTGGCGGGTCCACTGAACAGAACAGGTATGCAGTGGCGGGTTCACTGAACAGGTATACAGTGGCGGGTCCACTGAACAGAACAGGTATACAGTGGCGGGTTCACAGAACAGGTATGCAGTGGCAGGTTCACTGAACACAACAGGTATGCAGTGGCGGGTTCACTGAACAGGTATACAGTGGTGGGTCCACTGAACAGAACAGGTATGCAGTGGCGGGTTCACTAAACAGAACAGGTATACAGTGGCGGGTTCACACAACAGGTATGCAGTGGCAGGTTCACTTAACACAACAGGTATGCAGTGGCGGGTTCACTGAACACAACAGGTATGCAGTGGCGGGTTCACTGAACAGGTATACAGTGGCGGGTTCACTAAACAGAACAGGTATACAGTGGCGGGTTCACTAAACAGAACAGGTATACAGTGGCGGGTTCACAGAACAGGTATGCAGTGGTGGGTTCACAGCACAGGTATGCAGTGGTGGGTTCAATGAACAGGTATACAGTGGCGGGTCCACTGAACAGAACAGGTATGCAGTGGCGGGTTCACTGAACAGGTATACAGTGGCGGGTCCACTGAACAGAACAGGTATGCAGTGGCGGGTTCACTGAACAGGTATACAGTGGCGGGTCCACTGAACAGAACAGGTATGCAGTGGCGGGTTCAATGAACAGGTATACAGTGGCGGGTCCACTGAACAGAACAGGTATGCAGTGGCGGGTTCACTAAACAGAACAGGTGTACAGTGGCTGGTCCACTGAACAGAACAGGTATACAGTGGCGGGTTCACAGAACAGGTATGCAGTGGCAGGTTCACTGAACACAACAGGTATGCAGTGGCGGGTTCACTGAACAGGTATACAGTGGCGGGTCCACTGAACAGAACAGGCATGCAGTGGCGGGTTCACTGAACAGGTATACAGTGGCGGGTCCACTGAACAGAACAGGTATGCAGTGGCGGGTTCACGAAACAGAACAGGTATACAGTGGCGGGTTCACTAAACAGAACAGGTATACAGTGGCGGGTTTACTAAACAGAACAGGTATACAGTGGCGGGTTCACAGAACAGGTATGCAGTGGTGGGTTCACAGCACAGGTATGCAGCGGTGGGTTCAATGAACAGGTATACAGTGGGCGTCCACTGAACAGAACAGGTATGCAGTGGCAGGTTCACTGAACAGGTATACAGTGTGGGTCCACTGAACAGAACAGGTATGCAGTGGCGGGTTCACTGAACAGGTATGCAGTGGTGGGTTCACAGAACAGGTATGCAGTGGTGGGTTCACAGCACAGGTATGCAGTGGTGGGTTCAATGAGCAGGTATGCAGTGGCGGGTCCACTGAACAGAACAGGTATGCAGTGGCAGGTTCACTGAACAGGTATGCAGTGGTGGGTTCACAGCACAGGTATGCAGTGGTGGGTTCACTGAACAGGTATGCAGTGGTGGGTTCACAGCACAGGTATGCAGTGGTGGGTTCACAGCACAGGTATGCAGTGGTGGGTTCACAGCACAGGTATGCAGTGGTGGGTTCACAGAACAGGTATGCAGCCAGACAGGAACAAGTTAAGCCTAACTAATCTTTCCCTGAGAGACAGTCTGCAGCAGCTCGCCCTACTCTCACTAACGCAGGCAGCACACGAGTGACCGTAATGGCCGCCGCTGCCTGCCTTATATAAGGGGGGGTGGGGCTCCAGGGGCTAGTGTAGCCTAATTGGCTACACTGGGCCTGCTGACTGTGATGTAGAGGGTCAAAGTTGACCCTCCATGTGCATTATGGGGCGAACCGAACTTCCGCAAAGGTTCGCCTGCGGGACGCGAACGCGAACCACTGAAGTTCGCATGGAACCGTTCGCAGGCGAACCGTTCGGCCCAACTCTAATCGCAAACGTGTGATTGCAGTTATTGCTGCTAAGGGTGGCCCAACCAGTTATTAGGTTCAGGGGGCAATTTCTTTTTCACACAGGGCCATGTAGGTTTTAAGTTTTTTTTCTCACTAAATAATAAAAACCATCATTTAAAACTGCATTTTGTGTTCAATTATGTTATCTTTAACTAATGGTTAACGGTTTTTGATGAATAGAAACATTTAAGTGTGACAAACATGCAAAAGAATAAGAAATCAGGAAGGGGGCAAATAGTTTTTCACACCACTGTAGATTATTGTTAAAATATCTGTTTTGCTTTATTTTCAATAAACTTTAATAGTAAAAAAAAAGACACAACCTGCTCTTCTGGCTACTGACTTGGCTGCTCACAACTCTACTTGTTACCCATCCTGTTCTGATGCTGGCCTACTACCAACCAGTCTTGTCCTCTGCCTGCTCTGACCATGGCTGCTCATGACTGCTGAAAATTACCATGCACAGACCTTTTAGTTGCTCTGTGACGTTGCCTGAACTCTTATCTGTTGGACGACGACCTTTTCTAAAATTCCACTCAAGATCACTACATCAAGTTTCTCACAACAAATGTATCTGTTGTGTGTCAGCAGTTTAATGGGATGATGCTTGGACAACCCGGGAGTTTCCACCAGCAAAGAATATGGTGCCCACTAAGGGTGCCTGTCTGTCAACCTTTGCTTGATGCTCTGATGAAGACCAAGGAGCTCCTTAGACGCCATGCCTCCATAAGCCCACAACTCACTGCTTTCTGTGCTCATAACAGTTTTGTTGGTGTCATAATAATTCATGATTACCACTTCACATGCAAGAATTTTGCAAAGTGAAAATCATAAACCAAACTGTTCTTTAGATAGCTATTTGCAGACTGGTGACCTCTACTAGTGCATTGTCAGGAAACATGTTCCAGTTTGTAGTATTGTGAAATGAGTACAGAGGAAAGTGGAACATGCTTCCAAACAGAAAGAGCTCTGTGCAGTTCAGCGGGCTCTCTCGCTGGTGTCCAGATTGCTTCTTACCTGTATAGGAGCCAGAACGTATCTAGAGTTATTGGTTGATATGATTGTAGTCCTGTGACTTAATGTTTCTGTGCTTGACTTTGGTTTTCATGATATTTCACTATTGTGTCCCTTGGATAAGGAAACAGTCTGTATGCATGTTGGATTATTATGGCTCTGTACAAATTAACAAGCTGACACATCATTGCTTTCCAGCGGTTCTGGAGGTGTGTTTAGCGTCTAAGGGTAACAATGGTTAATTTGCATATATTCAGCAGTGATGCACTGGGAGACATCTCAAGCTCACTCAAACCTGAATTATCGCAAATTGTTTCTGTTTTAAGAAAGCAAACTTTTGTTTTTCTTAGCATTTTAGTAAGGGGGCTTTTAGGACCATTGTAGTCCCTCACACACTCCAATAAGTTCTGGTCAGTGGCGGCGCTACACTGGGGCTTATGCAGGCTTAAGCCTCGGCTCACAAGCTGTCAGCCCCCCCAAAAGCCCCCCTGCCCGTACAATCCATAACAGTGGGCAACATTCGTAAAAATGTTACAGCGGGGCCGCCAGCCGGGGCATCATTGCCGCACAGCTAATCGAGACAGAGCTGGCTGACAGAGGGAGATACTCCAGTCCCGCCCCTCAGCTCAGGCATCCAACTGCAGCCCTGCTTTTCCTCCTCTCAGCCTCTATCTTCCTGTCAGCCGGGCTCCAGCTCAACCCCTTCTCTCCAGCACACGAGACACAGACTGGGGAACGAGGCAGCCTGCAGGAAAGTGTAGCTAGTCTGCCACAGATACAAGTGACAGCAGCCAAAGCAGCCAATCAAGTCCAGCAATGAATCACCACAGAAAGGTTTGGGCTGACACAGTCTCACTTTCATTGTCTGTAGTTGCTGCCTGTGTACCTTCTCCCAACCCCCGACTGCAGCTCTGACCCAGGTGCGGCGAGCAGGGGGAACTGTATTTCCCTCTCTGAGGCCCAGTGCACACTGGGCGGATCCTCCGGCGTATCCGCCTAAAAATCCGCATGGCTAATGTATCTCTATGGGCTGGTGCACACCGGCGGTTTGAGGTTTTTAGCAAGCCGCAAACATGCCTCTTGCTGCACGTTTGCAGTTTGCTTAAAACCTCAAACCGCCGGTGTGCACCAGCCCATAGAGATACATTAGCCACGCGGATGCTGAGGCGGATGCGGCCGGCGGATCGCATCAAGATCCGCCCGAGGTGCACTGGGACTAAACTCTGTCATCCGCACCCAAAACCGCTAGCGTTTTGTGGATCTGCTAGCGGTTTTGGTGTGCACTGGGCCTTAGAGTGTCTCTCCTCTCCTTCCTCATCATCCCCCAAATTGCCAGCATTCACTTGTCAATTAGGTCTGCCTGGAGACTCTTATGAGCACACAGAATGTAATCATCTGGGAAAGGGAGCCTTATGATGTGCACTGATATCCTCCTGCTGACCAGCCATGAACTGGGGTCAGTTTAACTCATTAGTTTTAACTCCTCTCCACACTTAAAACACAACTGAAGACTGAGAAATAAAGAGATTCACTTTACCTGGAGCTTCTCCCAGCCCCCTGCAGACGTCTTGTCAAAGATCCTCCGGTCCCCCACCGCAGCTAAGGTTTATTCACCGCTGACTTACAAGTCAACGGCCACTGTTTCCGCACAGCTCTGGCCACATGCATCCTTGTTTGCTCTCCTGTGGCCGGCAGTGTATTGCGCAGGTGCAGTATGAGAAAATCTGTACTGCGTCTGCAAACGAGTACAAACTGCGCCTGGCGGGGGACCAGAGGATCGGTTCAGGTATGTGCGGGCACAGGATGGCTGCAGGGGTTAACAGAAGCCCCAGGTAAGTGAATCTCTTTGTTTTTATTCAATGTCCAGGTCCACTTTAAAGGGAAAGTTCAGGGAGTGGGGAAAAAAAATAAAAATCCATATCCACTTACCTGGGGCTTCCTCCAGCCCGTGGCAGGCAGGAGGTGCCCTCGCCGCCGCTCCGGAGGCTCCCGGTCGTCTTCGGTGGCCGACCCGACCTGGCCAGGCCCGGCTGCCAGGTCGAGCTCTTCTGCGCTCCAATCTGCGCCTCATGGGGGCATGCTAAAGTCATCGGACGTCCTCCGGGCTGTACTGCGCAGGCGCAGTAGTTCTGCGCCTGCGCAGTACAGCCCGGAGGACGTCCGATGACGTCAGCGCGCCCGCGTGTAACGCAAAAGAGTCCGTCGTTGCATCGCAGAAGAGCCCGACCTGGCAGCCGGCCTGGCCAGGTCGAGTCGGCCACCGGAGACCACCTGGAGCCTGTGGAGCGGCGGCGAGGGCACCTCCTGCCTGCCACGGGCTGGAGGAAGCCCCTGGTAAGTGGATATGGATTTTTATTTTTTTCCCCACTCCCTGAACCTTCCCTTTAAGGTGGCCATACATTTATCGACTTTGTGGCTGATCAACCATCCGACTTGATTATCAAATCGGATGAAAATCAGTGCTGCTGAGAGAATGCGTGAACGATGATGCAACCGATTTCGGGCCGAAATTGGTTGCATGTATTGATCGGACATGATGAAAGATGTCGGGCTGTCGTGGTTGATCAGGTGTACAGCTGTAACCGCGAGCAATATCAGGACGAGCAACGAAACCCCCAGCATTGTCTCCTCTAAAGTCAAATGTGTACTATTCTTAATGTGTCCGCAGCTGGCTCCATCCACAATCTGCATACATTTGCCTACGTTACTGTGGCAACCACCTGGGGCATGTGTATGCAGATTTCGGACGAAGCCCGCAGCGAACACAGACAGGTTAAATATAGTGCAACAGGAAGGGGGGGGGGGCAGCGTCAAGGCGTGGTTAAGGTATCACAAGGTTGATTCCCAATCGATATCAGCATAAAATCGATCTGGAATTGGCCTGCAGTGCATGGGCAGCCAACTGATCTCTTTCTAATTAGATTGAATTAGAGAGAGATTTGTCTCTTGATTGAATCTGCCCATCATCGCCTGATGTATGGCTACCTTTGGAGTGCTGCCAGATTACGTGTGTTTTGGGGGGAAACTACGGTGGTGCTCAAACTTCCCCGGCAAGCCCACTTACACCACTGTCTCTCCTTACATGCATTTACTGGTGAAAGGCTGGTGAAAGGCTGTCTCTCATTACATGCATTTACTGGGGAAACGCTGTCTGTCATTATGTGCATTTACTGGTGAAAGGCTGTCTCTCATTGCATGCATTTACTGGTGAAAGGCTGTCTCTCATTACGTGCATTTACTGGTGAAACGCTGTCTGTAATTACGTGCATTTACTGGTGAAACGCTGTCTGTCATTACGTGCATTTACTGGTGAAAGGCTGTCTGTCATTACGTGGGTTTACTGATAAAACGCTGTCTGTCATTATGTGCATTTACTGGTGAAACACTGTTATTATGTGCATTTACTGGGGAAACGCTGTCTGTCATTATGTGCATTTACTGGTGAAAGGCTGTCTGTCATTGCATGCATTTACTAGGGAAACGCTATCTCTCATTACATGCATTTACTGGTTAAACGCTGTCTCTCATTACATGCATTTACTGGTGAAAGGCTGTCTGTCATTACTTGCATTTACTAGTGGAACACTGTCTCTTATGTGCATTTACTGGTGAAACGCGGACTCTCATTACGTGCATTTACTGGTGAAACGCGGTCTCTCATTATGTGCATTTAATGGTGAAAGGCTGTCTCTCATTGCATGCATTTACTGGTGAAATGCTGTCTGTCATTACGTGCATTTACTGGGGAAACGTTGTCTGTCATTATGTGCATTTACTTCATTTTTTTATGTAACTACATTAGCCCTGCCCACATGACATCATGACCACGCCCATTTTTCACCACGGCGCGTAATTTCTCCCATGAGCCCTGCCTGCCGGCCACTGTGCCCCTTTTGAGCCCCCCCCCCCCCCCCCCCAAATCTGAAGCTGGAGCCGCCACTGGTTCTGGTTCACCATGAGCTCACTGGTTAGTCTGTACCTCTCGGTGTTACAAGCCCTATAAGCCAAATTAATCCATGCCATGCACTGATGAAGATCAAACAATCCGAAACAGTCTGTATGCATGTTGGATTATTATGGCTCTGTACAAATTAACAAGCTGACACATCATTGCATTCCAGCAATTCTGGAGGTGTGTTTAGCTTCTAAGGGTAGAATGGTTAATTTGCATATATTCAGCAGTGATGCACTGGGAGACATCTCAAGCTCACTCCAACCTGAATTATCGCAAATTATCGCAAATTCTTTCTGTTTTAAGAAAGCAAACTTTTTTGTTTTTCTTGGATAAGGCAAGAAATGGAAGAGTTTGCTCAATGCATAGACATGCACACTCAGCCGTTGCCATCTCATCTGTATACTACAACTGTTTTACAACATAACAGTGATGATCTGCTCTTCATCATCACCTATTCTGTATGACTTCTACTTGACCATTTCACCAGAGTTTCTGGAAATGAACTCTGCTATGAATGTACAGCTTGTGGGTACCTTTAAGACTACACAATGCTCTACAATGTTTGCTTATGCAACACATTGGGCCTGATTCACAGTCCTTTCACGGACTTTTGCGCGCGCAAAGTGCCGCGGTTCGCGCAAATCGCGTCACTTTGCGCGCGCAAAAGTCCGCGAACGGACTTCACGTGCTAACTGTTTAGCACACCCGTGCTAAACAGTTTGCACCGCTTTGTGAATCAGGCCCCTCGAGTGATTACGTCCCCCTGGACACCAAAGTTTGCTTCCACAGACATGCAATCACAAATTAGTTGACAAATTACATTTAATACATACCATTTCCCTTATCAAAGTCATCTCCAGTGGCTGTCCAAGACAAAGCAACTTGATGTCCTTGAAATGCCGCAGTCAGGTCTGTGATTTTACTAGGTTTAAAGACATCGGGGAGAGGACCTGATGGAACTTGAGATACTATGAAGGACCCTCCTGAAGCTGTTCGTGTGAAATCCCCCAAATGTAGGTAATCCATTTTAACCTGTGGCTTTGGGGGATTGCTAATGATTGTACCTAGAAACAACATCATAGTATATGTAAGGCATTACTGGATAGGTAGAAAAATACTTGCATTCATGTATGTGTACACTGTTTTAAGCTTTTCAAAACCTAAATGTACATGCGTACATGCAAAAAGGGCATCGGGAAAAAAGGACGCCTGGTGTAAACGTTAATCTGAAATACTGTTTATAAAAAAAATATATTTTAACCACTTGAGGACCACAGTCTTTTCGCCCGTTAAGGACTAGAGCCTTTTTTTCCATTCAGACCACTGCAGCTTTCACGGTTTATTGCTCGGTCATACAACCTACCACCTAAATGAATTTTACCTCCTTTTCTTGTCACTAATACAGCTTTCTTTTAGTGCTATTTGATTGCTGCTGCGAGTTTTAGTTTTTATTATATTCATCAAAAAAGACATGAATTTTGTCAAAAAAATGACTTTTTTAACTTTCTGTGCTGACATTTTTCAAATAATGTAAAATTTCCTATACATTTGAGCGCGAAAGTTATTCTGCTACATGCCTTTGATAAAAAAAAAAAACATTCAGTGTATATTTATTGAATTGGGTAAAAGTTATAGCGTTTACAAACTATGGTGCCAAAATTGAATTTTCCCATTTTCAAGCATCTCTGACTATTCTGACCCCCTGTCATGTTTCATGAGGTGCTAAAATTCCAGGATAGTATAAATACCCCCCAAATGACCCCATTTTGGAAAGAAGACATCCCAAAGTATTCAGTTAGAGGCATGGTGAGTTCATAGAAGATTTTATTTTTTGTCACAAGTTAGCAGAAAATGACACTTTGTGACAAAAAAAAAAAGTTTTCATTTCTTCTAACTTGCGACAAAAAAAATGAAATCTGCCACGGACTCACTATGCTCCTCTCTGAATACCTTGAAGTGTCTACTTTCCAAAATGGGGTCATTTGTGGGGTATGTTCACTGTCCTGGCATTTTGGGGGGTGCCTAATTGTAAGCACCCCTGTAAAGCCTAAAGATGCTCATTGGACTTTGGGCCCCTTAGCGCAGTTAGGCTGCAAAAAAGGGCCACACATGTGGTATTGCCGTACTCAGGAGAAGTAGTATAATGTGTTTTGGGGTGTATTTTTACACATACCCATGCTGGGTGGGAGAAATATCTCCGTAAATGACAATTTTTTGATTTTTTTTACACACAGTTGTCTATTTACAGAGATATTTCTCCCACTCAGCATGGGTATGTGTAAAAATACACCCCAAAACACATTATACTACTTCTCCTGAGTACGGCGATACCACATGTGTGGTCATTTTGCTACATTTGGTTTCAAGACTTCTCCTCACGGTTTAGGGCCCCTAAAATGCCAGGGCAGTATAGGAACCCCACAAATGATCCCATTTTAGAAAGAAGACACCCCAAGGTATTCCGTTAGGAGTATGGTGAGTTCATAGAAGATTTTTTTTTGTCACAAGTTAGCGGAAATTGATTTTAATTGTTTTTTTTCACAAAGTGTCATCTTCCGCTAACTTGTGACAAAAAATAAAATCTTCTATGAACTCACCATACTCCTAACGGAATACCTTGGGGTGTCTTCTTTCTAAAATGGGGTCATTTGTGGGGTTCCTATACTGCCCTGGCATTTTAGGGGCCCTGAACCGTGAGAAGTAGTCTTGAAACCAAATGCCGCAAAATGACCCTTGAAATCCTAAAGGTACTCATTGGACTTTGGGCCCCTTAACGCAGTTAGGGTGCAAAAAAGTGTCACACATGTGGTATGGCCGTACTCAGGAGAAATAGTATAATGTGTTTTGTGGTGTATTTTTACATATAACCATGCTGGGTGGAAGAAATATCTCTGTAAATGACACATTTTTGATTTTTTTTAAGCACAATTGTCCATTTACAGAGAGATTTCTCCCACCCAGCATGGGTATGTGTAAAAATACACCACAAAACACATTATACTACTTCTCCTGAGTACGGCGATACCACATGTGTGACACTTTTTTGCAGCCTAGGTGCGCTAAGGGGCCCAACGTCCTATTCACAGGTCATTTTGAGGCATTTGTTTTCTAGACTACTCCTCACGGTTTAGGGCCCCTAAAATGCCAGGGCAGTATAGGAACCCCACAAGTGACCCCATTTTAGAAAGATGACACCCCAAGGTAATCCGTTAGCTGTATGGTGAGTTCATAGAAGATTTTATTTTCTGTCACAAGTTAGTGAAAAATGACACTTTGTGAAAAAAACAATAAAAATCAATTTCCGCTAACTGTTGACAAAAAATAAAATCGTCTATGAACTCGTCATACACCTAACAGAATACCTTGGGGTGTCTTTTTTCTAAAATGGGGTCACTTGTGGGGTTCCTATACTGCCCTGGCATTTTACGGGCCCAAAACCGTGAGTAGTCGGGAAACCAAATTTCTCAAAATGACTGTTCAGGGGTATAAGCATCGCAAATTTTGATGACAGGGGGTCTATGAGGGGGCAAATTTTGTGGAACCGGTCATAAGCAGGGTGGCCTCTTAGATGACAGGTTGTATTGGGCCTGATCTGATGGATAGGAGTGCTAGGGGGGTGACAGGAGGTGATTGATGGGTGTCTCAGGGGGTGGTTAGAGGGGAAAATAGATACAATCAATGCACTGGGGAGGTGATCGGAAGGGGGTCTGAGGGTTTGGCCGAGTGATCAAGAGCCCACACGGGGCAAATTAGGGCCTGATCTGATGGGTAGGTGTGCTAGGGGGTGACAGGTGGTGACAGGAGGTGATTGATGGGTGTCTCAAGGTGTAATTAGAGGGGGGAAATAGATGCAAGCAATGCCCTGGCGAGGTGATCAGGGCTGGGGTCTAAGGGCGTTCTGAGGGTGTGGGCGGGTGATTGGGTGCCCTAGGGGCAGATTAGGGTCTAATCTGATGGGTAACAGTGACAGGGGGGTGATTGATGGGTAATTAGTGGGTGTTTAGGGTAGAGAACAGATGTAAACACTGCACTTGGGAGGTGATCTGACATCGGATCTGCGGGCGATCTATTGGTGTGGGTGGGTGATCAGATTGCCCGCAAGGGGCAGGTTAGGGGCTGATTGATGGGTGGCAGTGACAGGGGGTGATTGATGGGTGATTGATAGGTGATTGACAGGTGATCAGTGGGTTATTACAGGGAAGAACGGATGTAAATATTGCACTGGCGAATTGATAAGGGGGGGTCTGAGGGCAATCTGAGCGTGTGGGGCAAGTGATTGGGTACCCGCAAGGGGCAGATTATGGTCTATTCTGATGGGTAACAGTGACAGGTGGTGATAGGGGGTGATTGATGGGTAATTAGTGGGTGTTTAGAGGAGAGAACAGATGTAAACACTGCACTTGGGAGGTGATCTGACATCGGATCTGCGGGCGATCTATTGGTGTGGGTGGGTGATCAGATTGCCTGCAAGGGGCAGGTTAGGGGGTGATTGATGGGTGGCAGTGACAGGGGGTGATTGATGGGTGATTGATAGGTGATTAACAGGTGATTGACAGGTGATCAGTGGGTTATTACAGGGAAGAACAGATGTAAATATTGCACTGGCAAATTGATAAGGGGGGGTCTGAGGGCAATCTGAGCGTGAAGGCGGGTGATTGGGTGCCCGCAAGGGGCAGATTAGGTTCTGATCTGATGGGTAACAGTGACAGGTGGTGATAGGGGGTGATTGATGGGTGATTGATGGGTAATTAGTGGGTGTTTAGAGGAGAGAACAGATGTAAACACTGCACTTGGGAGGTGATCTGATGTCGGATCTGCGGGCGATCTATTGGTGTGGGTGGGTGATCAGATTGCCCGCAAGGGGCAGGTTAGGGGCTGATTGATGGGTGGCAGTGACAGGGGGTGATTGATGGGTGATTGATGGGTGATTGACAGGTGATTGGCAGGTGATCAGGGGAGATATATGCATACAGTACACAGGGGGGGGGGGGTCTGGGGAGAATCTGAGGGGTGGGGGGTTGATCAGGAGGGAGCAGGGGGCAGTTTAGGGTCAAAAAAAAATAGCGTTTTTAGATAGTGACAGGGAGTGATTGATGGGTGATTAGGGGGGTAATTGGGTGCAACAGGGGTCTGTGGTGTGTGCAGGGGGGGTCTGAGGGGTGCTGTGGGCGATCAGAGGGAAGGGGGGGGGCAGGATCAGTGTGCTTGGTGCAGACTAGGGTGGCTGCAGCCTGCCCTGGTGGTCCCTCGGACACTGGGATCACCAGGGCAGGAGGCAGCCAGTATAATAGGCTTTGTATACATTACAAAGCCTATTATACACTATCCGTGTGGCGATCCGGGTGCTAGTAACCTGCCAGCGCTTCCGAACGCCCGGCGGGTTACAGCGCGAGGGGACGGAGCCAGTCGCCGGCGGCTGATCGCGTCACGAATGACGCGATCGCCGCAAAACCACGCCCGCAGCCGCCCCCGCCGATGGGCGTATTGCGGTCGTTTAGGCCCGGACTTTGCCACCGCCCATCGGCTGGGGGCGGTCCTTAAGTGGTTAATATTCAGTTTACAATAATGTATTACAAATTAAAATCATTAAATAATGTATATGAAATGTTGCATTGGTAAAATGCTATTCTTTGTAATTATAGACAGAAACTGACAATCACGTTTGTATATTCACAATGATGATTGTAATTATTATGATTTAAAACTGATTTTACATAAACGATGTTTAAGTACTGTTTGTTAATTTTTTTTTTTTAATGATTTAACCAGATCTGGATCCAGAAAATACACTTAATGTGGGCAGCGTTTCACCAGAAATGACATATAGGTAGGGCTCCTCTCCCCTTCCCCCCCTTCCCATTAGTTCCCCCTAATAGCCCTGATACCTGCTTGCACCTATAAGAAAAAAATCATTTACTCACCTACAGAAGATTCCTCTACTGGCCTCCCTTCGGTGTGCAGCAGCTCCCCCGATGATCTTCGTGCAGAAACTCTGGCTTTAAAACTCCCGCGCTGACAGGCAGAGCAGTGTTATGGGAAATTGGCACCTGAAGCCCTGCACTGGAAACACAAATAGTCTCCAGTGCAGGACTTCGGATGCCATTTTCCCGTAGCCCTGCTCTGCCTGCTGGAACCCACAGACTCCGCAGGCTGCAGAAGAGAGCTTACGGGCTGAGGCCATTAAACTGGTGCAGTGTCTATTAGACGCCTCAAGCCAGTTCACCACCTGGGGACACACCATCTGGCAGGGTGTGGCCGTGGTTGCCCCCCCCCCCCCATGCCTCCCCCGCACAGCACTTGTAACTGCCTGGTTGACCTGGTGGACCAGGTGCCTCTGCAAGCGGGTCAGAAGGAGGCACAAAGGGGACACAAGGAGTCACAAAGCAGGACAGAATGTGTCACAGGGGGACTAAAGGAGGCACAGGGGGACTGAAGGAGGCACAATGGGGGACAGAAAAAAGCACAAAGTGGTGCAGAAGAAAGGACAGGGAGATTTTAGGAGGCACAAAGGGGGACAGAAGTATGCACAAAGGGGGACAGAAGGAGGCACACTAGGGGGACAGAAGACAGCAGAGGGGGATGTAAGGAGGCACTGGGAGACAGGAGGGGGACAGAAAGAGCCACAGGGAGACAGAAGAAGGCACAAAGCGGCACAGACAAGGGCACAGGAGGACAGAGGAAGGCGCAAGGGACAGAGGTGGCATATGGGGACTGAAGAGGCACATGGAGACAGAAGGAGGCACAAAGGGAGACAGGAGGCACAGGGGACATAAGGAGGCACAAAGGGGCACAGAAGGAGGCAGAGGTGGCACAAGGGGACTGAAGGAGGCAGATGGACACAGGAGGCGGCACAAAGGGAGACAGAAGGACAAACAGGGGTTTAGACATGGCACAAGAGACTGAATGAGGCACAAGCAGACAGAAGGAGGCACAAAAGGGGAAAGAAGGATGCACAAGACACAGAGAAGGCAGTTGCCTGCAATTTACGCTAAGTATATGCAGCAGAAGCAAGTAATAGAACACCCATGGGGCGGGGCTTAGTTCAAGGTGGGGCTTAATTTGTAGACGGGGCTTAATCCAGAAACATGGCGCCCCCCAGGACCAATGGCACTCCAGGCAATGGCCTGTACTGCCTATGCCTAGAGACGATCCTGCCCCTGGTGGTGCCTAACCCTAAGACCACCCTGGTGGTGCCTAACCCTAAGACCACCCTGGTGGTGCCTAACCCTAAATCCCCCCTTGTGGTGCCTAACCCTAAATCCCCCCTTGTGGTGCCTAACCCTAAATCCCCCCTGGTGGTGCCTTACCCTAAATCCCCCCTTAGTGATCGCTTTATCATGTGAATAATAATGTTTTACAAATAGTGACTGTAAAAAATATATTACAATGTACTTACTGATCGCTTTATTGTGTGGATAATAATGTCTTACAAAGAGTAAGTGATAACATTGTAAATAACGTTTTAGTTAAATACGATAGATATGTTTAGTATGTTTGTAAACATTATTTGTCAGATTTAGCTATTGCTCGGTTTATCAGATGGATAATGTTTTCTAAGTATTAAGTGTGAAAAACGATATATTATGATTTTGTTGTTGTGCAGTTTATTTGGTGGATAATAATGTTTTACAGAGTGTTAATTAAAAAAAAGTATATTAAGATGTATTTGTTGTCGGCTTTATATGTTGAAAATAATGATGTATGAAAAGTTATTATTTAAAAATTACATTACGATTTAGCTAAAACTATAAATGAGTATTATTTTATGTGTAAACGTTACTGGTTGCCGGCGAAATTGGGAAACATAAATTATCACGGATGAAGTTTGAAAACGTAAATTATCACGGGCGCCCTTTTTTTCTGTTCGGCGCCCGTCAAACGATATTTAATATGGGAGTCAATGGCGCGCCCTTTTTGTCTACCTGCCTCATGCGCCCAAATTTCCTGTCACCACACACCTCACTATAGGGTACCGCATGTTTCACCAACAGCTATAGTTGTAGCAGGCTGTGTCACTACTATGGGGCTCAGCAGCACAGAGGTCTCAGAAACACATGGAGGCACTTATTTTCTGACTAGATTCTGTAGCGTTTCTCCAAACCCTATCCCATAGAGCCATATCAATTCCTGCCATGTACAGATCACCAGGCTGTCTGCAGGGGCGTAACTACAGGGGAACAGCCCCTGCGACTGCAGGTGGGCCCAGATCTGAAAGGGGCCCCGTCTAGTACTTAATTTCCCCTGATAAGGGTCCATCCTTCAGATCAGGTGTTTTTGTGGCTACACTTGTTAATGGTGTGAAGACTACGATTTCCACACTTGTTTTATGACCCTTGCAAGATATGTGTCAGACTTTGAGGGTCACCAAGTGTAGGCAAGAGAAAGGGTATTAACAATGGGGGCTCCATCAAAGTATTGCTGGGGAGGCAATGATTTATAGTTACACCCCTGGCTTTCTGCATGTTCGTTTGATGTGGCTCTGTAAAATGTATAAGCTATAAGCTTGCTACACACCAGTGGTTATGGATGTGAGCCTGGCTTCAGAGGCATAAAGAGATAATTTGCACTTTCATCAGTGATGCATCATGGGAAACCACAGTTAGGCCCAGTTCACATTAGAGTAAAAAAACAGTCCGTTCCCGGATCGGAAGAGATCCAATGTTAACCTAAGGATCTGTTCACATCTGTCCATTGAAACGGATCCATTCCGCAGGATCCGCTGAACAGACCACAACTTTGGTTCTGCAGCAAGCTGAAGGACTGCATTGGGAGCAATGAGAAAATGGAATGTTTCTTCACACTAGTGAAGAAATGGACCATTCCAAATAGAAAAATTGTGTGACACAACTCCACGTCGACATACTTCCTGGGTTAGCTCCTCCCCCCTAACCCCTATAGGACCCGTATAAATCTATAAATAAAGGTCATGACCCTGTACACCTCATTCTCTTTTTTGTCCTCAGACACTATAGGATCCGTGGATTGGTATGGTTACTTATTTTAAATGTATATGCAGGTTATATTTTTAATCATTCCTTAAGTGAGTTATTATTTGATTCTGAGCTCATTGAGCACCTTACCTGTGAGGCTAGGTTTTTTTCATGTTACCTATACTTTTTTCCTAGCTATATGGGAGATTCTATGGCTGCTAAATGCGCCCCACATAGAGCTCCCGGGATCAGTATGGCGTTATGGACGGGCTAAATGCCTGTAGGGGATTCACTGTGTGCCCGCTTTAGGGCGCGCTTTGCCTACCTGTGGGCTTTTCTTTCGTATCTTGGTGTGTAGCAGAGTTAGGTCTCGGAGTGCTGCAATGGCGGCGGCGGCTTCCGGGGAAGCTCTGGCAGCGTCCGGAAGTGGATTCTGCGCATGCGTGCGCCAGCGCTGGCAATGGTACTCGGACGAGAGTACTGGCGGACATGTTTGTTGTGGGCGCACGTGCCCGATCTAGCGTACGTACGTGGGGTACGCTCAGGGGCGGTCTATTTAAGTCAGTCCATTCCACTCCTTCAGAGAGAGAGGAGTGGAGGACTGATAGCAGGCAGAAAAGATCAAGACTTATCAGTAAGTGAATGACTTATGTATTACAGAGGACTGTTTATGATGTAAAGCTTTTATAGTGTTTTGCATCAGATATGTATGTTACATTAGGGTTGATTGGTTTATGTTAATTTTCCCCACAGTGAATCCTGCCGAAAATACTGATCCAGGTCCATCTGGGTAAGGTTTTCATATATCTTAAAGGGGCCTTTAAAAAAAAAAAAAAAAAAAAAAAAAGAGGGTAGCATTCAATAGCAATTAAATCATTGCTTATATGTTTTAGAATTCAAAATACGGAGGATACAGACCAGAGATCTAATAGACCAAGGTCCACAGTTCAGCAAGTAGATAATACCTCATCAGCAGCTTCTAGGTAAGAAGGGGGATATTTATTCGCATAATTTTTTATATTATACCTCATGAGCTCAAGTAAAGCAATTAAATATTGCTTATGTCTTGTAGAGCGAGTAGTGCAAGAGGATCTGAAGCAAGATCCAGCCGTGCACATTCAAGATCAAAATCAAAATCCAGATCAAGATCAAGATCAAAATCAAGGGCAAGGAAACACAAATCAAAGAAGAATCGCAGATCATCCAGATCTAGGTCTAGGTCACGCTCCAGGAGAAGGAGGCATTCCTCTAGATCAAGCTATTATCATCATGATTACAGATATAGATCGCCATCCCCTGTTAGTAGACACTTACCGGATAGAAATCAGTGTTGGGCTTGCCAAAATCCGGCAATGCCGGGCAAAACTGTGTGTGAAACATGCTTTGGTCAACTTGCAAAGACACAGGAAAACAAAGCGGAAGACATATCTGATATAATAAGAAAAGTAGTGAGGGAGGAGGTGATGGCACATTCATCAACCTCTCAACAAGCGGAAGAAGATCAAGATTTGATCGATACAGACAGAGGGGAAGATGATGAGGCACCTTGTCTATTTGACTTCAGATTAACAAGCCCTTTCATAACAGCTATAAAGGAGGCACTGGAATGGGCAGATCCTCCAGGCGAGGAGGAACAAAGCAAGGAGTATTATTCACATTTATCAAAAAAATTAAATACATTTCCAATAATGAAGGAAATAAAAAACTTAATTCTGGAAGAATGGAAAAAGGTGGAGAATAAAACCTCATTTCATAATCGTTTCTCCAAACTGTATCCTTTGAAAGACGAGGAGGTGCCATTTCTCTTGAACCCACCAACAATAGATGCTTCTTTATCAAGGCTGGCGAAGCACGTGACGCTACCTAGGGAAGACTCAGCAATCTTTAAGGATGTGCTCGAACGAAGAATAGACAACGACCTAAAAAAGTCATATGTGTCGGCGGGAGCTACTTGTAAACCAGCCATAGCTCTTACATCAGTGGCAAAAGCTCTTAAAATATGGACATCCAATATAGAGCAGGCAGTTCAGGAAGACGCAGATAAGGCCGAAATATTATCAGCAATGGAGGATTTAAAGATCACGGCTGACTTTGTTGGAGAGGCATCGATGGACATCCTTAGATCTCTATCCAGAATTATGCTGAATTCAGTCACCGCTAAACGAGCAATGTGGTTGAAGTCATGGAGGGCAGACATGGGTTCCAAGCAAGGTTGGGTTAAAATACCATACGATGGAGTATCACTCTTTGGAAGCGAGATGGACAAAGCAATCTCGAGAGTAACTGGAGGCAAGTCAGGACTTATTCCACAAGACAGACCACAGAAAAGAAGTTTTCAGCCCAATAGGAAGCAGAATACTCGCTTTAAAGACGCAAGAACATATAGACCAGGAAAACCATTCAGAGGCAACTGGAAAAGTTCGCAAGCTTCTCTGGCAAGATCACTAAAATCCAATACAGCGACTACGGGCCAAGCTAAGCAATCTTTTTGAAATTACGCCCACCCGGACGTCCATGGTGGGTTCCCGTCTGATGAACTTCAAGGACGTTTGGGTGGAAAGAGTGAAGGACAAATGGGTAATAGCGACAGTATCGACAGGACACAAATGGAGGTTTCGATACACTCCAAAAGACAGATTCATTCGCACCCAGCTCTCAAAGAACCAAGAGAAAGCAAGCACATTGAGAGACTATGTGAGTTTATTGCGGGAACAAAACGCAGTATGTACAGTCCCACCGAAGGAGGAAAGAAAAGGGATTTACTCTCAACTTTTCCTCGTACAGAAAAAAAGCGGAGGATATCGTCCGGTGATAGATCTGAAGTACCTCAACAAAACGATATCAATACCAAAGTTCAAAATGGAATCCCTCCAATCAATCATTCTGGTGATCATGCCCAGAGATTGGATGCTATCCATCGATCTTCAGGACGCTTATCTTCATATACCTATACAGGAAAAACTACAAAAGTACCTGAGATTTTGTATAGACGATACACATCTCCAATTCAATTCGCTGCCCTTCGGGCTCTCAACAGCACCTCGAACTTTCACGAAAGTATTAGTATCTGCAATAGCAGAGTTGAGGCTCAAAGGTATCAGAATTCACCATTATCTAGACGATATCTTGATTCTTGCAGACTCGGAGCAGAAGATAATCATACACAGAGACATTACCATCAAATTTCTGGAAGAATTAGGTTGGATTATCAACATGAAAAAAAGCCAGATGACTCCATCCAGAATATTAACTTACCTAGGAGCAACATTCGACACAGTGAGTGGCACAGTGTTTTTACCAGAAGAGAAAGTAGAGAAGGTTCACAAAATGATGCATTGGACAATGCGCCTTCCACATATTTCAGCAAGACAGTGTCTACAAGTATTAGGCGTAATGTCATCAGTGATTCCGATGGTGAAATGGTCCAGATGGCACATGAGAATGTTTCAGTTGAATTTCATAAACCAATGGAATCAATCCTCAATGAGCCAGAGAATAAAGTTATCAATGCCTTGCAGGATTTCGCTTCTGTGGTGGACCAACCAGAACAATTTAAGACAGGGCTTTTCACTTATTCCCCACGAGTGGAGCATAATTACTTCGGATGCGAGCCAGGAAGGCTGGGGAGCCCATTGTCTCCATCATTGGGCACAAGGTCAGTGGCCGGAGGTCCAGAGGAAAGTTGTTTCCAATGTGTTAGAACTCAGGGCAGCATTTCAAGCAACCAAGGCCTTTGCACATGTTGTGAGGAATACAGCCTTATGCTTAAGAATGGACAATCGTGCAGCAGTAGCATACGTCCAGAAGCAAGGTGGGACCAAGAGCTTATCGCTGATGAGGGAGCTTTCTCCATTGATGAACTGGGCAGAGGAGAACCTGAAGACAATCAGGGCAGTTTACCTTCCAGGAAAATCGAATGTCCAAGCGGACTTCCTATCTCGGAATACGCTCAACAACAACGAGTGGAAGTTGAACTCGAGGATTTTCAGGCAGATAATACAATTATGGGGACTTCCTCAAATAGACCTTTTTGCGTCAGATCGCAACAATCAGTTACCAGTGTTTCTCTCCAGACATTGGGTGCCAGGGACGAGCGGAGTAGATGCTTTGACGTTTCCATGGAATGCATCCCTGGTATATGCCTTCCCTCCAGTTCCGTTATTACTGAGGTTCCTGAGGAGACTAATGATAGAGCAAGTAGAGGCAATAGTGGTAGCCCCTTACTGGCCCAAGAGGCCTTGGTTCCCTCTATTAGTCAGGATGTCACTTTGCCTTCCTCTGAAGCTGCAGATGGCGCAGAACATATTAATGCAGAACGGAATGAATCATCAGAATCCGGAGATGCTATCTCTAGCGGTATGGAGATTGAGAGGAGGATTCTAATGGAAGCAGGATTCTCTCAAGCGGTAGTATGTACCTTACTACAAGCGAGGAAAGTTTCAACAAATAAATCATATCATAGAATATGGAAGAAATTCATAGACTTTTCGTCAATAAGGAGAGTTGACTTCATGTCCCCCTCAATCCCTCATATTCTGGATTTTCTACAAACAGGTGTAGACCTTGGCTTAAGTGTCAGTACCATAAGAGGTCAAATATCGGCCATATCAAGCCTAATAGGCAAAAGACTGTCAGCTGATAGATTGATCCAGTTGTTCTGCCAAGCATTAATGAAGATCAGGCCACCTATTAAGAAGATGCTTCCCTCATGGGACTTACCGCTGGTTCTGGAGTATTTGTCAGGACCTCCTTTTGAACCTATTGAATCCTGTTCTATTTGGAACTTAACACTAAAGGCAACATTCCTGGTAGCTATATCTTCTGGTAGGAGAGTCTCAGAAATTCAAGCATTAGGAGCAATGGATCCTTATATTACCTTTTTCCCAGATAGGGTAGTTCTGAGACCAGTAATGAATTTTCTACCTAAGGTAGTTTCAACTAGACATCTAAATCAGGAGTGGATGTTGCCGGCCTTTCCAGACTCAGAAGAAGGATCTTCATGTAGGCATTTGGACATTGCCAGGCTTCTAAGAGCATATATTGATGCTACAGAACCTTTTAGAGGCTCTGATCATCTTTTTGTTTGTCCCGCAGGGCCCAGAAAAGGCAAAGAGGTTTCAGCAAGGACAATAGCCACTTGGGTAGTCAGATTAATTAAATCAGCCTACAGGAGTATAGGATCTAATGAAATGCCCTCAACTTCAGCCCACTCGACTAGGAGTATGTCTGCCTCATGGGCAGCCTCATCGGGGATTTCGCTTACGACAATATGTAAAGCAGCGAATTGGACTTCCTCAAATACCTTTATCAGACATTACAGAATAGACCCATCTGTGTTGACTTCTGTTAATTTTGGAAGAAAAGTGTTGGCAACTGTTGATAAATAAGTGTTATCTAACTTTATATAAATATTTTGCATGATTCCCACCCCTCTGGTTTATTGTGTACTAGTTATATCCCAGGAAGTATGGAGACGTGGAGGTATCAGGAAAGCTAGAAAATTTGTACTTACCTCTGTAATTTTCCTTTCCTGATACAACTCCACGTCGATATACGACCCTCCCTTATTTTTGTGTGTCTGAGTACTATGAACAAGAATGAGGTGTACAGGGTCATGACCTTTATTTATAGATTTATACGGGTCCTATAGGGGTTAGGGGGGAGGAGCTAACCCAGGAAGTATGTCGACGTGGAGTTGTATCAGGAAAGGAAAATTACAGAGGTAAGTACAAATTTTCTAGCTTTCTTCACACTAGTGAAGAAATGGACCATTCCAAATAGAAAAATACACTTTGGGGGTGGGGATCTGTCGGGGACATGGGTAAACGAAATGGAAGCAGCAGAAGGGAAATGGAGTGGCAACAGAGTGAAAACGGATCCGATCGACCGGTGATCATATTTATTGCATACTAATTATTGCACAGTTGCACTGATTGATTATCCATTTATGGTTGTTAGCACAAACATCTTTAGGCTTGAGTTTGTTTACAATGCGCAGAGCACTTTATGAACTTTGCTAATACTCTGCTTATTATTCAATATACTGGCAATTTATTTATTTACTATATGTGTGCCCTGCCACCCTTTGACTTTGATTTTTTTAAGTGGTTTTATCTTTATGATGTTCAATAAATGACTGTTTCTTACAAACATCCAGTGTGGTGCGGTATGCTTTGAGGCTATCTTTTCTTGTTTGTGTGGAGAGTTCAGCATGAAATCTATGAGGAATCGCCTAGTGATGTCTGCCTGGCCACCCCCCAAGTGTTAAATGTCCCCCACTGGTGCCTGTGCGCTGTATATTCTCACTTGTCCACTGGCGCAACTCCCACTCCTCCGCCATTCACCATGTTGACTGTTACCAGGAGTGCCTATAGCATGTGGCGCCTGTACCACATGACACGTGTGATATCACACACACGCGCCTGGTGCCATGTCATACAGGCACTCGCGGTAACCGCAGACATTGGGGTGATGGCGGACCAGGCCGGGAGTTGCGCCAGTGGACAGGTGAGAATATACAGACCAAGGTCACAGGGGGTACATTTAACACTTTGGGGGACAGCGGCTCTGGTTCTGTCACATACATCAGTAATCGAGCCATCTGATCGAGCATGTGCGGCCGAAGTTTTCCTGCATATTCGATTCGATCAATGCTTTTGACTGATTTTGCCCCAAAATCGATTGAAACATCAAACGGGAAGACATGTTGCGGTTTTCATCTGACTAAAATTATCTAAAATTATCCAATCGGATGGTTGATTGGGCCGCAAAATAGGTAGATGTATGGCCACCTTTAGGCCTCTTTGTCATGATCGCTGCAGCAGCAGGTATTGCTGGAAGTAGTGGTGCTGCAGCTCAGGCAGTTCTGATCTCTTTCCATGCAAGCTGCATAGCTTTGTCTGCCTTTCCCTGCTGTCAGCTTGTGACTGATTATCATTCACCTGTGTGGGAATCTGCATGTCTGCTCCCATTGGATGACCTCAGTATAAAGATCTGCTTCCTGCAGGACTCCTCGGGTTTTCATAGCTTCAGTTTAAGCCTGTCTTGCTGTTGCTTCAGCCCCCGATCGTGTTTCTTGTTCTAAAGATACTTTGCTGGTCTTTGCATCATATATTGGTTCATTGCCAATATATATGCATACCAGCACGTTTATTATTTTCCTTGTATTCGTGTTACGTTGATACATCAGTGTCGCTGATGTATACGTACACGAACTGTTTATACCCTGTTCTGTTACCGTTTGTGGATTGCGTTCATCTCTGCAAAGAGATAACGAATCCTTCTGAATCCTGTTCTGTTACCGTTTGTGGATTGCGTTCACCTCTGCGAAGAGATAGCGAATCCTTCTGAGTCCTGTTCCCTGTATTACTTCTGTCCTAGTCAGAGTACCTGCTTATGTCATATATCGGTTCATTGCCGATATATACATATGTTAGTCAGACGTTACAAACAGTTTCATTGATAGCTGTAATTATAATACGCTAGGAAAACATACTTATTGTATTTTTGTCTGTGTTACATTCATCTATCTTGATCCTGCTATTTCCTGACTATCCTGTCCTGTCTTTGTGAGGCACGCCATCGCTGCAAACGCATTGGCTGCCTCATTCCAGTCTGTCTTGTTTTGGACGCTTGCTGTCACTGAGTAGCGGCTAGCTAGCAAGCGTTCATTCTGTCTACCTGTCCTGATCTCCTCAGTTCTGGTTTATGCGCTCAGCGCTACTTTGCGCTGAGACGTTATAGCGAAAGTATTGTTTGTGGCTGTCGGATCTGCACCGGCTCTGTGCGCCACAATCTCCTATTGAAGTCAGTCCTCCCCTCCACTATACTAGGGATAGCCTGTTTCCTTGTGCTAGTGTGTGTACCTCCTCCACGTCAGCTCATGCGTTGCATGCTGACTGTGGAGAATACACCACCAAGCCTTACACTCTTGCACACTAAATGCGATTCCGATTTGCAATTATGACACAATTTTACATGCAATTCCAATTTGTGATTTTAAATAAGTACTGCATGGTGCATTTTTTTTCAGCGTTTTTCTTATTGTTTTGATAGCATCGAGGGAAAATCAGAATCGTATACCAGAATCACAAATCGAAATCGCAAATCAGATTTGCAGTGTGCAGGGGGCCTTACACTAACCTTAATCCTTTGCTAATTATGACCCCACAGCCTTAACTGTATACTGTGCCTTATAATCATCCTTTCACCACCTTTTCCGAGAGCCTGACACTAACCTTAACCCACTAAACATTTTCAAATTCTTTAATTCTAACCCATCTACCAAACTACTGGTAAAATTAACTTGGCAAAATTGTTCTATTGAACCATTGCATCACTTTTTGATTAATTTTAGATATTGTTCTGTAGTACCCTTACCATTTTCAATAAAGCCACGTTGGTATAATGCCCGATTTTTCGGTGGTGCCAATTCAGTATTTTGGTTTTGACGTTTAACTCGCACTTTCAAACTATATCTTCCATTGCTACTAAATTGTGTGAAGTATCCAGAATAGATCCCATCATTCTTGACAATATCTGATCCTGAAAATAAAAGGTAAGAGAAAATCGCAAAGTAAGAAATAAAAACTAAAATACAGTTTAAGAGGAACTATAAAACTCAGTAGTGAATGGAAAGGTATGTGGTAACACCTGTTTATTGCATGGCATTAATTAATTGTTCCTTAGGTTTTTCCTATGATTTAGAGTTGTTCAGCACTTCAGTCTTAGACTCTAAGAAGATATAAATTAACTTTTGAGTAGATAGCAATGACGTAGCAAAGGCGCTGGGGACCTTCGTGGTGCTTTTCTCCCATCCATGTCCAACGTTTTCTGTATAATTGGCAGAAAAGTGCAGTGGAACTTTATCTATTAAAGCACCAGGTAATTCCACTCAGTACGGCAATATATCCACTCGGGTCCTGATACAAGTCATGTGACACACATTGGGAGCTGAGCAGCAGTGTGCTGTATAGAACAGCTGTCGTGAACACAGGGCCGGCCCTAGACTTTTTGCCGCCTGAGGCACAATTAGAAAAAATGCCAATCCCCCCCCCGGGGCGCCGAGCTGGAGGGGTAGCTGGCAGAAAGGGGGTATTGGGCCTAGCGGTGGGGAGTCCCCCGATCTGCGCTCCTCCTCCAGCGTTAAGTACCAGCCTGAATATGATGAAGAGACAACGGGCGGGGGAATCACTCACCTCTTCCGCGTTCCATCGTGCGCTCCACTGACGTCACTTCCTGCAAGACCGTCCACTTACAATACAGTCGGCGGTGTTGCCGGAAGTGACGTCAGTGGAGCACACGATGGAACGCAGAAGAGGTGAGTGATTCCCCCGCCCGTTGCCTCTTCATCATATGCAGGCTGGTACTTAACGCTGGAGGAGGAGCACAGATCGGGGGACCCAGGCGAGGGAGGGGGGGTTGCGACCCCCCTCCCCACCGCTAGGCCCAATACCCCCTTTCTGCCAGCTACCCCTCCAGCTCGGCAGGCGGGCCTAGCATCCATGGACAGGCGGGTGCTGCCCCCCCAGATCTGCCGCCTGAGGCAAATGTTTCACCCTGCCTCATGAGCGGGCCGGCCCTGCGTGAACAGCAGAGTAAACCAACCTGGCATTGGAATACGTAAAGCTCTGAAGAATGTTTATTTCTGAGAGTTCTATGCACAGAGGGAAGATACTACTTGCTTGTTATTTCCCACAATGCAACAGACATGAATGTTTCACCACAATATCAGCCATACATATATCCCTGATGATCTACTGGAGAAAAGGTAAACATTTCTCGAGGGAAAGGGGGTATCGGCATCTGATTGGGATGAAGTTCAATCCTGGGTTAAAGTTCCTCTTTAAGTTGTGGGCAGCAACAGGAAGTTTTCTCCAGGCTCTGACAGCTGTAACCTGCAGGCAAGCTGAATATTGGGCAAGCGAGGAGCGGAAGACTGCTGTGTTCTAATGCCAGGGCTCTGTCACTTTGTGTCCCTGAAGTAGCTTTGATGCCTGTGTCCTCTTTGTGTTGGGCTGCAGTTGCTTGTGCACCCAAAGATGCTTCACTGATTGCGTCTCTGGTTTTGCTTCCACTCAGGCTAAGCTGATCTGATGACTCACTGATTGCCACTCAGGCTATGCCAATCTCCAGCTTGCCCCGCCACATATGCCGCTGTTTTCCATGCTACGACTCACCTCCATGCTATGACTCACTGCTCAGCTGCTCAGGCTATGTCAATATGATCACATGATGCTCAGGCTATGCCAATCCATGGACGGGCAGCCAACGAACACTGTTAATCCAGCGCAGGAGACTTGGGGGCAGCCTGCGCCACCATAGGCCGTAATAGGAATTACAGCTATAGCAGCGCACAGGGAGTAACTTCGGCGCCATCAGAAGACGGAGCTGAAGTTACTTTTAAAACACAATAATTCGGCTTCCAGCATTCCTCACCATCCATGGCAGCCTGGAGGGGGAATAGTATTTAACATGGCCAGGAACTTGTGCAACAGCAGGATCAGCCATATACTGGCCGGCTGTATCCTGCGCCCAAGTCTCCTGCGCCGATACCTCTCGTACGCACAGCTAATGCTCTATGGCTGTAAAATGGACACTGGACGCCTCTGCTCTCTGCTCCTGGTGTCTAGGGTTGACTGTGGCTATACTACTCCGGACACTGCACTTACAGCAGCTATAGCCACAGACATGTAATGTTAGCTAAACCGAACACCATCATTTTTTTGTTCTGTTTTTACATTTATGCTCTGGACAGCACTGAAGGACTGCTTCAGCCCAGAGGGGAGTGTGCTGGCTAAGGCTGGCTGAGTTGTTCTAACTGGTGAGTGTGGGGAAATATAGGGTGGGTACTTATAAGCAGTCAGGCAGACATCATCTACCTGCACTGCACATGCGCATTAGTGGATAGGCCGACCACTAGAACACAGGTGTCTGTGCTGGAAACATGGACAGAACGAACGCAGGTATTTTAGTACATTTTCTATGGACTGTCTGTCAAAAGATGGATGATTGGCATTTTTCTGTGGGGGCCTGAAGGTTTACATTACACATACATCTATTGTAGTGTAGTTGTAGGTAACACCTATATAATTTTTTTTCTTTTTTTTTTTTAATTTTTGTTTGCTATATTTGGCTTTTAGATAAACACAATGAGCTTATTTCTCTCTCATCGTTTAGCAATTCACTGTGACAGATTGGTATAGGATGTCAGGGGGCAGCTAAACACATGCTATGTCCACAGTTGAGATGGCACCCATATGATCACCCGGATCAGTGAATAGCGCCTATGCATAAAAATGGCGCCACATTAAAAAGATACGCTTATCGCTATTTATCGTTAGTACTGCATAATAATGGCGCACAGGGAAAAAAGAAGAAAAACGGCACACACTAACGTTATTTATCAATAGTGGCACACACTAACCGTATTTATCAATAGTGGCACACACTAACGTTATTTATCAATAGCCCCCTACATAAGCCAAACTGCAGACGTTATTTAACTGCAAAACGGTGAATGGATTTAATGTACCACTGTCAAGGTTAGGATTAGGACCACCGGGGGGGGGGAATCTTAGGGTTAGGCACCACCAGGGGGGTAGTTAGGGTTAGACACCACCAGGGGGGTCTTAGGGTTAGGCACCACCAGGGGGGTCTTAGGGTAAGCCATCACCAAGGGGGGTCTTAGGGTTAGGCACCACCAAGGGGGGTGGTTAGGGTTAGGCACCACCAGGGGGGTGGTTAGGGTTAGGCACCATCAGGGGGGGGTTTATGGGTTAGGGGTAGGTACAGAGAGGGTTCTGTGTGTTAACGCTAAATAACGATAAGGCTTTAACGCTAAATAACAATAAGGCTTTAACGTTAAATAGCGATAAGCGGCAAACGGATTAGCGGCAACGCCGTGCGCCATTATTCTCAAGCCCCATTTTCAGATGTAAGCGAACCTTCACCAAAAACCATCTAGTGCGTGTACAAGGCTTTCAGCTAACTTGGATTTGGAGATGAAGAATTTACACTACAGGCACAGATCATGGATGAGCATATTGGGTAAACAAGAAATCTCCCAAAGGTCTGTTCATCTGCCATCAGACAAATCCCTAAGATTCCAACATAAGCAGTAATAACACAGTTGATAATTACCTGCCCCGTTGTCCAATAGCTGCAAGGTGTTTATTTTTCCATCTTGTGATTCTACAATAGCAGTAACAGATAGGCCCAGGATTGGTGTTAATCCTTGTGTCACTATTGCATATAGAATCAATGGAACATGGAATGTAGTGGCATCTGTATTTATATTTGTCTCAAGGACAATTGGCGGCACATTGGGATCAGATGCTCGAGAATTCACGGTTAAACCCAAAACTTGGTCCACTACTTCTTTGTTGCAGATCTTGTATTCCCACTGTCCTTTCTAAAATAAAACATTTATAGTACAGATTACATTTTTAATAAGGTGCTTCCACATGACAGGAGAGCATCAACAAACGCCATCATTCATAGTTTGTTATGGCTGAAATGTCTCAGTTTGTATTTAATTCAAAATTTAAAATGAATTGATGCACTGTGGAAAAAAAATGAGATTTCCTTGAAACTGAAATGCAATAAAGTCTCACTGTCAATTGCATGGCAAATAGTATCCTAACACCACAATTCGCCTCCATGCAGAGATAGATTAGGATGTAATGGGGCCCTATCAAGGTAATAGATGTGGGTCCCACTAGTTGTCTTTTTGGTAAGCTGAAGTGGAGAGAGGTCAGAGGAGGTGGCTGGGGGCCCCTTGACACCCACTAGGCCCCAGGCACCTGCCTAGGTTGCCTGGTGGATGATCCTGCTCTTGAAAAATTCCTCCAATACTGTGAACTTCACCACAATAGTTTGTAGGTCTACTAACACTTTAATCTCGCATAGATAAGATTAGCACCCAGTTGCTGGAGTCACAAGCTAGAAACCGTGCTATCTGCCACAACAGCACTTCCATATAGAGCAGATAAAAGCTGTCAGGAAGTTGATATATGATAAACACCACTGGTATGTTTACTGCATATGTATCGCTTGCAGAGAGAGGATCACCCCTCCCCACCCCCTGGCAGGCAGCGCTCCCCCCACCTTACAGCTGTTTCATGGGCAATAAAACATAGAAGACAGTGGTGTCTGGGGAGGCTAGTGGTTGGGATATGCTCTAAAAGCCGTATCTGGCGTCTTCTGCTACAGCCCCAGCCTGCCCATAAACATGCCCACCAGACCAGCAATTTCATTCCCCACCATACAACTTACTGGGGATTAGACTCAGGGCTGGGGCGAGGCAGAGGCAAGAGAGGCTCCAGCCTCAGGGCGCAGTTAGGAGGGGGCACACAATTCACTCTATCAATCCCCTATTGTGTTTGAAGCAGAGAGAAATAAGAAAAGGGAATACATGGCACTGACTGCAAACCAGATATCTAGAAATTAACCATTTTAGCCAGCGGGGATTTTTCACCTTATGCATCAGAGCAATTTTCACCTCCCATTCATTCACTAATAACTTTAGCACTACTTAACACAATTTATTGATCTATATCTTGTTTTTTCCGCCACTAATTAGGCTTTCTTTGGGTGGTACATTTTGCTAAGAATTATTTTTTTATAAATGCATTTTAACAGGATTAATAAGAAAAAATGGAAAAAAAATCATTATTTCTCAGTTTTCATCCATTATAGCTTAAAAATAATCCACGCTACCATAACTAAAACCTATGTATTTTATTTGCCCGTTTGTCTCGGTTATGACACCATTTAAATTTTGTCCCTATCACAATGTATGGCGCCAATATTTTTTGGGGGAAAATAAAGATGCATTTTTTTCTATTTTGCATCCGTCACTATTTACAAGCTTATGATTTAAAAAATGTTCGTAGTATACCCCATTCACATGCATATTTAAAAAGTTCAGACCCTTAGGTAACTATTTATGTTTTGTTTTTTGTTTTTTTTTTTCATTGTAATTTTTTCTTTCCCATTAAAATTTTATTTGGGTAATATTTTGGTGTGGAAAATAAACAGTTAACTTTTAATGTTATTATATGTGTAAATTCAATGTCAAATGTATGTAAATGTAGTTTTACTATTTGGCCACAAGATGACCACATTGAGTTTATTTTTTTCTCCTTGTGCTTCTCGATCACCGGAAGCACAAGGAGGACAGGGAAACTTTTTTTTTGCAGAAAGACTGAAGCCTCTAGTAAGAGAGCTTTGGTTGTTCTGCTGGGGACATGGATCGGTGATCGGGAACCATGTTCCCGTTCACTGATCCCAGGGCTACCGGTGGACAGCACGGGGGCACGCCCGCGCCCAAAGCGCGGCACCACAGCAGAGCATCTGGGCAGCTGAAATGGTTAAGGTGTTGAAGGGTTGGGGGCCCTTAAATCTAACAGAAAATTGTATGGTGTGTACCTAGCAGCCTTATGCAATCAGTGTGCAAAGGCTAGAGTGGGAGAGATGGAGGGGCGCACTTTGGTGTCTCAGCCTGGGGTGCTGGAGGACCTTGTCCTGGCTCCTGGCTCTGAATAGACTCATAACAACCTGTACAACTTCTCCCTTCCCACCTGCTGAGTACCTGAAGCTGACAATTCGGCGCAACCCAGGAGTCCATGACCCATCTCTGGCCTCAGCCTGGTCTAATAGACGAAAATTTCCCAACTTGGTGGAAACTGCATGGGATAGGGAGAAAACGTCTTCTCTTTCCCCATTGGTCAGAATTACAAAGTTGGTGTTGATTGTCAGGTGGATGATAACACACAGTACACACAGGGAGGCTAGATCACACAAATTAAAGAGGGACTATTACATAATCATACATATTCTAGATAGAAAATTCCTTTACAGTGTACCTGTAGTGAAAAAGGGTGTCCCAATTAAATGGGGACTTAACTAGATAGAGGGAAGCCTCTGGATAATCCAGAAGCCCCCCTCCTTACCGTTCCAGCACTGTAAGCTGGCTCACCTGGCTACTACCTGTATTCTGGTCCATTCCATTTTCATACACTTCCACAATCAGAGACGGAAGTTCTGGCTTCAACCAATGGAACACACTGTAATGCAGGTGGTTGCCAGGTGAGTTAACCTCACATATCCCGTTCTCACCTCCCTCACTCTGCAGGATGTTCTTGCTTTTTCCCCCCACGTAATTGTTCTCACTCATCCCTGGTGTATACTGTAATACCGATATGCATTAGCATGAATACAAGGAAGGAGGGGAGGTGGAAATGTTGCAGGTATGTCCTGATGAAGACCTTGGGCGGGGTGAAACATGTTGCTTTCATGTGTGTGGGCCGAGGAGAGCGCGTGTTTTCAGTGGCGTAGCTACAAACCTCAGGGCCCCGATGCGGAATTTGGAACTGGGCCCCCTCTACATTAAATAGCCAGGTACAGGTACCTAGGGTATAGGTAACCAGGTATAGGTGTTCCAGTATAGGTAATCCAGGAATAGGTGCTCCCAGTATAGGTAGCCAGGTAGGGATTCGATTGTGAGCTCCTCTGAGGGACAGTTAGTGACAAGACAATATACTCTGTACAGTGCTGAGGAAGATGTTGGCGTTATATAAATACTAAATAATAATAATAATAGGTGCTCCCAGTACAGATAACCAGGAATAGGTGCCCCAGTATAGGTAGTCAGGAATAGGTGCCTTAGTATAGGTAGCCAAGAGTAGGTGCCGCAGTATAGATAGCTAGGGAGAGAGACAGGGACACGGAGAGAGACAGGGACACAGGAGAGACACAGGGAAAGAGACAGGGACACAGGGAGAGAGACGAGGACAAGGAGAGACAGGGACAGAGGGAGAGAGACAGCCACAGGGAGAGAGACAGGGACACAGGGAGAGAGACAGCCACAGAGAGAGAGACAGGGACTCAGGAAGAGAGACAGCCACAGAGAGAGACCTAGGGAAACCGTGAGAGAGACCGGGACACAGGGAGAGACACAGGGACACAAGGAGAGAGACAGCCACAGGGAGAGACATAGGGACACTGGGAGAGAGACAGCCGGAGAGTGAGACAGGGATACAGGGAGAGAGACAGCCACAGGGAGAGACACAGGGAAATCGGGGGAGAGACCGGGACTCAGGGAGAGAGACGAGGACACAAGGAGAGAGACAGCCACAGGGAGAGAGAAAGGGACACAGGGGGGGGGGGGGGGAAGACAGCCATAGGGAGAGATAGGGACACGGGGGGGGGGGGGGAACAGCCATAGGGAGAGACAGGGACACATGGGGGAAGACAGCCATAGGGAGAGACAGGGACACAGGGGGGGGGGGCAGCCACAGGGAGAGATGGGGACACAGGGGGGGAGACAGCCACAGGGAGAGACAGGGACACAGGGGGGGGGGGGGGGGAGACAGCCACAGGGGAAAACAGGGACACGGGGGGGGGGGGAGACAGCCACAGGGAGAGACAGGGACACAGGGGGGGAGACAGCCACAGGGAGAGACAGGGATACAGGGGGGAGACAGCCATAGGGAGAGACAAGGACATGGGGGGGGGGGGGGTGACAGCCATAGGGAGAGACAGGGACACACGGGGGGAGACAGCCACAGGGAGAGACAGGGACACAGGGGGAGTGACAGCCATAGGGAGAGACAGGGACACCGGGGGGGAGACAGCCGTAGGGAGAGAGACAGGGACACGGGGGGGGGGGGGGGGGTGGTGACAGCCATAGGGAGAGACAGGGACATGGGGGAGAGACAGCCATATGGAGAGATAGGGACACGGGGGGGGGGGGGGGGGAGACAGTCATAGGGAGAGACAGGGACACGGGGGGGCAGCCATAGGGAGAGACAGGGGCATGGGGGGGGGGGAGATAGCCATAAGGAGAGGCAGGGACACAGGGGTGGGGGGAAGACAGCCATAGGGAGAGACAGGGACACAGGGGGGGAGTCAGCCATAGGGAGAGACAGGGACACGGGGGGGAGACAGCCATAGGGAGAGACAGGGACACGGGGGGGGGGGAGACAGCCACAGGGAGAGACAGGGACACAGGGGGGGAGACAGGGACACGGGGGGGGGAGGAGGGAGACAGCCATAGGGAGAGACAGGGACACGGGGGGGGGGGAGGGGGGGAATCGACAGCCATACGAAGAGACAGGGACAGGGGGCGGGGGGAGACAGCCATAGGGAGAGACAGGGACACGAGGGGGGGGGGGGGGGTTGGGGGGGAGAGACAACCATAGGAACTAGGGAGCGAGACAGGGACACAGTAGGAGAGGCAATGTAGCCTGGACTTACAAAGCTCCAGACTCCTCGGTTCATGAACGATTCGGATCTTTGATCCGAATCTATTTTGTGAGTCGAATCATCCGAATCATCAAAATGAGTGATTCGGATCGCAAAGGGGGCGGGGCCAGGAGCAACACGCCCCCTCTCAGCAGGCAGCGGGGTCCTGGAAGCAGAGCAGAGATGGATCGCTCTGTTGAAGGGGAGGCAGCCTTGCACAGCCACAGGTAGATGAGAGAGAGGGGACATCGGTGCCACTGCCAGATATGTGTAGAGCACACATACTGGCTGAAATGTGCTGCTCATTATAGGCTGTCTGTTCCGTAGTTGTGCACAGTGAACACATTGGAAACTTTTGGCACAGCTCAGTAACGTTACAGGCAGCATGCTGGGCTAGGACAGGGCAGGCACTGTGATTGCTGTGCAATATGATCCTCCTGCACTGCTCTAAACAGCTGCACTTTACTTCTGGGAATGCTTTGGGGAATGGGAGTTGGGAGTATACAGATGAACATATAGGTGAAATACTGTATATGTAAAACATATGATTGCAGCATGTGGGTATTGTGTGCAAACAAACATTTCTGCTCTCTGCTGGTCCCTCCTCCCTTCTCTGTCCACTCCCTGCCCTCTGTCCATCTTCTCCCCTTCTCTGTGTGTCCACCCCCCTCCCCTTCTCCTGTCCTGCTAGTCATTTCACCCCCAAATGCTTCCCTTGTAAAATGATCCGAGATTCGGATCAAAGATCCGGATGTTTTCAATGATCCGATTCGAATCATCCGGATCATTGAAAAGATCCGAACTTCGCATCTCTACTGGCAGCAGTTCAGCAGAATTTCAGGCGACAAACACGACTTTCCCACACTGACTGCTGCTCACTCGAGGAATATGGGAGGAGCCAGGCCAGCCAGAGATCAGTGAAGGGCCAACTGGAGCGTGGAGGGGGCGGTCCGGAAGGTCAGGATGGAGTGAGTGACAGCAGCTGCAGAGAGGAGATGACGAGTAATCTCCTCAGAGATCAGAGCCAGCCCAGACAGCGTGACTTTGTTGTGTGTGCGACGTATAGCAGTCACACACACTGAAGTGGCCGCTGCTGTCTGAAGAGAGCGAGGGAGGGAGATAATTACTCTGGAGACCAGGCAGGCAGACAGTGCGTGGATGTGTCTGCATGCACTGTATCTGTCTGGGAGCCGCAAATGGAGCCCTCCCGAGTAGAGTTGGGCCGAACGGTTCGCCGGCGAACAGGGTTCGCGCGAACTTAGGTGGTTCGCGTGCGGGTACCGCACGCGAACCTTTTGCGGAAGAAGTTCGGTTCGCCCCATAATGCACCTGAGGGTCAACTTTGACCCTCTACATCACAGTCAGCAGGCCCAGTGTAGCCAATTAGGCTACACTAGCCCCTGGAGCCCCACCCCCCCCTTATATAAGGCAGGCAGCGGCGGCCATTACGGCCACTCGTGTGCCTGCATTAGTCAGAGTAGGGCGAGCTGCTGCAGACTGTCTCTCAGGGAAAGATTAGTTAGGCTTAACTTCTTCCTGGCTGCATACCTGTTCTGTTCAGTGAGCCCTCAGCCCACTGCATACCTGTACTGTGATCCTGCCACTGCATAGCTGTTCAGTGATCCTGCCACAGCATACCTGTTCTGTTCAGTGAGCTCTCAGCCCACTGCATACCTGTACTGTGATCCTGCCACTGCATAGCTGTTCAGTGATCCTGCCACAGCATACCTGTTCTGTTCAGTGAGCTCTCAGCCCACTGCATACCTGTACTGTGATCCTGCCACTGCATACCTGTTCAGTGATCCTGCCACAGCATACCTGTTCTGTTCAGTGAGCCCTCAGCCCACTGCATACCTGTACTGTGATCCTGCCACTGCATACCTGTTCAGTGATCCTGCCACAGCATACCTGTTCTGTTCAGTGAGCCCTCAGCCCACTGCATACCTGTACTGTGATACTGCCACTGCATACCTGTTCAGTGATCCTGCCACAGCATACCTGTTCTGTTCAGTGAGCCCTCAGCCCACTGCATACCTGTACTGTGATCCTGCCACTGCATAGCTGTTCAGTGATCCTGCCACAGCATACCTGTTCTGTTCAGTGAGCCCCCAGCCCACTGCATACCTGTACTGTGATCCTGCCACTGCATACCTGTTCAGTGATCCTGCCACAGCATACCTGTTCTGTTCAGTGAGCCCTCAGCCCACTGCATACCTGTACTGTGATCCTGCCACTGCATACCTGTTCAGTGATCCTGCCACAGCATACCTGTTCTGTTCAGTGAGCCCTCAGCCCACTGCATACCTGTACTGTGATCCTGCCACTGCATACCTGTTCAGTGATCCTGCCACTGTATACCTGTTCTGTGAACCCGCCACTGTATACCTGTTCTGTTCAGTGGACCCGCCACTGTATACCTGTTCTGTGAACCCGCCACTGTATACCTGTTCTGTTCAGTGGACCCGCCACTGTATACCTGTTCTGTGAACCCGCCACTGTATACCTGTTCTGTTCAGTGGACCTGCCACTGTATACCTGTTTAGTGAACACGCCACTGCATACCTGTTGTGTTCAGTGAACCTGCCACTGCATACCTATTCTGTGAACCCGCCACTGTATACCTGTTCTGTTCAGTGGACCCGCCACTGTATACCTGTTCTGTGAACCCGCCACTGTATACCTGTTCTGTTCAGTGGACCTGCCACTGTATACCTGTTTAGTGAACACGCCACTGCATACCTGTTGTGTTCAGTGAACCTGCCACTGCATACCTATTCTGTGAACCCGCCACTGTATACCTGTTCTGTTCAGTGGACCCGCCACTGTATACCTGTTCTGTGAACCCGCCACTGTATACCTGTTCTGTTCAGTGGACCCGCCACTGTATACCTGTTCTGTGAACCCGCCACTGTATACCTGTTCTGTTCAGTGGACCTGCCACTGTATACCTGTTTAGTGAACACGCCACTGCATACCTGTTGTGTTCAGTGAACCTGCCACTGCATACCTATTCTGTGAACCCGCCACTGTATACCTGTTCTGTTCAGTGGACCCGCCACTGTATACCTGTTCTGTGAACCCGCCACTGTATACCTGTTCTGTTCAGTGGACCTGCCACTGTATACCTGTTTAGTGAACACGCCACTGCATACCTGTTGTGTTCAGTGAACCTGCCACTGCATACCTGTTCTGTGAACCCGCCACTGTATACCTGTTCTGTTCAGTGGACCCGCCACTGTATACCTGTTCTGTTCAGTGGACCTGCCACTGTATACCTATTCTGTTCAGTGGACCTGCCACTGTATACCTGTTTAGTGAACACGCCACTGCATACCTGTTGTGTTCAGTGAACCCGCCACTGTATACCTGTACTGTTCAGTGAACCCACCGCATCAGTGCGCATACCTGTGCAGTTAAGTGAACCCACCTACCTACGTGAGTGCACGCAGTGTGATATACCACTCCGTGCATACCCGATATGGACAAAACAGGTAGAGGAAGAGGAAGAGGTAGTGGCAGAGGCAGAGGAAGGCCACCCGGCAGGTCTGCGCGAGGTCGTGTAAATGTAATTTCGTGTGGACCTGGCCCACAGTACAGTGCTCGGAAGAAGGCACGTCCCATCACCTCCCAAGATTGTCAGGACGTGGTTGAGTATTTAGCGACACAGAACACCTCATCTTGCTCAGCCACCAGCGCTACTACTAGCACCACTTCCGCTGCATTTGACACTTCGCAAGAATTATTTAGTGGTGGTGAAATCACTGATGCACAGCCATTGTTACAGCCAGATGAATTTTCACCAGCTCATATGTCTGCGTTACGCGACAACACTATGGATGTAACGTGTAAGGAGGATGAAGGACCTACACATTTGGATTTTTCTGAGGCAAGCGAAGCTGGGCAGGATGATTACGATGATGACGATGATAGGGATCCTCTGTATGTTCCCAATAGAGGAGATGAAGAGGGGGACAGTTCAGAGGGGGAGTCAGAGAGTAGTAGGAGGATAGAAGTTGCTGAAAGAAGCTGGGGAAGCTCTTCGTCAGAAACAGCTGGTGGCAGAGTCCGGCACCATGTATCGCCAGATTCGCCACCTATGTACAGCCAGCCAACTTGCCCTTCAGCATCAGCTGCTGAGGTCCCCATAGTGCCCACATCCCAGGGTGGCTCAGCGGTGTGGAAATTTTTTAATGTGTGTGCCTCAGATCGGACCAAAGCCATCTGTTCGCTCTGCCAACAAAAATTGAGCCGTGGAAAGGCCAACACTCACGTAGGGACAAGTGCCTTACGAAGGCACCTGGAGAAAAGGCACAAACAGCAATGGGATGGCCACCTGAGCAAAAGCAGCAGCAGCACACAAAAGCAAAGTCACCCTCCTTCTCCTCTTCCTCCTTCAGGTGCATCATCTGCTTATGCCGCTCTCTCCCTTGCACCTTCACAGGCACCCTCCTCCACTCCGCCTCTGCCCTTGAGCGGTTCCTGCTCCTCTGCCCACAGCAGCAGTCAGGTGTCCGTGAAGGAAATGTTTGAGCGGAAGAAGCCACTTTTGGCCAGTCACCCCCTTGCCCGGCGTCTGACAGCTGGCGTGGCGGAACTGTTAGCTCGCCAGCTGTTACCATACCGGCTGGTGGACTCTGAGGCCTTCCGTAAATTTGTGGCCATCGGAACACCGCAGTGGAAGATGCCAGGCCGCACTTATTTTTCCAGAAAGGCCATACCCCAACTGCACCGTGAAGTTGAGAGGCAAGTGGTGTCATCTCTTGCAAAGAGCGTTGGGTCAAGGGTACACCTGACCACGGATGCCTGGTCTGCCAAGCACGGGCAGGGCCGCTACATTACCTACACAGCCCATTGGGTGAACCTGGTGGTGAACGATGGCAAGCAGAAAGCGGCGGACCAAATTGTGACACCTCCACGGCTTGCAGGCAGGCCTCCTGCCACCTCCTCTCCTCCTGCTACATGCTCTTCGCTGTCCTCCTCCTCCTCCTTGGCTGAGTGGCAGTTCTCCTCTCCAGCTACACAGCCCCAGCTCCGCAGGGCCTATGCTGCATGCCAGGTACGACGGTGTCACGCCATCTTAGACATGGCTTGTCTCAAAGCGGAGAGTCACACTGGAGCAGCTCTCCTGGCTGCTCTTAAGAAACAGGTGGATGAGTGGCTGACCCCGCACCACCTGGAGATAGGCAACGTGGTGTGCGACAACGGCAGCAATCTGCTTGCCGCTTTGCATATGGGGAAGCTGACACACATACCCTGCATGGCACATGTCATGAATCTGGTGGTTCAAAGATTTGTGGCAAAGTACCCTGGCTTAGCGGATGTCCTGAAGCAGGCCAGGAAGTTCTGTGGGCATTTGAGGCGCTCTTACACAGCCATGGCACGATTTGCAGAAATTCAGCGTAAAAACAACATGCCGGTGAGACGCCTCATTTGCGATAGCCCCACTCGCTGGAACTCGACCCTCCTCATGTTCTCCCGCCTGCTAGAACAGAAGAAAGCCGTCACCCAGTACCTCTACAACTGGAGTAGAACGAAACAGTCTGGGAAGATGGGGATGTTCTGGCCCGACAACTGGACAATGATGAAAAATGCATGCAGGCTCATGCGGCCGTTTGAGGAGGTGACCAACCTGGTGAGCCGCAGTGAGGGCACCATCAGCGACTTAATTCCCTACGCGTACTTCTTGGAGCGTGCTGTGCGTAGAGTGGCGGATGAAGCTGCGAATGAGCGTGACCAGGAACCGTTACGGCAGGAACAGGCATGGGACCAATTTTCATCAGACCCAGCTGTTTCCTCAACACCTGCGGCAGCACAGAGGGGGGAGGAGGAGGAAGAAGAGAGGTCATGTGCAGAAGATGAGTCAGACTCAGAGGATGATGAGCAAGGTGTTTCTTTGGGGGAGGAGGAGGAGGAGGAGGGGACAGCGGCAGGAGAACAACCGCAGCAGGCGTCGCAGGGGGCTTGTGCTGCGCAACCTTCCCGTGGTATTGTTCGCGGCTGGGGGGAGGAGGTTGACTTACCTGACGTCACTGAGGAAGAGCAAGAGGAGATGGAGGGTACTGGATCCGACTTTGTGCAGATGTCGTCTTTTATGCTGTCCTGCCTGTTGAGGGACCCCCGTATAAAAAACCTCAAGGGGAATGAGCTGTACTGGGTGGCCACACTACTAGACCCTCGGTACAGGCACAAAGTGGCGGACCTGTTACCAACTCACCGGAAGGTGGAAAGGATGCAGCACATGCAGAACCAGCTGTCAACTATGCTTTACAATGCCTTTAAGGGTGATGTGACGGCACAACGCCAGCAAGGTACCACTGCCACTAATCCTCCTCCCGTGTCCACGCAGTCAAAGACAGGACGCTCCAGCGATCTCATGGTGATGTCGGACATGCGGACGTTCTTTAGTCCAACGCCTCGCCGTAGCCCTTCCGGATCCACCCTCCACCAACGCCTGGAACGGCAGGTAGCCGACTACCTGGCCTTAAGTGTGGATGTAGACACTGCTGTGAACAGCGATGAGGAACCCTTGAACTACTGGGTGCGCAGGCTTGACCTGTGGCCAGAGCTGTCCCAATTTGCCATCCAACTTCTCTCCTGCCCTGCCGCAAGCGTCCTCTCAGAAAGGACCTTCAGCGCAGCTGGAGGCATTGTCACAGAGAAGAGAAGTCGCCTAAGTCACAAAAGTGTTAAGTACCTCACCTTTATAAAAATGAATGAGGCATGGATCCCGGAGGGCTGCTGCCCGCCCCAAGACTAAGTCAGTCCCCGCACATACAGCATCTCTGCCTGCACGCCGTGTGACTGGCTGCCTGGCCTGCCCCAAGAAGACTAAGTCGCTCCCAGTCCCTCCACACAGCATGTCTGCCTGCAGGCCGCTTCACTACCTTCTCCGCCACCACCAACAGGGTCCGGGACTCCAGGCGGATTGCTGAATTTTTTAGGCCGCTGCTAGCAGCGGCCGCTGTAATAATTTTTCGGGTGCGTGTACATGACTGCCTAATTTTTCTGGCTGCACTGCGGGCAGCTGCAACAACAAAAGAAAAGGCATGAACATGCGCCCATTCCCCTTCGTGATCATTACCTTGCCGTGGTGAAGGGGCTTGCGTATCACAATGGAGCAATGACCGGCGCCTAGATGAGTGTCTCGGGGGGCACACCCACGATAATAAGGTCGTTGCCTCATTGTGGTCAGACCAAATTTGATCAGCTGGACAGTCACTGTTCTGTCATTCAGCTACATCAGCCAGGTGACTGACCATATGGGCTGTAAAGCCACCAAAACCTGCACTCTCGCCATGGTGCGCACCAGTCCAGCACGGCCGTCACTACACAAACAGCTGTTTGCGGTGCGTTACACGATGAGTTTGGTGCGTCAGTGTGAAGCAGTACCTTAATTACACTACCTGATTGATGTATACACATGCAAGATGTTTGAAAGCACTTTAGGCCTGTCATTTAACATTCAATGTGATTTCTGCCCTTAAAACGCTGCTTTGCGTCAAATCCAGATTTTTCCCGGGGACTTTTGGCATGTATCCCACTCCGCCATCCCCCCCTCCAGGTGTTAGACCCCTTGAAACATCTTTTCCATCACTTTTGTGGCCAGCATAATTAATTTTTTTTTTCAAAGTTCGCATCCCCATTGAAGTCTATTGCGGTTCGCGAACTTTAACGCGAACCGAACCTTTCGCGAAAGTTCGCGAACCCGGTTCGCGAACCGAAAATCGGAGGTTCGGCCCAACTCTACTCCCGAGCCGGCCAGGTTAATTAAGTGCCGGTGTGGTGAAATTTTTTGCAACTTTATCAGATTTTGCAACCGGTTGCACTTAAGGCCCATACACACGTCGGATTTTTGCGAACGACCCGTCGTTTGAACGTTCCGTCGTTCCGTCGTTCGCACGTCAAATCCAGCATTTGTACAGACTATCGTTCGGGTGATAAGAAAACCAGTCTTATCACCCGAACGATAGTCTGTGTACACACGCCGGATTTGACGTGCGAACGACGGAACGTTCAAACGACGGGTCGTTCGCAAAAATCCGACGTGTGTATGGGCCTTTATTTATAGGTATAACTATCAGAAAGTGCAACCTAACCATTGACTTTAACCTATCTGTATCAGAAAATGCAACCCAACCAAACCCTATTCTCACAGAGAACCCTCCCCTCTTGCTCAACTAATAACCCCCCCCCCCTGAAGGGAACAATCCCCCCTCTTGCTCAACTAATAACCCCCCCTGGAGGGAACAATCCCCCCTCTTGCTCAACTAATACCCCCCCCCCCCCCAGGGAAAAATCCCCCCTCTTGCTCAACTAATAACCCCCCTGGAGGGAACAATCCCACCCCTTGCTCAACTAATAAACCCCCTGGAGGGAACAATCCCCCTTCTAGCTCAATGGGATCTGTGGTTGCAAAAAATTACAGGCGTGTTAACAGAGAGGAGCCACGCCTACACAGTCATACACTGTCCTCTATTGGAAGTTGCAAAATATGATGGGTAGCAAAATTTTTCACTACACCGGCCGCTGCAAGTATATACACACACACATGCGGGGGCCCCGGGCCTCTCCCCTCAGGCTGCAGGAGCCAGGCCCAGTCGCGGGTGCGACCACTGCGACCTCGGGCCCTACGCCCGTGCGTGTTTTATTCTCTGGGCCACCTTGTTAAACTCCATAGAGGGAACTTTGCTGCCATACCGGGATATGGAGTTCAGCAGTCTTGTTTGCTAGACCAACTGAACTATGCTGCTCACTGCCATCATTTACACAGAGACGTGGTAATTATGGATATGTTTCCTTGTGACTGTTTACATCAATGTCACTTGTAGCTGAGCTTATACTGCTAACTTTCACTTGGAGCTTTAGCACGTGCCATGCTCTGGCTTGACAAGAGGCTGGATGCGACATGAATCAAATCTAGCCAGGGCCGGATTTGGACTTCCCAGTACCCTAGGCCCGGTACCACCAATCCCCCCCCCCCCCACACACACACACACAGGGTGCATACACACATCAGACCATCGTCTTTGGAAAATGAAGGATCACAGACCAATTTTACCCCCTTCCATGTAGTATGAGGGCCATACCTACAAAGTCTATTCTATTGAGCTGAACTCCCCATCAGATAGAAATCTTTGCAAGATGCTGCACACAAAGATGCTGTACACATGCAACAGATCAGTATCTGCAAAAGATCTGTTCCTGCAAAAGATCCGTTTCTGCAAAATGCATTCATAGTCTATGATATCTGCAGATCCTCATACACACCTTGTTTAACAAACATTCATCTGCAGATCAGATCCACCAGGATGGATCTTCAGATCTGCAGATGATTGTCTGATCTGCAGATGAATGTCAGTTAAACAAGGTGTGTATGATGATCTGCAGATCTCATAGACTATGAATGCAATTTGCAGGAACGGATCTGTGGCAGGAACAGATCTTTTGCAGATACTGATCTTTTGTGTCTGTACAGCATCTGTGTGTGAAGCATCTTGCAAAGATTTTTTTCTGATGGGGAGTTCAGCTCCATAGAAAAGACTGTGAAGGTATGACTCTCATACTACATGAAGGGTGGTAAGATTGGACTGTGATCTTTCTTTTTCCAAAGACTATAGTCTGATATGTGTATGAGCCTTAACGATCACTTGTTTGCAGGATACCTATGAATGTTTTCTCTCTGAAAAATGGTGAATGATTGTTTTTCCTGTTAGAGCAGTGAGTCCCTAATGCCTGGTACGCACCAGATAGATGGGTTGAATCGATTTTCCGATCACTTATACAAAGTCGATTAGAAAAATGATCAGAAATCAGATTAGACCTGTCAGAAATAATCAATTTGAACCCATCTATCTGATGGCAAATTGCATGGTGTGTACCAGGCATGAAGTAGCAGAGCGGCATTCATCTCCCTCTCTGCTCTTCTGTAATCACAGATCTGTTGCATTTATTTTATAGTATTTATTGTACTTATTCTTTCACAGGGGTTTTTTTACTGTTTGCCAACACGGTACAAATATATATTTTTTAATTTTTAGTGTATGTTATTACTTTTGGTATACAAAACAGAATGTAACAATACAAAAGTATACAACAGTACATTTGTAATTATAATTATAGAGAAGTTGTCTATCTCATACTAGACTACTGCTGCCTTTAAAATGAGCCAGCAAGGGGTTAAGATTTAGCTTAGAAGGGGCTGCCATAAATCTCTCTAAGGAAAAAAAACCCTTATCTGTTTAAGATTTACAATCCAGGGGGAGAGAGGAGAAGGAATGGCTCAAGTCATTAACAGAATCTGACCAGCAATACATTGTTTAGCCCAGCTTGAGTTGTAAAGTGGAAATAATTCTGTTAAAAATGTTTACTTTTACTGGATCAGAAATTGTCTACATTGTGATCCATGTTTCTCTCACCCCTGGCAATAAACTGAAGCGTGTATGTTCAGTAGATAGCACTGTCTCATCGCACACCACGAAGTAAGGAAAATACACGGAGCTCTGGAATTCTGACTGTGTGTGTGCAGCAAAGCCTGGGCGCTTTGGAGCAGGAGAAATGATTTATTTTGACATGCAGCCTCTTATCTCTCTCAGGTCCTGCCGCCCTTTTATCCTTCTGATTTTTTTCCGCCCTAGGCCGTGACCTTTGTGGCCTTTGCAGAAATCCGGCCCTGAATCTAGCATAGTAGCACATGGAACGTTTCTTTCCAAACTTTAAATACAAGAATCATGCAGATGTGACTTGGCTACAGATGGTGCTTTATGCTGATGGCAAGCCTTCAATACTATTGGCTGATAATGGATATGTTTGCAAAGGAGTATTGGTACAGCTGCATACAAGGAGCCATTGTTTAACTGGACTGGATACATACAGTTAGCAGTACTGGCCCTATATGGAACTATCCAAGCTACTGAACTGCACAAATTTGGAATACCAGTCCTCACCGCTGCGGGCGTTGCTTCTGGTAACTGACTATTTAGATCATATTGGTTGGGAATGCTACTCTCTATGAGACAAATCATCCCTTTATGACATATGATGTCGTTAGGGGCTGTTCCTAACAAGACACAGTTATGGGAGGGCATTTATGCATATGTGTAAATATGTTGCATTTAGCTTTCATAATTATGCATGTTCAATGTCAAGGTGGTGCAATGTCATATGTATGACTTTTTGACCTGCTTTGTTGACCAATCTCTAGTGATCTACATGCATTGCACAAATGTGTTGTGTCAATAAATATACTTTGCAGTTGAAGCAGCAAATACTGGTGGTTGTTTGTAGAGATGGCCCAAACGGTTCGCACGCGAACTTATTCGTGCGAACTTTCTTCGCAAACAAATGTGAACTTTTTGGCGGTTCAACCCACCCCCTATACTACATCATTAGGGTCAACTTTGACCTTATACATCACAGTCAGCAGGCACAGGGTAGCCAATCAGGCTACACTCCCTCCTGGAGCCTCACCCTCACTTATAAAAAGCAGGCAGCGTCAGCCATTTCACTCGTGTGGCTGCAGTAATTAGAGAAGGGAGAGGTGCAGCAGAGACATTAGGGAAAGCATAGTTAGGCTACAGTTAGGCTTGTTAGGTTGCTCTTTCTTGCTGATACTTATTGCTAAAAAGCACACCTCATCCTCAACAGCTCTTTTGAGAGCTAATGTTGTTCTTGAGATCTTTTTTTGTCCCACTGACACTTGTGTTGCATATATAGCCCTGTCAGTCAGTCTTAGCTGCTGTTCCTCCAAAACGATCCAGCACAGCTCTTTTAATCAGAAGATTATTTTATTGGATCATAAAAATACAAACATTAAAGCTGCATAGTGGCTACGGTCCACCGTTTCGGACCATCACAGTCCTTGTTCACGCCACACAGCCAAATGAACAACTGCAGACATGCTCTTTATATAGTCAAAGCTTCAACAGGGCAACCAATCAGAGGAACCTATGCAAATGACTGGACCTGATGGGGAACTACAGGGCTTGTCCACAAAGGGTACCGCCCTCCCACTCCATTGGTCAAACATTTTGAAATGTATGATGTCACAGCAGGAACATAAACACATAAATAGAAACATTTCTAACTCTGATCTATAGCACCTGTTGAATATCTAAAAAGATCCTGGGAGGAATCCAGGGCATCCTGATGCAGAGGGCATGGGTTTGGATGTGTCATATACAGTGTAAAACTGTAAACGAACAAACACCGAGCGCTGCCCGCTGTCACCATGGCAACCACCGTCACATGACAACCAATGCGGAAGGACGTACGCAATGACGCCTATACTGGCGTCCTATTGCCACCGCGATGCGGAAAAACAGACGCATAGTACGCGTATAAAAATACGAAACAGACACAGACAAAAATACGCATGCCCAGTGCTATCAATAGATGACCTGGACTCCACCCATAAAATAACACCCCTAGTTCAATAATGCATAGTAAAAATGTGCAAAAGAACCTATGATACATAAGTGACAAATGAGAAGGGGACCCAAAGGACACCCCCCACCCCCAAACAACAGACCCAGAGCCATAGAACATCTACCACACAAAATTTAAGTCGTATTCCTTATTTAGTCCCCCACGACCAATAGTCCCCAATTCCCTAATCCAGCGCGCCTCTCTTTTTAACAATTCTCTACCCCTATCACCCCTAAACCCACGGGGCACCCCATCAATAACTTGGACTCTAAGCTGACTAACATCATGTCTAAATTGGACAAAATGCTCTGAGACTGCATGATCCAAGCTTCTACCTCTAATATTGGATTTGTGTTTGGAAACACGATCTTTGAGCTCCTGTGTGGTTTTTCCCACGTAACAACTGCCACATGGACATTTAAGCATATAAACAACAAAGCGTGAACAACAAGAAAAGCGACCTCTAATCGCATATCTCTTACCAGAGGAAGGGTGAGAAAAAACATCACCTCTAATAATGCTATGGCACATGTGGCAGCTGAGACAAGGGAAGGTACCACACACGCGGGGCACCTGTATATTAGATCCACGGTTAGGGTCAGAGTGAACAAGCCTGGATCTTAAAGAGGGGGCCCTTCTGTAGGAAAATAAAGGAGGCTGCTGGAATTCAGGAACATGTGGGAGGGAATCTTTAAGGGTGCGCCAATGTTTCGTAACAATACGTTGTACCTCATCACTAATAGTATTAAAGGTAGAGACGAATGCTATTCGTCCCTCATCCCTAGCCCTATTTCTCAACTTGTTCTTTCTCTTTTGGTATCTCATTAATGTATCAGGGGGATAGCCTCTAGACTGAAATTTTCTGCCCATCTCAACTAGTCTTCTTTCCCTCAATTGGGTGTCACCCACAATTTTCGTTACCCGATCGTACTGGCTATTAGGAATGCTGACCACCTGATGACGTGGATGGAAGCTATCAAAATGAAGCACCGAATTCCTGTCCGTACTCTTGACGAACAGGTCCGTGCTAAGCTTCCCATCCTTCTTAAAGACACACGTGTCCAAAAAGGACACCTTCTCCCGGTCCGCGTTGACCACCAAACGAATGTATCTGCACTTGCTATGTAGATTTTCAACGAACGCTGTAAGGGTCGAACGTGGCCCCGCCCACAAACAAAAAATGTCATCGATGTACCGCCACCATCCTTTGGCGTACATCGTGAACAGTGGGTCATGATAAACAAAAGCCTCCTCCCAGAGACCCATAAAAAGATTAGCGTAAGAAGGGGCCATGTTCGACCCCATGGCAGTACCGCGTCGCTGCAGAAAAAATCGACCTTCAAAAGAAAAATAATTCTCCCGCAAAATCAGATTCAAAAGCGCTATCAAAAAACCACGCTGTTGGTGATCGTAGTCGGACCGGGTGAACAAATAGTGGTCTACAGCCTCTACACCGCCATCATGTGGGATGGCGGTGTAGAGGCTCTCGACATCAATGGTGACCAGCAACAGCTCTCCCTCTACCTGCTCAATGGAGGCAAGTTTGTTCAAAAAATCTCCTGTGTCCTTAATATAGGAATCTAGCTGTGTGACATATGGTTGCAGCACTTTATCTAAAAATTGTGCTGCAGGAGTGAACACAGAGTCCACGGCGGCCACAATGGGTCGTCCGGGGGGGCGGTGGAGGTCCTTATGTATTTTTGGCAATGTATAGAAAAGAGGAACTACAGGGTGTTCGTTAATCAAAAACTGTTTTAAGTCCTCTTCCACAATGCCCTGGCCGACAGCATTATCCACAAGTCCCTTAAGTTTCTGTTGTACTCGATATGTGGGATCACAGGGCAGTTCTTCATATACATCACCATTAGCTAACTGTGCATATATCTCTTCCACATAATATGCCGTATTAAGGACCACCACCGCCCCTCCTTTGTCAGCTGGACGAATCGTAATGTCCTTCCGTTCCTGAAGACTACTAATTGCTAGACGTTCTTCACTAGTTAAATTGGGCACAGTTCTCCGTTGGCCATTTTTGCACTCTGCCTCAATAGTGGCCAATTCTCTTTTAACATTTGAGATAAAAAGATCAATGGCAGGATTGGAGGGTGGCCTGAACGCACTCTTATTCCTAAGGCCAGTGTTCTTAACCTCCCTGCCGGTTATCCCGAGCTCAGCTCGGGGTAACCTGCCGCGGAGGATTCCTCAGGCCCTGCTGGGCCGATTTGCATAATTTTTTTTTTGTTACACGCAGCTAGCACTTTGCTAGCTGCGTGTAACTGACGATCGCCGCCGCTCCCCGCCGATTCGCCGCAACCCGCCGCGACAGAGGGTGTCCCCCCCCCGAGACCCGTGCGCTGCCTGGCCAATCAGTGCCAGGCAGCGTCGAGGGGTGGTTCGGGACTCCCTCTGACGTCACGACGTCGATGACGTCGGTGACGTCATCGCGCCCGTCGCCATGGCGACGGGGGAAGCCCTCCTGGAAATCCCGTTCAGAACGGGATTTCCGGATGGGTATATGCGCCGGCGGCGATCGGCGCATTCGGGGGGACGCCGCAGGGAGGGGGGAAGCATGTAGCTAGCGCTAGGCTAGCTACATGCTAAAAAAAAAAAAATAATGCGAAAAAACACCCTCCCTGCCGTGCGCAGCATTTTTTTATAACGGCAGGGAGGTTAAGAGAAAGACCATGTTCTTCTACTTCCTGAGCAACTGGATGTTCTGGGAGATTACTAAAAAAAGTTTTAAGTTTCACTGATCTGAAAAAACTGTGCAATTCGATATCCAAGAGAAAGAAATTGGGAAAATTGGTAGGACAAAAAGAAAGTCCAAAATTGAGCACCCTCTCCTCGATCACACTGAGGGGTGAATCTGAGATATTCACAACAAGGGAGACTACGTTTTCCTCTGGCGTAGTTGCATTGGATCCCTCCTGGGGGCAAGGTCCAGCAGTCTTAGCTGCTGGACCTTGCCCCCTTGCCCCCACTGCATATACCTACCTGTTGTTCACAGTGCACCCACCTACCTACATGAGCGCATGCAGTGTCACTGTACCTGTTCGGTACCTGTGTGTGTGTGTGTGTGTGTGTGACAGCTGCACATTTGTAATACCCATCACTGCATATACCTACCTGTTGTTCAGTGCACCCACCTACCTACATGAGCGCACACAGTGTCACTGTACCTGTTCATCATGGTACCTGTGTGTGTGTGTGACAGCTGCACATTTGTAATACGCATCACTGCATATACCTACCTGTTTTTCAGTGCACCCACCCACCTACCTACGTGAGCGCACACAGTGTCACTGTACCTGTTCATCATGGTGCCTGTGTGTGTGTGAGACAGATGCACATTTGTAATACCCATCACTGCATATATCTACCTGTTGTTCAGTGCACCTACCTACCTACGTGAGTGCACGCAGTGTCACTGCACTTGTTCACGGTACCTGTGTGTGTGTGTGAGACAGCTGCACATTTGTAATACCAATCTGTGAGAAAACGCGGAAAAGCCGCCGCGGGTGCTCAGAGCAAGGCGGCTGATTCCGCGTCTAACGCGGCAGGTTGTGCGCGTGGGCCTGCATCTGCTAGCATGACTGAATGCGGAGAAACCGCCGCATGTCCTGAGAACAAGGCGGCGGATTCCGCGTCCGACGCGCCGGTTTGCACGCATAGGCCTACATCTGTCAGTATGGCTGAACGCGGAGAAACCGCCGCATGCTCTGATAGCGGTGCGGCTGGTTCCGCGTCCAGCACAGCGGATGCGTTACAACACATGTCTGGTGTGGCTGGGACTGATAGTCCACACAGGTTCAGAAGGACGCGCGCGCGCACTGAGAGGCAGAGCTTTTATGACAGCCAGAAGGGTGTCAGCTGACCAAGCCGGTCAGCTGACAATTCTATCAGTTCCCATTGGTCCAGCACTTAGGGGAGGCGCTGGAGAGCGCTTTGGTATATATACTGGGTGCTGGTCATTTCTCTGGTGTCTGCCTTTGCGATCACTACGTGGTAGCACTCAGACCTTTTGTCAGAATCTGTGTTATTCTCTAGACCAGTTCCAGGGTGTTGATGACCAAGGAGCTCACACCCAAGACTAGGAATTCTGCATATCATCTGTGTTATTCTCTAGACCAGTTCCAGGGTGTTGATGATCACGGAGCTCACACCCAAGACTAGGAATACTGTGTATTATCTGTGTTATTATTCAGACTAGTTCCAGGGTGTTGATGACTACGGAGCTCACACCCAAGACTAGGAAATAGCTTTACCATCTAGTTATATTCAGACTAGTTCCAGGGTATTGATGTACGGAGCTCACACCTAAGACTAGGCATTGTTGATTATTTGTTATGACCTTCTGCTTTCCTGACCATTCTCCTGATCTCTAAATTTGGTACTTCGCTATATCTGATACTCTGTTGCCAAACCCTGCTTGCCTTAGGATTCCGTGTCTGTCTCCTGTCTCTGTATCTGATCTGTCCATGTGTTGCCGACCTGGCCTGTCCGACCTCGAGAGCTATCTCTCTCGTTAAGAGATAGTTCACAGTCTGTTAGTGACATCCCTCTATTGGTGTCACTCACACTCTAGTCCTTCCCACTCTCAGCCTGACTCCTCCCCTTGGGGAGCCTCAGGCCAGTGGAAGGAACCTGTTCTTTGGGCAGTACCCTTTACTGCCTTGCACCCTCTATACGGGTGCTCTCCTCAAAGTATTACTGTTGCACCAAACACTCTTATTACTCAGGTGTCCAGAGGTTAGAGATATATCTGATTATCGGTGATACTGCAGATCATCAATAATCGGGTATATATCTGTATTCTCGGTGATACTGCAGATCACCGATAATCGGATCCTCTCTGAGTTAAACCGATCGTTACACAATCACTGCATACCCACCTGTTGTTGTTCAGTGCACCTACCTACCTACCTACGTGAGTGCATGCAGTGTTTTATACCACCAGTCACTTCACCTGTTCACGGTACCTGTGTGTGTGTGACAGCACATTTGTAATACCAATCACTGCATACCTGTTCACTGCACCTGTGTGACCGCACGCTGTTTTATATACCAGTCCGTGCATACCTGTTAACTGCACCTGTGTAACCACACATTGTTGTACCAGCAGTCACTGCTGGCTGTTCACTGCAACTGTGTAACCGCACATTGTCAGGACATAGTTGACTATTTAACACAGAATACTTCATCTTCCTCAGCTTCCGCACAGAGGCGTGACATATCTTCCTCCTCCTGCTCTGATTCTGGCACCCCACTTAACACTCCATCGACAGCCATCATCAAAATGCCATCATCACAGGGCTCAGCGTTGTGGACATTTTTTTGTGTGTCTGCCTCAGATGAGAGCAATGCCATCTGTACTCTCTGCCACCGAAAATTGAGCCGTGGAAAGACCAAGACCCACGTAGGGATAACTACCTTACAAAGGCACATGATTACAAAGCACAAACTGCAATGGGATGACCACCTGAGGAAAAGCAGCACACAAAAGCAAAGCCACACACTGCAGTGGACGATACAAGGCCGCAATTATTTCTCAAAAAAGGCGATACCTAAACTGTAGACTGTACCGTGATGTTGAAAGGCAAGTGGTGACATCTCTGGCACACAGCATCAAGGGTACATCTGACCATGGACGCCTGGTCAGCAAAGCACGCTCAGACTTGCCCAAGACTAAGTCAGTCACCACACACAGCATCTCTGCCTGCGCGCTGTGTGACTGCCTGCCCCAAGACTAAGTCGCTCCCCACACAGCATCTTTGCCTGCAGGCCGCTTGACTGCCTTCTCCGCCACCACCAACAGGGTCCAGGACTCCAGGCGGATTCCTGAATTTTAAGGCCGCTGCTAGCAGTGGCCGCTATAATAATTTTTCTGGCGCGTGTACATGCCTGTCTAATTTTTCTTGCTGCACTGCAGCTGCAACAACAAAACAAAAGGCATGTACATGTGTCAATTCCCCTTCGTGATCGTTACCGTGCTGCGGTGAAGGGGCTTGCATATCACAATGAAGCAATGACCGCCGGCTATATGAGTGTCTCGGGGGGCACACCCAAAATAATAAGGTCGTTGCTTCATTGTGGACAGACCAAATTCGATCAGCTGGACAGTCACTGTTGATCTGTCATTGAACTACCTCAGTCCGGCGACCATATGGGCTTGAAAACCGCCATGGCCTGCACTCTCGCCATAGTGCGCATCAGTCCAGCACGGCCATCACTACACAAACAGCTGTGTGGGGTGCGTTACACAGTGAGTTTGGTCTGTCAGTGTGAAGCAGTACTCTAATTACACTCCCTGATTGATGTATACTCATGCAAGATGTTTTGAAAGCACTTTAGGCCTACAATTTAGTATGCAATGTGATTTCTGCCCTTAAAACGCTGCTTTGCGTCAAATCCAGATTTTTCCCCAGGACTTTTGGCATGTATCCCACTCATCCATGCAAAAACTCACAAGTTAGCTGGGGACAAATCGAGGGACAAATTGAGCAGTGCCCACATGGAAATGTTCCTTTTGGGTATCTCATGAGCAACCAGTTTGTTGTTTTCTTTCTAAATTCACCTTATGTTATTAAGTCTCTGATGGTTATATTCCTCCGAAGGGATATTGATGGGGAATTTCTTGTTCTACACTTTAGAAAAGATCACCAAATCTAAAGCTATCAATCTCTCTATAACATGTAACTATCACCATCCATAATCGCCCAATAGGTTTTAAATATTTCCCTGATTTTCTCTGCCATAGGGTTGTAATCAAATGAGACTACGGGCTTGATTCACTAACCGGCGCTAAGCCTTATAACTTAGTGGGCACAAACTACAGCGCTAACCTTATCTGAGGTTACTGTGCCTTATCTGAGGTTAGTGTGCCTTATCTGAGGTTAGTGTGCCTTATCTGCAGTGTGCGATGTAGCTTTGTGCATCTTTTAGTGTGCACAAAGCTACTTAAGGGACACTAAGTTCAGATAAGGCACACTAACTCAGATAAGGCACACTAACCTCAGATAAGGCACACTAACCGGCTTACCGCCAGAAAACTCTTTTTTACTCCGGCGCTAACACTTAGTGCCGGTTAGTGAATCAATCCCTACAGCTCTCTCGTTTTCCTGTTGCATTTGATTTTGTCCATGATTTTTTAGTTCTTCTGTCACTTTTGACTTTGTAGGTCTCTGCTCTTTTATAGGCTTCCTTGAAAACTTGTTTATGATTTCCCAGACATAGAACCTCATCTTTTGAACTTTTCCCACACAACCGTACAAATTGGCTATATGGGATGGACTTCTTTGTATGTTTGGGATGATAACTTTTCCAGTGCAGCAGAGCATTGGTAGCAGTGTCTTTCCTATAGCCTCTGGTGAAGTAACCCTGCACCGAAGTGCATACTGTCACATCCAGGTATGTTTTCTCCACACTCCCCATTCACCCTAACCACTATTCATTTAACCCAGTGGCAGCTTCAAATGAAATGTTTCATTTGAAGCTGCTTGTGCAGTGACAGCCGGTCAGGGTTCTTGCGAACCGTTGGGGTTCTGTTGATTACATCACTGGTATCAAGGGGCGAGCAGCCCCAGGGCATGGGGTCTAAGCAGGCACGGATCTTCACCAGCGCAGCCTGCAAGGGATGATGGGCCATCACCTCTAGTGAGTGACGGACTACTTTGCTGCCTGGTGCCTGCCAGGTAATGACCCCCAGGACTACCGCACCAGTGACGGGAAGAACAGAGGCTACCTGACGGGATAGGAGGGGTCACGAGTAGAATAGACCAATGGACCAGGACAGGCTAGCTGGACAGTACTGGCAGGACCGAAAGGCCTGACCAATAGGGATCCCAGGAAGGGCACTGACTGGAGGGAACAAAGGAGGGGAGTGGACTCGGGGAAAAAATCCCAGGAAGGGCTCCCAGGAGTGCAGCGGACAGGCAGGGTGAATCCCAGGTAAGGAGCTGACAGCTAGGATCCCAGGAAGGGTACCGTACCTAAGGGAAGGGAGCTGACAAGTTAGGAACCCACAGGCTGGAGGAATCCCCAGGTAGCTGCAGTAGACAAGAACGTTTCTGATAGTAAACAGGCAGGCTGAGGGAATCCCTGGATTGCTGTAGATGACTGGAGGGTTCCCGGAGGGGAGCTGGCAGGCTGAGAGAATCCCCGGGTTGCTGCAGGTGACTGGAAATTTCCCAAGAGGAGAACTGGCAAGCAAGGAGAAACCCCAGGATGCTGTGGGTAATAGGAGGAAGTTCCCTGCTCCTCAATTAGGCAAGGGTGCAGTACTGCCTTTGGCCACAGCGTATAAGGGGCAGAGGCGCACGCCCCTAGCAACAGAGGGATGCCAGCACCAGGAAGTACGTCTCTCCACCATTACAGTAGAGGAGATGGACCGAGCAGCTGCATGGGACTCAGCGGCTCGTGGGACTCAGCGGCTGGAGGGTAATGAGCTGCTCTAGCAAGAGAGCCAGAGCAGGAACGTGGAGAGGTAAGTGGCAGAGCAATCGTGACACAGCCTCTGTCGGCATATCTCGTCAAACACTGCTATTCCAGCGCAGGAGATTTGGGCGCATTCCGGCGCCACCATAGGCCGTAATAGGAATTACAGCTATAGCGGCGCACAGGGAGTAACTTCGGCACCGTCAGAAGATAGAGCTGAAGTTACTTTTTAAACACTTGCAATTGCTGGAAGCCGAATTATTTCATTCCCCCCACTATCCACGTGGACCTAGAAGGGGAATAGCATTTAATGTCACCAGGAACTTGTGCTAAGCCATACTGGCTGTATCCTGCGCCCAAGTCTCCCCGCGCTGATTTCTCTCTTATGCTACCTCGTTTGGTTGCCTAGTGCAGCCAAACAAATGTGTGACAGGGAGTCGTTATATTTACCTGCTCCAGACGCCTTCTTCTCTTCCTCCACCGGTGGCTCTGAACTTCCGGCAGGTCTTCTGGGTCCTGATCACATCCGATCACATGATATGACATGTGATCAGAATACAGGAGAATATCAACATTACAGCGCTACCCGGTGGTGGAAGAAAGGTGATAGAAGAGACTCTTCCATCACCCCTCTTCAACCACCGGGTGGTGCTGTAATGCTAACATGATCTGGATTCCAATCACATGTCATATCATGGGATCAGAAACAAGAAAACCCACCAGTATGTTCCTACAGCGGTGGCGGAAGAAGCCGATGCAGCCGTCCTGACAGTTATGTATGAGAGCTCCCTGCAGCCACCTACCCTGCTGCCACATACCCTGCTGACATTTGTACATGGCGAGGAAAGGAACAGTGCTACTTAAAAACAGATTGCATCCTTATGACTACCTGCTTCAGAGTGCAAACCACACTAGTGGGATAAAATACACACCCAGCATTCAAATAAAATGCCCCTGTCTACCATTGGAGGATGTTGGTTTCCGTAATAGCTTGCATGCAACTTATTAAGTACTCGTCCCTCCCACTGCGAAGAAGTCATTCCCCATGGGAGGGGCCCTAACACTAACTAATCCTAAATTATGCATATGCATAGCCTGGGTGCGCTACCAAGTAAAAATTCAAAATTGCGCAAAGGTGGATCAGCGCATCACCAGGCCGCCTCCGAATGGCCACCAATCAGAGGTGCGCTGAGCCGCCCAAGAAACTACAAATGCACCTTGAAACCAAACAGAAGCTCTGCATAAACATCAATAAGCAATGCTATTAAATGGGAGCAGCTGACCAAAGTTACTTACATTTGTACATGGCGAGGAAAGGAACAGCGCTACTTAAAAACAGATTGCATCCTTATGACTACCTGCTTGAGAGTGCAAGCCCCACTAGGGGATGGGGATGACTTCTTCGCAGTGGGAGGGACGAGTACTTAATAAGTTGCATGCAAGCTATTACGGAAACCAACATCCTCCAATGGTAGAGAGGTATATTTTATTTGAATGCTGGGTGTGTATTTTATCCCACCCGCCATGTACGTTTGTAGTTTCTTGGGGGGCTCAGCGCACCTCTCATTGGTAGCCATTCGGAGGTGGCTTGGTGATGTGCTGATCCACCTTTGCGCACATACCCTGCTGAGCCTGCCAGGCTGAGGAAGGCACCCTTCTCCTGCGGCAGGAAAAATTCAGCCCTGGACCCAAATAAAGTTTTACTTTATTCGGCTGTTAAAGGGTTTAGCAGCTGATAATTATTAAAAAAATATATATTTTTGAAAAGTGAGCAAAGTGATGACTCATCATTGTTCCATAGATCTGAGAATTCCAAGTTTTGAGAATGCCACAAAATCTTATCAAATCAAAACATATATATCAGTAACATTTATGTCTTTTAATTTAAAAATTTAATCTGATGATGTTATATTTTTTGATATATTTATAAATTGCTATAGGTAGAGAGAGAGAGAGAGAGAGATTTACCTCTGCTGTGCCTGGGATTGTGAGCCGGGAAGATTTGGAAGCAGCGCTACTTACAAATTGTTCAATTCCATAAACTTTTCCAGTAGGATCAGTTATATTAATAATTGCGGGGACGTCAATGGTCCAGGTTACTAGAAAGAAAGTGTCATTTCCCACAGTGTCGTCAATGGTCACGTGGCCAGTCAGACATTGAAACGGGCTGATTGTAGTGACAGAACTTTCTATCTATTCACAAACAAAGTAGAAACATTATTAGTCACAATTTCACAGTTAACCTGTCCTATGAGCTTAACTAAAGGTGGCCTTATATCTATTGACTTGGCGGCCAATCGACCATCCGAAACGATATTTATTATCGAATCTGATGAAAATCGGTGCTGCCAAGAACATGCCTGATGAATGATGTGACCAATGTTACATATATCGATCAGACATGGTGCAAGATGTCGGGCCATCGTGGTCGATTAGTTGCACGGCGGTAACAGCAAGCGAAAATGGGACTAGCAACGAATATGACAAAACCCCTGGCGCTGTCCCCCCCAATGTCAAATGTGCCCTCCTGGTGCCCTGTGCACATCACACATGCACCCACATATACGGCAGCAACCACGTGAGGCTCGTGTATGTGGTTTGCGAATGAAGCCCGGTGCCAGCAGTGGACACAGACAGGCAAAGAATAGTACACCAGGCATGGAGTGACATTTGACATTAGGGGGGACAGCGTGGAGCCATCTAGGTGGCAGATGCAGCGTCGCAAAGCCAACTGCTCATCGATTTCAGCATGGGTGGAGTTACTGACGGCATGTGATGTGAGGTAGATTGAGGAGGGAATGAGCGGAGGACGCCTGTGGGAACTGCGGGAAGCTGAACGGGAGACCGAGCGGGGTAGAGCCCGCGGTGCAAACTCTATGCAATGCTAACCTCAACCAAACTGTGAATACAACACATGAATAATTTCTACATGGTTTTAAACAGTATTGCACAATGAGAGGTGTTAATTTTTTAAGGCAAACACCGGAGCAAGGGGACACTTGTGATTATTATGACTGCAGCAGGAGTGGAGCTTGACGAATAGGCAAGAGGAGCCTGTGAATGCCCCACAAGCTCAATAGACCATTGTCATTAGTGGTCCAACTATTTAGGTGAATCATCAAGTAACCACATGTCTTGATGAAGGGGGACCCTGTGAGGCCCCCGAAACAATTGTCGGTACTTCTGTGGATATGATGGCTCAAAAAAGAGCATGATTTCTTGCAAATACGGAGTGCTGGTATACTTGATGATTGACTTTGCTCATGGCATGCCTATGCTATAATAGCAAGGACCCGACTTTGAAGCAAATGGTGTGCCCATTCACAATCTTCATACATGCAACTGTTTAGGTGAGTCGCTCTCCACGTGGTGTTGGTGGTGGGAGTGACTAACGATTAAGCAACGCTGGTCAACATTTTTAAAGCATTTACGATCTCTTGCTCAGAGATGTTTTAGTAAATCAGGAATAATGATTATTATCCCATGACCGCTGTCCAATTTTTTTCCCTGCATGTGAATCAGACGCAGTCTGTTGATTTCAATAGGCTGCATTTCCCTATCCGAATGCGCATGCAGGGAAACACAGTGAATTGCACACAATGGAAACGGGCCCTAAGTCATTCATTTTTTTTACTGTGTCGGTAGGTTTTGTTGTTTGTTATAAGCATGTGATTAAATTCATACCTGAATGGCTTTCTCGTTGTCATCACCACTACCTGTAGTGATCGTGCTGAAAGCATCAATGAACCCGTTTGCATCAACATAATCGGACACAAAATAGTTTAATCCTCCTGGAAGAAATAAGATTATTGTCAGAAAATGTAATTATGTCTGGTTAAAAAAAGGTGATTTTTTTTTTATTTATATTTATCAAGATTTGCATGTTAACTATTACAGTGCCAGGATTTCAATCCCTCAAAACAAATTTAGGGTAATTTCACAGGGATGACTCTGTTACTCCGACATCTTGCAATATTGGGCCTTATTCAATGAACTTTTCTCTTATGTTTCCTCTCAGGAGATGATTTTTCATCTCCTCTAACTAATAACTTTTTAGCAATTGGCGATTGAGAAGGTACTAAAAAGTGGGTTAAAATGAAATATCTTTTTTTATCATGTCCTTGCTTCCCAGGTGCTTAAAAGCATTTTGTTGATAAGGTGTAAAATTATTTCCTGTGAGCAAATTCCAGAGAAAAGCTAGCGGAATAGAGGCAATCAGGTCTCCATGGGCGGCACTAGACTGGGGCACTGGCCCCTACGGCAAACACTATGCCCCTCTGAATGCCCGCCCTCCCAATCAGTAAAATACAGTTAACCGTTTCCAGGCTCCAGCAGCGTACAGTGAACAGGGTCTGTAAAAAAACTCTCCATTTCTATGTCTATGTAGGCATTAAGTAACCCAAGGGTCTTATCTATTTGCCATAAATACTTCACAATCTTTGCAAGATCCCTTGTAATTAATGTATCTGGGTGACACTTATTTTGGCAAAAAAAATAAAAATTAAATAAAAATCTCTCTACCTCCTTCAGATTGTATGTTCAAACATTATCAGTCAACAGAAGTAGAGTCTGAAGAAGGCTTGTTAGCTGAAAGCTTACTGTTTTTCGTTTAAATTAACCAATAAACTACAGTAGAACTTAAAGAGACACTGAAGCGAAAAAAAAAAATATGATAGAGTGGTTAAGATGTGGAATGCATTGCCACAGGAAGTCGTTATGGCAAACTCTATACCTGCATTTAAAGGGGGCTTAGATGCTTTCCTTGCGTTGAAAGACATCCATGGCTACAATTACTAGGTTATGCCTAATGATGTTGATCCAGGGATTTTATCTGATTGCCATCTGGAGTCAGGAAGGAATTTTTCCCATTTGGGGCTAATTGGACCATGCCTGGTGGGGGTTTTTTCGCCTTCCTCTGGATCAACAGGGGTATGTGGGAGACGGGCTGGAGTTGTACTTTGTACTGGTTGAACTCGATGGACGTATGTCTTTTTTCAACCAAAATAACTATGTAACTATGTAACTATGAATTGCTTGTGTACTATGAATAATTACTAGACGATTAGCAGCAAAGAAAATATTCTCATACTTTTATTTTCAGGTATATAGTGTTTTTTCTAACATTGCATCATTCTATAATATGTGCAGATTACACAACACTCAGCATTCAAAAGGATTCTTTCAGAGCAGTCTGTGAAGTAATGACCTCTCCTCTAGCAGAGAAAAAGTAAACAGTTCACTTACAGTTGAGATAATAAAAGTCAGATAACAGCCCTCTCCATGACTAACTTAGTCAGAGAGCTTAATGGCTTGTTTGCATAGAGATAACAAATGAAGTTTCTCAACTCTTCCTGTACTGGAAACAATTAGACTGATGTATCTGATCTTAATGTTTTATTTCTTAGCTGTACTACACATACAAATCATAATATCATCATTTTTTTTTCGCTTCAGTGTCTCTTTAAGGCAGGGCGCCGGGCGGATCGCTCAGAAACAGCTTTATCAGTCCACCAACAGACTGTACACACGCTGTACTGTCTGCTGAAAACCCGCCCAGCGGGAGGTGACGACAGACCCGTCATTGCCTTTGATCAGACGTGTGTACGAGCCTTAAGTCTCCACTCTGAAGCCATGCTTAGCTACTAAGATAAGGAATTATACACATAGGGCTTGATTCACAAAGCGGTGCTAACTGTTTAGCACGGGTGTGCTAAACAGTTAGCACGTGAAGTGCCGTTCGCGGACTTTTGCGCGCTAAGTGCCGCGATTTGCGCGATCGCGGCACTTTGCACGCACAAAAGTCCGCGAACGGCACTTCACGTGCTAACTGTTTAGCACACCCGTGCTAAACAGTTAGCACCGCTTTGTGAATCAAGCCCAAAGTGTTTCTCTCTCTCCTGCCTCTTCCCCCTCCCCTTGTTGGAATTATATGTCTGTTATCTGTCCACACAGGAGCAGCTTGCTAGCAAGTAAGCATTAAAGCATGCCAGCAAACTAGCCAATTACATCTGTATGTAACGTCTCTTCAATAATAGCATCATCATTTGGACAATTTGCCCTGCTCAAAACGCCTCTGTCCTGTTTGGGATGTTTACATTTGGTTCCTATCATTGCTGAGCTAGTTAGCCTTAATTTTATCACCCGAGTTAGGCCGAAAATATCTAAAGCAAATTTGCTCAACCAAACGGGCCAGTTAGCATTCCCCATTTGTTGTGTTCCCCTCCCCCCCAAAAAAATGGAAATATGTCGAAGCTGTCAGTACATGAGAAGATGTTGCAAAGTTGGTTGTGCGATTGGGTCCCGGGGTACAGACATTCGCTGAGTCTATTTCATGAACCCAGGTGTGCAAAACTAAGTAGAAGCAGAAGTGCTGTGAAGAACTGCTGTTACAAATGTCCGCCTGCAGGTGGCATGGGCTCACCTGAGATGTGGAGTCTAACTGACACTTGGTCTTCATCAAAGCGCTCATCATAGGAAGACTGACCAAAAGGTCTTATGGATATCGCATCACTTTGCTGCTTAATGCAACCTGATGCCAATCCTCGTTAAAGTAAACCTGAAGTACATAAAAAAACCTCACCTGGGGCTTCTGCCAGCCCCCTGCAGCCACCCTGTGCCCGCGGCATTACCAAATGATCCTCCGGTCCCACACTCCTGCTCAGTTTTGCTTTCTTCAGTTGCCATCCACTGCGCCTGCGCAACTCTGGCCGTGGCTGGGAGTGTCCTGCTCAGGTGCAGTAGAGATTTTCTCCTACTGTGCCTACTCAGGATGCTCCCGGGAATGGGAGTGCAAACGAGGATGTGCGCAGCCTGGGCTGTGCAGGCGTAGTGGACTTCGACTTGCAAGTCGGCCGTAACGAAACTAAGCTGCGGCGGGGGACCGGAGGATTGCTTGGTAACGGCGTGGGCACAGGACGGCTGCAGGGGGCTGGCAGAAGCCCCAGGTAAGTGATACTTTTTTTTGGGGGGGGGGGGGGGGTACTTCAGGCCCTCTTTAAGTTAAGAGTACAATAGTGGTCTGAGTTCTGACAGAGATAAGTTTAGGCAGGGCAGGTCAGAAACAGATATCAGGCAGATCACTGTCAGAATGCCCAAGACTGATATCAGATCTCAGATCGAGCAGGCAGAGTTTGGTCAAGTTCAAGCCAAGTCAGACTGAGGCTACCTATAAACTGACACATTACTGTTGCCCACAGTGATCAGGGCTCAATCCCTCAAGTGGCAGTTGGAGGCAGAATGGTATACAGAATGTTGCTAGTCTAGAGGAAATCAGTGGTGTTCAGCAATTTAATGTTGTTGATCAAATGTTGATAATGGATTTGCTGTAAGTATTAGCTAACCTATGCAACGTTTTCCAAATACTGTAGTTTGTAACTATTAATTATAGGCTCCTAGCTTAAGTTCAGATTTCTTGCCTCACATAAGCATTTTAAACATACCTGTTACGGTGGATAACTGCTCCAATCCCTTGTCTGCATTAACTCCTAAAGCAACAGTGTGAATGATTGCGCCACTGGCTTTAACAGCATTTAAACAACTAGTAATACCATTGTCCTCTCCATCAGTTAACAACACAATTTCAGTTCCATGTGTGCTTCCATCAATCTTCTCATTAATCTGCGTAAAGGCACAAAAATAAATATTTAATTTGGTATCATAACTGTTTTCACAAATGCAATTGTTTTGAATTTTGCAAAAGTGAAATGCCTTCACATCAATGAAGATGTGTTTGTGTAGTGGCACACTAGAGCCCTCTTGATATAAAGTGCCATATCTGTACTAAAGATGCAATACTAGCCACCATTTTGAGACGTGTTAGCCATTTTGTGGACCTTTTACATGCTACACTTTTATACTCCATTTTGTATGAATCTGTTCCTTTAGGTCTGAGGACCTCTTTACGAATTGCTTATGAGCTGGACTGATGACAAGCTGCATGAACATTAGATAGTCTATACAATTTAGGACTTGTATGCCCAAGTTGATTCTTTAGGCCATAAACAGTAAAAAGATCAGATAAGGATTGTATTAATATATGAATCCTTAACTGTCCAGATAGGATGCGTCACTAATGCTGGGATTACACCATACAATTTTCTGTTAGATTTTTCTGACAGATTCTCTAAGTTCAACATGTTGGAAATTTATCTATCTTACCATCTATCTGCCGAGCAATTAGGTATTGTTCTACTCAGCAGGAGATGACCAGAAGACAATGCCAATGAGATAATGACCATTCTCTACAGAACATAATCTAATTATGCATTCTAACAGAAAATCTAACAGAAAAATCTAACAGAAAATTGTATGGTGAAATCCCAGCATTAGACTAGATGAGCATGGCTCCAATGTATGAATTCCTCATTGTCTAAGAGTGCAGCAAGTGCAGCATATTACACGAAGCACTGAACAGCACAACTGCCATTCTGCACATTATAGCTTTAACTACTCACTGCATCTTGTGCAGTATATTCATGGCCTGGAAAAACTTCACTTGAAGTACCAGGGCCGTGAATATAAGTCTTCAGCTCCCGTCATCGCCCGTTAACGGAGAGATGAATAAATGGGAACGCAGTTCTCATTCATTAATCTAATGCTGGGCATACATGAATGGATTGTTCTTATCAATCGAGCCGCCGATGGTTCGATTGATAATTTCCGACAGGTCCGATACCCCGCTGGATCGATTCTGCACTCGATCCCCGCGGGCGGACAATGGGAAGAAAATGAGCGGAAGATAAGGAGCGCCCGTGGGGATGAGCGGGAATCGATCCAGGCGCCCGCGGGGACGAGCGGGGATGCGTCGGGAGTCGATCCGACAGCTAATCGAGCCGGCGTCTATGAGATGCCTGCATTTATTGCATCTTCCTGTTGTTACAGTGCTACGCATTACTTCAGATTCACTTACTTACCTACTTACCTACGTGAATCGGAAATAATGACATCTTGTGGCCAAATAGCATATTACACCAAAATTAACTTTTATTTCATAAAGATCCCAACAGTGACTTTTATAATTAACTATTTCACTCCCACACCCTCCCATAGTACCAACACTTTTTTTGTATAGAAAAAAAAATGTACATAAAAAAATACCTTAGGGCTTTAACTTTTTAATATTTATGTCAAGAGGATATATTACTGTTAATTTTTAATTTAAGGGCTTGTAATTAGTGATGGACGCAAAACTGAAAAAATGCACCTTTACTTCCAAATAAAATATTAGTGTCATACATTGTACTCGGGAAATTTTTTAAACGTTGCAATAACCGGGACAAATGGGCAAATAAAATGAGTGGAACGTTTTATTTTAACACTATAATGGCCAAAGACTGAGAAATAATGATTTTTTTTCATTTTTTCCCCTTATTATTCCAATTAAAATGCATTTAGAATAAAATAATTATTAGCATAATATACCTCCTAAAGAAAGCCTAACTGTTGGCGGAAAAAACAAGATATAGATCATTTTGTTGTGATTAGTAGTGATTAAGTTAGAATGGGAGGAGCGCTGACAGGTGAAAATTGCTCTGGTCCTAAAGGGGTGAAAACCCCTCAGTGGTCAAGTGGTTAAACTACTTTACTCATCATCACTGTGAACTGCAGGTCAATGGGGCTCATTGTATTACATTTTCAATACAACTTTGTGCTTGTGATTGACAGTTGTTGGAGGGGGCTAAAGGCTCATACACACCTATCAACAATCTGTCCAACTATCTTCCAAACTTATCTGTTGGAAGATAAGTTGGATGTGTGTACAGCTGGCAAACAACCAGATGACCAACTGATAACAGGTTGTTTTCCAGATCCAACCAGTAGATCAATCTGACCAACTATCAGGCAGGTTGGAATGTGTGTACAAGTCTTTTGACCAACTTTATTGTTTTTTTGTGCAAATAACTTGTTGTACAGCTGGTCATGTTGTGCGGTTGGTTGTGCAATAAATTGGACGTGTGTATGAGCCTTAAGGCATGAAAGCTGAGCTACTGTAAAGGACCTGCTACAGGAGTAGGCAAATAATATGTCCATTACAGATATGCCGATTACAGTGTGCTTTCCCTGGCAATCTCTGTATGGGGATGGAGCAGTAATACATCAAAAAAGCAATGTGGGAAAACAATGTGGACACCTCTGGTCCATTGGCACCCTAGGTGAGTGCCTAAGCTGCCTTTTCACTGTGGCTGCGTTAGGCATGGTCCACACTATCTGTGGGATGGGTCTGGTGATGTATTTATTTATTAAATTTCATTTAAATTATCTGTGCAGTATCTGTAAAAGTCATGTAAGACAGGACTTTGCATTCCACTATCCCAGAGGAGACAACGGTTACCCTGATATTGGACATGTCTGGACAGATCCCATAGATAAAATAGCATCTGTGGACATGTTCATTTATCCATTGGTCCTCCGCTGCAAAAAATGGTCTGATTTGCAGTACCATTTGTCGTGAACTTAGCTAACACAGTATATCCGCATATATCGTAAGCTTTATTGCTACAAACTCAGACTAAATGCCTTGCACACCCAAACTAATAATCATTTTTGGAACAAGAAACTAGATAACTCAAGAAAGACTCTAATCAAAATGGATTGTTTCTTGATTAGTAGTAAATTGTTCTGCAGATCAACTGGTAAATGATTGTTTTACCAGTTGCTGAGCAATCAGACGTACTGCTAAATACCAATGAGTCTTGCAAATGTTGCATAGTGTACATGTGAAAATCACTGATCAATGCAGAAGAAAACCGTGGGAACTTGGTTGGAAAAAAAGGCAGCCGTGCCCGAGTTATCTTGTGTAGCTATCTCAGAGCAGCGGTGCCCTCAGCTGGTTACACTCGGCCTGCCTTGCACAGCCTATATGCAGAGTAGTGCAGGGAGTGCTTTGATACTTACCATTTGTGGGCTCTGAATTGGGTCTCTTGTTCCACCATGGAGTAGTGCTTGTATGCAGGCATTCTCCTTCAGGTCCCGATCACATGTCCTATCATGTAATCAGGATCAATCAAGAATGTTCACATAAAGCACCACTACATGGTGGAAGTAGAGCCCAGAATAGGTAAATATCAAAGCTCTCCCTGTTCTACTCTGCATTTAGGGGGTGTGCAGCAGTGTACACATATAAAAAAAGGGAGGGGGGGGGGGCAGGAAAAACTTTAAAATATCCATTATATGCTGAATTTTCGCCCAACTGATCACCTATCGGGAAGTTAGCTGGAATGATCTTTTACCTATTTCTGGAAAGGCCACAATGGCCAGGGTCTTAGGTGCCTGCTGGATAAAGGGGCAGGTGGCCATAGAAGAAGGGTTGTTGCATGTGGAAGAGGAAGCTAAAAAAAAGTGATGCTGCAAATGAGGAGGAGCACATGGATGCCTTCCAAGGCATATGAAAGAAAGGAGCTATAATACACTGACATTACGCATGGAAGAAGGGGCTGCAGACGGAATGGGAGGGCAGCTGCTGCACTTGGAACTAACTGTTTCCTTACTCTGATTACACTGCTCCACTTACCTCAAATCCTTTATGGACTCCTGAACAAATGTTTGTACCACCACTAGCTGATAGAGGAAGAAAAACCTTCAACTGGTCACGCTGGATTGTATTATGTATCCTAACAAGTTGAGTTTGTACTGTTGCTCCATTAGAGAATGTCACAATTCCAACATAGGACCCAGATTCAACAATTTGCATGATGAAGACTTCTGCTGCCTGGTACAGGCGAGAGATACGACCGTGCTGTAAAAAGAAAGATAGAAAGTACATTTATCCCTTAAAAGATCCCGTTATCACGTAGAACTGACATCTTTAGGCCATTTTTTTCTCTCCACCAGAGTGCAAGTGGTAACTGGATGAAAATGTCCATATTAGTGAGTTATGTTATACAAGAGGACTAAAGAGACTCTGAAGTCACTGTAAATTCAGCTTTTTATTGCAAAAACCTGTTCAACATTATTGCCCTAACTAAAACGCTGCATTCCTGCGGTTGAAATTGAACTAAATCCCCCCAAACTCCCCAGGGCACACTGCGGGGAGTGCTTCCGTGAGAGGCAGAGCTTTCAGCTGCAGCTCGGCCTCTACACGCGTCTATCAGCGAGTATCTCCGCCTCCGCCCGCCCCTCTCAGTCTTCCTGGGGAGAGGCGGAGATATGCGTGGATTAACGCGCATGGAGCCAGAGCTGCAGCTGAAAGCTCTGCCTCCCAGGGCAGCAAAATCCATGACCAAGAAAGTCGTGGATTTTGTGAGGGGAGTTTGGGGGGATTTAGTTAGAGTTCAGACACGGGGTTGCGGCATTTTAGTTAGGGCAATAATGTTGAACAGGTTATTGCAATAAAAAGCTGAATATTTTGAGACTTCAGTGTTTCTTTAAAAAAGAAATAATTAAAGTTACAGATTGCTCCGCAAGCTCGTGGTGAACCAGAACTTCTAGGAGTGTGCAAGGGGCTGAAAGACATCAAAAAGCCTTCTTACTGAAATGCTATGCATAACAGAAGTTTGCCTTCTTAAAACAGAAAGTATTTGTGATTCTTCAGGTTGAAGTGAGCTTTGACATGTCCCACAGTGCATCCCTGCTGAATATGCAAATCATCTCTTTGTTGTCCCTGATAGCTAAACACACCTCCAGAACCGCTGGAATGCAATGATATGTCATCTTGTTAAATATACAGAGCCACAATAATCCAACATGCATACAGAATGTTTTGGATTGGTTGATCCTCATCACTGCATGGTATGAATTAATGTGGCTCTATGGGGCAGGACTTGAAACACCCAGAGTCAGTGATGCTCGGATACCCCCAATCACGGATTCGAGTCAATCCGGCCACAGCAGTATCAAAAACCAGATAGGCCGTGATTGCTATCCGGATTTGAAACTGACTTATGAATTCGACTTGGATTTTCCCCGTGATTGCCTGTAAAATCTGTGATCACGGATTAGACTTTAACGTTAATAGCAAAGCCCCCATACATGCTACAATCACCTAAATTGCATGGATTATAAAGGTGAGATGTGGCTACAACTATTTCAAATGGAAAAACTATTCGTGATTAAAAACCCGCCAAAACACGCCGACTTTAGCGGATAGTAGCAAAGCCCCCTTACATGGTATAAACACCTTATAGTTTTTGACCTTATAGTTTTTGAGAAAATTGATTTTAATATTTCAAAGAAAAAAAGTACATTTAAGTGCAGTAAATGACAGTTAATGAAACAAAAACGGCTGACTTTAACATTTAATAGCAAACCCCCTTACATGCTAGAAAGACAATATTTGCAGGATATGTTAAAAAGAACAGTGGGAAAAAATAATCTTTTCCTATTTTTGTTTATGTTCAGGAGGTGGGAAATGTTAAAAAAAAATGATGTGGGGTCCCCCCTACCCAGCATATTTAACCCCTTGTCACCCATGCAGGCTGGGATAGTAAAAATGTGGAGCCCCAGTCGACTGGGGCTTCGCACCCTGAGCTATACCAGCCCACATGGTCCATGGTATGGGGGGGGGGGGCTCCGGGGGAGAGGGGCGGCCAAGCCTTCCCCTCCACCCTCTGAGCTCTTGTCCAATCCATGGACAAGGGGCTCTTCCCCACCTCCGGTGCCCCAGGAGGAGGTGGGGACAACGACTCCCGGGGGGGGGGGGGGGGGGGGGGCGGGGGTCATGTTGGTATCTGGGAGTCCCCTTTAAGAAGGGGACTCCAGATGCCCGCCCCTCTCCCAGGAGAAATGAGTATAGGGGTACAAAGTACCGTGTCGGGGCTCCGCATTCTGGCTATTCCAGCCTCCATGGGGGACAAGGGGTTAAATATGCTTGGACCCCACGTCATTTTTTTTTTACATTTCCTACCCTCTGAACATAAAAAAACAGTTCTTTTTAACATATCCTGCAAATGTCATGATTCTAGCATGTAAGGGGGCATTGCTATTAACTGGTAAAGTCGGTGGGTTTTGCTTCATTAACTAACGGTCATTTACGCATTTAAATGTATACATTTTTCCTTTTAAATTTTAAAATCGATTTTCTCAAAAACTGTAAGGCCTTTTTGAAAAAAATGTTCCTCTTGTTCCCACTATTCTTCTTAACATATCTGGCAAATTTGGGGTTTCTACCATGTAAGGGGGCTTTGCTATTAACCGCTAAAGTCGGCGGGTTTTCAGGTGATAATCACGGGTATTTTTCCTGTGATCACGGCCCTGATCACGGGCTGAATACTTGGAATACCGGCTGAATTCGTGATTAACTGCCGTGATCGATTCCCAATCACGGATTCGGATCACGCGGACGGTTATGCCGTGATCACAGATTGTATACGAGCAACACTACCCAGAGTTACAGATGGTCCAGCAAGCTCATAGTGAACCAGAACTCCTAGGAGTGTGTAAGGGGCAGAAAGAGATCAACCCAACCTGAATAATTGCAAATACCTTCTGTTTGAAAAAGGAAAACATCTGTTTTGCATAGAAATAATTAAAGTAAGATTAAACTCTATACATAGTCAAGACAATACAAGACAAATAACATTTATATTGCGCTTTTCTCCTTGCGGACTCAAAGCGCCAGAGCAGAGCAGCAGCCACTAGGGCGCGCTCTATTGGCAGTAGCAGTGTAAGGGAGACTTGCCAAAGGTCTCCTACTGAATTAGTGCTGGCTTACTGAACAGGCAGAGCCGAGATTCGAACCCTGGTCTCCTGTGTCAGAGGCAGAGCCCTTAACCATTACACCATCAGCCAAACAAATAATAAAAAAAATATTATTTGACACCCTCACAATAAATGTACTGTACCTGTAACACATTATCCTCTGTTTAAAATCTGGCACAATATTAAAAACTATGCTGCTGGTAACTTTATTGATACGGCCTTTGCAGCTAATCTAGGTATTCCTGCCATCTCTTTGCAGAACAAGCTCTACATCACAGCCATTTCTGACACCCCTTTACAAACTAAACAACCCATTTCTATTACGCCTGAAGTCTCGTTGCAGGTTGGGACTATGCACTTTGAGAAGATTCAGTTTTATATGCTCAGGTTGCCATCCAGTCCATTGGTATTAGGCCTGCCTTGGTTGCAGATTCACAACCCTCACATATATTGGTGTTCAGGACAACTTACCAGTTGGTCACATCACTGTCAGGGGATATGTTTAAGGAGTGTTCCTCTTCTAACCTTAGGGGTAAAACAGATTGTCTTACCACAACCATATCTAGATTTCTCTGATGTTTTCTCTCCTCAGTCAGCTGATAAGTTACCACCTCATAGACCTTATGACTGTCCCATTGACTTGTTACCTGGCACCATGCCCCCGCGAGGTCATCTTTATAACCTCACTGGCCCTGAAAAATTGGCAATGAAAGAATATATTAGAGAGAATCTTGAGAAAGGGTTTATTAGACCGTCCACCTCACCAGCCGGCGCCGGCTTTTTCTTTGTAGAGAAAAAAGATGGGGGACTGCGCCCCTGTATTGATTATTACAGAGGGTAAATAAAATCACTGTAAAAAAACGATACCCTTTACCTCTGATCGATGATCTTTTCTCTCGGGTCTCAGAAGCCAGAATGTTTTCTAAATCAGACTTGCGAGGTGCATACAACTTGATTAGAATACGCCAGGGAATGGAATGACAGCCTTTAACACCCAGGACGGGCACTATGAATACCTGGTGATGCCCTTTGGCATGTGCAATGCACCAGCTGTCTTCCAGGACTTTGTGAATGATGTTTTCAGGGATGTATTGGGTAAATTTGTGGTAGTTTACCTAGATGATATTTTAATTTATTCTAATACTTTGTCTGAGCATCGGAGCCATGTCAGATTTCTATTACAGAAACTGAGAGAGAATTCGTTGTTTGCTAAATTCGAAAAATGACTTTTTGAGGTCACACAAGTTCCTTTCTTGGGTCATGTCATTTCAGACACAGGGTTATCTATAAATGAGAAGAAACTGTCAGCACTTTTGGACTGGCCACCACCCAAAGGCCTCAAGGCTTTTCAATGGTTCATAGGCTTTGCCTATTACTATCGTAGATTTATCAAGAATTTTTCTTCCTTGATTGCCCCCCTAACTGATTTAACTATGAAGGATGCAGACCATGTCAATTGGTCCTCGCAGGCTTATAAGGCTTTTTCTGATCTCAAAACAGCCTTCTGTTCTGCTCCTATCCTCACTGACTTTGATGTAAATTTACCTTTCATTGTTGAGGTTGATGCCTCTGAGTTGGGTGTGGGAGCCGTTCTCTCGCAGTTTTCTGGCCGTCCTGAGCGGTTGCATCCATGTGCCTTCTTCTCCAAGAAATTCTCTCCAGCTCAGCGCAATTACGATATAGGGAACCGAGAACTTTTGGCTGTTAAGATGGCTTTCGAGGAGTGGAGGCACTGGTTGGAGGGGGCAATTCACCCAATTACAGTTTACACAGATCACAAAAACCTGGAATATATTGAGGGAGATAAAAGGCTTAATCCCAGGCAGGCAGGGTGGGCACTGTTCTTTTCCTGATTCAATTTTGTGATCACGTACAAACCTGGGTCCAAGAATGTAAAGGCTGATGCCTTATCCAGAACCTTTGAACCCGAAATACCTAAGGTTGTAATTCCTAAAATGATTGTACCTTCACATTGGGTTGCAGCCACCCACACTCAAGAATTTCCTGACCTGTATGATTCTCTGCAGTCTTTTCAACAAGACAGTCCTCCTGGAAAGCCTCCTAACGTTAATTACCTAACTTTGCATCTTCGTCTCCAAATACTTCAAGTAGTCCAAACGGGCAGGACATCCTGGGGAGACCAAGATCTTGGAACTTTTATCTCGTCATGTATGGTGGCCTTCTATAAACAAAGACTGTAAACCTTTTGTGGCAGCCTGTGCCACTTGTGCCAGAAATAAGGTATCTTTGGTTGCTCCCCGAGGTCACCTTAGGCCTTTACCTATTCCATCTAGACCTTGGTCTCATCTATCAATGGATTTTGTGGTGGACTTGCCCTCCTCTGGGGGTAAAAAGTAATTTGGGTCATCATTGACCGTTTCAGCAAAATGGCACATTTTGTACCCCTCTCTGGTCTGCCCTCAGCTCAAGAACTGGCCAAGTTGTTTATAATTCATGTGTTCTGCTTACATGGAAATCCTGAAAACATAGTGTCAGACCGGGGGGTCCAGTTTGTCTCTCGCTTCTGGCGTGCTTTTAGTACTCTCTTGGGTATTAACCTGTCTTTTTCTTCTGGATTTCACCCCGAAAACAGAAAGGACCAATCAATCATTAGAGCAGTACCTCCATTGTTTTGTATCAGATTGTCAGGAATCATGGTTAGACTTCTTACCCTTTGCTAAATTTGCTTTCAACAACCTTCCTAGTTCATCTACCAAGTTGTCTCTTTTCTGGATCGTCACTGGTCAAAATCCTAAATTCACTTTCTTTCCATCCTCTCCTTCTCCTTTTCTGGCTTTGGAGGATTGGAGTACTCATATCCAGCAAATTTGACCTCAGGTTCAGCAAAATCTACAGAATGCTGTTTCCCGTCAAAAATTCTATACCGATGCCTGACGTTCACCTGAATTTAAATTTTCTCCTGGAGATCTTGTGTGGGTGTCCACCCATAATATTCCTTTACGTCAACCTTCTGTGAAGTTGGGTCCTAGGTTTATTGGCCCCTATCCCATTCAGGAAAAAATGAATGACATCGTGTATCGGGTGACTTTACCTCAGTCCATCAAAAGAGTCAATTCTTTCCACGTCTCTCTTTTAAAACCCGCTGCTAATATAATTTCATCTTCGCTTCCTCCACCTTCTGTCGAGGTGGATGAAGGGCCCGAATATGAAATAGAGAGCATTTTTGAAGCTAGGAAAGTTCGGGGCTCCTTACAGTATTTGGTGGATTGGAAGAAATATGGCCCTGTAGAAAGATGCTGGGTTCCTGCACAGCAAATTAATTCCAATGAATTCATTCAGGAATTCCATTGTCAACATCCTGGTGAGCCAGGTGGGGAGTGTCCGGAGTCCACCCCTCGGGGGGGGGTAATGTACCAAACTTACCCGGTGTGGTCTCTGCAGGCTGCTCTGATAGTGTGGAGCAGCTGGAGGAAGCTTCCTCTTCCTCTTTGGTCGAACGCATCCCCGGCTCCCCTGTAGACGTGAATCAGCATGATGGCATCCCTGGCTCCCCTGTAGATGTGGGTTGGCGTGTTGTTTCTGGCAGGACGTGCACAGCTCAGAGCTGCCTTTATAGGCTGAGGAGGCATGTCTGATGGGGTGTCAGCTGTCATGTCATCAGCTGACACCTTTTTGCAGGAGGTGCTGTCAATTCTGTGGGCTGGGCTTTTCCTCTACCTCCTGGGTACTTAAGGCCAGAGTATTTACTTGCTCATTGGCCTTGATACTAATCAGTTCGCTGGTTCTTGGCCCTAGCTAGTGAGAAATTGAAAGCTACATTTCATATATTGCGCATCAGCGCGATACAGTGGGTTGCAAAAGTATTCGGCCCCCTTGAAGTTTTCCACATTTTGTCACATTACTGCCACAAACATGAACCAATTTTATTGGAATTCCACTTGAAAGACCAATACAAAGTGGTGTACACGTGAGAAGTGGAACGAAAATCATACATGATTCCAACCAACATTTTTTACAAATAAATAACTGCAAAGTGGGGTGTGCGTAATTATTCGGTCCCCTGGGTCAATACTTTGTAGAAACACCTTTTGCTGCAATTACAGCTGCCAGTCTTTTAGGGTATGTCTCTACCAGCTTTGCACATCTAGAGACTGAAATCCTTGCCCATTCTTCTTTGCAAAACAGCTCCAGCTCAGTCAGATTAGATGGACAGTGTTTGTGAACAGCAGTTTTCAGATCTTGCCACAGATTCTCGATTGGATTTAGATCTGGACTTTGACTGGGCCATTCTAACACATGGATATGTTTTGTTTTAAACCATTCCATTGTTGCCCTGGCTTTATGTTTAGGGTCATTGTCCTGCTGGAAGGTGAACCTCCGCCCCAGTCTCAAGTCTTTTTCAGTCTCCAAGTGGTTTTCTTCCAAGTTTGCACTGTATTTGGCTCCATCCATCTTCCCATCAACTCTGACCAGTTTCCCTGTCCCTGCTGAAGAGATGCACCCCCCGAGCCTGATGCTGCCACCACCATATTTGACAGTGGGGATGGTGTGTTCAGAGTGATGTGCAGTGTTAGTTTTCTGCCACACATAGCGTTTTGCATTTTGGCCAAAAGTTCCATTTTGGTCTCATCTGACCAGAGCACCTTCTTCCACATGGTTGCTGTGTCCCCCACATGGCTTGTGGCAAACTGCAAATGGGACTTCTTATGCTTTCTGTTAACAATGCCTTTCTTCTTGCCACTCTTCCATAAAGGCCAACTTTGTACAGTGCATGACTAATAGTTGTTCTATGGACAGAGTCTCCCACCTGAGTTTTAGATCTCTGCAGCTCGTCCAGAGTCACCATGGGCCTCTTGACTGCATTTCTGATCAGCGCTCTCCTTGTTCGGCTTGTGAGTTTAGGTGGACGGCCTTGACTTGGTAGGTTTACAGTTACACATACTCCTTCCATTTCTGAATGATCACTTGAACAGTGCTCCGTGGGATTTTCAAGGCTTTGGAAATCTTTTTGTAGCCTAAGCATGCTTTAAATTTCTCAATAACTTGATCTCTGACCTGTCTTGTGTGTTCTTTGGACTTCACGGTGTTGTTGCTCCCACTATTCTCTTAGACAACCTCTGAGGCCCTCACAGAGCAGCTGTATTTGCACTGACATTAGATTACACACAGGTGCACTTTATTTAGTCATTAGCACTGATCAGGCAATGTCTATAGGCAACTGACTGCACTCAGATCAAAGGGGGCCGAATAATTATGCACACACCACTTTGCAGTTATTTATTTGTAAAAAATGTTTGGAATCATGTATGATGTTTGTTCCACTTCTCACGTGTACACCACTTTGTGTTGGTCTTTCATGTGGAATTCCAATAAAATTGATTCATGTTTGTGTCAGTAATATGACAAAATGTGGAAAACTTCAAGGGGGCCAAATACTTTTGCAACCCACTGTATATATGTACTCTAGTCAGTCAATCTTATTATTTTGTAGTATTATATATTTGTAATATTATCATATCGTAATATTGTATAATATCTGTGTACTGACCTTTTGCCTGCCTCTTGACCTCGCTCTTGCCTAGCCCTTCTGTACCACTGCCATCTGATATATGTGTATGACTCGGCCTGTCCCTGACTTTGCTACTGTTTGATCCTTCCAATATGACTGACATCTGACTTATGTGTATGACCCTGCCTGTTAATTGACTACAATTTTTCCTAACTCTGATGTACTTCACTCATCTGCTCTTGTGAACAACTTCGGCCTGACTCTGACTACGCCTTTCTCACTACAACTGAGATTTACACTAGTTGTGCTAGATCTCTTCACGTATCAGCGTGATACTTGAACTTCTCTCTACTCTAGTCTCTGTAAATGTAAGCTTATTTTCCAGATTCTTATACCTTATAAGTAGTAGTGGCTATCAGGGCAGTTTCTAGGCTAAATTGCACCCAGGGCAAGGGTGTAGAAATTGCACTACTTCCCCCCACCCCAGTGGACTCACTAACCTTTACTCTTTAGGGACAGTCACACAGCCACAGGTCACAAGTAGATCTGCCTAGACCAGCCGCTCATCCAGGAGGAAGCAGGGACCAGGGAAACACACAGGCAAAGAGAGCCCGGAAAGCCGACTCCTGCATGGGCGCCGCGCACTGACAGCCTGCAGTACCACTACAGGACATCAGGTGTCATCACATGGTGGTGACGTGATGATGACTGGACGTCTGACACAGGGATCCCGGGTGGAGTCAAGGAAGGTGATTGTGCTGGTAATCTTCTTTCTCCTTCCATTTGGCTGCACCGCGCGTCACCAGCTCCCTAGCGGTTATGTCCTCTGTGCCCCCCTTCTTTTACTTTCCAGTCTGCACCCAGGGCGGTCGCCCTGCCCGCACTGCCCAAGAAACGGCCCTGGTGGCTATACACTACCCAGTAATGCTCAATGAATTAAAGCCATTGAGTCACCAGTTTGTTGCAAATGTTTCTTTTTACATATGCAACTTTCTATGCTTGTGAATGATGATTTGATTTGATTTGAATGAATGCAGCATACCTCATTCATGCTTCCTGAGACATCAAGAACCAAAGAAACCACTCTGTCCTTATACTGCAGCAGTGAGAATGAAGGAAGTGGGATATTTGGGTCTGCTAATGGAGCCGTAGATGCCATGTCAGGAGATGCACGGATGACTTCCCAGGTGCTTTTATAGTTACACAATCTGTTTTGCTCACTTGGTGCATCTTTGTTGTGGTTGCTTTCATCACAGAATGCATGTACCTGAGAAGGAAGAGAAATACTGACTGTAAGATGCTTTACAAAATATTACCTTTACAAGATCAGTGAGCATACCTGATTCTGATAGGAAGAACATCCAAAAATTCAAACACGATTTCTGAATATACTGGTTTTCTGGGCCTGGTGCAGAATGTTACATCTACCTGTACAACACTAGCAGACAATAATACTGTGCTCCTGCATGCTGTCTGCCCCTGACCTTACTGCATAGCTTGTCTCTAATGCCTCAGACCTTACTGCCCTCACTTGGGTTATAATACTATTCCCCTCCTATGTTGAACACTAATAGTAATCTTTCCTTACAAACAGGGCCGGCCCTAGACTTTTTGCCGCCTGAGGCAAATTTTTAAAAAATTGCCACTGCCGCCCCTCGGGGGGGCGCTCTGGGGGGCCGCCGAGCTGGAGGGGTAGCTGGCAGGACGGGGGTATTGGGCCAGCGGCGGGGAGGGGGGTCGGACCCCCCCCCCCTCCCTCGCCTGGGTCCCCCGTCCTCCACTCCCCTCCAGCCTAAATAGACGCAGCCGTATGTGTAAGAGGAACGGGCGGGGAGGACACTCACCTCTTCCCAGCATGCGCTCCACTGACATCACTTCCTGCAGCATTTTTGCCACTATCTCCTCCCCCACTGTGTCACCTCTGAACCCCCTCACTTTCCCCCTCTATGCCACCTCTGCCTCCACTGCTTCCCACTGCACCAACTCAGCCCCCTGTCTAGGGCCAGGCAGAGGCAAGAGAGGCTCTAGCCTCAGGGCGCAGTGTAGGAGGGAACACACAACTCACTCAGCTATCAATCCCCTATGGGCTCGATGCACTAACTGGTGCTAACCTAGTTAGCACGCCTAACGAGTTTGGGCGTGCTAACTAGGGTGCTAACCAGTTAGCGCGCCCAGAGATCGCGTGCTACACGGTGCACCGAAACGTTGCGCGGTGCGATGTTAACATCGCACCCTTCGCGCGGTAATTTGCCTTCGCGTGAAACGTGGCCCCCGGTGCCCTGGAAATGTTGCACCCGGTGCGACCAAAACGACGCATAAGGTGCGACGATAACGGTGCATCGATGTGACATTATCGTCACACCCTATGCGCCGATTTGGTCGCACCGAGGCGACGTTTCCAGGGCACCAGGGCCACGTTTCATGTGAAGGAAAATTACAGCACGAAGGGTGCGATGTTAACGTCACACCACGCGAAACCTCTTACCACGCGCAGAGCAATTTTTGGCGTGCTAAAAGGCTTTTCACAAGCGTGCTAACACTTAGCACTGCTTTGTGAATCAAGCCCTATGTGTTTGAAGCAGAGAGAAAAAAGAAAAGGCAATACATGGCAGTGACTGTAAGCTAGATAACTAGAGATTAAGGTGATGGGGGCGGGGCACTAGGTCGCCTCTTAAGGCAGCCATACACTGGTCGATGTGCCATCAGATCGACCAGCTGACAGATCCCTATCTGATCGAATCTGATCAGATAGGGATCGTATGGCTGCCTTTACTGCAAACAGATTGTGAATCGATTTCAGCCTGAAACCGATCACAATCTGTTCAGCTGCTCCTGCCGCCTGTCCTCCCCCCGCGCATACATTACCTGAGGCTGGCTCCCGGGCATCTTCTCCACGCTGCACCGCTCTGTTCTTGCTCCATCTCGGCGCTTCCTGTGTCACTCCGTGACCAGGAAGTTCAAATAGAGCGCCCTCTATTTGAACTTCCTGGGTCACTGCAGTGACCCAGGAAGCGCCGGGATGGAGCGGGTGCAGCGCTGAGAAGATGCGGAGAAGACGCCCGGGAGCCCGCATCAGGTAATGTATTTTTCATCGGATCGGCCGCCGCTAGCGACGCGCACTTTACCCGCGGGCGATCAAGGGTAATTTCCCGCACGGCGCGATCGACGGACCGATCCGATTTCGGGAGGAAATCGGATCGTCGGCGGCGTTTACCGCGAACGATTGGCAGCAGATTCGATCCCAGGATCGAATCTGCTGTCGAAACGGCCGGGAATCGGGCCAGTGTATGGCCACCTTTAGTCTAATAGCAATCAGTGTGTGATGGCTGAGGTGGGAGGGATGGAGGGGCGCACTTTGGTGTCTCAGCCTTGGGTGCTGGAGGACCTTGTCCTGGCTCTGCCCCCCTCCCCCTTTGTGTCTCCTTCTGTTCCCCTTTTTGGCTCCTTCTGTTCTTGTGATCATCTTAATGTGCTAATTTTGCAATTATGATCATATGTAATTACAATTTTGAAATTTAATTGATTTCAATTAATTTACGCAAACTTCCAGAGGGTCCAGGTACTGGATCACAGGTTTGCTTTAAATGTATAAAATATGTATAGAACTTGGAAATATGCAGAACTCGTAACGCGATATATAGTATAGTGTACCGTAGCAGCGTGTCGATTTAACTAAGCTTAAAAACATCTGTTCTTTGAATTTTTTTTTTATGATTTTCTCAAAAACTACAAAGCCATTTTTTATTTACTTTTTTTCGCGCTGTTCGTATTGATGGATCGTTTGTAAATTTGGTGTTCCTAAGTCAGGGATTACCTGTGTAACAAAGTATCTATTGATCATTTCTCTCTTTTTTTCTACTTCTGCTTAGCTGGTGCTTAAAAAGAGAACCCGAGGTGGCCTTGTATTACGTTAGTGGGGCACAGAGGCTGGTTGGGCACACTAACACCAGCCTCTGTTGCCCCATCGTGTGTCTCAAAGACCCCCCTGCTCGCCGCTATACTCTCCGCAGTGCTGGCGACACGCAGCGCGTCGCCAGCACAATGTTTACTCTAGCGCTGTCTGTCAGCGCCGCTCCCACGCCTCCTCCGCATCGCCGCTACCCGCCCTCGTCCCTTCCCTCCAATCAGCGGGAGGGAAGGGACGAGGGCGGGTAGCGGCGATGCGGAGGAGGCGGCGGAGCGGCGCTGACAGACAGCGCTAGAGTAAACATTGTGCTGGCGACACGCTGCGTGTCGCCAGCACTGCGGGGGTGTAGCGGCGAGCAGGGGGGTCTTTGAGACACACGATGGGGCAACAGAGGCTGGTGTTAGTGTGACCAACCAGCCTCTGTGCCCCACTTACGTAATACAATGCCACCTCGGGTTCTCTGTAATGAGAAGAATATGGAGGCTACCATATTTATTTCTTGTCAAACAATACCGGTTGCCTGGCAGACCTGCTGATCTATTTGGCTGCAGTTGCGTCTAAATCACACCAGAAACAAGCATGCAGCTAATCTTGTCAGATCTGACAATAATTTCAGAATCACCTGATCTGCTGCATGCTTGTTCAGGGTCTATGGCTAAAGTATTAGAAGCAAAGGATAAGCAGGACAGCCAGGCAACTATTATTGTTTATAACGAAATAAATATAGCAGCCTCTATATCCTTCTCATTACAGTTGTCCTTTAACATTTTGTATTTTGCAATTACTATATATTTATGTAGATAAATGTCTTAATTTGTTACTGCCACATTTATGTTGTATGCCATCTCTTTATTATGTACCGATGCTTGTATATTTACTTTGTACAGCACCACAATGTTTATGGTGTTTTGTATTAAATAATAACACTAATAATGCTTGACAATTACCTGATCCAGTCCTAGATTATACATAATGGACTCTTTAATACGTTGGTCCTTGTGTGGATAAAATTCACAACCCTCTTCATAGAGTCCGGTATCAGAGTCAATTTTACAATCTTCTTTTTGACATCTAACGCCCATGCATACTTCTATCTTACTAAGTCCCCCAATAGAGAGAGGGCATCTGAAAAATAATAAAAATAAATAAATTATATATATGTGTATATATATATATATATATATATATATATATATATATATATATATATATATATATATATATATGCCAAGGGATGAGCAGCACAAACCGAATTTTATGCAATACTATGCAAAGCATGCACGCAGCACTGGAGAACCCCAATCTCCATAAAGAAATATATAAATACAGAGGGTGCTGCAGCACACAACAGGAAAATAGTGACAGGGGCTCTTGGTTACGCTTTAACGCGTTTAAGCTCACCAACTGCGCCAAAGTGTCCCCAATCTGGTGAGTCCTACTCTAACCAGGCAAAAATGCTAGTTTTTATCAGCGTTCTAGTGGGAACCATGCCAAAAGCCCAGGGGTCAGCTAAATGGGAGAAATGAAATTAAAAACACCTCACCTTCTACTAGCTACTAACTGAACTATGAGCACCGCTCATTTATATGCTTAACTGTGCTAGAGATGGGCGTGGTTATGCACGCTCACAGGGGAAAATAATATAAGCCAAGGGATGAGCAGCACAAACCGAATTTTATGCAATACTATGCAAAGCATGCACGCAGCACTGGAGAACCCCAATCTCCATAAGAAATATATAAATACAGAGGGTGCTGCAGCACACAACAGGAAAATAGTGACAGGGGCTCTTGGTTACGCTTTAACGCGTTTAACCTTCTTCTGTGAGGTGTTTTTAATTTCATTTCTCCCATTTAGCTGACCCCTGGGCTTTTGGCATGGTTCCCACTAGAACGCTGATAAAAACTAGCATTTTTGCCTGGTTAGAGTAGGACTCACCAGATTGGGGACACTTTGGCGCAGTTGGTGAGCTTAAACGCGTTAAAGCGTAACCAAGAGCCCCTGTCACTATTTTCCTGTTGTGTGCTGCAGCACCCTCTGTATTTATATATTTCTTATGGAGATTGGGGTTCTCCAGTGCTGCGTGCATGCTTTGCATAGTATTGCATAAAATTCGGTTTGTGCTGCTCATCCCCTGGCTTATATTATTTTCCCCTGTGAGCGTGCATAACCACGCCCATCTCTAGCACAGTTAAGCATATAAATGAGCGGTGCTCATAGTTCAGTTAGTAGCTAGTAGAAGGTGAGGTGTTTTTAATTTCATTTCTCCCATTTAGCTGACCCCTGGGCTTTTGGCATGGTTCCCACTAGAACGCTGATAAAAACTAGCATTTTTGCCTGGTTAGAGTAGGACTCACCAGATCGGGGACACTTTGGCGCAGTTGGTGAGCTTAAACGCGTTAAAGCGTAACCAAGAGCCCCTGTCACTATTTTCCTGTTGTTTGCTGCAGCACCCTCTGTATTTATATATATATCTCCTATCAGTGAAGTTTAATATGCAATCTCGTGTTAGAAAACATCTATAAATCGTATATACAATCTGGGGGTGATAATAAATATAGTGCATGCAAATTTACATACTCTTCAAAATGTTCTACCTTCAAGGATGTTCATTAAGTTACTTTTGGCCTCAAAAGACAGGTTTAGAAACAGCAAAATGTAGATCGGGTCAACGGATATGTAAAAAATGACTTGAATTAACATTGGGAGGTGGAGTTTATTAACATTGGGAGGTATGCCACAAGCTGGAATTATAATGTTTTTGTATACTGTACTGTTGACATCTTCCAAACAGTCATAGAACAGTAAGGAAACAAGCGGACATATCCGATCTGTATGGTGTGCGGGAGGAAACAGGAATGCTTGCACCATCACATACAAGCTATTTACAGTGGTTTGGCTAAGATGCAGACTTGGGACTCTAGTGCTGCAAGGTGAAAATACTGCCCAGCCCATTTAATGAAAAAAGAATCAAAATCAATGTCGCACAGGTAACCTTTTAGAGACAGAAAATGATGGGCAAAGACACTCTATAAGCAATGAAGAAAAAGTGCCGTGTTACATCAGTGTTACTGATTGTGGCAGAACTCTGTTCACAAAGATAATTTGACCAATGTATAATTTTCTCGGCCTTTAACATATAATAGGAGAGATGAACAAAGGCACAATAAGGACATACCATTTTTCTCATTTAGGCAGTATATTTTCTCAATATACTATATAATAAATATAGTACCTCCTTACTTGAACAAATACAAGACAGCTAATGGGAAATGGCACCCATAATGTTCCAGGTCTCCCGCCAGTTGGCTAAGGTGGGATGCTCACTGGGACCAGTTTACTCAATGACAGCAGGTCAGTGAGTGAGGAGAATGAAACCTCCACTATATGATGAGTTATGGCACTGCCGTCTCAACCACCAGGCAAGTACAAATGTTTTCCTGGAGCACAGGAGTAAAGAGGGGCGCAGCTGCACTGAGTAGTGAGAGAAGAAATGCCTCTCAGCTCACTCAGGGATCAGATTACAGCAGCAGCAACAGCAGCGCCTGACTTGACGCATAACTGATTCACTGATTCATTCAGTTCCTTCGGCTAAATGATTCAAAGAAGGACCACAGTAATAAGTCAGTGAGAGAAGGAACTTCTCCCAGCTCACTCAGGGATCAGATTACAGCAGCAGCTCCTGAGTCCTGACTCTTCACCCATAACTGATTCACTGATTCGTTCAGTTCCTTCAGCTCAATGATTCAAACAAGGAACCACAGTAATGAGTAAGTCTTGACTCATAACTGATTCATTCATTCTGAACAGTTCCTTCAAGCAAGTAACTGGTACCTAGTATTCACAGGAACAGAGGCAGATCTGTCAGACAGCTAGCCTGTTTGCATGCACTTCCCCCACTCCTATTGCTGGCATGTCTAAACTCCCCTCTCTTTCTGCTACTGGTAGCTACATGGATGTAGAGACTGAGTGTAGCAGCATAGTGTGTGCGTGTGTATAGTGTGTGTGTGTGTATAGTGTGTGTGCGAGTGTATAGTGTGTGTGTACTGTGTGCGTGCACAGGGCCAGTTTAAGCAACAATGGGGCCCTAGGGCAAAATAAACCTGGGCCCCCCCCCCCAACATATACCGTATTTTTCGGACCATAAGACGCACTTTTTTACCCCCCAAAAGAGGGGGGAAATGTTGCTGCGTCTTATGGTCCGAATGTGCCACTGCAGACTGTGCCTCCCTTAAATTATTGGCAGTATTGTGGTCTTCTACTTCCCTCTCTGCTTGAAAGCTAATGTCCCATATGGATTCCGTGGTCACTGTAGTTACACCGCAATGTCCTGCAGCAATCAGCCCCCTCTATTCCCTACCATGCACGTGTTGCAGCGATAGTGCACTACGCTCAGCTCGGCTGCGCTCGTCTCCCCTCCTCACCCCTCCTCACTCCGATAAACATGAGCTATGTGCTGCCGGGAGGTCCGGGTTAGTGTCACTCACCCCGCAAGTCCGTGTCCATGGAACGGCAGCTGTACCATAATAATAACACTGGCGGATCATCTTCTGAAGTGTAGCCGCCTTTAACTAGTGCTTCTGGGAGATCAGCGGTGTCACTCGCCCCCTCTATCTGTGTCCGTGGAGCGGCTGTACGCATTATGTACCGGCGGGTGTTCGTCTGTAGTGTAGCTTAGAGTCCTTGCTTGATGACCTCATCAAGCAAGGGATCCATTAAAGTCGGCAGGTTTTTAAATGTGTTTTTTTTTTCCTTTAAAACTTTAAAATCGATTTTCTCAAAAACTATAAGGCCGATTTGAAAATTTTTTTTCCCTCTTGTAGCCACTGGGGGCCCCTACAAGGTCTGGGGCCCTGGGGCAGCTGCCTCCTTTGCCTTAATGGTAGCGCCGGCCCTGTGCGTGCATGTGTATAGTGTGTGTGTATAGTGTGTTTGTGTATAGTGTGGTGTGTGTGAGTGTGTATAGTGTGTGTGTGTGTATGTGTGCATGTGTATAGTGTGTGTGTACTGTGTGTGCACGTGCGTGTGTATAGTGTGTGTGCACTGTGTGCATGTGTATAGTGTGTGTGTATAGTGTGCGGTGTGTGTGTGTGTAGTGTGTGCGTGTGTATAGTGTGCACATGTATAGTGTGTGTGTGTTTGTGCGTGTGTACACTGTGTGTGTATAGTGTGCGGTGTTTGTGTAGTGTGTGTACTGTGCGTGTGTATAGTGTGTGTGTACTGTGTGTGTCTGTGTGTATAGTGTGTGTGTTGTGTGCGGTGTGTGTGTATATAGTGTGTACTGTGTGTGTGTGCGTGTGTATACTGTGTGTGTACTGTGTGTGTGTGTATAGTGTGTGTGTATAGTGTGTGTGTTGCGTGCGGTGTGTGTGTGTGTGTGTGTATATAGTGTGTGTGTGTGTGTGTGTGTGTGTGTGTGTGTGTACTGTGTGTGTGTGTATGTGTTTTGCATGTGTATAGTGTGTGTGTACTGTGTGTGTGTGTGTATAGTGTGTGTGTATAGTGTGTGTGTGTTGTGTGCGGTGTGTGTGTGTATATAGTGCGTGTGTGTACTGTGTGTGTGGTGTGTGTGTACTGTGCGTGGTGTGTGAGTGCATGCCACAATAAGTGTATTCTTTGGTGAAACGCTCAGCCGCATTACAACTATTTTCTGGTGTACCCATGCCGCAATAAGTGTATTTCCTGATTTTCTGGTGAAACGCTGCTGCATTACGATTATTTTCGGGGCGCTTGGGGGTGGGGTTCACCAGGGGGGTGGAGGGTATGGAGCTGGGGGGCCACAGGATTTCTCGCCTGCAGTGACAAAATGGCTAGAAGCGCCCCTGAGTTATGGAATTCCCTAATGAACTGGAAAGAGCTGCAGAGATTACCTCTTTACAAGTTCATCAACAGGGCTTTAAAAAAGGACATATGTTTCACTGGTGAGTGCAGCTCCATTCAGTAAAATCGTTCTGCTTGGTGGAGCGCAACACAACTGTAACGATCGGTGTCAGCACACAGAAAGAATCTGATTGTTGATGATCTGCAGAATCCTCAACAATACAGATGTATACTCGATTATGGATGATCTGCAGAATCACCAATAATACAAGTATGACTAACCTCTGGACACCTAATGAGTTAAATGTATTGGATGAACTGGAGGCTATCTCCCGAGGAGCGGGAGATATAAGAGACTCGGCCAAGAGCCACCTGAGGGGCAGGTGACCCAGGGCAGTGCAGAAACTATCTCTTGATAGTGAGGACCTGGTAACCAGGGATAACAGTATTAGATGGTGAACTGTACTGCAGCCAGAGGGAGGGACCACTGGCTGCTAACAGGCCGGACTCTCTGAGGAGCGGGAGTCCTGGTTGCAGCTGACACCTGATGGAATGGTGTCACTGCTAATACTGATAGACTGAGCACTCAGGGAGAGTGACAGCTAGGATAGTCGGGCAGGCCAGGTCGGCAACACACGAGCAAATGAGGTACAGAGACAGAAGACTGATTCGGTAACCGGTACAGGCAGGGTCTGGCAACAGGTAGACAGATATGCAGAGGTACCAAATCAGAAAGCAAGAGAAAGGTCGACAGAGCAAATAGTCATAACATATAAATATAACAGAGTCCTAGACTGGGGTGTGAGCTCCTTGATCTAGACACCTGGGAACTAGTCTAGAGTAACACAGTAATGACACAGAGTCCCTAAGCTTGGGTGTGAGGTCCTTGGTCACAACACCCTGGAACTGGTTTAAAGTATAACACAGCAATGACACAGTATCCCTAAGCTTGGGTGTGAGGTCCGTGGTCTCAACACCCTGGAACTGGTCTAAAGTATAACACAGCAATGACACAGTATCCCTAAGCTTGGGTGTGAGGTCCGTGGTCTCAACACCCTGGAACTGGTCTAAGGTATAACACAGCAATGACACAGTATCCCTAAGCTTGGGTGTGAGGTCCGTGGTCTCAACACCCTGGAACTGGTCTAAAGTATAACACAGCAATGTCACAGTATCCCTAAGCTTGGGTGTAAGGTCCGTGGTCTCAACACCCTGGAACTGGTCTAACATATAACACAAACGTATTCTGGCTAAGTGTGAATTTGCAGGACCTCCTTGTTCTAACACACTGTGGGATCTGACTGGTCTGAGTGCTCCCACGCAAGTATTCGCAACGGCAGACAACCAGCAACTGACAGGCAAGAAGTATATATAGAGCAGCGCTCCTCAGCGCCGCCCAGCCCCACTTAGCCAATCACCTACTACGTTGGGATCAGCAGATCGTCCTGATCAGCTGATCCCTCTCCTATTGGCATAAAGGTCCTGCCTCCTAGCGCGCGCGCGTAGCTCTCCATCTGTGTGCACTACTAGGATCAGACACACCAGGCGCACGCTGCTGTGCGGAAACCGCCGGCCTGAACGCGGAGACATCCGCCTCGCTGCCAGACCGCGCGGCAGTGTCTCCGCAATCCATTACAACAACGGATTGGAATGGATGCCAGCAGATCCTATGTTAAGCAATAGGATCCGTCCTATTCAGAGCGGATCCGTTTGGTCCATTCCAGTGAACAACACACAAGTTTGGGTCCCGCACAATTTTTACAGATTGGCCGAATGAAGCGGATGGCAACGGAGAACGAAAAACACGGATAAAAACACAGACTTAGACTCAACATAATGAGGGGTGTGTCAAGCACTGACATACAGTATGTGGGGGTTACAAACACATTTGGCTGCTTCAAATTGCAGCTGTAAGTGCTCCGAGGCTAACAGATTGGAAGCTGAACCTGATAAGAGCACAGTTTAGCCTAACGTATGAAAGAGACCTTAGGCTGGGTGCTAGAACATAATGGAAGCTGACTGCAGCTTTTACATAAAAAACTGCTGTGAAAATAATTGTTTATTGGTTAGATCACTTCTCCTGATGTTAGTTGTCAATGCAAGATTCCTTTTCAAGTTCTGCGGAATACCTAAGCAGCTTGGGGTGACCCAAAACCACTTGGAAAGTATTAGGAACTAAAAGAGACCAAAAAGCCCTCCCATTAAAAAGCAATGCTTATTGTGGTCTTGCCTTCTTAAAACAGAAGGTATTTGCGATAATTCAGATTTAAGTCTGTAACTGTGGTTACCCACAATGCACCTCTGCTGAATATGCAAATTATCTCTTTATGCCCCTAAAGCCAGGCTTACGTCTAGAACCGCTGGTGTATAGCATGCCTAAAGATGTTCTCTCAAGGTGCGTTTGTAGTTCCTGGGGGGGGCTCAGCGCATCTCTGATTGGAGGCCATTCGGAGGCGGCCTGGTGTTGCGCTGATCCACCTTTTGCGCAATTTTCGATTTTTCAATTTTACTTGGTAGCGCACCCAGGCTATGCATATACATAGGTTAGGATTTAGTTAGTGTTAGGCCCCTCCCATGGAGGATTGACTTCTTCGCAGTGGGAGGGATGAGTACTTAATAGGTTGCATGCAAGCTGTTACAGGAAACCAACATCCTCCAGTGGTAGACAGGTCATGTGTATGCTCGGTGTGTATTCGACCCCACAAGTGGGGCTTGCACTCTTTTGCAGGTAGGCACTAGTCTGTTTTTAAGTAGCGCTGCTCATTTCCTTGCTATGTACTAATTTAATTCGTTTTTGGTCAGCTGCTCCCACTTAAACAGCTATGCTTTTGGTGTATATGCAGAGCTTCTGTTTGGGTTCAAGGTGCGTTTGTAGTTCCTGGGGGGGGGCTCAGCGCATCTCTGATTGGAGGCCATTCGAAGGCGGCCTGGTGTTGCGCTGATCCACCTTTTGCGCAATTAAAGATGTTCTCTTTTTTACCTGGTTGCCTCCACATTGCCTTGTTTGCTGCGGTAGAATGGTTTGTCCTCGTTGTATTCATCAAAAACTCCCCATCTCAGATGAGCCCATTCATGGACAAACACTCTCCCTGAAAAGAGAGGATTTAAATCAAGATGCACAACAGCAAACAGTCACCTCTGCACGTTCTAGCACACATTGAAGTGAATTTAAAGAGACACTGAAGCGAAAAAAAAATGATGATATTATGATTTGTATGTGTAGTACAGCTAAGAAAAAAAACATTAAGATCAGATACATCAGTCTAATTGTTTCCAGTAGAGGAAGAGTTGAGAAACTCCAGTTGTTATCTCTATGCAAAAAAGCTATTAAGCTCTCCGACTAACTTAAGGTGCCCATACACTCGTCAGATTGGCAGCAGATAGATAAGAAATGCATCTGATGATCTATCTGATGCGTTTTTAGAACATTTTTTACCAGGATAGAATTCCAATAGATTTCAGTTTGAAATCTATTGAAATTCGATCTGATGGCATTTTTTTGCCATCAGATTTCCATTAAGGCCAATGCAAAATGATAAGCAATCTCATCAGATCGACCTAAATTTTCCATCCTGCCAGTTCGACAGAAATCCATCGAAATCGATCGAAATCGGCCATTGATCGGTCGATTGGCCATCCGATATTCAATCGATCAATCGATCTGGATCGATCGGTCGGCCAGAAAATCGGCTCAGTGTATGGGCCCCACAGCCAATTCATTATATCATATATTTTTTTTTTCGCTTCAGTGTCTCTTTAAGCTATTGAAACAACATACTGTTTGTCCCTGCTGATTTTAAAACAAATTTCTTTGATCTTATCAAGGTAAAATTGGCACCTATTCTATTAACCTAGGACCTAGGTTAATCGAATAGGTGCCAATTTTACCTTGATAAGATCAAAGAAATTTGTTTTAAAATGCACTTTTTATAAGGTGTGAAAATATCACCTAGGTCCTAGGTGATATTTTCACACCTTATAAAAAGTGCATTTTAAGCCACTACCAGACAGAAAATATTTAGAATAATTTAGGCAGTACTTTTTCACCTACTTTTTGGAATTTTTTAATTGCATTGAGCTGAAAAGTTGTTTTAAAAATATTTATAATGTTTGAATACTGCGCTGGGGGAGCCAGTGCAGTGTTGAAACAGAGACTGGGAGAGGAGCGGGAAGGCTCTATAGGACCCAGAGCCTTCCCTCTCCTTGGGTAAATATCTGGCTTTTAAAAAAAAAAATGGTTCCCATTGACTTTAACCTTCCTGGCGGTAACCCCGAACCTAGTTCGGGGTAAGCCGCGCAGGAGGTTTTCTCCGGCCCTGCTGGGCCGATTTTCTTAATTTTTTTTTTGCTGGACGCAGCTAGCACTTTGCTAGCTGCGCCAGCACACTGATCGCCACCGTCCTGCGCCCGATCGCCGCTATCCGTTGCGGCGCGCCCCCCCCCCCCCCCAGACCCCGTGCGCTGCCTGGCCAATCAGTGCCAGGCAGCGCCGAGGGGTGGATCGGGACTCCCAATGACGTCACGACATCGCTGACGTCGGTGACGTCATCCTGCCCCGTCGCCATGGAAATTCTCTTTGAACGGGATTTCCTGATCGGAGATCACCGAGCCCTGGCCTCGCTACATGTTTTTTAAAAAAAACAAAAACAAAAAAAAACTGCCGCGCTGCCTCCTGGCGGAATTTTTCATACCGCCAGGAGGGTTAAAGAGTTTGGTGTATCTTCAGAGCACAAAATCTGAATCTGTGTTCCTATTGTTATTGCATCAATATAGCACATAGGAAAACACAGAAACAATGGCCCTTATTAAATTCACTTTTTTTCTCCTACATTTTCTCCTAGGAGATCAATTTTTATCTTCTGTTTAAAATAACATTTCAGCAGTTTGCAATTGAAAAAGTACCAAAAAGCAGGTGAAAAAGTACTATCAAAATTATTCTGAGTATTTTTCTTGCTTGCTGGTGGTTAAAATGGCATTGTATTGAAGGTATGAAAATATCACCTAGGAGGAAACGTAGGAGAAAAAGTGAATTGAATAAGGGCCAATAGCCCATATGCCAATAACTTTTTCTCCCGTAGATCATTTTTCATCTTCTCTTTAGAATAATTTTTAAGCATTTTGCAGTTGGAAAAGTACCAAACAGCATGTGAAAAAGTGCTATCAATTTTTTTTCTTGCTTTCTGGTGGTTTAAAAGGCATTTTATTGGCAACTTGGCAAGGTATGAGCATCTCACCTAGGAGAGAACTTAAGAGAAAAAAGTTAATTTCATGTGGACCATTATATTTAAAGTGTACCAGAGTTTAGCTAAATAAAAAAAATGTATACATACCAGTGCTGGTCGTAATGGAGAAAGCTACGCTTACGGATCATTACGCGTAATTTTACGCTATTACGCATTACGAAATTACGCTTACGGCATAGACATTCAATTTCGGTACATGTCTATAATTACGCATAGCACTTACGCAATTACGCGTAAGTATACCGTAATTCAGGTTATTACGTTATAGGCTTACGCGTAAAATCCTACTAGCAATTAATGCGTAAGGTCATGCTGCCAAGCGGAAAAGTTGACGCATGGATCAATGTTAGGTAGCCGCCGACTTTAAGGGTTAATAGCAAAGCCCCCTTAAGTGCTAAGAGCCTCAAATTTGGAGAATATATTAAGGAGATCAGAAGGAATAAGAGGAAAAATTTTTTTTTCAAAAAGACCTTATAGTTTTTGAGAAAATCGATGTTAAAGTTTCAAAGGAAAAATATATACATTTAAAAACCCGCCGACTTTAACGGTTAATAGCAAAGCCTGCTTAAAATTTAGGAACACCAAATTCACAGGGTATATTAAGGGGATCAGTGGGAATAAGAGGAACATTTTTTTTTTCAAAAAGACCTTATAGTTTTTGAGAAAATCGATTTTTAAGTTTCAAGGGCGAAAATGTCTTTTAAATGCGGAAAATGTCAGTTTTTTTTGCACAGGTAACAATAGTGTTTTATTTTCATAGATTCCTCCAAGTGGGAAGAGTTTTACTTACTTCGTTCTGAGTGTGGGAAATGTAAAAAAAAAACGATGTGGGGTCCCCCCTCCCAGACCTCTTTAACCCCTTGTCCCCCATGCAGACTGGGATAGCCAGAATGCGGAGCACCGGCCGCATGGGGCTCCGCACCCTGACTATACCAGCCCGCATGGTCCATGGATTGGGGGGTCTCGGAAGGGGAGGGGCAGCCAAGCTTTCCTCTCCCCCTCCGAGCCCTTGTCCAATCCAAGGATAAGGGGCTCTTCTCCACCTCCGATGGGCGGTGGAGGTGGAGGCCGCGATTTCCTGGGGAGGGGTTCATGGTGGCATCTGGGAGTCCCCTTTAAAAAGGGGTCCCCCAGATGCCCACCCCCCTCCCAAGAGAAATGAGTATAGAGGTACTTGTAGTACCCCTTACCCATTTCCTTTAAGAGTTAAAAGTAAATAAACACACAAACACATAGAAAAAGTATTTTAATTGAACAAAAAACATAACCACGAAAAAAGTCCTTTAATATTCTTAATTAACCATTAATACTTACCTGTCCCTTTAAAAGCCAGTTCCCACGCAATATCCTCGGAAATATACTAATCAGTTACAATGTAACAAAGTTATTACAATGTAACAACTTTGTTACTTTGTAACACCACCGCACCCGACGTCACTCGCCGCTCACCCGCCGGCCGCCGCATACACGCTAGTCCCCGCCGGCTCCCGCCGTCCACTCCGCCCACACCTGTCACTCATATACATGCTGGCACCCATGGGTGCCAGCATGTATATAGGTGACATGTGGGAGAGGCGGGGAGGGCAGCGGAGCCGGCGGGGACTTAGCGTCCCTTCACCCGACAGAGCTCTGAGCTATATTAGCTCAGAGCTCTCGAAAGCATCTTTGTATTTGGGCTCCAAGGAGCCCCATTGGTCCTTAGCAGACCAATGGGGTTCCTCAAATCAGAAGGAACCCCATTGGTCTGCTAAGGACCAATGGGGCTCCTTGGAGCCCAAATACAAAGATGCTTAGAGAGCTCTGAGCTATAGCTCAGAGCTCTGTCGGGTCCTGCAGCACAGACGCGGCGGCGGCGGCGGCGGTGAGTGACGTCGGGTGCGGCGTAGTTACAATGTAACAAAGTTGTTACATTGTAATAACTTTGTTACATTGTAACTGATTAGTATATTTCCGAGGATATTGCGTGGGAACTGGCTTTTAAAGGGACAGGTAAGGACTTTTTTCGTGGTTATGTTTTTTGTTCAATTAAAATACTTTTTCTATGTGTTTGTGTGTTTATTTACTTTTAACTCTTAAAGGAAATGGGTAAGGGGTACTACAAGTACCTCTATACTCATTTCTCCTGGGAGGGGGGTGGGCATCTGGGGGACCCCTTTTTAAAGGGGACTCCCAGATGCCACCATGAACCCCTCCCCAGGAAATCGCGGCCTCCACCTCCATTCTGGCTATCCCAGTCTGCATGGGGGACAAGGGGTTAAAGAGGTCTGGGAGGGGGGACCCCACGTCGTTTTTTTTTATATTTCCCACACTCAGAACAAAGTAAGTAAAACTCTTCCCACTTGGGGGAATCTATGAAAATAAAACACTATTGTTACCTGTGCAAAAAAAAACTGACATTTTCCGCATTTAAAAGACATTTTCGCCCTTGAAACTTAAAAATCGATTTTCTCAAAAACTATAAGGTCTTTTTGAAATAAATGTTTTCCTCTTATTCCCACTGATCCCCTTAATATACCCTGTGAATTTGGTGTTCCTAAATTTTAAGCAGGCTTTGCTATTAACCGTTAAAGTCGGCGGGTTTTTAAATGTATATATTTTTCCTTTGAAACTTTAACATCGATTTTCTCAAAAACTATAAGGTCTTTTTGAAAAAAAAATTTTCCTCTTATTCCCACTGATCCCCTTAATATACCCTGTGAATTTGGTGTTCCTAAATTTTAAGCAGGCTTTGCTATTAACCTTTAAAGTCGGCGGGTTTTTAAATGTATATATTTTTCCTTTGAAACTTTAACATCGATTTTCTCAAAAACTATAAGGTCTTTTTGAAAAAAAAATTTTCCTCTTATTCCTTCTGATCTCCTTAATATATTCTCCAAATTTGAGGCTCTTAGCACTTAAGGGGGCTTTGCTATTAACCCTTAAAGTCGGCGGCTTTTTTATATTATACGGGAGCGTAATATTACGCGATTACGGCAGACTGTGTAATTTCAATGGGAGTTTACTGTCTTACGCGTAATTTGTTACGCGTAAAACGTAACCCTACGGTCTACGTGTAATTAATTACGCGTAATACCGTAACCTTACACGTAACGCTTACGGTGCATTTGTAGTGAATTACGATGCGTAATTACGCTAATGCGTAATTTCGGCCCAGCACTGATACATACCTGGGACTTCCTCCAGCCTTATACACACGGAACACTCCCACGCCGCTGTCCTCCTGCAGCACCAGTACCGGGTCCCCGCATTTCCGTCAGTCAGAGCCAGTCTGACGTAAAGGAAGTGCACCCTCTAAGTATCTCTCCAGCAGCTGACTGACGGAAGTGCAGGAACCCGGTACCGGCGCTGCAGACATCGGAGGACGGCTGCGTGGGAGCTTTCCGTGTGTATAAGGCTGGAGGAAGCCACAGGGATGTATACATTTTTTCATTTAGCTGAGCTCAGAGTCCCTTTAAAGAATTAAATTTATTTAAATCATCTTACCTCTAGGTCCATGCACATCAAGCATTTTGTCATTGAGCATGAAATTTGGTGTAAGATGAATATATTTTCCCATAATTCCACATCCACCAAGTTGGAGAACATATGGAAAGTCTCCATAAGCTGTTGGATCTGCTATAATAATGTCAGCCTGTGAAACAAAAGCATTCAAAAATACTGAATAAGGGTATTTTATCTTTTAACAATAATTTTTTGTGAAGTTGACATAAACAAAAGAAGACCAGAACTGTACCATTCCCTGGAAAGTGTACTTTTCAGATACGGCAGGATTATATCACGGCACCAATGAGTTTATTAGTCCATGTAGTATCAGAGCTTACCTTCACAATGTGCTCATAGTATTCTAAATCTGTTGGACCTCATACTAGATGGAGCCTGGAGGTGGTAAAATTGGTCAGTCATTGGCCAATCAAAATACACCATTAATGGGCACCTTGACACTGGTGCCCATTCAAAAGCATCTTTGAGGCTCCCACCAGCGCTTCCCATTCATCTGCTAGTCGGGCCAATGAGAATCATTCTGGACAAATGGGGAGCCCCGCCCAGAGTTTCAAAGATGCTTTTGTCAGGACTTCAGCATTAGAAGGAGAAGAGAACGGCATTGCAGCAGTCACATTGAGTCCCATGGGCAGCACAGATCGAAGGGGAGCTATAATGCCAGCAGAGCCTCACATGCTGTGGAGGACATTAGGTGAGTGGGAAGTGGAGGCGAGAGGTCACTCGAGTAAGTGATTTTTTTTTTAGGTACATAGGGTCACTTTTGTCCCTATACCTATCTTGTGTTAAATGTATACTATTAAACTTTATTAGGGGTCTAGGGGATAAAAACTCTCTGTATTCTTCTGTTTTTCATTTGTTCATTAGTCACTTCTTTCTTTTTTTATTTTCTTCTCCTTGAAATCTTGATTGAAGGGTTCTCCCCACCACCACTCTTTGTTGGCCACCACTTTGGTGACCACGTGTCGCTCCTCTGCTGGCTGCCAGGACCACCTGTCACCCGACCATTAGGAGAAAATGTTGCACATCGCTTTTTCTTTCGCCGGCTCTTTAGCTATACTATTCAGGGAGCCAAGCATCGTTGAGCCTCCTGCTGGAGCTCCATATTGGTCCATGGTTTTAATCAATGTTAATCCTCCCTGAGGAGTATTTTTATTTGTCCACTAAACATTGGTTAAAACTCAAGACCAGTTGGAGACTCAGAGATGCTTTGCAGAGGCTGCCTGAAAAGTACAGCCAGAGAGCAGGCATAAGAGAGAGCGGTGTCCCAGCAGCAAGTGGAGGAGTGGTATGTGTTCCGGCAGCCAGGAAAAGAGCGGTGTGTGTCCCGGCGGCCAGCAGAGGAGTGGAGTGTGTTCTAGCGGCCAGCAGAGGGGTAGCATGTGCCCCAGCAGCCAGTGGAGGAGCGGTGTGTAATTGCAGCCAACAGAGGAGTAGCATGTACCCCGGCAGCCAGTGGAGGAGCGGCATGTGTCCTGGTGGCTAGCAGAGGAGTGGTGTGTGTCCTCACAGCCAGGGGAGGAGCAGCGTTTGCCCTGGTGGCCGATGGGTGTCTCAGCGGGCAATGGATGTCCCAGTGGGCGAAGGATGAAAACTTTTTTTTTTTCAATTTTTTTTATCAGTAAATAGTTAGAGAATCAAAAAGGACTCCCTGTACTTTGCACATTTTCCATAATCCTACATATGGAATCTTCCCTGATATCTCCATGGCAGCATACAGATGGGCATACAGATGGGCAGTTCCCCGCCTACAACTGCCAGATAGGACCACATTTGAATAAAAGCTACTCCGCCCTCTACTCCATATTCCTTTTTTTGTCCTCACCGCCGGATAGGACTGTAATATAGACAAATTTTTCCCTTACCTCCGCGCGATTTTTTGCGGATCCGATCAGGTCTTTACCTCCCCTGATCGTAGTCCTGAGCCTCAGGCAGCTAAATGCTCCAAAGAGGTCAGGAGCCTGCTCTTATGTGTTCTCCAGGCTGCCTATCCCAGCATCTTAAAAAAGATCGCTTTATGGGCATGGACTAACATCCTTATCTCCTAGTGAATGCTGTGGAGAGGGTTTACCTGCGCACAAGACATACAGGTATGGTTTTATGTTTATGGTCTACTCTTCGTTACCTTGTGTTCAAACGCCATTCTAGCGTTCTGGCGGCAGGACTTGTGTTGCGCAGGCGCCTAGTCCAGACGAATTGGCTGTGTGACGCGTCTATGCGGAAGTTCCACCGCATCGGATTGTTTGCCCATACTTCGTGAGCGGTGGCCATCTTGGATATGGGCGCAGCACGAACGTCATAAAAGACATCCAGGAAATCAGTCCCTGCTTGCTGCCAATCAGCGCATGGGACGGTAGAGGGCTACGGACGTCTTCTGCTCCTTCCTCCTACCAAGACTGGTCAAATTCATTACTCTGGCCGCAAGGTAGTGTACTTTCCCTACCACACTATACATGTTTTCAGTTGTTTGCACAGACATGTTGTACCTTATACAGGGTTTGCTAATAGCCTGCACTTTACCTTGCAGCAAAACACCTAAACATGGGGAAGTCCAAAAGAGAACACAAGAAAGATTCTAGGTAAGGGGGGTGAGTATTTTAATGAGGTATTTTTTTGATAGATCCAAAGATCATACATTCATTTGGTCTTTTGATCTCTTTCTACAGCCACAAACATTCATCCTCCAGAGGATATAAGGAAGAGCAATATCACCATAATCAGGGGGATAAGCATTCAAAACATCAATCCTCTTCCAATCAAGGGCAATCTTCTGCCTCGGCTGTCAAGCAAGATAAAAAACAGTCATCACAGTCTGCAAAACCCGCAGAAAGACAGAAATCTGTTTCACCTAGAAAATGTACTACAAAAACCAACAGACCCTCAGATGACCAGTGTTGGTTATGCGGTGATATTAAATTACCGGATAAAATGGTGTGTAGAAACTGCTATTATGATATATCGGGTGATCCGCAGGATTTTTCGACAGTCATTAAACAAATAGTTAAGGACACTATGTCAGAATTTTGTATGCAACCGACGGATCAGCCTAGTGCTACGGTACACAGATCATCAAAAGAGGCTGTAGAAGATTTAAGCTCTGAAGAGTCTGAAGAACAAGATTATACCTTTGATTTCTCCCTGATCCCGTCATTCATTGCTCAGGTCAAAGAAGCGATTGAATGGGAAGATCCAGAAAATGGTGATAAGCCAAAGAAAAAAAGATATTACAGACAGTTAGATAAAGATCATTCCTTTTTTCCATTTATGGATGAAATTAAGGAGATTATAACAGACGAATGGAACAAGACAGTGAAGAAAACTTCAACCAAAAATAGACTGCGCAAGCTGTATCCGTTAGCAGAAACAGATGGGTCTTTACTCGATACCAGTCCGGTGGTAGACGCAGCGATCATGCGGCTGGCAAGAAATACGACTTTACCGTTAGACGATTCCACTTCCTTTCGAGACGTGTTAGATCGCCAGATTGATGTTGATCTAAAAAGAGCATATCTGTCGTCCGGGGATGCAGCTAGGCCAGCTGTTGCATTTACATCGGTTGCAAAAGCCCTGAAAGCATGGATCTTTGAAGCAGAGAACGCAGTGATGAGGGACGCCAGTAAAGAGTCAATAGCTTTTACGTTTAATCAATTAAAGATGGCAGCAGAATTCGCTGGAGAAGTTGCCCTGGATGTGGTAAAAGCCTCAAGTAGGTCTATGGTATTCTCGGTGATGGCTAGAAGAGCCCTATGGTTAAGAGCATGGGCGGCAGACCCTTCATCAAAAACTACGTGGACAAGGATACCGTATGATGGTAAACATCTGTTCGGTTCGACACTTGAGTCAGCAATATGCAGAGTAACGGGAGGCAAATCAGGCCTATTACCCCAAGACCGAAAATTTCAGAGGCAATGCTTCACACAACAAAACAGACAGTCATATCAAAGATTCAAGGATGCTCATTCTTATAGACCTGGCAAGACCTTCAATAAAAATTGGAAAAAACCTCAATCAACTTTCTTTAGATCTAACAAATCGAAAAGTCTGACGCCTTCAGAGGGCAATACTAAGTCCTTTTGAGATGAGGCCCGTCCAGACCGATCAGGTGGGGGCCAGGTTAGCCCGCTATGCGTCAGTCTGGGCGGAAGAAATTACAGATCCCTGGATAATGGACATTATCAACCAAGGCCACAAATGGTCATTCAGAACGCAACCCCGACTTCCTCATATACTCAAGACTACTATACCCAAAAATATGGAAAAACGACGAATTCTTCAAGAATATGTAGCTACATTGATAGCACAAAGAGCAGTGGTCCCAGTCCCTTCAAATCACAGATTCAAGGGTTTCTACTCCCCTTTGTTTATGGTCCGCAAAAGAACAGGAGACTGGAGACCAGTCATAGATTTAAAACTTTTGAACAAACACATAAGACTCCCAAAGTTCAAAATGGAGTCATTGCAGACAGTGGCAAGGGCAGTCAGAATTGGAGATTGGATGTGTTCAATAGACCTAAAGGACGCATACTTTCATGTTCCAATTCTTCCCTCATTTCAAAAGTACCTCCGATTTGCAGTAGGTCACATCCATCTCCAATTCTGCTGCCTTCCTTTCGGTCTTTCCACCTCTCCACGAACCTTCTCAAAGGTTCTGTTGGCGGTAGTGTCTCTCCTGAGAGTTCAAGAAATAAGAATACTACACTATTTAGACGACATCTTGATATTATCAGAGTCAAAGGAGTGTCTACAACGCCACAGAGATATAGTCCTACAAACCTTAACAAGATTTGGATGGATAGTCAATTTCAAAAAAAGTCAACTGTCACCCACCCAAGAAATGATATTTCTAGGAGCACTGTTTTCAACAACACAAGGCTCTATAGCTTTACCACAGAACAAACAGAACTTTCTGATTTCGGAACTGGCACAAATTCAGCCAAATTCAGTGTTGCCTGCCAGACGATGTATGAGGATTCTGGGGCAAATGTCGTCAACAATTCCATTAGTGCGTTGGGCGCACTGGAATCTGAGACCTTTCCAGACCAACTTCTTGAACCAATGGAAAGATGGAAGCCTCAATCATCCAATATTCATACCACGCAAAGTCTGGGAATCCCTAAGGTGGTGGCTCAACCCAGAGAATTTAAACAACTGTTGTTCACTAATCCTACCGAATTGGGAGACTATAACGACCGATGCAAGTGCGCTAGGATGGGGGGCGACGTGGACAGACATAGCGGTTCAAGGGGAATGGTCCTTTCCCTCAGAGAACATTGTGTCAAATATATTAGAAGTAAGAGCTGCCCTCCAAGCATTAACTTCTTTCCTACCAAAGATAGTGGGTTGTTCAGTGATGCTTCGGATGGACAACAAGGCAGCAGTATCGTATGTCAAGAGACAAGGAGGAACTCACAACAGTTCACTACTCATAGAGGTCCAACCGATTATGTCCCTTGCTCAAGCCCATCTGAAAGATCTGACGGCAGTATATCTTCCAGGAGTAGACAATCAACAAGCAGACGATCTTTCAAGAAATTTCATAAATCGTCACGAATGGATGCTGAACCCAAAGATGTTCAAGTTTCTAGTGAAAAAATGGGGAAGCATGCAAATAGATCTGTTTGCATCACCAGAAAACACCCAGCTTCCTCGTTTCTATTCGAGGTATCCTTGTCAGAATGCTCTAGCAGCGGATGCCCTAGTCCAACAATGGACATTCAAAAGGGGATATGCATTCCCTCCGATTCCATTGATCTTCAAGTTCCTCCAAAAAGTCACAGTATCGAAAGTGGAAGTGATAGCGATAATTCCATTCTGGCCGAAGAGGCCATGGTTCACTCTTCTCCAATCTCTCCTCACGGATCATCCGTTTCACATTCCAATAGATCAATACCTCTTAACTCAACGCCAGTACATACACCCGCATCCAGAGAGGCTAAACTTAGCGGCCTGGAGATTGAGGGGCAGAGACTTATAAATCAGGGATGTCCGGAGAAAGTTCTATCCACATTACTTTCGGCAAGAAAGTCTACAACAACCACAGTTTACAACAGGACATGGGACAAGTTTGTTACCTTTGCGGACTCCTGTCCTTTCAACCCCCTTGATCCTTCAGTATTTAACATAATGGCATTTCTACAGCAAGGTCTAGATATAGGTTTGGCCTACAATACATTAAAATCACAAGTATCAGCAATCTCAGCGGTACTAGGAAATTCGTGGGCACAGGACCCTCTTATAAGACAGTTTTTCAGAGCAGCTTTAAAAATACGCCCTCCTATCAAACCAAAGTTTCCACAGTGGGACCTTCCCACAGTACTAGAATACCTATCCTCTTCAACTTTTGTCCCATCCGAAAATGCTACAATTGAGGATCTAACTTTGAAGATAACCTATCTCATTGCTATAACATCTGGAAGAAGGGTTTCAGAACTTCAAGCTCTAAGCCACAAAGAACCGTTTTTATGTTTCTTTGAGGATCGTATAGTTCTACATCCTGTAGAAGCTTTTGTTCCAAAAGTCGCATCGACCTACCATTATAATCAAGACTGGACTCTGCCAGCATTTAAAATTCCAGAAAATCCAGACCTTTCACATCCGCTAGATCCGGTATCTACAATTAGGTCCTATATAGAAGCCACAGCTTCATTCAGACTATCAGATAGGCTTCTTATAATTCCCAAAGGAATAAATAAAGGTAAAGCCGCCTCCTCGAGAATTATCTCTTCCTGGATTGTAAAAGTGATTCAGCAAGCGTACAAATCCAAAGGATTGACTCCGCCTCAAGAAATTGTAGCCCACTCTACGAGAGGAATGTCCGCTTCATGGGCTTCGATAGGCAAGGTTTCCCTAGAAACCATATGTAAAGCAGCAAACTGGGCATCTAGCCATACTTTCATAAAGTTTTATAAGATTGAGCCAGCAGCACTTTCCTCAAGTGCTTTTGGAAAGAGTGTTATTTCCTTGGCATCTGGTTCTATTGTGTGAATATATAATTAAAGTAGATTTATGCACCTGCTTCCCGCCCATATAGTCTTATTTTTCTAGTTATGTGCCCATCTGTATGCTGCCATGGAGATATCAGGGAACAGGAAAATTGTATACTCACCTACCGTAATTTTCCTTTCCTGATATACTCCATGGCAGCATACAGCCCCACCCTAAGCAGGCGGTTCGGCCTCAATGGGGAATATGGAGTAGAGGGCGGAGTAGCTTTTATTCAAATGTGGTCCTATCTGGCAGTTGTAGGCGGGGAACTGCCCATCTGTATGCCCATCTGTATGCTGCCATGGAGTATATCAGGAAAGGAAAATTACGGTAGGTGAGTATACAATTTTCCTGTATATAGGAGAAACAGGACAAAAACTGCGCACAAGAATGAACCTTCACCGCTTTAAAACCAATGAAGGTAAAATGGACACACCAGTGGCCCAACACTTCTGTGAACTAGGACACAGCATGCAAGATCTGAAAATACTTGTTCTTAAAGGACTTACAAGGTCAAAACCTGTAAAAAAAAGTAAAGTGCCTGCATGTTCTTTAAATGCACGGAGGACACCATCCGCGCCCTCCATGCAGCTCCGCCGGGTCCCCTTAGTGACATCGCCCCCCGTGCGCTCGCGACCCCACAGGCCGGGTCGGGCTCTCCAGACACATCCTAATATGGCCGCCGGAGCTGGCTGCGCCTGCGCAGTCCGAACTGCCGTGAGTGCGGCTGTGCAGCTCTAGGGCCAACCCCCTTGCCCGGCATCTGACAGCTGGCTTGGCGGAACTGTTAGCTCGCCAGCTGTTACCATACCAGCTGGTGGACTCTGAGGCCTTCCGTAAATGTGTGGCCATTGGGACACCGCAGTGGAAGATACTGGAAGATACCAGGCCGCAATTATTTCTCTAAAAAGGCGATACCCAAACTGTACCGTGAAGTTGAGAGGCAGTGGTGTCATCTCTGGCACACAGCGTTGGGTCAAGGGTCCACCTGACCATGGATGCCATGTCTGCCAAACATGGTCAGGGCAGGTACATAAGTTACACAGCCCATTGGCTCAACCTGGTGACCACTGACAAGCAGGGAGTACGTGGCTTTGCAGCGGACCAACCTGTGACACCTCCACGGCTTGCAGGCAGACACACACAGTGATATTTGAGAAGTGAAATGAAGTGTATTGGATTTACAGAAAGTGTGCAGTAATTGTTTAACCTTCCTGGCGGTAACCCCGAACGTAGTTCGGGGTAAGCCGCGCAGGAGGATTTCTGAGGTCCTGCTGGGCCAATTTGCATAATGTTTTTTTTGCGTGAGCACACCGATCGCCACCGCTCTGTGCCAATTTGCCGCTATCCGCCGCGCCGCACCGCCCCCCCCCCCCAGACCCCTTGCGCAGCCTGGCCTATCAGCGCCAGGCAGCACTGAGGGGTGGATAGGGACTCCCGATTACGTCACGACGTCGGCAACGTCATCCCGCCCGTCGCCATGGCGACGGGGGAAGCCCTGCAGGAAATCCCGTTCTCTGAACGGGATTTCCTGATCGCAGATTGCCGGAGGCGATCGAAGCGGGTGGTGGGATGCCGCTGCACAGCAGCTATCATGTAGCGAGCCCTAGGCTCGCTACATGATTTAAAAAAAAAACATTTAAAAAAGAACTGCTGCGCTGCTGTTGTTAATAGACCACCAGGAGGGTTAAACAAAATTAGGCAGGTGCATAAGGGAAAATCATAAAAAGAAATCAATATTTAGTAAAATCTTCTTTTGCAGAAATTACAGCCTCTAAATGCTTCCTGTAGGTTCCAATGAGAGTCTGAATTCTGGTTGAAGATATTTTGGACCATTCCTCTTTACAAAACATCTCTAGTACATTCAGCTTTGATGGCTTCTGAGCATGAACAGCTCTCTTTAACTCACACCACAGATTAAATTCAGGTCTGGGGACTGAGATGGCCATTCCAGAATGTTGTACTGCATGAATGCCTTGAGGATTTTGAGTAGTGTCTATGTTGTCTTGTTGAAAGATCCAGTGTAGTCTTGTTGAAAGATCCAGCCCTGACACAGCTTAATTTTTTTCACTGATTCCTGGAGTCTCCAGAATCTGCTGATACTGAGTGGAATCCATGCGTCCCTCAACTTTGACAAGATTCCCAGTCCCTGCACTGGCCACATAGCCCCATAGCATGATGGAATCACCATCATATTTTACTGTAGGTAGCAGGTGTTTTTCTTGGCATGCTGTGTTATTTTTCTTTCATGGATAACGTCCCTTGTTATGCCAAAATAACTCAATTTTAGTTTCATCAGTCCACAGCACCTTATTCCAAAATGAAGCTGGCTTGTCCAAATGTGCTTTAGCATACCTCTGTTTGTGTTGTGGGTGGAGAAAATGCTTCAAGCCTTAACTGTGGAAAAAATCAGCTGAAATCTCTGAGACAGCTTTCTGTATCCTTCCCCCAAACCTTGATGGTGAACAATCTTTGTCTTCAGGTCATTTGATGAGTTGTTTTGGGACCCCCATGTTGCTACTTTTCAGAAAAAAATAAAAGAGGAGGGAAACTTACAATTGACCCCCTTAAATACTCTTTCTCTTAATTGGATTCACCTGTGTATGTAGGTCAGGGGGTCACTAAGCTTACCAAGCCAATTTGAGTTCCAATAATTATTTCTAAAGGTTTTGGAATCAATACAATGACAACAGTGCCCAAATTTATGCACCTGCCTAATTTTATTTAAACAATTATTGCACACTTTCTGTAAATCCAATAAACTTAATTTCACTTCTCAAATATCACTGTGTGTGTCTCCTATATGATATATTTAACTGGCATTTTTTATCGTAACAACCAAAGATTTATACAGGAAAATCATGACGATTAACAAGGTTGCCCAAACGTTCGCATCCCACTCTATGTATGTGCTCAGTTATGTCTAAACAGTAAGGCCGCTTATCCACATGCTGCACTATTTGCCGCATTTACCAAATCGCAATGCAATGGAATCCACGGGGACATCAGAAATGCATAGACTGCACTGTCTGAGGTCCCCATCCGTGCATTTCAATTCACTGAGGAATCACAAAGCACAACTGCTGACAAAAATATGCAAACACATTGTGATTTATATTGGTTTCTACATTTTATAAAGCATATTTATTGTTTTACACTTTCATTGGGCGTATCTAAGCCATCACTCCCAAGAAATAAGATTTTCTGGGCATAGAGGTCATTTAACATTTTATATGTGCATCTTGGTTTAGTTAATGTAAATATTTAATCCTCCCTTAGGTTCCAAATGTGTCTATCTGAAATACAATACGATTGTTTTATAGGATAACAATGTTAGGATTTCCAGCAGGAACAGATGCAAGGCTTTGCAGAACACTTTAAATGAAGTGTTTTCTCCTTATCTTGTTTTATAGATAACACTAGTGACCTAAGCCCATTTGAAAACGGCTCTACACGCGCACCCGCCCATCATGCGCGCACCATGCGCACCCGACGTGCATGCGCACATCCACCCGCCGCTTGGCCCACCCTGCGTCCTGTCCCAACGGCTGTCAGTGTTTGACAAGCGCAGTAGCACAAAAAGCACAATAGAGCCTTTAATCAGAAGAACAACAAATTACATGAGTCAAAAAAGTGCATAACGTGCATATGAAATGGTTGGCAAAATAATAAGCCAACAAGAGGCAAAAGGTGCATATAGGTGCTATGAGGTAGTGTTGGGCGAACAGTGTTCGCCACTGTTCGGGTTCTGCAGAACATCACCCTGTTCGGGTGATGTTCGGGTTCGGCCGAACACCTGATGGTGTTCGGCCAAACTGTTCAGCCATATGGCCGAACTAAGAGCGCATGGCCGAACGTTACCCGAACGTTCGGCTAGCGCTGTGATTGGCCGAACGGGTCACGTGTAGTGTTGGGCGAACATCTAGATGTTCGGGTTCGGGCCGAACATGGCCGAACTCCGAACATAATGGAAGTCAATGGGGACCCGAACTTTCGTGCTTTGTAAAGCCTCCTTACATGCTACATACCCCAAATTTACAGGGTATGTGCACCTTGGGAGTGGGTACAAGAGGAAAAAAAATTTAGCAAAAAGAGCTTATAGTTTTTGAGAAAATCGATTTTAAAGTTTCAAAGGGAAAACTGTCTTTTAAATGCGGGAAATGTCTGTTTTCTTTGCACAGGTAACATGCTTTTTGTCGGCATGCAGTCATAAATGTAATACATATAAGAGGTTCCAGGAAAAGGGACCGGTAACGCTAACCCAGCAGCAGCACACGTGATGGAACAAGAGGAGGGTGGCGCAGGAGGAGAAGGCCACGCTTTGAGACACAACAACCCAGGCCTTGCATGAGGATAAGAAGCGTGCGGATAGCAATTTGCATTTTGTCGCCATGCAGTCATAAATGTAATACAGATGAGAGGTTCAATAAACAGGGACCGGAAATGCTAACCCATCACAGATGTTCATTGTTCATGTTACTTGGTTGGGGTCCGGGAGTGTTGCGTAGTCGTTTCCAATCCAGGATTGATTCATTTTAATTTGAGTCAGACGGTCTGCATTTTCTGTGGAGAGGCGGATACGCCGCCGATCTGTGACGATGCCTCCGGCAGCACTGACACAGCGTTCCGACATAATGCTGGCTGCCGGGCAAGCCAGCACCTCTATTGCGTACATTGCCAGTTTGTGCCAGGTGTCTAGCTTCGATACCCAATAGTTGAAGGGTGCAGATGGATTGTTCAACACAGCTACGCCATCTGACATGTAGTCCTTGACCATCTTCTCCAGGCGATCGGTGTTGGAGGTGGATCTGAACGCTTGCTGTTCTGTGTGCTGCTGCATGGGTGTCAGAAAATTTTCCCACTCCAAGGACACTGCCGATACCATTCCCTTTTGGGCACTAGCTGCGGCTTGTGTTGTTTGCTGCCCTCCTGGTCGTCCTGGGTTTGCGGAAGTCAGTCTGTCGGCGTACAACTGGCTAGAGGAGGGGGAGGATGTCAATCTCCTCTCTAAAGTCTCCACAAGGGCCTGCTGGTATTCTTCCATTTTGACCTGTCTGGCTCTTTCTTCAAGCAGTTTTGGAACATTGTGTTTGTACCGTGGATCCAGAAGGGTATAAACCCAGTAATTGGTGTTGTCCAGAATGCGCACAATGCGTGGGTCGCGTTCAATGCAGTCCTAGGCCGAAGAGGTCATAGCCTAGGGTCACAAAACCTGTTTATTGGGCAATTTCAATGGTGGCGAGTCTGATGTACATAAATCGCAGCAATGGCCGTTAGCAACGTCTGAATCTCACGAAATGTCTCATGCAGGTAGAAGACATATTGTTAGACTTGGGCTCCAAAGATGGGTTCCCTACATCTCTGCAAACCAGAGTTACAGGGCTCCAAATTTGGTAAAATCCCCCATAGGCTTTCATTGGGCCTCCTATTTACAGTTCCAAAATCTCACATCTTTTCAAAGGGCAATTACTCAGCAGTGGCAAATTTTCTAGCATTGTAGGGACCCTTAGGGGGAACATGACTGGTGAGTTTTGGGCCCCTAGGCCAAAGAGGTCATAGCCTAGGGTCACAAAAACCTGTTTATTGGGGCTATTTCAATGGTAGTGATGGTGACGTACATAAATCGCAGCAATGGCCGTTAGCAAAGTCTGAATCTCACGAAATGTCTCATGCAGGTAGAAGACATATTGTTAGACTTGGATTCCAAAGATGGGGTCCCTACATCTCTGCAAACCAGAGTTACAGGGGTCCAAAATTGGTAAAATCCCCCATAGGATTTCATTGGCTCCCTATTTCACTTTCCAAAATCTCACATCTTTTCAAAGGGCAATGGCTCAGCAGTACCAAATTTTCTAGCATTGTAGGGACCCTTAGGGGGAACATGACTGGTGAGTTTCGGGCCCCTAGGCCGAAGAGGTCATCATAGCCTAGGGTCACAAAAACCTGTTTATTGGGGCTATTTCAATGGTAGTGATGGTGACGTACATAAATCGCAGCAATGGCCGTTAGCAAAGTCTGAATCTCACGAAATGTCTCATGCAGGTAGAAGACATATTGTTAGACTTGGATTCCAAAGATGGGGTCCCTACATCTCTGCAAACCAGAGTTACAGGGGTCCAAAATTGGTAAAATCCCCCATAGGATTTCATTGGCTCCCTATTTCACTTTCCAAAATCTCACATCTTTTCAAAGGGCAATGGCTCAGCAGTACCAAATTTTCTAGCATTGTAGGGACCCTTAGGGGGAACATGACTGGTGAGTTTCGGGCCCCTAGGCCGAAGAGGTCATAGCCTAGGGTCACAAAAACCTGTTTATTGGGGCTATTTCAATGGTAGTGATGGTGACGTACATAAATCGCAGCAATGGCCGTTAGCAAAGTCTGAATCTCACGAAATGTCTCATGCAGGTAGAAGACATATTGTTAGACTTGGATTCCAAAGATGGGGTCCCTACATCTCTGCAAACCAGAGTTACAGGGGTCCAAAATTGGTAAAATCCCCCATAGGATTTCATTGGCTCCCTATTTCACTTTCCAAAATCTCACATCTTTTCAAAGGGCAATGGCTCAGCAGTACCAAATTTTCTAGCATTGTAGGGACCCTTAGGGGGAACATGACTGGTGAGTTTCGGGCCCCTAGGCCGAAGAGGTCATAGCCTAGGGTCACAAAAACCTGTTTATTGGGGCTATTTCAATGGTAGTGATGGTGGCGTACATAAATCTCAGCCATGGCCGTTAGCAACGTCTGAATCTCACGAAATGTCTCATGCAGGTAGAAGACATATTGTTAGACTTAGATTCCAAAGATGGGGTCCCTACATCTCTGCAAACCAGAGTTACAGGGGTCCAAAATTGGTAAAATCCCCCATAGGCTTTCATTGGGCCTCCTATTTACCGTTCCAAAATCTCACACCATTTCAAAGGGCAATGGCTCAGCAGTGGCAAAACTCACCAGTCATGATCCCCCTAAGGGTCCCTACAATGCTAGAAAATTTGGTACTGCTGAGCCATTGCCCTTTGAAAAGATGTGAGATTTTGGAAAGTGAAATAGGGAGCCAATGAAATCCTATGGGGGATTTTACCAATTTTGGACCCCTGTAACTCTGGTTTGCAGAGATGTAGGGACCCCATCTTTGGAATCCAAGTCTAACAATATGTCTTCTACCTGCATGAGACATTTCGTGAGATTCAGACTTTGCTAACGGCCATTGCTGCGATTTATGTACGTCACCATCACTACCATTGAAATAGCCCCAATAAACAGGTTTTTGTGACCCTAGGCTATGACCTCTTCGGCCTAGGGGCCCGAAACTCACCAGTCATGTTCCCCCTAAGGGTCCCTACAATGCTAGAAAATTTGGTACTGCTGAGCCATTGCCCTTTGAAAAGATGTGAGATTTTGGAAAGTGAAATAGGGAGCCAATGAAATCCTATGGGGGATTTTACCAATTTTGGACCCCTATAACTCTGGTTTGCAGAGATGTAGGGACCCCATCTTTGGAATCCAAGTCTAACAATATGTCTTCTACCTGCATGAGACATTTCGTGAGATTCAGACTTTGCTAACGGCCATTGCTGCGATTTATGTACGTCACCATCACTACCATTGAAATAGCCCCAATAAACAGGTTTTTGTGACCCTAGGCTATGACCTCTTCGGCCTAGGGGCCCGAAACTCACCAGTCATGTTCCCCCTAAGGGTCCCTACAATGCTAGAAAATTTGGTACTGCTGAGCCATTGCCCTTTGAAAAGATGTGAGATTTTGGAAAGTGAAAGCGGGAGCCAATGAAATCCTATGGGGGATTTTACCAATTTTGGACCCCTGTAACTCTGGTTTGCAAAGATGTAGGGACCCCATCTTTGGAATCCAAGTCTAACAATATGTCTTCTACCTGCATGAGACATTTCGTGAGATTCAGACTTTGCTAACGGCCATTGCTGCGATTTATGTACGTCACCATCACTACCATTGAAATAGCCCCAATAAACAGGTTTTTGTGACCCTAGGCTATGACCTCTTCGGCCTAGGGGCCCGAAACTCACCAGTCATGTTCCCCCTAAGGGTCCCTACAATGCTAGAAAATTTGGTACTGCTGAGCCATTGCCCTTTGAAAAGATGTGAGATTTTGGAAAGTGAAATAGGGAGCCAATGAAATCCTATGGGGGATTTTACCAATTTTGGACCCCTGTAACTCTGGTTTGCAGAGATGTAGGGACCCCATCTTTGGAATCCAAGTCTAACAATATGTCTTCTACCTGCATGAGACATTTCGTGAGATTCAGACTTTGCTAACGGCCATTGCTGCGATTTATGTACGTCACCATCACTACCATTGAAATAGCCCCAATAAACAGGTTTTTGTGACCCTAGGCTATGATGACCTCTTCGGCCTAGGGGCCCGAAACTCACCAGTCATGTTCCCCCTAAGGGTCCCTACAATGCTAGAAAATTTGGTACTGCTGAGCCATTGCCCTTTGAAAAGATGTGAGATTTTGGAAAGTGAAATAGGGAGCCAATGAAATCCTATGGGGGATTTTACCAATTTTGGACCCCTGTAACTCTGGTTTGCAGAGATGTAGGGACCCCATCTTTGGAATCCAAGTCTAACAATATGTCTTCTACCTGCATGAGACATTTCGTGAGATTCAGACTTTGCTAACGGCCATTGCTGCGATTTATGTACGTCACCATCACTACCATTGAAATAGCCCCAATAAACAGGTTTTTGTGACCCTAGGCTATGACCTCTTCGGCCTAGGGGCCCGAAACTCACCAGTCATGTTCCCCCTAAGGGTCCCTACAATGCTAGAAAATTTGGTACTGCTGAGCCATTGCCCTTTGAAAAGATGTGAGATTTTGGAAAGTGAAATAGGGAGCCAATGAAATCCTATGGGGGATTTTACCAATTTTGGACCCCTGTAACTCTGGTTTGCAGAGATGTAGGGACCCCATCTTTGGAATCCAAGTCTAACAATATGTCTTCTACCTGCATGAGACATTTCGTGAGATTCAGACTTTGCTAACGGCCATTGCTGCGATTTATGTACGTCACCATCACTACCATTGAAATAGCCCCAATAAACAGGTTTTTGTGACCCTAGGCTATGACCTCTTCGGCCTAGGGGCCCGAAACTCACCAGTCATGTTCCCCCTAAGGGTCCCTACAATGCTAGAAAATTTGCCACTGCTGAGTAATTGCCCTTTGAAAAGATGTGAGATTTTGGAACTGTAAATAGGAGGCCCAATGAAAGCCTATGGGGGATTTTACCAAATTTGGAGCCCTGTAACTCTGGTTTGCAGAGATGTAGGGAACCCATCTTTGGAGCCCAAGTCTAACAATATGTCTTCTACCTGCATGAGACATTTCATGAGATTCAGACGTTGCTAACGGCCATTGCTGCGATTTATGTACGTCAGACTCGCCACCATTGAAATTGCCCAATAAACAGGTTTTGTGACCCTAGGCTATGACCTCTTCGGCCTAGGACTGCATTGAACGCGACCCACGCATTGTGCGCATTCTGGACAACACCAATTACTGGGTTTATACCCTTCTGGATCCACGGTACAAACACAATGTTCCAAAACTGCTTGAAGAAAGAGCCAGACAGGTCAAAATGGAAGAATACCAGCAGGTCCTTGTGGAGACTTTAGAGAGGAGATTGACATCCTCCCCCTCCTCTAGCCAGTTGTACGCTGACAGACTGACTTCCGCAAACCCAGGACGACCAGGAGGGCAGCAAACAACACAAGCCGCAGCTAGTGCCCAAAAGGGAATGGTATCGGCAGTGTCCTTGGAGTGGGAAAATTTTCTGACACCCATGCAGCAGCACACAGAACAGCAAGCGTGCAGATCCACCTCCAACACCGATCGCCTGGAGAAGATGGTCAAGGACTACATGTCAGATGGCGTAGCTGTGTTGAACAATCCATCTGCACCCTTCAACTATTGGGTATCGAAGCTAGACACCTGGCACTAACTGGCAATGTACGCAATAGAGGTGCTGGCTTGCCCGGCAGCCAGCGTTATGTCGGAACGCTGTTTCAGTGCTGCCGGAGGCATCGTCACAGATCGGCGGCGTATCCGCCTCTCCACAGAAAATGCAGACCGTCTGACTCAAATTAAAATGAATCAATCCTGGATTGGAAACGACTACGCAACACTCCCGGACCCCAACCAAGTAACATGAACAATGAACATCTGTGATGGGTTAGCGTTTCCGGTCCCTGTTTATTGAACCTCTCATCTGTATTACATTTATGACTGCATGGCGACAAAATGCAAATTGCTATCCGCACGCTTCTTGTCCTCATGCAAGGCCTGGGTTGTTGTGTCTCAAAGCGTGGCCTTCTCCTCCTGCGCCACCCTCCTCTTGTTCCATCACGTGTGCTGCTGCTGGGTTAGCGTTACCGGTCCCTTTTCCTGGAACCTCTTATATGTATTACATTTATGACTGCATGCCGACAAAAAGCATGTTACCTGTGCAAAGAAAACAGACATTTCCCGCATTTAAAAGACAGTTTTCCCTTTGAAACTTTAAAATCGATTTTCTCAAAAACTATAAGCTCTTTTTGCTAAATTTTTTTTCCTCTTGTACCCACTCCCAAGGTGCACATACCCTGTAAATTTGGGGTATGTAGCATGTAAGGAGGCTTTACAAAGCACAAAAGTTCGGGTCCCCATTGACTTCCATTATGTTCGGAGTTCGGGTCGAACACCCGAACATCGCGGCCATGTTCGGCCTGTTCGGCCCGAACCCGAACATCTAGATGTTCGCCCAACACTACTATGAGGTAGTAATGTATGTGCATATAGCTGCTCGTTTATGCCTTTCTTGCACCTTACTCCTTTCAGTCTACCTCATTACACTCGCACTTGTTTTCCACTTGTTCCCACTTTTTCTTGCCTCCACCCAGCTTTTTAATTCTTGGCTATCTATTTTATATGCACATACATTACTACCTCATAGCACCTATATGCACCTTTTGCCTTTTGTTGGCTTATTATTTTGCCAACCATTTCAAATGCACGTTATGCACTTTTTTGACTCATGTAATGTGTTGTTCTTCTGATTGAAGGCTCTATTGTCATTAGCACTTAATTGTTTGTGGCATTATTGAGGAAATTCTTTGTTGTTTACAACGTTTTTATTGATGTAGGAGTGCGCTTTTCCCTATTTATTGTGTGGCTCAGTGTTTAGTTAGTCTCATTTAAAGTGGACCCAAATTAAAAATACAAGATTTCAGAAATAAAATCTATTTTTATAAATTATAATAATAAATAGCAGCCTTTTTTCAGCTGCATGATGACAAATATAAAATATTTTACTTTTATTGGAGGAACCCCTCCCTTTCTTTCATATTGCCGGGACAGAATCCGGAAAAAAATGCTGGAGTAGGTGGTGTCCAGCAATGGAGGAATTGCTAATGGCTGCCATCTGCATAACCCTAGTTATGGAAAGAGAAGGGTGAAAAGCATGCACTGAAATGCTCATAGGCTTGCAGGAGTGTTTATTTATCTTTGTATGTGTCAGAGTGGTGCAACTAAATATTTTGAATTAAAAAAATGTTTGGTTTGGGTCCGCTTTAAACTGGTACTACTACCTCAACACTGAAAAACTCTTTTGTCCACACATTTTTTGAGAAAAGTGCACTATTAAAATATACATTGCATTACATTACGCAATGTTGCTGTATTTTATTGATTGCGTAGCTACTATAATATTTGTATTATTGGGGGCCATGTATAAGCTTGGTCACAGCTTGCTTTGTTTTAAATGTTTTTAATTTTTAGTTGGCTTGAATAAAGATATATTATACTTCACACTTGTTCCTTTGGTCATGCGGCTGTTGTACACGCACTACCAGTGGAGTAGCAATAGGGGGTGCAAGGAGTTAGCAATGGCATCGGGGTCCTTGGACTAAAGGGGCCCAGTGGGGCCCACCCTCAACCACAGTATTCACTTTTTATTGGTCCTGTGCTTGTAATAATCACTTCTATAAATGGTGTGATAGATAATAATCACTAACAAGCTGTTCCCCATCCCCTTTTTGCACCTTTGGCACTGTGGTTGTCCTTGATTGGATTTGGTGTGCCGTATCAATTATGTATAGCATGCATGGGGGGCCCCAACGCAAAACTTGCACTTTGGCCCACAGCTTCTTAGCTACGCCACTGCACACTACTACAAAACTACCCAGCTTTACTAATCAAAGTATTAATCATTAGTGTGCAAAATTAACCAGCCTGTCAAATACATCTGGAACAGAATTTGTCTGCCCCAAAGCAATTCTTAAATATGAAAAAAAATTACTTTCAGTTCTGTTGAAACAGTCAAACAAGATAATGTGCTGTAATCATGCTGTATAATAGGTAAAGAAACTGCTTCCGTATATTTTTTATTATTTCCTGTGTTTGTGCAGTGCTGACATCCTTACAGAGCACACTGAACAATTCGGATTCCTTGATGCTACTTAAAGGGGCTGAGAGTCTAATGTTTTTACTACAGCCCAGCTACACTTTTAATTAAAAGGAAGCCAATTAACCCAAATAATGTATTGTAGCTGATGCCAGGGTTTAGTGGTCTAGCAAACATGCAAAAAAAAAATTTGACAACTGTTTTCTGCACTTACTTCCTTGCAGGGGGACATGGAGATGCGGCAGTAAGCAACCCTGGAAGCAGAATGATGCTTTCAGGGTCGGCTGAAACGACGGGAAAAATCGAGATCGGAAACGGCTGCAAACTACTAAAATTAGTAAGCAATTGCAGTGTGTTGTTGATTAAACATTTTTTTTTAAAACAAACTTTATTTAGATTGTGAATAGTGAAATAGAGGTCCTCAAGCAGGAGGGCAAAAGACAGATTCCAAATCTTATAAAAATAATGGTCACACTAAACTCACATATAATACTTAATCCTTTTGCCCCCTATAGATATAGGATGAAGTTCCATCACAATCCCTTTTTGAATTTTTTTTCCCAAGGACTACCCTAACCCACTCCCCAATCCCCCTCCCCCGTCACCATCTCATTTCAAACTATAAGAAAAATTGAATTTAAGTAGATTCCTGCAAAATTCAGATATATATTTTGTTAAAGGTAGCTCTCCTATAGCTTCAATTTGCCCAGCTCCCCCAGTAGGTCTCTTTTGGCGTACCAAGATGTATACTGAAATGGAGTCATGATATTGCGGATTTCACTTGATGTGAAGGAATAGATAATAAAAAAATGTCCAAGTCCGAAAGAATCGTGTTGTCATTTTTTCTTTGTGCATTTGTGTTTCTGTATTGTCCAGGTGAAACATATGGAGGAGCTCTTGTTTAACGTCCCAGGTGGTTGGAGGGCTGGAGTAGATGCACTTATTATATAACACTTTACGTGAAGCAATTATATTAACATGTGCTAAGGAAGGTAGGCCTTTTTTCACTGAGGTAGTTGCATTCGATGAAGTGGTTGAGGAATCATAAAAGCAGGCATAGCTGAGGAGTCATGTCAATCTTGCATTTACACATATCTAGTATATATTTCTGGATTTTTTCCAAAAGAGACTCGACCCTACAGGACCATAAACAATGAAGGCGCCGTGCGCCGTAACGCGTAATGACGTCACACGCTTGTTGAACACCAGCCATGCCCACCTCCCAGCGAGATGGAACCCAGGTCATCGGGAATTCGCGCTGCTGGCCACAGCGCGTCATCCTCCACTGCTGAGGCAAGCGGTTGGCTGTCCGCTGATATGCGATTTGCACAATTAAGTTTGTGAGTATAACTTTTAATTGCTAATAAATTATCCTTTATGATTAATGCACTATGGCGCGCTCCATTTCTTTTTGATTTCTCCATAAACAATGAAGCATGTTAGCATTTGGAGTTAAGCACTTGGGGCAGCATGGCCGATAATTTGGGGGCGGCGTTTTGTATTTTATGTTGAATTCATTTTTAGCACGGTTTATCATTTTGAAATGGGATTCTCTCCATGACTCATCTAAAATGAATGAATGGATTTGATTATTTCCTTCTATAATTTGAGTGCTTACATTTTCGTTCTGGATTTCTTTAGCCCCAGAGGAGAAATTGTGGGCAGCTCTTTTTGCTGTAAATGGCCTAGTGATCTGTTCCTGGATCTCAGATAGGGACATTTTTGATCTCTGAGGACTAAAGAAGTTGCCGAAAGAGTTGACATTCATATTATCTGCCATGTTGCCTCCCAAGCCTGACAAAAAAGATTTTAATTAGGCAAAATATAGAAAGTGTGATTTGGGGATGCCATAAAGGGCTCTTAATTCTAGAAAATTATACCATCTATTCTTGCCTTTTGCTTCCCAGGAAAGAAAGCCACTATGGGATATACTAGGGGGAAACGCCGGGTGACCCCACAATGGCATATATTTAGATATCCTGACCGGTTGTGAAAAAAGACTCTGTATTTCCTTCCATGTGGCCCAGGTATCCCTGACCATCCTGCTATGTTTGAGGCGAAAGGGAAGCTCTTTATAGGAAGTATGCAGAACTGCCATAGAAAGCCAGGGCTCCATGAAAGCACTTTCCAGTATATAATTAGAGTAGATACTAGATTGTCGTTCCCAGTCTCTAATATGTCGACACAAACAAGCCAAGTTATAAGATCTGATATTGGGCAAACCCAGACCTCCCCAATCCTTGGGTAGTTTCAGTTTTGCTTAAGCTATCCTGATTTTGCGGTCTCTCCATAAAAACTTGTTAAAGGCTCTCTCCACCGTTTGGATGTCTTTTAGAGATGGGCCGAACGGTTTGCACGCGAATGGTTCCAGGCGTACTTTGGGTGGTTCATCTTCGCAAGCGAAGGCGAACTTTCCCGGAAGTTTGGTTCGCCCCCATAATGCTCCATTAGGGTCAACTTTGACCCTCTACATCACAGTCAGCAGGCACATTGTAGCCAATCAGGCTACACTAAGTCCTGGTCTGGAGCCACTCCCCCCCTTATATAAGACAGGGAGCACCGGCCATTACACTCACTCGTGGGCCTGCTATAGTGAGAGTAGGGCGAGCTGCTGCAAACTGTTACTCCTAGGGAAAGATTAGTTAGGCTCTTGGCTTGTTAGCTTGCTCCTGGCTGATTCTTATTGCTATAATAGCACCCCACAACAGCTCTCTTGAGAGCTAGTCCTGTTCTTGTGATTTTTTTTTCTGTGTGTCACTGACCCTTGTGTTGCATTATAGACAGCCTTGATAATGCATACTGTGTTTGTGCCAGCCCAGGCCCAGCACATTCAGTGACTACTGTACCTGTGTGTGTGATAGGCAGCTGCACATTGCAATACCCATTACTGCATATACCTACCTAGCTGTTGGGTTCAGTGAACCCACCTACCTATGTAAGTGCACGCAGTGTGATATACCACTCCGTGCATACCTGTTAACTGCTGCACCTGTGTGACTGCACATTGTATTAGTCAAATCACTGCACATCTTTCACTTCATTCCCCCTCCCCCCCCCGATATGGACAAAACGGACAAACCAGATCACAAAAAAATCTCGGTCTGCATCGGCAGACTGAGAGGAAGGCCACCTGGCAGGTGTGTTCGTGGTCGTGTTGATGTGATTTCACGCTAAAGTCTGCAGATTTTTACTGTAATGTAAAATGCAGAAAATAGGCAGATGCAGATTTTCTGCATTTTACATTACAGTAAAAATCAGCTGACTTTAGTGGTTAATAGCAAAGCCCCCGCAAGTCCTGGAAACACCAAATTTTCAGAGTTCATTAAACTGAATCTTGTGAACAAGATGCAAAAAAAAGTTTTCAAAAAGACCTTATAGTTTTTGAGAAAATCAATGTTAAAGTCGGCTGAAATTTCCGCGATTTCCGGCGGAAATCCACCTACCGCACTTGCATTACCGATTTCCGCATTCCGATGCAGAAATCTGCGGAATCAGAATGAGCATCCCTAGTCCTGGAGCCACTCCCCCCCTTATATAAGACAGGGAGCACTGGCCATTACACTCAGTCATGTGCCTGCTATAGTGAGAGTAGGGCGAGCTGCTGCAGACTGTTTCTCCTAGGGAAAGATTAGTTAGACTCTTGGCTTGTTAGCTTGCTCCTGGCTGATTCTTATTGCTATAATAGCACCCCACAACAGCTCTCTTGAGAGCTAATCCTGTTCTTGTGATTTTTTTTTCTGTGTGTCACTGACACTTGTGTTGCATTATAGAGAGCCTTGATAATTCATACTGTGTTTGTGCCAGCCCAGGCCCAGCACAATCAGACAGTGAGTCTGTGACTAGTGACACTGACTACCTGTGTCAGTCAGCTGCACATTGTGTAATACCCATTATTACTGCACTTGTGTTGTATAGACAGCTTTTGTAATTCATACTGTGTGCCAGTGCCAGCCCAAGCCAATCACAATCACACACCTGTGTCAGCTGCACATTGTGTAATACCCATTATTACTGCACTTGTGTTGTAATTCATACTGTGGGCAGTGTCACTGCCTGCCAGGCCCACCACATTCAGTGACTAACTGTATCAGCTGCACATTGCGTAATACCCATTATTACTGCACTAGTGTTGCGGCGACAGCTTTTGTAATTCATACTGTGTGCAGTGCCCCTGCCAGCCAGGCCCACCACATTCAGTGACTAACTGTATCAGCTGCACATTGTGTAATACCCATTATTACTGCACTTGTGTTGCGGCAACAGCTTTTGTAATTCATACTGTGTGCAGTGCCCCTGCCAGCCAGGCCCACCACATTCAGTGACTAACTGTATCAGATGCACATTGCGTAATACCCATTATTACTGCACTTGTGTTGCGGCGACAGCTTTTGTAATTCATACTGTGTGCAGTGCCACTGCCAGCCAGGCCCACCACATTCAGTGACTAACTGTATCAGCTGCACATTGCGTAATACCCATTATTACTGCACTTGTGTTGCGGCGACAGCTTTTGTAATTCATACTGTGTGCAGTGTCACTGCCAGCCGGGCCCACCACATTCACTGACTAACTGTATCAGCTGCACATTGTGTAATACCCATTATTACTGCACTTGTGTTGCGGCGACAGCTTTTGTAATTCATACTGTGTGCATTGCCACTGCCAGCCAGGCCCAGCACATTCAGACAGTCAGTGACTACCTGTGTCAGTCAGCTGCACATTGTGTAATACCCATTACTGCACTTGTGTTGCGTCGACAGCTTTTGTAATTCATACTGTGTGCAGTGCCACTGCCAGCCCAGACCCAGCACATTCAGTGACTACTGCACCTGTGTGTGTGATAGGCACCCATTACTGCATATACCTACCTAGCTGCTGGGTTCAGTGAACCCACCTACCTATGTGAGTGCACGCAGTGTGATATACCACTCCGTGCATACCTGTTAACTGCTGCACCTGTGTGACTGCACATTGTATTAGTCAAATCAGTGCACACCTTTCACTTCATCCCCCCCCCCCGATATGGACAAAACGGACAAACCAGATCACAGAAGAGGTAGCGGCAGACCGAGAGGAAGGCCACCTGGCAGGTGTGTGCGTGGTCATGTTGATGTGATTTCATGCGGCCCTGGCCCAAAGTACAGTGCTCAGAAGAAGGCACGTCCCATCACCTCCCAAAATTGTCAGGACGTGGTTGACTATTTAACACAGAACACATCTGTCACGGAAGAGCCGTGAGAAAAGAGAACGCAATCGCAATCGGGTTCCTGCACCGATTGTCATTGCGTTGCCAGATCAGAATCTTATGTCTGTGGATACCTGCAGCCCAGCTTGGGGTCTCTCCTTGCTCTCAGCAGAGAAATAGCTCAGTAACCTAAAGTGTAGGATGGCTCTGTTGACTTGTTAATTAGCATATGACTGGGATCTGGGCCTTAGCAGAGGTGTCAGAGAGTTTGTCTGAGCTGATCTCACTCAGATGTTAATTAACACATTGAAAGTACTTTCATCCAGGGAGAGCCAAAGGAAGCTAGTCATAGCATGAAGGCAGACTGGCTGGCTCCAGCAACAGCAGAGGGAAATGAATGTTGTATATGTTTTTTTCCATATTTACGTAATATAGTATGCAGGATAATTACGAGAGTTGTATCATTGGGTTTGTCGCGTCTTGCCGGATCTTTTGATACCAGTCTTGAGGGGCACGGGGTGCTCTACAACCAAGTTATTAAACTTTTCAGGACTTGGACCCGCTGCCCTAATCACGTCTGATGTCATATTAATCGGTATTTTCTGACAATTATAAATCTGCTATCCACCTAAATATGACATGTATCGTTTATGAGTTACAGTGTTTTATAAGTTTAGACCTAAAATCTCTCTCAGAGGGAATGAACTGTCATTGGTGGGTAATTCAGAGGGGGCAGGCGTTGCCACGCCCTCAAACCAGCTTCATCAAAAGCACATTGCCAGCAGGCGGACCTCAGTCCTCCAAATTCCATCTTTATTAGAGCATGCTGCTGCTAGCCAGAGGACCCTGTGGTTAGCGGCCATCTTATCTGAACTTTGCTCCTGAACTGAAACAAAGGAACTTTACAAGTTTTCCCAGAAAGGACATATTTCCATAAACTTTAAGTATAAGTATTTTTTCCCTCAGTTTTATTTTCTATACTGTGCTATTATTTGTCTCTATAATTGTTGATTTTAACGATTTTCTGTATATATTAATTATTCATATTGCATATTTAATAAATGACGGTAACGTAATTTGTTTATTCAGCTATCCTGCTATTCAGCCGCACAAACTGAACCCTGACTTCTGAAGAGTCGCTACTATTGTTGCTAGCTAGACAGAATAGAGTGTGTTTAAAGGAGAACTGAAGTAAGAGGTATACGGAGGCTGCCATATTTATTTCCTTTTAATCAATACCAGTTGCCTGGCAGGGCGCTGGTCTATTTCTCTGCAGTAGTATCTGAATAACACCAGAAACAAGCATGCAGCTAGTCTTGTCAGATCTGAATTTAAAGTCAGAAACACCTGATCTGCTGCATGCTTGTTCAGGGGCTATGGCTAATAGTATAAGAGGCAGAGGATCAGCAGGGCTGCCAGGCAACTGGTATCGCTTAAAAGGAAATAAACATGGCAGCCTCCATATACCTCTGTTTTCAGTTCCCCTTTAACCGTTTCTATTTGCAGGTCTAGAGTCAGTCGGTCAGTGGGCTCCTCTGTCCCATCGTAACAGAGGTGGTGGCAGTTATACCCTGAAATAGTGTGTAACTTGTATTACCGTAACTCACAGGCTCCCTTCTAGTCGGTCTGCTGCCAAAATTCCTACAGTTTCTGCGCACCGATTGCGACCACAGATTGCATGGTCTGTGTGCTGAAACTGATTGGAAGGCATTGCGCGGTCCGGCCACTAGGGGCCCTGTGACAACCTCATCTTCCGCAGCCACCAGCGCTACTACAAGCACCACATCTGCTGCATTTGACACTTCGCAGGAGTTATTTGGCGGTGAAATCACTGATTCACAGCCACTACTGCTACAACAATATGAAGGTGCTAGGTAAGTTACACCACCTCATATGTATGAGTTAGGCGACAATATGTACGTAATGGAGGAGGATGATGATGATGAAGTAGCTGCTGTTGGTGCAGTTTTGGAGGTGTCTGAGGAAAGCGAAGCTGGGCAGGATGATTATAATGACGATTATATGGATGCCACGTATGTTCCCAATAGAAGTGATGGAGGGGGAGTCAGAGAGGAGTAGGAGGAGATGAGTTCCTGAAAGAAGCAGGGGGAGCTCGTCCTCAGAAACAGCTGGTGGCAGTGTCCGGCGCCATGTATCGCCAGCTATGGACAGCCAGCCAACATGCCCTTCAACGTCAGCTGCTGACTCTGAGGCCACCATAGTGCCATCACTCCAGGGGGGCTCAGCGGTGTGGAAATGTTTTAGTGTGTCTGCCTCAGATCGGAGTAAAGCCATCTGTTCTCTCTGTCTCCAAAAATTGAGCCGTGGAAAGGCCAACACTGACGTAGGGACAAGTGCCTTACGAAGGCATCTGGAGAAAAGGCACAAACAGCAATGGGAAGAACACCTGAGCAAAACCACACAAAATAAAAGCCACCCTCCTTCTCCTCTTCCTCCTTCAGGTGCAGCATCTTCAGCCGCTTTCTCCCTTGCACCTTCACAGCCACCCTCCTCCACTCCGCCTCTGCCCTTGAGCGGTTCCTGCTCCTTTGCCCACAGCAGCCAGGTGTCTGTGAAGGAAATGTTTGAGCAGAAGAAGCCAATTTCTGCCAGTCACCGCCTTGCCCGCCGTCTGACAGCTGGCATGGCGGAACTATTAGCTTGCCAGCTATTACCATACAAGCTGGTGGTGCTTTCCGTAAATTTGTGGCCATTGGAACACAACAGTGGAAGATACCAGGCCGCACTTATTTTTCTAGAAAGGCGATACCCAAACTGTACCGTGAAGTTGAGAGGCAAGTGGTGTCATCTCTGGCGAACAGCGTTGGGTCAAGGGTCCACCTGACCACGGATGCCTGGTCTGCCAAGCACAGTCAGGGCCGCTACATTACTTACACAGCCCATTGGGTCAACCTGCTGACCGATGGCAAGCAGGGAGTACTTGGCTGCGCAGCGGAGCAACTAGTGACACCTCCACGGCTTGCAGGCAGGCCTCTTGCCACCTCCTCTCCTTCTCCTCCTACTCCTCCTGCTACATCCTCTTCGCTGTCGTCGTCGTCCTCCTCCTTGGCTGAGTGGCAGTTCAACTCTAGTGGTGCTGCCATCTCCTCTCCTGCTACACAGCCCCATCTCCCCAGAGCCTATGCTGCATGCCAAGTACGATGGTGTCACGCCATCTTGCCTTAAAGCGGAAAGTCACACTGGACCAGCTCTCCTGACTGCTCTTAAAAAACAGGTGGAGCACTGGCTGACCACGCACCAGCTGGAGATCGGCAACGTGGTGTGTGACAATGGCAGCAATCTTCTTTCCGCTTTGAATTTGGGAAAGCTGACACATGTACCCTGCATGGCACATGTGCTGAATCTGGTCATTCAAAGATTTGTGTCAAAGTACCCAGGCTTAGAGGGCTTCCTGAAGCAGGCCAGGAAATTGTGTGGGCATTTCAGGCAGTCTTACACGGCCATGGCACGCTTTGCGGACATTCAGTGGAGAAACAACTTGCCGGTGAGATGCTTGATATGCGATAGCCCGACTCGCTGGAATTCGACCCTGCTCATGTTCTCTCGCCTGCTAGAACAGGAGAAAGCTGTCACCCAGTAATTGTACAATTACAGTAGAAGAACACAATCTGGGGAGATGGGGATGTTGTGGCCCTAACAACTGAACACTGATGCAAAATGCATGCAGGCTCATGTGGCCGTTTGAGGAGGTGACCAACCTGGTGAGGCACCATCAGTGACTTGTTCCCCTTACTTCCTGAAGCGTGCCGTGCGTAGAGTGGTGGATCAAGCTGTGGAGGAGCGTGAAGAGGAACAGTTACGGCAGGAAGAGTCGTGGGAGCAATTTTCATCAGAACCAGATGTTTCCTAAACACCTGCGGCAGCACAGATAGGGGAGGAGGAGGAAGAAGAGGAGTCGTGTGGGGAATAAGAGGAGTCAGACTCGGATGATGAGGAAAATGTTTCTGTGGAGGAGGAAGAGGCGGCGGCAGAAGAACAACCGCAGCAGCCGTCACAGGGGGCTTGTGTTGCTCCACGTTCCGTGGTATTGTTCGTGGCTGGGGGGGGGAGGAAGACAACAAAACAAAAGGCATGTACATGTGCCCAACCCATGCACATGCCTTTTGTTTTGTTGTTGCAGCCGCCCGCAGTGCAGCCAGAAAAATTAGGCAGGCATGTACACGCACCAGAAAAATTATTATAGCGGACGCTGCTAAATTCAGGAATCCGCCTGGAGTCCTGGACCCTGTTGGTGGTGGCGGAGAAGGCATTCAAGCAGCCGGCGGGCAGAGGTGCTGTGTGGGGAGCGACTTAGTCTTGGGGCAGGCAGCCAGTCACACGGCTTGCAGGAAGAGATGGTGTGTGTGGGGACTGACTCATTCTTTGGGAGGGCAGTAGCCTTCCGGGATCCATGCCTCATTCATTTTGATAAAGGTGAGGTACTGAACACTTTTGTGACTTAGGCGACTTCTCTTCTCAGTGACAATGCCTCCAGCTGCACTGAAGGTCCTTTCTGACAGGATGCTTGAAGCAGGGCAAGACAGAAGTTGGATGGCAAATTGAGACAGCTCTGGCCACAGGTCACGCCTGCGCACCCAGTAGTCCAAGGGTTCATCATCGCTGCTCACAGTGTCTACATCCACACTTAAGGCCAGGTAGTCGGCTACTTGCCGGTCCAGGCTTTGGTGGAGGGTGGATCCCGAAGGGCTACGGCAAGGCGTTGGACTAAAGAATGTCTGCATGTCCGACATCACCATGAGATCGCTGGAGCGTCCTGTCTTTGCCTGCATGGACATGGGAGGAGGATTACTGGCAGTGGTACCTTTATTGCATTGTGCTGTGACATCACCCTTAAACGCATTGTAATGCATAGTTGCCAGCTTGTCCTGCCGGGTGATCATTACCCCCTTCGTGATCATTACCTTGTCGCGGTGAAGGGGCTTGCGTATCACAATGAAGCAATGACCGCCGGCTATATAAGTGTCTCAGGGGTTGGCACACCAAAGATAATAAGGTTGTTGCTTCATTGTGGTCAGACCAAATTTGATCAGCTGGACAGTCACTGTTCTGTCATTCAGCTACATCAGCCGGGTGACCATATGGGCTGTAAAGCCACCATCACCTGCACTCTCGTCATGGTGCGCACCAGTCCAGCACGGCCGTCACTACACAATCAGCCGTTTGCGGTGCGTTACACAGTGAGTTTGGTCTGTCAGTGTGAAGCAGTACACTAATCACACTACCTGATTGATGTATACACATGCAGAATGTTTTAAAGCACTTTAGGCCTGCAATTTAGCATTCAATGTGATTTCTGCCCTTAAAATGCTGCTTTGCATCAAATCCAGATTCTGCCCTTAAAACGCTGCTTTGCGTCAAATCCAGATTTTCCCCCGGGACTTTTGGCATGCATCCCACTCCGCCATGCCCCCCTCCAGGTGTTAGACCCATTGAAACATCTTTTCCATCACTTTTCTGGCCAGCATAAGTGTTTCTAGTTTTCCAAGTTCGCCTCCCCATTGAAGTCTATTGCAGTTCGCTAAAGTTCGTGCAAACCGTACCTTTCACGGAACTTCGCGAACCCGGTTCGCGAACCAAAAATTGGAGGTTCGGCCCATCTCTAATGTCTTTATGTTTTATTATTAAAAAAATTGGTTGGAGGGGGTACAGCAATTAGCCAAAGCACATAGATTTCAGAATTGCAGCTCTGCCCATAAGACTAATTGGTAAGTTCTGCCAATGTTCTAGCTTTTATTTAATGTGAGCGAAAAGAGGAGTATAATTTAAGTTGTATAAGGAATCAGGGTCTCTTGTGAAATGAATCCCCAGATATTTGACATGTTTTTTAATGGATATTGGAGGATCTATCATTGCCTTAGGGAGCTCTGAACTGGATGAGAGGCATAATAGTTTGCCTTTATTTAAAGAGACCCAGAGACGAAGATGATACTAAATTTATACATACCTGGGGGTTCCTCCAGCTCCATAAGCCTGGATCGCTCCCACGCCGCCGTCCTCCACTGCCTCTGTCCGCCGGTACCAGGTCCCGTAATTTCGGCCAGTCGACACAAGCGCAGTGCGCTCCCTCCGTACTGCGCAGGTGCATGCATACAAAGCCGGAGGGAGCCCCTGTGCATGCGTACAACTGGTCGCATCCGGCGGAAGTGACGGGACCCGGTAGTGGCGATAGAGGCAGCGGAGGATGGCGGCGTCGGAGCGATCCAGGCTTATGGGGCTGGAGGAAGCCCCAGGTATGTATAACATCTCTTTTCATTTTTCAACTGGCCTTCGTCTCTGGTTCCCTTTAAGTTGATTTTAAACCCACTCAAGGAACCCACAGATTTGATGATGTTCAATGCCTTATGAAGTTCTTTGTGTGGTTTGGCCATGAATAAAAGTAAATCATCTGCAAAAGCAGCTTGAGTTAAGGCTTCTCTTCCAATTGGTATACCTGTGATTTGATCATGAAGTATGCGAATTAGGGGTTCAAGGGCCAGATTGAACAATAGAAGTGATAGTACTGGTTGAACTTGATGGACGTATGTCTTTTTTCAGCCAAAATAACTATGTAAATAACTATAGGGGGCACACTTGACGTGTGCCCTTCTCGAGGGTAAAACGAGATGAAAGAAAGCCAGGTGTATAGATTTGGGCACTAGGACTATCTTGTAGTGCAAGTATAAGATTACAGAAGGAGCCTTGAAAGTTCATTTCATTAAGGATAGCTTTTAACCAGCTCCATTTGACATTATCAAAGGCCTTCTCGGCGTCTAGTAGTGGTAAAGCATAATATTTGCTAGTGATTGTGTAGGCCTTTGTGAAGTCTAGTACCGTGAGGACCTTTCTAATGTTCATGACTGCCGATCTATTTCTAATGAATCCCGCTTGGGTGGGGCTTACGAGTTTGTATATAAGACCCTCCAGCCTATCAGCCATAATCTTTGTTAGGATTTTAATATCTTGATTAATTAAAGATATGGGCCGATACACTGCCGGGTCTAGGTGGTCTTTACCTGACTTGGGGAGTAGTTTGATGTGAGCTGACTTGGCTGAATTAGGCATGTGGTCATCTTTAAGGATAGCATTAAACATGTTTTGGAGAGATGGTGCAATCTCTACTTTTAGGAGTTTATTGAACTCTGGGGATAGGCCATCTGAACCTGGAGATGTATAGTTTGCTAGATTTTTAATTGTTGATAAAATCTTATCTTGGGTGACATCTGTGTTAAGAGAGAGCAAATCCTCAGATGTTAGAGTAATGAAATATTTTGGAGCAAGTCTTTAATTTGAGAAGGTTGATTGTCAGTGGTCGTATCACTATAGAGCTTGACGTAAAACTGTTGAAACTGATCATTAATTTGTTTGGGATCAGAAATAAGTTGGCCTGAGTTACTTCTAATCACCGGAATATTATTGGAGGGATGAGAACCGTTAACAATATTACTAAGCATTTTACTCATTTTGTTCCCATATCTTCTAAATCTGATTTCTTTGTACGTTCCACGGATAGGATCTTTAATTTTGAGCCAAGAATCTGTCTCCAATTTATTTTCCATCCACTCTAATTTAGTTACAGGATTTGGATGTCCCTGGAATTTGATCAAAGACTCTCTAGCTTCCCTTACTGTTTTTGAATGGTTGTTCTAAACTTTCTTTCTTTTACCAGACATAAAGGTTATTATTCTCCCTCTAAGGACTGGTTTTGCAGCTTCCCAGAATAACTCAGCATCTGATATATTTTGTTTATTTTCCTCCCAATACTCATGCCGCCATTGCTTGAGGAGCTCAGCAAACTGTTCATCTTGACAGATTTGCACTGGAAATCTCCAGAGAATATATGTGCCCCTAGGGGTAGATTCTTTCATTGAAAGGACAATTGGAGAGTGGTCTGAAATGACCATGTCTAAGATGTCAGAGTGCAGCACCCTTTTGGCAATTCTGTCTGATACCAAAAAAAAGTCTATTCTGGTCCACAGATCATGCTGGGCAGAATAGAACGTATACGATCTGTCCCAAGGGCGCAGCACTCTCCAAATGTCTGTCAGCTGTGTATCTTGTGCAAAAGCACTAAGGTGATCAGCTTTTTTCTGATACATTTGAGGTATTGGGACACCCAAGGATCTATCTTCTGCAGTGCTCATTATGGTGTTGAAGTCTCCCCCAACTACCCAATTTGAAGATGCGTCATGAAGAATCAGCTCGCTGAGCTTCCCCATAAACAGTGAATTGTCTCCGTTTGGCCCATAAACATTCAAAAGATTAATTACTTCGTTACCTAATTGCAAGCGAACTCTTGCCCACCTTCCTCCCTCGTCAAATTGTTGATCAAATATCTTACCCTAAAAATGTGTATGGATTAAAATAAGCACACCTGCTTTCCTCTCAACTGAGGACGAACCGAAAACTTGTCCCACCCAATGTTTTTTCATAAGGTGAAAGTGTTCGGATGACAGGTGAGTTTCTTGCAGTAGTGCTACTTCTACTCGCAACTTTTTTAAATGGCGCAAGACCATTGAGCGTTTGCGAGGAGAGCGTAGCCCTTTAACATTCCAACTACAAAAAGTTATAGGCATTTGTCAGCTATGGAGATGTGCAAGAGTTCGATTGCAAGCATTGACATAACTGAGAAAGCCCGAAACTACTGAATCATACCCCCTTGAGATGGTGACGACCCCCCCCCCCTTCTGTCAACTGACAGAAAAACAGAAAAAAACCCAGCCCCATCCCCAACATTAATAACTAAGAAAAGTCCTGAACACTGAACACCCATCTTCAGTGCCTGAAGAACCAGAAATGTTAGAGTGAATCAAGGGAGGGAGAAAAACTAAAGTGACTTCACTTCTTCTGCTAGGAGATAAACGAGACAAGCAGGTCCAGTTAAAGTCAAGATCCCGCCTCCAACCACAAAAAAACCCCACAACAGTTCTGGGGTACATTAACTTTCCAGACTTTCTCCAGCAAAACAGTTCAGATGCATATTAAGCAGCTTGATCTTGGTTAAAGAAAGGAAACAAGTGTGTAGCGCCACAATTATTGATTTCAAATACTGTATACATAACCTGCATGAGGTGTTTCTCTCAGGAGCCATCATCACTGTGATCAGGTGGCAATTGAGAAGCTGACGTTCCCATTGTGGAGAAGAAAGACTCAGCCTCCTGTGGAGTCTTGAAGACTCTTGTCACATCTTCACTCTCAGTGCATTTTAGTATAGCTGGATAGAGCAGTGTGAATTTCCATTGACGGCGAACGCATTCAGTGCAGGCCACATTAAACTTTTGCCGCAGCTTCGAGATCTCCAGCGAAAAAGCATTAAAAGTCTAAGTTTATGACCTTCATACACTAGGTCTTGACCATTTTGACGATATGCACGGATTATCTCAGATTTTTCTGCATAGTCTAAGTACTTTGCCATAGTCACACGCAGCCCTTTTTTGGCGTTAGCTGCTTGTGGGGGACTCCTTGTGCGCTCTCTCTACCTGGTGTATGCCTTCTAGGCCTAAGAGGCCTGTAGTAGATTCAGCGCAGATTTTAGATAGAGTTGTCGATGCATATGATTCCGGTAGACCTACTATACACAGGTTGCTACATCTGGACCTATTTTCCAGGTCCTGGAGTGTATCGTGCATCTCTTTGTTATCTTTCAACAGGGTTTGTATCGACTTCACGTGTGATGCATTATCGTCTTCCACTGTTGAGATGCGGTTTTCTGCCTGATTAAAACGGGTTGTATGTGCTTGCAAGTCTTTATGGACTTTTTTGAGGGACTGTGCTTGAATCATGGATTCCAGATCAGGCCGTAACTGATCTACCACCGCTTTGGCTATTTTGGTGTATTTAATGCGCTGCTCACCTCCATCTACGGTGCCTTCCGTGTCTGAGTCCCAGTCTCTATCATTTGGCTCCTCACCAGGGGTGGCGTTCTTCTCACGGCGCTCGTCGCATGTGAGGTATCGGTCCATGGATTGACTGTGGATGTCACCGGGGAGCACAGTGGTGTCCTACCGCCCAGATTGGATAGCGTGGGGGGTTTTCTCTGGTGTGTGAGTCAGTCGGAGAAGGGACCCTCACCGGAGCTTCTAGTCTAATGTCTTCCCTCCAGGGCGCCGGAACCGAAAGTCGATTAAACATTTTACAAGTAAAGAAACACTAACTCCAAACATTCTGCTTGATGTTAAACACAATACAATATTGGCACTACAGTGAAATGATAATAAAATATTACCTTATCATACGACTCTCTTTTTGGTCTTGTGTAACTACTGCTGACTGACCAGTTTTTTGGGATTACAATTTTGACATTTCTAATAAAGAGTCTTTGTTTTGTGGCTTGTAACATGTAAGCTGATGCCTCCGTCACCATTTCCTGAAATTGTAACAAAGGAAATGAATTGGTTCTGGGCCATTCTGGTAATGAGTGTTTTCTGTAATTAGTCCTTTAATGGTGTATTTTACACATACGGTAACCTCTATAACTATAAAACAAGTTATTAATATTGATACTTGCAGTTACAATATACATACCATATCTTTTTGCTTGTGTTAAAATGAACCCGAGATGAGAGACATACGGAGGCTGACATATTTATATCCTTTTAAAAAATGCACATTGCCTGGCTGTCCTGCGGATCCACTGCCTCTAATCCTTTTAGCCATAGTCCCTGAACAAGCATGCAGATCACATGTTTCTGACAGAAATTAGAGAAAAGACTAGAGACTAGATTAGCTGCATGCTTGTTTCAGGTGTGTGAGTCAGACACTACTGACGAGAAAGATGAGCAGGTCTTCCAGGCAACTGGTAATGTTTAAAAGAAATTCAATATAACAGCCTCCAGATGTCTCTCACCATGAGTTCTTTTTACATTTGGGAATAGGTAAAGTTAGGTAGGGTTAACGCTTAATAAGTTTACACACTTTTTTTCTTATTGTGAAACTTGAACTGCTGTGCTCCCAATGTTAATAATTAAATATGATTTTGTATGTGTGGAAAAATATTGCACCCCAGGTGGCACTTTTTGGCAAAATGGGTAAAAAGGACGCTGAAGGGAATGCTAATAGCCGAGGAGGCCCCTGCTTAAATAGGGGGTGATGGGGCCACCGTCTCGGCAAACTACGGCTACAGCTAGCTGGTGCTCTATTTTATTGATGCCCAAATCACCACTAATAACCACTAATCATAGAAAATATTAGACCAGATAGGGTTGGGCGAGGGAAGGGTCTTTAAGGTTAAGCACAGGCGGGGAGGCACATTTGTCCTTATTTATCGGTAGGCCTGGGGATGTTTTAAAGCTAGGCACCACTAGGGGGGTTTAGGGTAAGGCTGCACCAGGGGCAAGCCTTAAAATTAGGCACCACCAGGCTGTTTTATAGTTAGTCAGTGAGGGGATTGGTTAGTGTTAGGCATCAAGAGGGAAGGTTACAGTAAAGTTAAGTTAGGTCATAGTAAAATATCTGTAAAGATACTAATATTTTTCTATTGGAATTAACTAGTATAATATCTAGAATTTTACCAATATTCTACTTAACAGCTTCTCCAGTGCCGTTTTTACTGCGGGACCTTTTTACACGTATTTCTTTTTTGGACACCTTACGCATTCTTTTTATTACAAAGTGCCGACGCCGCTATGGAAAAATGCAATAGTTTCACATACGAATGCACATGGAAAAACACATGCAAGATATGCGTGCAGTTTTCCGTGCATGCAAGTGTGGACATAACCTAAGAAGATTTATTACTGTTTAGGAAAGCAGAAAACTGAGCTACACAGGCCTCCAAAAGTGCAATATTGTATATGTAAAAGGCTTCATGAATGATGCAACTGAACAGCAATCCATGTTTTCACTAGTCAAAATAGTCTGAGTCTTCTCTCTGTTGGGCTTAATTTGCGTCTTAAACGTCTTAATTTGCTTTTTCATGATATCCAATATATCTGTCTCAAAGTTCAGACATAAACACTTCCTGGGTTGGCCATTGTACTTATAGCTGGTGGTCCTATGAGGAAGGGGTCAGTTTTTAATTTCAGGAAATAATTGGCTAAGCAGTAATGACCTGCTGCTGGCACAGGGTGAGGTTAGAGTAGATCTGATATTCTGGTGGATATTCAGCCTGTAGATTTTTACTATTTCTGCAGCAAAATACATTAGACTATGGTCCTTCCTGAAACGTACCCAGTCAGAGGAGGAAGTGAGGAGATAGAACATGGGAACTGTATAATATAATAGCCCAGGTATCAGGGCCATTTTTAGGCATAGGAAAACTAGACAGATGCCTGGGTTTACAACTGTAGAAGGGGGCACAACAGAGATAGTCTTAGCACACACTAATCGAATTCTTATAGCCAACAGCCAGTCAATTTTAACACCTAAATGGGCACTGCTGAACAGATTGTTGCAATTCCGATTGAAATTCCAGTATAATATTTTAACCTGTAAAGATCAGGGCTGTACATAAACACTATGATGTTTTTAAAGTGGATACACACCCCTCAAAACCATTGTTGGTAGGGTTTGTTATATGGGTTCAGTGAGGTTGGGCCAGTAAGAGGTAATTATTTGTGTATTCTTTACAAATTTATTTTGAGAAACAACAATATTTCTATGTAAACTATCAATTTCCTATTGGTGCCAACAAAACTAATGGATGTAGGTTATGATCTTCCCCTTTATAAGATTGGGGTAGGCAGACAAAAGGTGCCTTGCCTGGGGTGCCAAAGTAGCCAGAAACAGCCTTGGACACTATCAACGAACCAATCTGTACTTCCTATCCACCTGAAGCAAGCAAAGTGTTGTCCGGTGTTAGTCGAGGAGCAGAAATGCAGGCATCAAACCAACAAACGTTGATTCCGGTGATACCTTTAATGACTAACTGTACATGGTTTATTGCAAGCTTTTTAAACGTTAAGTTTCTTCTTCAGGCATTATACAGAACTGGAGTGCTGTATAATGCCTGAAGAAGAAACTTAACGTTTCGAAGGCTTGCAATAAACCATGTACAGTTAGTCATTAAAGGTATCACCGGTCCGGAATCAAGGTTGTTGGTTTGATGTCTGCATTTCTATCCACCACCAGAACCGATTAGAAAAAACATTTTTCCGATTGACAAAATTGCCATTGAACAATGATTTTTAAAACAATTCGTAGTCGATTGTTGACACCTACAGAGTTTATTTTCTGTCAATCTGATCCCAAATATCTGATCGCTTCAATGATTTTTCACTAAACATTAGACCGTTGGTTGCTACCTTCATTCATTCAAATACCAAACCAATGATATACTGACTGGAGGTAAACAATCACTACATTCATCAACTATAAATAACTATAAATAACAACGTACCTTTATTTTTTGAATCATCTTAACATTTTCAGGTATGCTTGGGTTAATTGCAATGACAATATCTTCATACCCATTGTTTTTCAGCTGTACCATTGTGCCCATAGCTGAATATGAACCATAAAAGACACAGAAGAAAGCCAGTACTGTTACAGTCTTCATCGTTGGCTTGCCTCCTTGATGTCCAAACTCTTTTGGTGTGACTTTGTAGTTATACAGCGTTATCTAGTCGTATCTTATGACCTTAAATTGTGCTTGTGCGTGTCTGAAGTAGAGAACAAAACAATTATTGATACAACCTTATTTCCCACTGTATCCTTCTGAAACAAAGGCTGTAAAACACTTTGTACTATATACAAGTCATAAAGGAGTCATATGTACACAGTAGGATGAAAATATAACCCCATGTGTCCCCTAGTAGGAAAATAATTTCTACACTGTGTTAGCCAATCGAATTATGTAGGTAGAAAAAACAAATATTTATAAAAGTAATACCTTTTAATGGCTAACTTTAACTTTATCAGTTAGCCATTAAAAGTATTACTTTTACAAAACTTTGTTTTTTTCTACACGCATGTGTCCCTGAAATCAGGTCAGAGCTGTGAGGACAGCAGCAGATGATGGCTGATCAACAGTTTATGGCAATGTGCCACTATGCAATTTATCATGAAGCATATTTGTGGACCTTTATTGATATGAAGTTGTTATTTATCCTCCGTTCCAGGTTTTTTTTTACTTTGGCTTATGAAACATCTGAAAATCTTGTGAAAACAATGTTTACGTGAGTGCATCGCGGTGCGCGAACACTCACAGATACCCGTATGTGGCAGGCGCCACGACCGAATACGTAAGTGATCGTGACTCTGCATTAGCCGCGTGCTTGTTTCAGGTGTGTGATTCAGATACTACTGTAGCCAATAGAGGTCAGCAGGACGCTAGGCAACTGGAATTGCTTTAAAGGAAATAAAAGGAAATAAATATGGCAGTCTCCATATTCTTCTCAGTTCAGGTGTCCTTTAACCAGGCCTGGACTTACATCACAGGAACCTATGGGCACCCTAGACTTTGCCCTCCATAAAGCTACAAACAACCGCTGATCCACACCGCAAGTGTCACTTCTCCCTTAATTCTCTTGCTGTCATTGGTAGCTAAAGGTGCCCCTAATGGTGCCCATACACGATACAATAAAAACGTTCGATTTTCCTATTTTTTCGATCTAAATGATCGAATCTAATGAAAGTAGAAAATACGATTATCCCGTTTTTTCGAAAAAAATCTGATCAGACATGTTGGAAAAATCTTTATATTTGATCTAACGGAGAAATCGAACTAAATTGTGTAATCGAAAAAAAATGAAAAATTGTACCATGTATGGGCACCTAAAGTATAAATAAGCCAGAGATATCCTCAGTATTACATAGCTCAAGGTGCCCCTAAGTATTGGGTAGCTAGAGTTGCCCCAACTGAAAGGAGTTCTGGTCAGTGGAATGCCAAGTCCCGCCTAAGTAACCTCTCATTTACACTCCGCTCAGGACTCTGCATAGGTAAGGAGGGAGAGAGGCACTTAAAGAGGTGGGAAGTGAGCTTCCTTTCCATCAACAGGCGCCTGTAGACATTTGCCTACCGTGCCTTATGGTAAATCCGGCCCTGCCTTTAACCATATTATTTTCTGCACAGACAAGTGTGCTACCAGCCTTCTTTAGTTCTTTTCTGTCAAAACTGTTACCATTAGCTGCTGCTGTTGAACTTACTTGATGTTATTTGTGTATGTAATAATTTAACTACAAGTACAATGTCATGATTTAACTGATTTGTGCACAGTGTCGCAATGTTTTCCTCCAACTCGGTCTATATGGCAGCAATACCATGGTAGTTTATTTATCATGCTGGACCACTATTGGCTGTCTTTTATTGTTTGTGAAACAGCATCTATTGAAGCTGTTACAGTGGGGCTCCGCCCCTTCCTTCTCTATAGAACAGAGCAGGCTGTGCATCAGGAAGCATGTCAGTACAGCGATCAATCCAAACTGCCAATCAAAATGATCATGAATGGTATCAGACATTGATAGTGCATGTATCAATTGAGAAATGATCACTATTAATTCTAACAGCTCCTGAAACATACATAAATGTAAGAGAGTAATCACTAAAAGAGGAAATTTCACTGTGCACGCACTGCAATCTTTCATTTTCAAGCCATTGAATAAGGCAATAATAAATGGCATCATCTGTACTGCGAATGTATTGCTTCAGTGGAATCAGATTGTCCCAGCATTCATGAACTGAAACAAGCTGAGGCACATCCCTAACTTATACGCTTTTAATAATTTACTAAGTACTGAGATTTGCGTGACATGGAATACATAGCGGTACATGACAATATAAACATACATGTCAGTACAACACTCTTCGCATTTCATAAGGATAACACAAAAGCGTTACATTCTTGACTTGGACGTGGGTCGTGTTTCTCTCCACGTTCAGTTCTAGTCTTGTTTACATTATGCAGTTTCACTTCTGAGGGTGCATCACATATAGAATGTTTTTTTTTTTAATCCTATCAGGTTGTTTTATTGTAAGTGGTCTAAATACATCTGAATGGTCCTTGCCTAGCTTTTCTCATATGCTGTCTGTATGCTTAATATGGTTCCTGGCTAACTCTTTATATGTGGTCCATTTCTGTGTTCAAAAGTTGTTCCTTTTTCCTGGATTTTTTGTTTAGTCCGGATGAGTTTTTTTTTTTTTTTTTTGTCTGCTTCTTTTGCAGACTCAGGTTCAGTACCAGTAGCTATACTAGTAGCTCAGTTGATTAACATCTGGTGGTGGTCTAATTTTACTCTTTTAGGCCTATCGCCATACACAACTCTTTTCTTTTGTCTTTTTGGTTCATTTTTATTTATATTTGTTCATATGTTCACAGTTATTTGCTATCAGTGTTGCTTGCAAATTTTTGCCAAAATCATTTTCACATCCAAAATCGATTTTTGGAGGCCTAAGAGTAAAATTAGACCATAGCCAGAAGCTAATCAATCAAGCTGCTGTATACTGTAGCTACTGGCAATTTTCACAAAAATAAGACTTGTATTTTTATATGAAAAATCCATATTTTTACTGCGAAAATGCAAAAAAATCCATATTTTTTACATTGAAAAATTGTGAAAAGCACGACCACGCAGAAAAACAATATATATATTTTTTTGCAGTTTCTGTTTATTGATTTCAAAGAAAAACAATATTTTTACTGTAACAATTTTGACCACAAAAATGCATACATTTGATATTTTTACCACAAAACTGTCAAACTCCACAAAAGGTAACAAAATGAATTTTCAATGCCATTTTTGCTCAATAATCAAATCTAACATTATTTTTAAAAGAATGTGAAAAGAATATTGGCATTTTTGCTCATACTATTTGCAATATCACTTATTTCTACTCCGGTGTTACATGGAAGTGGTTATTTATCATTACATATCGGTGATATGGTGCTGGTTTTATACTTATTATATAAGAATACCTAGGCAGCTCATAGTGACCCAGAACCACCTGGAAGGTGTCAAGGACCAAAAAGCCCTCTATGAAAAAGCAAAGTTAAATGTAATTTTGCCTTCTTATGATTTGCATACATTTCTCTGTGTTATTTGATCCTTTTGATGCTTTCCTTGCATTGAAGTGCATCCATGGCTATAATTACCAGGTAATTCCCTAGTTGAGCCAGTGACTTATCTGACTGCCATGTTGGGAAGGAATTTTTCCCTCTTAAAGAGAAACTCCAACCTAGAATTGAACTTTATCCCAATCAGTAGCTGATACCCCCTTTTACATGAGAAATATAATGATTTTCACAAACAGACCATCAGGGGGCGCTGTATGACTGATTTTGTGCTGAAACCCCTCCCACAAGAAGCTCTGAGTACCGCGGTACTCTGGGCAAACTGCCACAATGTAACAATGTTCACAGACAGGAATTAGCTGTTTACAGCTGTCTCTAACAGCCAAAACAGCTAGGAGCAGCTACATAACTTGCCCACAGTAACAATGTCACCATGTAATACATGTCAGAATGTGAATCTGGGAGAGGAAAGATTTTACAATGAGCAAACACTGACTAAATCATTTATACATAATTATGGTAAAAAATGAAGCACTTTTTTTTACTACATTATTTTCACTGGATTTCCTCTTTAAGGCTAATTGGCCCAGGCCTTGTAAGGTTTTTTGCCTTCCCCTGGATCAACTGATATATGTGCAGGTTCAGGATGATGTTTTCTTTCTGGTTGAACTTGATTGGCAGAAGTATTTTTTTCAATTAAACTATGTAACTATGTAAAAAGATGGCAGTGAGCTTTCCTCCTTTGCACAATGTTTTGGCAGTTGGATTGAGCAATTGCAAATGGTGCAAATGGTGTGTATGGTGTTGGTGGTGTGTATTGTAATTGACAGAAACAAAGGAAAAATAGTAAGCTATACTGCATTTTACTGTGGGAGAAATATATAAAATATATTATTCCATGCAGTCATGCAGTTATTCAAATATATTGCTAACATAGAAAAGTCAAAAAATAAGTTCAGTGGCAATGTCATTGGGCGCTTTACAGTTTGCAAGTGCCTGTGACTGACTTACAAGCATGCAGTCTGCCGCCTGTGTACTCACCAATCACCCTAGTGCCCAGCATCTGCTGCTGCATGTAGCATGTTTACACGCTACATGAGGAGAGCCAGCACTAGAGGGAGCAGAAAACAGATGATCGCACAGGTACAGCACTGGACTCCAGAGGGGAGGTTAAAGCACAGCTTCTGCTGCACTATACTCTCCCTTTACACACTGGACTGGGGGAGCGCAGGAGGGGGATGGATAGTGGGACAAGGGGACAGAGGGAGGCACAAAGGGGGACAGAAGGAGGCACGTAAGGACAAATGGAGGCACATAGCACCATCCCTGGAGCTATTCACACAGAGCTGGAACAGCCACAAGGCATCTTATGCAGGTGCCTAGGGCCTGGAGAGAGTCTAGATACCAGATTTATGCTAACTGCCAACAAATATTGCCAAAAAAGCTAGGTTGCCATCAAGGGAGACAGAAGGAGGCACAAGGGGACAGAAGGAGGTACAAACACCCCTGGGGGCATGGCTTTGTCCAGGGCTTGGCTTAGTTTGGGGATGGGGATTAGTTCAGCGGACAGGGCTTAATCAGGAGCATGTCATTCCAGGCAGTGGCCTGGAATGCCTTTGTCTAAAAATGCCCCTGCTGCCTTTCAATAAAAAGTGGTAGCATGTCTGTATAACGCCACAAGTATACACAACCAGTCTAATAGGCAAATGTCAACGCACCTCTGGCACTGCTGTGAAAAATACTGTAATTACATCCAAAAACCGCCTATAGCCAATGGATAGCATACAGTAATAAAGAATGCATAAATTAATGTGCAAATATAATTAAATCCAATACAGCAGTAACAGCACAAGAACCCTACATACTGCAGCTCCATCCCCTCTCTCTGTACCTACTGTACCCAGCAGTCTGAACTGTATTATATGTATACAGTCCACGCCTTCATCACATCACGGCTGGACTACCGCAATGCCCTTTATGCTGGCCTCCCCAAAAAGGACCTGCGTCGCCTGCAATTAGTGCAGAATGCTGCTGCCAGATTGCTAGCAAACCAGCCTCGCCACTGTCACATTACACCGATCCTTCGCTCACTGCACTGGCTACCAGTAGAATGGAGAATACTCTTCAAGATTGGACTGCTGACATTCAAATCCCTGCACAATCTGGGCCCTGGATACATGAAGGACCTGCTGAAGCTGCACCACACCTCTCACAACCTCAGATCAGCAAGTTCTATAAACTTGGTCACTCCCAGAGTGCACCTCAAAAAATCTGGAAATAGAGCCTTCTGTCATGCTGCCCCTACTCTTTGGAACTCCCTACCACATCCAGTAAAGACAGCACCATCCCTGGAGCTATTCAAATCCAGACTGAAAAGCCACCTGTTTAGCCTGGCATTTCCAGACTTATAAAATTCTTCCTCTGTACCACAATGGTCGGAGCCATGCTTATGCGCTTTGAGTCCCACGGGAGAAAAGCGCTTTACAAATGTTATTTGTTGTTGTTGTTGTTGTTGATATGTATGCACCATACAATCCCACAGTGGTGACATGCAAATATTTAATAAATAGATTACTCACCTAGTGCAGCACTATTGATCTTTGTGTGATTTTTTTTCTCATACGTGTTATTTCCAGTGCCAGCCCCTGAGTGGCATATCTATATAGCTTTCAGTTGTGCAATCTTAATGACCTGTTAGAGGAAATAGGAATGCAGCATAAGCTAGATAGCATGCTAAACATGTCAGCTAACACTAACTCTCTGGCGTCTGAGAGCGCAGGGCAGACATGTGCCTGGATGCGCCCGCCCTACAGTACTACCGGAAGATGTGTGCGCGTCCTGGTTACTAGGGACGCGCACACGAAGTAACCATCGGGGCGGAAGAGGTGGAAGCCGATCAGGTCTCCACGGCAATAGATGCATTGCTGGATCCCCGAGGTAAGTTACTGACAGTGGTAAGCCTTGTTACAAATAGAGATGGCCCAAACGGTTCGCCGGCGAACGGTCCCCGGCGAACTTCCAGTGGTTTGCGTTCGCCATCTAAGGCAAACTTTTCTGGAAGTTTGGTTCGCCCCCATAATGCACCATTAGGGTCAACTTTGACCCTCTACATCACAGTCAGCAGGCACATTGTAGCCAATCAGGCTCCACTCCCTCCTGGAGCCACTCCCCCCCTTATAAAAGGCAGGCACCGCCGGCCATTATACTCACTCGTGTGCCTACACTAATTAAAGAAGGGACAGCTGCTGTAGACTATCTCATAGGGAAAGATTAGTTAGGCTCTTGTAGGCTTGTTAGCTTGCTTCTTGCTGATTTCTAATTGCTAAAATAGCACCCTACAACAGCTCTTTTGAGAGCTAATCTTGTTCTTGTGATCTATTTTTTTTCTGTGTGTCCCACTGACACTTGTGTTGCATAGACAGCCTTGTTAATTCATACTGTGTGTGTGCCACTGCCAGCCAGGCCCAGCACATTCAGTGACTACCTATGTGTGTGACTGGTGCACATTGTAATTCGCAGTACTGTATATACCTACCTGTTGTGTTTAGTGAACCCACCTCATCACTGCATATACCTACCTGTTGTGTTCAGTGCACCCACCTCATCACTGCATATACCTACCAGTTGTGTTCAGTGCACCCACCTACCTACTTTAGTGCATGCAGTGTGATATACCACTCCGTGCATACCTGTTAACTGCAACTGTGTGGCTGCACATTGTATTAGCCATTACCCGTGGTCACTCGCAATAGCAGACTTGCCCTCCATAAAAGATTCTCGTTACAGGTAATGTAGTGCGGTGGTGGTAGCCAGTTCTCAGGCTCCCACTCCGGACCGGAATCGAACCCTGATTCCCCGGCCATTACCCGTGGTCACTCGCAATGGCAGACTTGCCCTCCGTAAGAGATTCTCGTTACAGGCAGTGAACAGCCAGCAGAAAAAGTAATTTAAAAAAATAGATGTAAGCTTTAACTATGTTAGGGAAAGAACCATTGAAAGTTGATAAGGCAGTCAGACATTACCTGACATCACTGAGTGAGGAAGAGCAATCTGGCCATGGTGCGTACCAGTCCAGCACTGCCGTCACTACGCAAACAGCTGTTTGCGGTGCGTTACACAGTGAGTTTGGTGTGTCATTGTGAAGCAGTACTCTAATTACACTCCCTGATTGATGTATACACATGCAAGATGTTTTAAAGCGGTATCGTCACCATAAAAATCAAATTTCAACAGCAACTGGTCTGAGTGTATTAAGTGATAAAGATTCTAATCCTGCATTTAAAACTTTCAAAACTTTTTCTGCTGTTATGATTTGGAGTTATCACATACTTAAGGAACACTGGCCCTTTAGTAGTCGTGCCAAAGAATTGCATGCTGGGGGTTCTTTTTATCTATAATCTATTCCTCCTATTCCCTTTATTTCCCTGCCAGCTTCTTATCTGAAACCTAATCCCCTACTCACTTGTGTTTACAAGCAAGGCTGAGGCAACTCAGCTATTGGAGGAGACAAGAAAAAAAGTAAAGGGCAGAAATGACATCACGAGTTAGCCTTAACTGTGGGCAAAAGACATGGCCCCCACCAGGAACAGAATTATCGTAATTTACTATATAACATTCACTGAAATCAAAACGTGGACAGTATAATACATGTGTTATGTAAGTAGGTCAAGTATTTATCTACTTATATATGTGTTTTTTTTTCCCTGGCATAGTATGGCTGATCCTACTGCTTTAAAGCACTTTAGGCCTGCAATTTAGCATTCAATGTGATTTCTGCCCTTAAAATGCTGCTTTGCGTCCAATCCGGATTTTTCCCCGGCACTTTTGGCGTGTATCCCACTCCGCCATGCCCCCCTCCAAGTGTTAGACCCCTTGAAACATCTTTACCATCACTTTTGTGGCCAGCATAATTTTTTCTAGTTTTCAAAGTTCGCCTCCCCATTGAAGTCTATTGCGGTTCGCAAGGTTCGGAGGTTCGGGCCATCTCTAGTTACAAAGTGGCCGTTACACCAAACCACAATGCACCACTGTAAACATGGTCTTTCCCTTTTCTTTAATACACAGGAACTAAGTCTGAAGAAGGCATATTAGCCAAAAGCTTACTTTTTATTTGCCTCTATGTTAGCCAATAAATGGTACCATCCTGATTCAAAACGTCTTGTCTTTTCTTTAATTAAATCCTTGTATAACAAATTCTTCCATATTATTGGCAAAGCACCATCTGTAAGTGCATTTTTAACTGTTATCTTGGCATTCGTTTCTGTGCACTGGCTAATTAGGTCACTAGCCATACAATGTGAATAGTAAAATCTTGTCCAATCTTACCACATTTTTTAGCTTGTGGCTGGGAACACACTAGGTAGTGCGGGAAGGGTAGCGTTTTGCTGCATATGTGTTTGTGCGGTTTTAGTGCATTTTCCATGCGTTTCTGTGCGTTTTTTTCCCCGCATATGAATTTTTTCTTGCATTTTGCATGTGTTTTAATGCATCTGTGGTTCGCATATATAAATCGCATATTTTTATACATTTTATGCAAATCACTAGGAAATCAACAGGAAGCGGAAATGCGTCATCAAACCTAGTTTTTTTTAAAAACGCATACAAAACGCATAAAAAATGCACTAAAACGCAATACCTCTGCATCACCATTGACTTTCATTGTGTGCGTTTTAGATGCGTTTTGGAAAAATATGCAGCAAGACCAGCGTTTTTAACCACTTCTGTGCCAGGGGTATTTTTGCTGATCGGTGCTGCGTGGGCTTTCCAGCCCACAGCACCGATCAGCTAGCAGCCAGGGCAATCAGACTTCCCCCCTTTTTTCCCCACTAGGGGGATGTCCTGCTGGGGGGGGTCTGATCGCCGCCGGCTGCTTGCGCTTGCGGGGGGGGGGGCTCTTCAAAGCCCCCCTCCGCAGTGCTTCCTGGCCTCCTTCCCCTTCCCTCCCTCTCCCTCCCCCTGTGAGCGGCGCAGGACGGATTTCCGTCCTGCGCCTGAGGAGATAGGCTTTAGCCTATCAGATGCCGGCGATCCCCGGCCAATCAGAGGCCGGGGATCGCCGATCTCCTCTACGGCGCTGCTGCGCAGCAGCGCCGTATACATGTAAACACCGGGGAAGATCTTCCCCGTGTGTTTACATTTACCCTGCGAGCCGCGATCGTCGGCTCGCAGGGTGTTCACGAAGACACCCTCCGTGAACTGACATGGAACGTCCGCTCATGCGAGCGGCCGTTTCCATGCAATCCACTTCAGGATTCAGGGGCGTACTTAAGCGTACGCAGAATCCTGAAGTGGTTAAAAACGCACATTGCAGAACACAGCCATATGCGTTTTTTCATGCAGCCCATTGACTTGCATTATGTGTTTTCGCTGCGTTTTGCTCAACTCTAGCGTTTCTGCCTAGTGTGTTCCTACCCTGTTCCTACAGAACAACCACTGCCAATACCAAACCTGACCTGGCCTTTCGGAGGTGTCATTCATTCATCCCATTGCTAACAGGACTTGTGTTGGGAATAAAGTGTACTATATAGCTAATGTCCCATTGCCTAGCAACAACCCTTGCATTACACAAGTCATGTGACTAACTTTACATTGACCTTTGATGTCTTTTACTTGTGAACTATGTCACTACTGAGATGCATTTTTGTCAAAGTAAATATATCATTTGTTATATAAGCTTTCATTATAAATTAGTTAATGTTTTAATTGATTAAATTTGGATCAAAGTCAAAATCTGCATTGTCCTTCTTACGGAATGGTATCAGAACTATATGCTTGCAATATATGATCTGTACAGTAGAAAATCATACTTTTACTCTTATAATTAGCTTATCATTATTATTATCTTTATATTATTATTATTATCATCTTATTATTAGCTTATCATTAACCATCGCTTATTATTAACTATACTTCCCAAGTCCTTTTCCTTCCCTGTTTGCATGTAGAGCACAGGAAGCTAGATGTATAACTTTGCATATATCAACACTTCATTTCATCTGACATTTTACAACCCTTGTGGCCATTTTGAGAATGTCACTAACCTGCCAAGTTTCAATTATTCTACATAATTTTAATTACAGTAAATAGTTCAAAAATAAATCACATAACATGAGTACCAATCCAGTATTGCAGTGTGCCTTATCATTTCATAAACCGTGATCAAGATTTGATTCATCTTATGCGGATTCTCTGTCATTGTGGTTCAATTTGTTATATAAATTTGTATATCAACCTGTGGGGTATGTTCAGATTATTTACGCTCTGAAAAATGCTAGCACTGAACCCCCCAACCCCCCTCCCCATCACAACATATCATTAGTTGTCCATCATATGTCCCTAAAAAGCATTTTGGTGTTTTTCATTATTTATTTTCCTATACAGAGTAAACACACAGCATATTCACTGTCATGGGTCACCAATAGCTAGAGGGGAGGAGGGGCACCTTGGGAGCCCCACAGGCTCTGAGGCCCTGCGGAAATTGCTTCCTTTGCCTCTATGGAAGCGCCGACCATCACTGACTGGCACTTTAGCAGGAATTACTTGGTTCTGAGTGATGCTTTCAGCAAGCACTGTTTGAGTTGATTAGCTAGCTAGCACTTTGCAGACAGGGCTTGTCATGGACAGACATATATTGCAGATGTTGAATGGCATTTTAGTATGTACCAGCCAGTGCTTTTTGGTGATTTTCTTGTCTGTGTATTGCAGACGAGACACAGGATGTGGCTTCTTATGTGGGCAGGTTGTGGCTGATGACATAACGTCACTGTTTCCCATAACTACTTATATGTGCAAGTGAGATCTCTATTTTTATTATAGGTGAAAAAATAGTTACCCTTGCATACTTGCTCAAAGTTAATAGGAGATCTCTCCAATGCTGTACTTGGTATATTGTCCCACCCTGTATGCTCCTCCCATTCCAGTTATAGACTCCTGTTCAAGCAATAAACTGTTCTGAGTAGAATACCACCTTTTAGTATGGCCATACACTATTCAATTTTTACTCAATTGTTTTTATTGATATTATGATTAAAATTACAATGAGGCCCTTTTACACTTTCTTTGCTTTTTGTTACCTTTCCTGCACACAGGGACAGCAAAGAAAGTCTACTGGGCTTAGTTGACCCACTGCGTGCTGCGTGCATGCGAGGAAAAATGCAAATACGAAGGGGGAGCGGGGAATCCTAGTGATGTACTTCCTGTCCAGCAGGGAGCATGTCACTGGTCAAAAGGCAGTGAGAGGTGGTGAAAGGCATGCGAGCGGGGCATGCCGGGGGGGGGGGAGAGGGGGATTTGGGAGCAGCGCTATGCATATGACCCTGTCAGTGCACTCTGCTGCAGGGTCCTATGAATGTAGTTTTTGGCATTGCAATGCGATAGGGGGCAGCACATCGCACCGTATTGCTTTCCTCAGGTGTAAAATCGGCCTTAAAGAGAATCTGTATTGTTAAAATTGCACAAAAGTAAACATACCAGTGCGTTAGGGGACATCTCCTATTACCCTCTGTCACAATTTCGCCGCTCCACGCCGCATTAAAAGTGGTTAAAAACAGTTTTTAAAAGTTTGTTTATAAACAAACAAAATGCCACCAAAACAGGAAGTAGGTTGATGTACAGTATGTCCACACATAGAAAATACATCCATACACAAGCAGGCTGTATACAGCCTTCCTTTTGAATCTCAAGAGATCATTTGTGTGTTTCTTTCCCCCTGCAGCTATCTTCCACTGAAGTGTCAGGCTGTTTCTTCCTGCAGAGTGCAGACAGCTCTGCCCGTATGTAATTCCTCAGTATGTGAAAGCCCAGCCAGATCAGAGGAGGATTTATTCAGCTTGTAAAAGATAAGAGAGAAGAGAGAAGCTTCCCTAATCTAAATAATACACAGGCAGTGTGCAGAGAGGGGCCTGGAGGGGGGATATGCATCACAGAACCACAACACTGAAGAACTTGGCAGCCTTCCAGACACAGGCTAACAAGTCTGACAAGAGAGAGAGAAGTTGATTTATTACAGAGATGGTGATAGTAGAACGTGCTGCAGTAAACCAGAACACATTAGAATAGCTTTTGGAACTTGTAGGATGATAAAAAACAGGATGCAATTTTTGTTACGGAGTCTCTTTAATATTACAATGAATAGCACTGCCCCCTTTCTTTCCCGGCTACAGTTGACTTTGGATGTAGCAGCAGCATGTGTACAGAGCATCGAGCAGCTCAAGGGAACTTAACAGAGTCAGGTATGAGCACAGCCCTATGCCCTGCTGGGTGAATTCTTCAGATTCCCCTCCATTACCAATGTTGGCTTTCCTCATTATTATCTGTATACAAACTCCTCCTCATCGATCCCATTATTTAGGAAATAATTGTCAGATCCTGTCAGTCGGATGGGAAATTCCATTATGTGTACCCAGCATGATGTCTTACCATATTATTATACTGTATTGTGCATGGCTGAGGGAGACCTTTCAGGAATCCCCCCCTTCAAAAATCCTGGGTTTGCCCCTGAACATAAAGAAAAAATACTGGACATACACATGATATGTGGTATTGCACAGGTTCTCAAATGGCTGGTTCAAAATGCTGTTGGGGGGAGCAGAAGCACTAAGCTAACGAATGTCTATGTTTATAAGTTGGCAAGCATTTAGCTATTCTCATAACTACAACTCTGCGGTAAACGTCATAGAAGCTGCCATGACCAGTATTGACTAAAAGCTAGAATTAATATCTACCTGTCAATGATGATATCAGCATGTGACTGCTTATAACTGCATGTCATTGCTATATGCCTGTCAGGAACCGGCCCGCGGCACGCCTGCGTATACGGTTCCCGACTGCGGGTTTGACCAGACTGAGAGGGGAAGCAGCCTTAGTCAAGCTAAAACAAGGCTGGGACCCCTCAGAACACCTCTCACTGCCACCACTAGCGGTTCGCTAGACACTTCCACTCTGCTGTCGAGTCCTCAGCGCGCACTCCGCGTTTTCGTATTTGGGTCAGCTTTGCGCTTAGGCCAAATACGGGAACACCACGCACCCACACACATACACAGTTGCAATCTTACACTGTCGTGAAGCAAAGACCCACTAACAGTCGTTCCGAACGATACTGTTAGCCACTCTGCTGTTGCTACTCGCACTGGCGTTGTTCGTACGTTGGGTCAGCTGCGTGCTTAGGCCAACGTATGACAAACGCCCCCACACACAATGCAATTACAATTTCATACGGTAGTGTTGCTCAAGCGTACAATTAGGCATGAACTTATACACGGTTACACTTCAGTCCCTTCTAGGCTATGAGTGTTAGTTTAGTACAGCAGAAGTCAGCTTATTAAATAATGATTTAATATTCCATAAAAACATAGAACAATGCAGAACTTAATATATATACAAAAAGATTACAAAAAACAAAGTAAAAATAGTTACAAGATAAAAGTTACAAAGATAACACACACGGATATTTGCGTAAAAATAAACGGGGGAAAAAAGAACGTTGCCAGCTTAGGTTAGAACGTTGTTTGACGGGAGGACGCCATTTCGACCAGGAGTCGCGATCATCCCTAGCTATTCGCTACCTCCGAGAGAAGATACCGGTGGCTGTCCTGGGCCAGCTTAAATAGTCTGAAGTGTCCCCTGGGGCATTTAATGTCCAGCCCCCAGGAACTAATGCAGTTTCCCCGTTTGTGACATCACCGAACGCTTGTCATAATCTTTCTTGTGATATGCAAACTTCAAAGGGGGTTCCTGTTTTAGCTTCTTGAAGTTTGGCAGGATACAATCTCACCCATTGAACTCTGCAGACATCAAAAAGCTTCCTCCACATTATTTCCTTGGTTAAAGTGTATTTTAGCACATCCATGAAAAGATTGAATTTTGGTTACAGGTAGCAGTTCGCCTGTAATCCTGTTTACACTTACAGATTTCAAAGCAATTCCACTTCCGTTTTTAAAGTCTGTAGAAATTTCCACCCCCTTCCATGTAAATTTCCAACCTTCAGGTGTCAGCTTCCCATCCCCAACACTCTGGCAGGCTTGCTTTGTATGATGGGACAATGGCTGATTCCAGTTCAAAAGCCATGCCGACCAGCCTATTCTTCCTCAATTGGCCGCTAATTAGCAGTACACACAGTTTCCCCGGCTGGACAATGAGGGCAGAGGTAATGTACATTTACATGCAGACTTACATTATCCTTCAGTTTACTCTGGCCAGGTGACCAATTACTACCAAGCACAATACACATCTGAGGTTTTACCCAGTAGACAGAAAAAGGACAGAAATATGTTCTGTTATTATCCTTAACATTATCAGCACCCCAATATATCACCACAATGCCTGTCATTGATAATGTCTGCCTATCATTTTCAGCTTAGCATTGCTATTTGACTGTCTTCAGTATTATCTGCTCATTGTTACAGTCTGCATGTTATTAGTATTATCTTCCTGTGGTTTGTATTACTTGCATATCATTGGAATATGCTTGTTGTTGGTACTATTTGCATGTCATATAGTTTGAAAAGTATTAATATATGACTGTCATATGTATTACTTGGATATCATTAGAATTCGCCAGGATCGTAGCTATTGCCAAACAATTTTTGATTAGTATGTTATTTTTAATAGGTTTGTCTAAATTTTACAAAACTACGTCTTTTCTCTTTGATGCATGTATGACACTTAAAGGAAACCAGAGATGAACGCTTTGGCACAAAATAAACATATCCCCCGATAGATTTTAAAAAATAAATAATATACCTGGTATTTTCGCCACTCAGGTGTGCTGGCTTTTTTTTACGTTTTTTTTTTTTTAATTTTTTTTACTAAAACTCCATGCAAAACACAGTTCATCAGAAAAGCATATTATTTAGTGGGCTGTGTGCAAAATGAAATCACCATTTCTAAAAACCTCTTATGACTAACAATTATAGATAAAAAAAACAAAAAAATGTTTTTCACCAGCAGCTCCTCCCATCTCATACCAGCTCTCTGTGATGCTGCAAGTATAGAGAACAGGAAAGCAGAGCCAGAAGGTGGCAGGCTTGGGCTTGAAAAGACATAAGAGAAGACAGACTCAGCTATAATGATTTCTGAGTAAAGCCAGACTGAATGCTCAGTCGGGATTTTATCAGGGCTCAGTGGCGAAGCTAAGGAGCTGTGGGCCCCGGTGCAAGTTTTACATGCCCCCCCCCCCCCTCCAAGCACTATATACATAACAATTGATACGGCACACCAAAACCTGCCAAGGATTTCCACAGTGTCAGAGGTGCAAGTAGGGGATGGGAAACAGTTTGTTAGTGATCGCTACTATTTAAAGCATCTATAGAAGTGATTATTACCAGCACAGGGCCAATAGAGAGCTAGTATTGTGCTTCAGGGAAAGCCCCTCTGACCCAAGGGCCCCGATGCAGTCGCTAACTCTGCTACTTCTATTGCTACGCCACTGACAGGGCTGATAACAAGCTGGGTGAGCAGTGAAGGATGAAACAGAGAGCAGTGTAGGTGTTTTCTCTAATGTTCCCATTGATATGTATGGTAAAATACATGCAGGTGCTTTGTCTCTGGTACAGTTTAACCACTTCACCCCCAAGGGTTTTTTCCCTAACGGACCAGAGCAATTTTCACCTGTCAGTGCTCCTCCCTTTTATTCCCTAATAACTTTATTACTACTTATCACAACTAAATGATCTATACCTCGTTTTTTTCCACCACCAATTAGGCTTTCTGTGGGTAGTACATTGTGCTAAAAAAAAATTATTCTAAATGCGTTTTAACGGGAAAAATAAGAAAATAATGGAAACAATTCATTATTTCTCATTTTTCGGCCATTATAGTTTTAAAATTAAACGTTCTCCTGTGGATAAAACCAACACATTTTATTTGCCTAGCAAAAGTCCCTAAGGCAACTATTTATAATTGTACTTTTTGGCCACTAGATGGCGGTAGTGAACACTCTCCCGTTTTATAGAAAGTGTTCACTTTTTTTTTTTTTACATTTTACTACACTGTGACTGTTTCCTGTTTTATGAATGGACATGGCTGCTGATTGCGATCATGTCCATTCATTCCAGGCATTGAGATTGCGTAGAGGACCGCTCTGTCCTCTTCCCCAATAACGGAACACAGAGTCCCGACATGCAAACGTGTGGAGCGGCAGGAACGAGCGACTTGTTCAAACTTCATCATCCCAATCAGTAGCCAATACCCCCTTTTCCATGAGTACTCTTTACCGTTTTCAAATAGATCATCAGGGACATCTGTATAGCTGAAACCCCTTCCACAGAGTGATGTTAGAGCTATAGTCCTGACAGTTTTCTGTCTGTGAACCTTGTTGCATTGTGGGAAATAACAGCTGTTTCCAACTGCAAAGCAAGCAGTATCTCCCTTTGTGCATAGAACTCACATTTAACAAACATTCTCTGGAGATCACGTGGCAGGACTAAATATGTTGCCATCTTTGATAAATTTCAGAATGTAGATCAGGGATAGGAAAGATTTTACAATGGGCAGACTCAGACAAAATAATTTATAAATGAATACTGTAAAAAAAATAAGCAATTTTATTCATTAAGTTATTTTCACTATATTTTCTCTTTAACCTTTTGCCGACCTCGTCACGCCGATGGGCGTGGCCGCGGCAGCAGCCCCAGGACCGCCTAACGCCAATTGGCGTAAAAAGTCCTGGGGATCTGTTTTGCAGGAGATTGCGCACAGGCTGCGCGCGCACCTCCTGCTTGGGGGGCGGAGCTCCGCCCCGCCTTCAGTCTCCGAGTGGCTATCGCTGCTCGGGAGACTAATAGACGGCATGCCGTCTATTTCTATATACAGCGCTGCAATCGGCAGCAGCGCTGTACTGGGGACAGCCGTGTCACACGGCTGTCCCCCTGGGGGGACAAGAGAGTGATCGGCTCTCATAGGCAGAAGCCTATGACAGCCGATCGCCATAATTGGCTGGCTGTGGGGAGGGAGGGAACATTTTTAAAGAAACAGCTTTTAAAAAAAAAAAAACAAGCTAACATTAATATTTATTTTAAAAAAAATAAACATGGAGGGAGCGATCAGACCCCACCAACAGAGAGCTCTGTTGGTGGGGAGAAAAGGGGGGGGGGGATCACTTGTGTGATGTGGTGTGCGGCCCTGCAGCTTAGCCTTAAAGCTGCAGTGGGCTATTATACTAAAAATGGCCTGGTCACTAGGGGGTTTTAGCCCTGCAGTCCTCAAGAGGTTAAAGGGAGTATGAAGCAAAAATAAAACAAAAAACAGATACTTACCTAAGGAGAGGGAAGGCCCTGGGTCGTATAGAGGTTTCCCGTTTAATTCATGGTCCCCGTGTTCCCCCGCAGGCTCCCCCGTTAGCAGTGTATGACCGAATGGTTGGAGACTGCTCTCTTCCACTTTGGCTGGGTTTCAGAAGTCTTTGGAAGCACTCGGGCTCTCGACCGAAGACAGGCTTCTCTGCACTGCGCATGCACAGGCGCCTTCTCTCGCACATGTGCAGTACAGAGCAGACCGAGTGCTCCTGAAGACTCCCAAAAGTCTCCCACGGTGGGAGATTTGAACGGAGAAAGCTACGGGGGAACGAGGAGAACGGCAGGAGACCGAGAAGGCTCTATATGGAGCCCAGAGCTTTCCCTCTCCTTAGGTAAGTATCTGTTGTTTTATTTTTAAAATTGCTTTAGATTTACTTTAATCTTATGTAGAGCACATGAATGTTACCAGCAAATCATAGTGTTACAAATCTGTCACCTGATGAAACATGCTTTTCCCCAATTTCTGCTATACATAAGCAACTCTACTATGTATGCCACTGAGGATACAGTATAAATAACACTTTGTCACTTTTCTGCTGGAAGAACTTTGTACTCACCTTGCAATACAGCTTTAGATAAAGCTGGAACAGTTATAAGTCAACAGACATGTCAAGTTAGTGTATATTGCAATATATCATTTAGGTGCTTGCACTGTATATGTCTGAAATCATGAAAGCTAATCTCTGGTTACAGAAACTGGATAGTTTCTATTTGTGGTCAGACTTAATATGATATTCTACTTTTGTTGATACTAAAGCAATGTCCTCAGGTCAGACCTATGTACAAAATATGCGGAAAATATTGCATTTTTTTTGTTTTATCCACAGATACAGCCAGATGCCTAGCTCAGCCTTCTAGCAAGCACAGTGAGTAACAACTGGGTGTGTTTTCTGTTTCCTAATGGTGGTACTCCTCCAGTCCTGCAATGCATCCTGCTCTGTGCAGTTAGGTGTACATTCAAGAACAAAGGATCTAGTGGGGCAATGCTGGGCAGTCAGTACTTTACAGTACACTAAAAAGTAACATTTTCATGCTAAGACAAAATTGCTTTTTGAGCACTAGGCAATTTAAGACATGCACAGCAGACTGCAAATGAAATGGAAAGACGACTTTTAATAACATTAAATTACAAAATGCCCTGTGTACCACCAATGCATTTCACACTCTTTTTTTAATGAATTATCTTCAGAAATAGTTTTTTCATTATATCCTGAAATTTTGATGGTCAAATTGCAGTCTAAGTACACTCTCCCCTCCTGTCTCACTGATTCTTGTGCCCTGTAGCTTTATGAATCGACTCAGAGCAGTGCCTCTCTTAAAAGACACCCGAATCTAAAAAACTCACACTTAGTTCCGGATCAAAGGTCATGACTTATATTAGCCAAGACCTGAAATTAGACATCATAGCAGTGGAACGGCTGTGAACGGGGCAAACGGAGGGCTCAGCCTTGGAAAGGAGGACATTACTAACAAAAGCAGGTTCTGCATTTTACTCTGTTTTTTTTTAGTCTCAGATGTCTTTTAAAGTGTACCTGAGTCTGAGATCATAAGAAGAAAAGGTGAACACCACTGCACCCCACTCACTTCTACGATACTGCTCGACCAGGTCAGCAAAACCAAATGTCACGGAAGGAAAGAGGAGGTCCGCACATATCTCTAGATCCACTCCGTTATCTGGACGTATCCAAATGTTAAAAAAAACATCAGGCATAAACACAGCTGACATGTTTTGTGATGCCTGATTTTTTTTTTAACATTTGGATAGAACCTGAGATCAGACATAAGAAAGATTTTATACTTATTTTGGGCTTCCTCTTTCCCCATGAGCACCACTGTCCTCCCGGGTGGCTCCATTCGGCCACAATCAGTCCCGGTAATCTAGCTCGGTTGCGCCAGACAGGCTTTTCTGCACAAAATAACCCAATTGATGTGACTGAGTCTGAGCCAGATAACCGGGGGGGGGGGGGTGTTTAAAGCTAAACAGAGGCACTCGGGAGGATGGTGAGGGATTCAGCCGTGCTCATGGGGCTGTAGGAAGCCCAGGATAAGTATAAAATCTTTCTTACATCTGATTTCAGGTACGCTGTAAGTCTAAAGGTCCAAATATAGGTACAGATCCAATTTAACACTTATTACATTTAAAAACTTAACATTTGATGTCAAACATGTTAAGATGTCATATTACTCTGTATGTTTAAAGGTCCAGATGGCCAGTAAAAACAAAACAAAACAAGAAACACCCCAAAACCCTTACAAGAGCTGCATGCGTCATTCAAGGGGCTTTCCTTATTACGTGCCTGAGAGGTAGAGGGTGGAGCAGACTCAGCAGGCATAAGTTAGTTGTATTATCTCCCATTCAGTCATAAAACTACTTATATTGTCCAGTCTTATGGAGTCCAAATTGCAGTGTAAAGCTCTGTGGTAATAACAGGCTCAGTGTATATAATCATAAAGCTTGAACAATATTTGCAGTTCAAAAATGACGGATGAAGACAACCATCTGGTCACTTTACTGTATAGCTTGCTAAACTGTGCCTACTAAATAACATCAACACACACATAGTAAAGGTATAGGAGAGAGGGGCACTTTGTCTAATGTTAGATAAGAACAGTACAAAGGTAAATAAATGTCAGACAGCACTTTATTTCCAGATAGCTTCACTCTGAACTTCACAGCAGCTACTGCAGCCAGTATCCACACAGCCACTCCTACTAACCATCCCACCTCTCATGTGAAAGTCTGTTCTGGGTACCTGCATTGCATTGCTGATAGCTAGCTGTGAATTCCCCTGAGGGCTCTTTTACAGTGAAAAGTCCAAACACAATCGCAATGCAGTTGCGTCAGGGATTTTGTAAAGTTATTTTGTTCGAGCAGCAAGAATCGCAGGCAGAGGCATAGCTAGAGATTACAGGGGCCGCAGAGCAGAATTTTGATGGGGCCATGAGACCTAGGAACTTGAGAGCAATGCCACCTGCCCCTATCCTACGGGATATAAGTTGACTGGCTAATGTACATTCCAATGTAATGTACACTGCAAACAGTCTATGGACACTGAGATGAGGTCAGAGCATGGAGAAAACCAGGAAAATAAGTAGTGAACACATTACCGCTTGGGCCCCCTATGCTCCAGGGCCCCATAGCAGTTGCTATGGCTGCTAAGGCGATTGCCATGCCCCTGATCACAGGCACAATGTAACATACACAACATTTCTGATTGCAAAAAAATCACAGCGCTATTGCAATGTGTTAGATTAAAACAGAACCCAAGATTTTAAACTCTGCATGCTTGCGTTTTGAGAATTGCATGCAGTCGGAATCTCATAGCAAAGTGCAAGCACAATGCGACAGTGAAAAAGAACCCTTAGTGTTATCTCCTTTCTAAACAATTGCCATTACCCCTTATCACCTTTGTTTGTTAAAACTCCTTAAAGACTCTTTGGGCCACATGCAAGTAATGTTTTCTCCTGAGTTTTCTCCTAGGAGAAATTTTTTCATCTTTGATTTCAAATAACTTTTTAGCACTTTGCAATGGAAAAAGTACCCAAAAGTAGGTGAAAAAGTACTATCAAAATTATTTTGAACATTTGTTTGCTTGCAGGTGGTTAAAAAAGCATTTTATTTTCAAGTTACACCTAGGAGAAAACTCAGGTGAAAAAGTGAATAGCATATGGCCCCTTATGTCTACTCAGCAGTGAAAATAACTAAAGGGTTATGAACACGCTCAACAAAAGTCTTTTAAATGCACAATTATCTAACAAATTTTGTTGTTGAAACAAACCAAAAACCCAAAAAGTTGTTTGCTATTGTTCAAACAACTGATAAGACGCAGCTCAAGTCAATCCAACTGTTGGATTGACTTGAGCTGCGTCCATCAGTTGTTTGAACAATAGCAAACAACTTTTTTGGTTTGTTTCAACAACAAAAATTGTTTGATAATTGTGCATTTAAAGAGGAGCTGTTAGGTATAGGGTCTCAGAGAAAATAAACACATATATCAGTAGCTAAACATTGGCTGTACTTACATTACATATGCATTTCACTGTCCACGTTTGGATTTCACAGAATCTTTATATAGTATTTGCAGAGAATGATGCTCCTGACAGCTTATGGCAGGTTCCATGTTTGTCTGTCTCCTATGAAGCCAAATGTGTCGTCATGTCCTGCCTGCTTCCTGATGATTAGACTCACACAAAAGATCGGTAATGTAAAACACTACTGTGCAGTGAATATTAATTAGCCATGTGGCTAGGAACAATAGCGGACTCCTGCAGTTTACTCTGCCAGGAGTTTTTTCAATGTTGTGAGCTGCTGCTTTTGTAACACGAGCCCTGTAACTTATCAATAGCAGCCGAGGGGAGGGCCCCAGAATGCTTTGCTGTATGGTATGCGGCTCTCGGCTTCTTAAGAGCTTGGGTCTAACAGCTTTGCTGATAAGCACACATCAAAACTAAGAGAGATTTTTATCTTCAGTATTGCCTTTTTGGCTTCCTTCTAAACTGTTTAACACAGGAGAATAGAGGTTTAAATTAGCTTTTGCAGCCTGACAGTTACTCTTTAAAAGACTTTTGTTGAGCGTGTGTATGAGCCTTTAGGGCCGATTCACGCTTGCATATCGTTTACCACTAACCATGGAACTTGTCATTTAAGCGCTTCCTATTCAAATGAATGGGCAGTGCAGGTACCGCTATTTACCATAATTTACACAAATGCTACGTTTTGAATCGTATTTTACACGTCGTCTGAGGCAACCCTGGAAGCAAGAGGAAGCCACAGGTTGATTTCAGGGTATTTAGCACTGCAATCCCATGTCCCCCTGCAGAGGTGAAAAATAAAAATCACCGGGAAGCACTGTCGAAAGCTGACAAATGCATGCAGTGGCAGCACCAGGGGGGTGCTTTGGGATGCTGAAGCACCCCCTAAAATCCTTCAAGCACCCCTAAAGCACACCCCAGCGTGAACTGACTTTTGGCATCTAATAAACGCTGTGTCAGTTCACAGGCAGCAGCAGCCCGCAGCTCCGGGAGCGGCAGAGCAGGGCTACAGTAAAATGGCGTCCGAAGCCCTGCTCTGGAGACTTCAAGTCTGCAGTGCAGGGCTTTAGGCGCCATTTTCCCGTAGCCCTGCTCTCAGCGCTGAAGTTTCAGTTGCTGGCTGCAGAGGATCGTGGGAGCTGCGCGCCGGTCGGAGGCCGGGACAGGAGGTCTTCAGCGGGTGAGTAAATGTTTTTTTTTTTTTATTTATTAACAGGTATATTTTCTGGTCAAGTCTGCCACACATGATTGAAGTGTTTTCTGGTCAAGTCTGCCACACATGACTGAAGAGTTTTCTGATCAAGTCTGCCACATATGATTGAAGTGTTTTCTGATCAAGTCTGCCACATATGATTGAAGTGTTTTCTGGTCAAGTCTGCCACACATGATTTGAAGTGTTTCTGATCAAGTCTGCCACATATGATTGAAGTGTTTTCTGATCAAGTCTGCCACATATGATTGAAGTGTTTTCTGGTTAAATCTGCCACATGATTGAAGTGTTTTCTGATCAAGTCTGCCACACATGATTGAAGTGTTTTCTGATCAAGTCTGCCACACATGATTGAAGTGTTTTCTGATCAAGTCTGCCACACATGATTGAAGTGTTTTCTGATCAAGTCTGCCACACATGATTGAAGTGTTTTCTGATCAAGTCTGCCAACGTGATTGAAGTATTTTCTGGTCCAATCTGCCACATGGTTGAATGCATTTGCTGGTCAAATCTGCCACATGGTTGAACATATTTTCTGGGCAAATCTGCCGACATGATTGAACGTATTTTCTGGGCAAATCTGCTCACATTACATGTATTTTCTTGAGAAAACCTGCACAATTATGTGAATTTTCTGGGGAAAGGGTCACCAAAACTTGGTCTTTGCGTTGCACTTTTAAAGGGAACTTGAAGGTGAGAATAATATTGAGGCTGCCATATTTATCTCCTTTTAAGCAATACCAGTTGCCTGGCTGCCATGCTGGTCCTCTGCAGAGCCGGCCTTTGGGGGTGGCAAGTGGGGCAATCGCCCCAGGCCCCGCACTCTCTGCAGCAGTGGGTAGAGCAGGCAAAGTAGTTAAAAACTCACGTTTCTTCCTCCGATGCTCACAGCTTCATTCTCTTTCCTGTCCCGGCATCTGTGTATTGGTAACAGCGCCCCCTGTGGTGACATGCGGTCACGTCATCCCAGGGGGCGCTGTTACCAATACACAGTTGCCGGGACAGGAAAGAGATGGAAGCTGTGAGCATCGGAGGAAGAAACGTGAGTTTTTAACAACTATGCCCGCTCTCCACACCGCTGCAGCCACCTTCCCATCTAACATGCACTGCAGGCTGGCACCTATCCAATCTATACTGCGGGGCACCTACCTATCTAATCTATATTGCAGGCACCTATCTAATCTATACTGCAGGCACCTAACTAATCTATACTGCAGGCAGCTATCTAATCTATACTGCGGGGCACCTACCTATCTAATCTATACTATGGGGCACCTACCTATCTAATCTATACTGCAGGCACCTATCTAATCTATACTGCGGGCACCTACCTATCTAATCTATACTGCGGGGCACCTACCTATCTAATCTATACTGCAGGCACCAATCTAATCTATACTGCCTGGCACCTATGTAATCCATACTGCAGGGCACCTATCTAATCTATACTGCAGGGCACCTATCTATCTAATCTATACTGCAGGCACCTATTTAATGTATACTGCAGCGCACCTACCTATCTAACCTATACTGCAGGGCACCTATCTAATCTATACTGCAGGGCACCTATCTAATCTATACTGCAGGGCACCTATCTAATCTATACTGCAGGCACCTATTTAATCTATACTGTGGGGCACCTACCTAATCTATACTGCAGACACCTATCTAATCTATACTGCGGGGCACCTACCTATCTAACCTATACTGGGGGCACCTACTTATCTAAACTATACTGCAGGCACCTACCTATCTAACCTATACAGAGTGTGTGATTCCACAGGGTGTGCGTGTGTTTCCACAGCGTGTGTGTGTGTGTGTGTGTGTGTGTGTGTGTGTGTGTAGGCCCCGCATATGACACTCGCCCCAGGCCCCGCATATGACACTCGCCCCAGGCCCCGCGTACTCTAAGGCCACCTCTGTCTTCTGCTTCTAATTCTTTCAACCATAGACCCTGAACAAGCATGCAGCAGGTCAGGGGTTTCTGACAATATTGTCAGAACTGACAAGATTAGCAGCATGCTTGTTTCTGGTGTAATTCAGTTCACTACTGAAACCAAATAGATCAGCAGGGCTGCCAGGCAACTAATATTGTTTAAAAGGAAATATATATGGCAGCCTCCATATCACTCTCACCTCGGGTTCACGTTAAATTACTGTTAGCTCCGCCCTCATCCGGTCATGACCACGCCCAATTTTTTTTGCCGCGGCGCGCTTTGCGCAGCAGGTTATAGCCATACCCCTTTTTGCCAAAAACAAAGCGCGCCGTGGGTCATCAGCTACCCCAGAAGTTGGTCCAGCACCTGCATAGCACCCCCCAAAAAAATCCTGGAGCCGCCACTGTCTGCATGCTTATAGAAAAGCATTTGAACGATGCGCCGGGCTGCTGGTTCAGACGCCCATTTGAATTGGCCCTAATAACCAATGGGAAGGGAATGAGAAGATGGAGAACTTGAGAGAGAGATCATGACAGGTTCATTTTTAGTGTGGGTGAAATCACATGAACTGACAATTTAGAGAAAACAGTATTTGGATTGTGGTTTTTATCACAAATCTGAAATAAACTCCATTGATCTTTTAACAGAAAAAAAGTAAAACCATACAAACATTTCAAATCAGAACTGACAAGTTAGGGTCCTTCCACACTGTGCAAGTTGCATTGTTATACCATTGCAACTGTGCCAAAAAGTCACACCATGCATTACACGAGCGGTGCGACCATACAGTGAGGCATACATTACAATGAAAGCATGGTTAACTGCCACTGTAATTGCACACATTGTCCAGTAACTGTACAGCATGCAGCGAATTACCCCAATGGGACCAGCCACACCGCACCATATGTGAGCACACTATAGAAATATCATGATGTTGTCTGTTGTGACGGAAAACAACAGATTCACTGTGAAAAGACCCTTAGACTTTAAAGGGACACTATGGTGAAAATTATGCTGTTCCATTATCCCCACATCATTAGTGACAAGAATCTGATGGATTGGCTCTCTGCTTAACTGCAGCACAGATGTGTAGGGAACTAGAAATGCGGTTAAAGTTTTTTTTTTCAACACAAACTCTATGTCGAAAGTTATGCTTTCCATATTAAATAAATGTTGTGGGGAAAATGAAACAGCATAATTTTTGCTATAGTGCCCCTTTAAAGGGACTCTAAACCACTGCAAAGTACTTAAAGATGCATACCATTCTATAGCTTGTGCTCTCCTCTTTCATTTGATGAATCACCGTTATACACCAAATACTTTCCAATCGATCTCAATGTAAAAATCGCAGCCCCCATCTTGGCTATGTTATAACTTCCGGGTCACCCCTGTCCAGAGGAGTAATCCTCTGTGTTAGAGAAGTGCATAACTGAATGAAACAGGAAGAGGAACTGACATGCATGGCCATTGAACAAGTGAAGCAGGCAGGAAGAGGAAGTTACATGCATGGCCATTGCAAGAGGCTCCTCCAGAGGGGTCATAGCATGACTTTGTAGTCGTAGTTTTGAAGTCATCTGGCCCCATGCATTTTATAGCGGCAATACCAGGGGGAGTTTGGATAAAACAACAAACAGTGTATGGTAGATTGTCAATTTCTTATGTATAGAAGCAAGCAATTTTTTCAGTTTGCAATCATTTTATGTCATAATTAGGGAAAAAATTATCACAGGTGTGTGTGGTACATTAGTCAGTTTTTTCAAATATTACAATCCATCAGAAAATTGATTGTAAATATATTTTAAAATTTGTATGGTGTGTGGCCACCTTTAGTGTTCATTTAGCATTAAGGAACGGGAGAGCTGAAAAAAAAACATTTATCCAAATCATATCTTAACAAATCAAACATATTACTTTAAAACATTCACCAAATCTTTGTTTTGTGTGCAAGTGTGTTTTAGATTATTTTTTAAAATCAAAAGTTTAAGAAGATAGTATTAAAATCTATTCATGTGTGACAGCAAGTCTGCTCTCTGCACTACAAGTATTATATTATATCAATGACTGAACTTTAGCCTTTACACTTCAGAGAGAGTCTGTTCTGTGCCATGCTGCTCAGGTGTTACTACTGTACAAGACAGCACTGCAGCAGCAGCTCTCCCACACATGCATTCCTGTATAGCCCTGCTTTGTAGCTCATAGGCTGTGTAGGGTAGGGAATCATACTGTACATAGGCATTAGGCAATACTGCAGATATATATTATCATTCATATCATCATCATTCATATCATGATTCATTAGATAAATAAAAAGTAAATGGAAACTTACATAAGTATACATCCACGTTTCTCCAGACCACAGGCTGTCTACACGCACTCTGCTCTGCCAGAGGAACACAACTGCTCCTCATGAGGTGAAACTGAAACCTATAGGGACGTGGGAAATTCCAGGGACTTGGTCAAAGGCACCGCACTATTGTTTTCAAGGTAAAGAGATGAATTATGAGAACACATTAATGATTGATGCCAGTTAAGCTTACAGCAGCTACTGTGGCAGTAAATCAAACACAATATGCAGTTGTAAATGAGCAATGCATACTTACCTCACAACCATCTGTCATTTAGAAGCCCACTGTTTTCATTTGCCAATGACTCCTAAGGTACTGTCACACTGCATCAGTTGTGCTGCAGAATACTTCCACATGCAGCTCACTGCCCATAAAGTTCTGTGGACCTGTTCACTTCGCTTTATTTTGCATTATTCTAAATCGCTGCACGCAAGCTTTCAACTAACGTCTATGTCCAGTCTCTATTGCAGTTCACACAGATTATAATGTGTGTGTTATGCAACACGCTCAGCAGGGGCATAACTAGGCCCCACCGGGTGCCACTGCAGAAATTCTGAGCGGGTCTGGGCCCCCCTTGGGGCCCACTCTGGGCCGTTTTGGGGAGTTGGAGGGGTCGCAGCATGAGGGGAGAGCTATGGCCACATTCGGTGGGAAGGGGAGACGGTCCCCCCCCCTCCCTCACTTTGGGCTCTCCCCTCTGCGCTCCCCTCCAGCATCAATACATTTGGGTATGCAGGTAGCGGCAGTTACATACCTTCCGTGCGCTCCAGGGTGGAAGTTCCTCTATCTAGTCTCTGACGCAAATTCCTAACAGGAAGTCGTGTCAGAGGCTAGATAGAGGAACTTCCACGCTGGAGCGCATGGAAGGTATGTAACTGCTGCTCCCCGCCGCCTGCATACCCAAATGTATTGATGCTGGAGGGGAGCGCAGAGGGGAGAGCCCGAGGTGAGGGAGTGGGAGACGATCCCCTCTCCCCACCGAATGTGGCCGTAGCTCTCCGCTCATGCTGCGACCCATCCAGCCCCCCAAAACGGCCCCGAGTGGGCCCCGAGTGGGCCCCAAGGGGGGGCCCGGGCTCCCCCGCAGGGGCAGAGGCTGCAGGCCCTATTATTACACCAGTGATGCTCAGTGTGAATCCTAGTTCTGACTAGATCTAGTCGTAACTGTATCTGCTAAAGCTGAAGGCATTACAGACCCTCTGCACATGTGCTGTCACCCTCCTCTGGCTTGTTTCTCCTCTTTGGTGTCTTGTGCACCTCCTAGGTTTCCTCCTTCTCCTTGTGCTCATCCTCTTCCACGGTGCACGTGTGTTACTGCTACCCCTTGTAGACAAATGTTGGGGTGATAAAAACACACCCTGCAGGAAGAAAGCACAGAGACAACAGGAGCCCAAATGGTGCAGTGCGTCACAGTAATGGGAAAAATGTGAAGAGTAGGTGGATGAATTATACTCACAAAGGTGGGTTGCAGAAGGGCAACCAACCACTGTAGACAGGTGGAGATGTATGACCCCGACTCCATTCGGGTCACCAGGCAGAGCTGGTGATGTAATCAAGTAAGTCCCTTACTTGTGGCTACCAGCATTGTTTGGCACTGTTATTTGGCCTGAGGAAGTGGGCATATACTCATGAAACGCATTGCCAGTGTAATAAAAAATCATCCAATACGAGAATTTGTCTTCTTTGACGTAAGCCACCTAATTTTTTTCATTTTTATCTGTTTTTAACATAATTTTACTACATTTGGGTACCTCTTTCCCTATATCTTGTGCCCTTGTAGACAAGCACTCCGGAACACACTGACTAGAGCTCTGAGTGCAAATCCAGATGCTATTACAGGATCAGCACCATTTTTAAAGCTTTCATAGTGGCGCCCGAGAGGTGAAAGGATTTGAAGAGTACACTATGCGGGAGGTAAGCATTGCATCAATATGTTTATAACCGTATTAATAAACTGTGCCTGCTTGGTATCTGGAAGGCCCATGACTACTTAAATTGGCTATCTGGGTAATTCAATTGTTCAATTTTGGTCTTCGTCTGCCACAGTACATACAATACATAGAGGTTTCCCATCGCCTGCTGGAATAAGGTTTCCTTCATGCCAAAATTCCTCAACCACATTCTCCAGGGAAAGATGTGAAGAATTATCTGTCTTCACTAACAAAGTGTCTGCCATCCGTGCTAGCATTATACCAACAACCTTTACATGTGCTTATTGCTGTACGAAAATGACAAGTCTTTAACACTTTGAGTGAGGAAAATATTGGCGTTCTCATCTAAAGTCTCCGCCCTACTACCTGTTAGCTGGAATCTGGTCCAACTGGTTGATTAATGCAGTGCTCAGAGCTAATCAGACCAGCACTACACAAATAACTCAGTGCTCTTTGCAAAGTGGGCTATACACAGAGTCACTGAGGAAGGCAATCATAAATCTCTTGAAGAAACCATCACTGGCTCCTGATTCTGTGGCCAACTACAGACCTGTGGCGAACTTACCATTCCTGTCAAAGTTATTGAGAAGGTGGTTGCCAACCAGCTAGAAGCCAGGCTTATAGATAACAACATATTTGACACCTTTCAGTCAGGATTCTGGAAAAGCCACAGCAAGAGACAACAATGATGAGTGCTCATGCTCAATTCTGATATTCTTCTTGTTTTATCTGCAGCTTTTGATACCATGGATCATGGAATATTAATAATCCAGCAATTGAAGGAAATCTGCAGCCTAAGGAGCGTGGCTCTCAGCTGGTTTCAGACCTTTATGTCTGGCAGGACACAGCAAGTGTGCCTGGATACCTACTACTCTAATCCAGTGCCACTTGGTAATGGAGTCCCACACGGTTCGGTGTTATCACCATTACTCTTTGCAGCCTACATGATCCCAGAGGGCAAAACAGTCCAGAGTTATGGCCTAGGATACCATTGTTATGCAAATGACTTCCAACAGTATCTGTCCTTCAAGCCCAGCACAACATCAACATCCATCAATGCTTTTCTAATGGAATTACAAAACTGGATGAACACCAGCTGGCTGAGGCTGAACTCTGACAAAGCAGAAGTGTTGGTGGTAGGTGATCCATCCACACAAGATGGATAAAGTCAGGCGCGCCTCTAGCCATTTTGTCACTCCAGGCGAGAAAACCTGTGGCACCTTAACCCCCCCCCCCCGTCGTGGCACCCCCCCCCCCCCCCTTTCATGAAAATAAGGGATCGGTTGAAAAGGGCGCCCGAGCTGCCTGTATGAAAAGGGCGCCGCCATAGACATCAATGTTATTTCTGGAAATATGGGCTACAAGGTGTAGAAAAGGGCGCCCGAGTTTTGATATAGGCTACAAGCGGGCTCCCCTTTGTAGCCCATATTTTTTCGGCTACAAGGTTTTCGGCTACAAGCGGGCTCCCCTTTGTAGCCCGTATTTTTTTCGGCTACAGTAAGGTGCCCCTCTGTAGCCCATATTATTGCCTTTTTTTTGTAGCCTAAGTTTTTATATGGGCTACAAGCACTGTAAGCCGAATTATTTCATTTCCCCACTATCCATGGCGCCCTGGAGGGGGAATAGTAATTAACACATCCCGGAGTTTTTTTCTAGCCGAAGTTTGTATATGGGCTATAAGCGCTGGAAGCCGAATTATTTCATTCCCCCACTATCCATGGCGGCCTGGAGGGGGAATAGTAATTAACACATCCCGGAGTTTTTTTCTAGCCGAAGTTTTTATATGGGCTACACCAGGCGCCTTTTTTTTTTGTAGCCGAAGTTTATATGGGCTACACCAGGCGCCTTTTTTGTAGCCGAAGTTGGTATATATATGGGCTCCACCAGGCGCCCTTTTTTACCGGCGCCCTTTTCATGTAGACCCGAAAATAATCATAATGCGGCAGTCTTTCACCAAAAAATAAGGAAGAAATTACACTTATTGTGGCAGCGTTTCGCCTGAAAATACACAATACTGGCAGCGTTTCACCAGAAAATACACAATGTGAGCAACATGTCTCACCAGAAAATACACATAGGCCCACTTTCATGAGGCACAAAGTGGGACAGAAGGAGGCACATGGGGACTGAATAAGGCAGACAAGGGCAACATAGGGAGGCACAGGGGGATAGAAGGAGGCATGAGGGTCAGAAGAAGTCACAAAAGAGGACAGAAGGAGTAACAAGGGAACAGAAGGAGGCACACGGGGACACAAGGGTCACAATGGGCAACAAAAGGAGGCACAATGGGGGACAGAATGAGACACAAAGGAGGACAGAAGAAGGCACAGGAGGTCGGAAGGTGGCACACAGGGGGACACAAGGAGGCACAATGGGCAACAAAAGGAGGCACAATGGGGGATTGAATGAGGCACAAAGGAGGACAGAAGGAGGTCCACAGAGGGGCAGGAGGCGGTACAGGGGGACGGAAGAAGGCATGAGAGCGGAAAGAGCCACAAAAAAGGACAGTGGGAGGCACACAGGGGGACTGAAGGGGGCACACAGGGGGACAGAAGAAGGGACAAAGTAGGGCAGAAGGAGGCACAGAGGGGGGCAGAAGGAGGCACAATGGGGGACAAAAGGAAGCACAGGAGGAAGAAAGGAGACACAGGGGGACTGAAGGAGGCACACAGGGGACAGTAGGAGGCACACAGGGTACAGGAGGAGGCACACTTGGGACAGGAGTAGGCACAATGGGGGGCAGAAAAAAATACAAAGGGGCCAGAAGGAGGCTGTTATGATCGCTTCTGCAGCGTTTACTGCTGGCTGCAGTGGTATTGCAACCCAAGCAGTTCTGATGTCAGTACATGCATTTGCTTGCTTAGTTTGGTTTGCACTTAAACTAGTTGCTGATTTCATCTGCAGTCGCTCTGAAGTTAATGACAGTTTAATATGCTTTTGTGTAAACAAACATTGTCTGCTGCAATGGAGTGGCAATCCCTTTCCTGCAGGCTGCATATCATTGTCTGCCTTTTCCTGCTGTCAGCCTGTGATTAATTACCATTCACTTGTGTGGGAATCTGCAGGTCTGCTCCCATTGGATGACCTCAGTATAAAGAACTGCTTCCTGCAATACTCCATGGGCTACCATAGTCTCAGATTCTGTCTGTTACTCTGCTCGTGCCCCACCTCGTTCCTAGTCCGTGTGGACTGCGCTGACTCCTGCGAAGGGGTCAGCGAGTCCTCCTAGTTCTGCTCTTGTTCTAGAAGTTGTCACTCTGCTTGTCTTGTGTCATATATTGGTTCATCGCCAATATATACGCATACTTGCACATTTTGTTATTTTCCTTGTATTCGTGTTACGTTGATACATCAGTGTCGCTGATATATACGTACACGAACTGTTTATTTCCTGTGTTCAGTTAGTCAGCCTTCCAGCACGTTTTGGTAGGTTGCGCGTATCGTGATCACCCGTGCTGAGTTAGTATCCTGCTCCTGGTTCTGTTTGTGGATTGCGTTCATCTCTGTCGAAGAGAAAGCGAATCCTTCTGAGTCCTGTTCCCTGTATTGCTCCAGTCCTAGTCAGTGTTCCTGCTTATGTCATATATCGGTTCATTGCCGATATATACATATGTTAGTCAGACGTTACAAATAGTTTCATTGATAGCTGTAATTGTAATACGCTAGGAAAACATACTTATTGTATATTTGTCTGTGTTACGTTCATCTATCTTGATCCTCCTATTTCCTGACTATCCTGTCCTGTCTTTGTGAGGCACGCCATCGCTGCAAGCATTGGCTGCCTCATTCCAGTCTGTCTTGTTGTGGACGCTTGCTGTCACTAAGTAGTGGCTAGTTAAGCAAGCGTTCATTCTGTCTACCTGTCCTGGTCTCCTCAGTCCTGGTTTATGCGCTCAGCGCTATTTTGCGCTGAGACGTTATCACGAAAGTATTGTTTGTGGCTGTTCGGATCTGCACCGGCTCTGTGCACCACAATCTCCTGTTGGAGTCAGTCCTCTCCTCCACTAAACTGGGGATATCCTGATTCCTTGTGCTGGTGTGTGTACCTCCTTCACGTCAGCTTATGTATTGCATGCTGACTGTGGAGAGTACACCTCCAAGCCTAACATTATGGTAGCCCCATTACCAATCCCCATTGTGGGGGGGGGGGGGGGGGGGTTTCCAGCAAAAATGACACTGTTTGTTATGGTTCCTGTTCCTTTAAGAAATTTGAGAAACTTAATTCTGAAACAGAAAATGAGTTTTTTTCTGAATGTACCAGGTTCCTGGCCAATCCTGAGCTCCAGGCTACTCCTGTTTCAACGTGGGCCCCCCAGCTAATTTATGTTTTATTTAAGGGAAATTTGTTCCAGTGGGCGTACGATGTCTTGGATCATACCAATTTGAAAGAGAGACCGCTGGAATTTCTAGCGTTTGTGATCCATAACTGGCTGCGCAAAACTAACTTGCCTTACCCTTTTAATGAGCTCCTGGCAGCTTGTCAATCAGCTGCTCCTTCTACTGCTTGCAAAAATAATTGTTCTGATAACTTTTCTTCTGCTTTGAATAAATCACCTAAGGCAGCAGGGTCTAAAGCCAAACGTAAACGCTCCAAAAGAAAAGCGTTACAATCAGCGGAGTCGTTGCCCTTAGCGACTGCGCATCAGATCTGTAATGAGACTCCGCCATTAGCAGATAATGAAATTCAGTCACCATTCAGGGGAGTCAAATGGACCTGTGAAACTACTAATGAACTTTCATTGCTAGCCAGGGAAAATAAGAGTTCTTGTTTAAATGAATTATCTGAATATGATTATGAAGATATATTACAGAGTATTGAACAGATCAATTTATTCGTGCAGCAAGGGAAATTTGCATACACTACAGTTCAACACTTGCTACAGGTATTGGAGATCCTTAGGAATAAGAAATCGGCCAATCGCCTGCTAAATAACCCAATGTATGTTTCTGCCACAAACACATTTGCAAACTGTGATCAGCCTGAATGCTCAGCTGTTAAATATGCATGGGATCCTCCATTTGAGAAAGGAGAGATGGAAGCCCTGGTCTATGAATGGAAGAAAGATGCAAGTTCATTTTGTCAGTTTTACAGTGCAAAGAGTGAATTAGTATTGAATGCATGCATTAAGTCGGCTTATAATCTAATAAAGACTGGGGTGTGTGGGTATGACTTTGTGGCTCCATCGATCGATGTGTGGAGAATGATTTTGGACGATTTTTATGCGATTCAATCAGTTGATACCAGGGAAGACACACTGTCAATTGGAGGCTGTTCCACTTCCTCAGTTCCTGAGGACTCGCCTGCTTCAGCACCTTTGGCTGATTCAGCGAGTGATTCAGAGCTCCTTTTGTGTGAAATTGAAGTTCCTGTAATTCCACCCTGTACCATGGATAACTCAGTGTTACTTCCCAGTAAGACAGAAATTACTAATACTTCCTTAACCTTGCCCTGCACAAATTTCTCAGCAGAGGACCCAGAGGTCCTGCTGACTTCTGAGTCCAGCCTAGCCAGTACTCATGAGTCTTTGTTCAGTGAAACAGACATTAGAAGATCTTTGCCTGCCTCTGCAAACACTTCTGTAGAATTTACCTGTGTTAATAAAGTTCAACTCCTGTCTGATCCAGCAGATGCCAATACATGCACTACATTAGTTTCTGAGTCCCAGCAATCCTGTCTAGAAACCTCAGAACCCCAGCATCTGAATTTCCCAATTTTACAATTGAATAGTGCTTCAGATGCACCAACATTGTGTCTTGATCTTCCTGTCTCTACACCTCGCTCTAGTTTCGTGAATAGCTCAGAGCATCTGCTATGTGAACCTGAAATCGTAGAATTATTACCTTGTTCAGAAAATGTTCCAGTAAATTTGCCCTGTACCATGAATTGTGCAGTAGATCTTCCCAATGAAGCTCAGGTCACAGAATCATTATGCTGTCCAGCAGGTGCTTCCATGGTTTTGCCCTGCGATATGGCCTGTTCAGTGATCCTGTCCAGTGAAGCTGTGGTCGCAGAGTCTTATGCTTCACCCAGTACTTTGGATACTTCAGATCCTCTAGTAGAGGAGTCTGAGGCACTGCTTACTTCAGTGGGTGTTGCAGTAGTATTCACTTGTTTAGCAGCTGTTTTGGAATTACAGTCTGCTCTAATAAAACTTGATGAATCTCTGCCCAGTGAAGCAGAAGCTATTGAAACATTGTCTTTGTCAGCAAGCGTTTTTGATACCTTGCTCTGTACACAGTCTGATTTAGCTAAAGATGTTGAGTCCCTCTCTGATATCACAGTAGTCAGGGAACTTCAGCCCTGTCCTCTGAATGTTTCAGAAGTATTGCCCTGTAACATGGATAATTCTGACTCGCTGGAAAAAATAATAGAAATCTCAGAATTTCAGTCCGGGTTAATGAGTGTTTCTGAAACCCAGCCCTGTATCCTGGAAAATTCTGGTTTTCTGGCCGGTGTGGCAGTAGTTCCAGAGTCCCCTTCCTGTCCAGTGAGTTCCTCAGTTTTGCCTAGTTCAGTGGGGATTGCTGCAATACTGACTTGTTTTGCAGCCCTTCATGAGCTCCAATCCAGTGTATTTGATGAGTCTCTGTCTAGTCCAGAAGAAGTTATGGGAACCCTGTCTAGTTCGGTGCAAACATCAGAAGATTTGTCCTGTCTTGTAAATGCCCCTGAACATGATTTGTTAATAACCTTGCTGGAATCAGAGACATCTAAGTCTGATCCTGCATTTTTTAGTGAGAATCCAGTAATTGTGAAGTCTGGTCATGATGATTTTTTTTTGCCCAGTCCTGGTTTCGGTCCTGTCTTGACTGACTTTGAGGTTCGCAGTTCCTTGACATGCCCAGAAGTCTCTCTTGTGCCGGTGTGCCCAGATGTGCTTCGTATGCCAGAGTGCCCAAGTGTGTCTGTGTTAGCGTGCTCACATGCTTCCCTAGTGGAGACATGTTCTGATGTTGCCGGTTGGCCTGCATGCCCGGAGATGGTTCTGGTCCCTAAAAGCCCTGATCTTGATGTTTGTCCTTGTGACCCTGACTCTGGAGTTGCCCTGGGTTCCATAGGGGTTCTTGATAGTTCTCCATGTGAGCCTAAGGGGCGTTCTAACCTGCGGGGATCTCTTTGGAGCTTCCAAGTGTTCTGGGAGATCTCTGAGGAAACTTGTCCTGGTACCTTGGACTGGTTCAACAGTGGGTTTTGTGTTGGTAAGGACAGTTCCGGTGGGCATTGCAAAGGCTTTGGCGTTTTTGGACAGTCCCTGGAAGGCGGTGGGTATCGCTCAGAGAGTTTCTGGGGGCTTTTTTCTGGAAGTCGTGGTTCTGATGGGTATCACACTGAGGCTTGTAGTGCTGACGGGCATGGTTCAGTAGGTTCTGGTTCCAATTGGTCTAGTTTTGGTGGGACTGATTCAGGAATTTGGTTTTGTCGGGCTGTTCCGACCTTCATGAATTTTCAGTCAGATCAGTTTGCTGGATTTTCCACTTCTGGTTTTTTGGTTTGGGTGGTTCAGGAGAAATATGTCAGTTTTTATAGGCGTCCAGAGGCCGCGTTTAAGGGGGGGGGGGGGTACTGTTATGATCACTTCTGCAGCGTTTACTGCTGGCTGCAGTGGTATTGCAACCCAAGCAGTTCTGATGTCATTACATGCATTTGCTTGCATAGTTTGGTTTGCACTTAAACTAGTTGCTGATTCCATCTGCAGTCGCTCTGAAGTTAATGACAGTTTAATATGCTTTTGTGTAAACAAACATTGTCTGCTGCAATGGAGTGGCAATCCCTTTCCTGCAGGCTGCATATCATTGTCTGCCTTTTCCTGCTGTCAGCCTGTGATTAATTACCATTCACTTGTGTGGGAATCTGCAGGTCTGCTCCCATTGGATGACCTCAGTATAAAGAACTGCTTCCTGCAATACTCCATGGGCTACCATAGTCTCAGATTCTGTCTGTTACTCTGCTCGTGCCCCACCTCGTTCCTAGTCCGTGTGGACTGCGCTGACTCCTGCGAAGGGGTCAGCGAGTCCTCCTAGTTCTGCTCTTGTTCTAGAAGTTGTTACTCTGCTTGTCTTGTGTCATATATTGGTTCATCGCCAATATATACGCATACTTGCACATTTTGTTATTTTCCTTGTATTCGTGTTACATTGATACATCAGTGTCGCTGATATATACGTACACGAACTGTTTATTTCCTGTGTTCAGTTAGTCAGCCTTCCAGCACGTTTTGGTAGGTTGTGCGTATCGTGATCACCCGTGCTGAGTTAGTATCCTGCTCCTGGTTCTGTTTGTGGATTGCGTTCATCTCTGCGAAGAGATAGCGAATCCTTCTGAGTCCTGTTCCCTGTATTGCTCCAGTCCTAGTCAGTGTTCCTGCTTATGTCATATATCGGTTCATTGCCGATATATACATATGTTAGTCAGACGTTACAAATAGTTTCATTGATAGCTGTAATTGTAATACGCTAGGAAAACATACTTATTGTATATTTGTCTGTGTTACGTTCATCTATCTTGATCCTCCTATTTCCTGACTATCCTGTCCTGTCTTTGTGAGGCACGCCATCGCTGCAAGCATTGGCTGCCTCATTCCAGTCTGTCTTGTTGTGGACGCTTGCTGTCACTAAGTAGTGGCTAGTTAAGCAAGCGTTCATTCTGTCTACCTGTCCTGGTCTCCTCAGTCCTGGTTTATGCGCTCAGCGCTATTTTGCGCTGAGACGTTATCACGAAAGTATTGTTTGTGGCTGTTCGGATCTGCACCGGCTCTGTGCACCACAATCTCCTGTTGGAGTCAGTCCTCTCCTCCACTAAACTGGGGATATCCTGATTCCTTGTGCTGGTGTGTGTACCTCCTTCACGTCAGCTTTCGTGTTGCATGCTGACTGTGGAGAGTACACCTCCAAGCCTAACAGAGGCACAGGTAGACAGTAGGAGGCACAAAGGGGAACAGAAGGATGCACAGAGGGGGACAGAAGGAGCAACAAAAGGGTGACAGAAGAAGACAGAGGGGGTGTAAGGAGGCACAGTGAGACAGAAGGAGGCAGAGGGGGACAGACAGAGCCACAGGGAGACAGAAGAAGGCACAAAGGGGCACAGAAAGAGGCACAGGGGGACAGAGGGAGGCACAGGGGATAGAGGTGGCACATGAGGACTGAATAGGCACATGGAGACAGAATGAGGTACAAAGGGAGACAGAAGGAGGCAGAGTGGGACTGAAGGAGGAATAGGGGGGGCAGAGGTAGCACTGGAGCACAAAGAAAGGCACAAGGGGACATAAGGAGGCACAGGGGGACAGAAGGAGGCAGAGGTGGCACAGGGTGACTGAAGGAGGCACATGGAGACAGAAGGAGGCACAAAGGGAGACAGGAGGCACAAAGGGAGACAGAAGGACAAACAGGGGGTCAGACATGGCACAAAGAGACAGAAGGAGGCACAAAAGGGATAGAAGGAGGCACAAAGGGGGGGGGGGGGAGGATGTACAAGGCATAGAGGGACACAGTGGCAGCTGCCTGCAACTTACGCTAAGCAGATGCATTAGAAGGAAGTGATAGAACACCTGTGGGGGCAGGGCTTAGTCAGAGGTGTGGCTTCATACAGGGGCGAGGCTTAATCCAGCAACATGGCGCCCCCAGGACCAATGGCACTCCAGGCAATGACCTGTACTGCCTATGCCTAGAGGCTCCCCTGGATAAAGTCCAAAAGTCTCTCCACTTCAAACTAGCAATTGGGGATAGATGCCATACAGTATAAAGACTCTGTGCGAAACCTGATAGTGATCCTGAATGGAAAGCTAACACTCAGACAGCAAGTACCAGCTGTCTTCAAATCTTCATTCTTCCATCTGAGAAATATAGCGATAATTAACCACTTCACAACTGAGGAGTTTTACCCCTTGAGCACCAGAGCAATTTTCACCTTTCAGCGTTATTACTCATTCCAAACGGTGCAGGATCTCAGCGAGCCAAGCCAAAGTACGTGTGTAGAAGAAAGGATGATCCGCAAACCAGATTTGGCTGATGTAAAAAGTGTCCGTTCTTTATTGAAAAATCCACAAAATAACGTGCAATAAAATCACAGGATCAAGTGACCCGTATCGGGCTTACCATCTGCCCTTAGTCATAGTTAAAATTGAACCTGGTAAGGGAACGGCTATATATAGGTGGGAGGAGAGAAAACTCCACCCCAAATGGAGTTGGAATGAGTAATTAGGGGGTAGAGCGTACATGAACTATTTGTCTGCATGTGCTTGCTTTTCAGTATGCTCCCCCCCCTATGTCCAGCAAATTTTTCCACTAGAATATCCACGTGCAATATTTTCTTTTATATCACCACTGGACTAAACTTTTTTTCTCCATGTGCTTACTGTATCACGTTTATTGATATAAGCACAGCCATGGAGCTTCGTTCTAAAAACACACTGCCATGTAATATCGGGAAGGAGTTTTCTACCAACCTTATGCCATCCAATATGGAGTTACTGCCTTCTGCTGTAGGTGCTGGGCTGGCTGGGCAGCATGTTTCCTCTCTTCCATCATCTAACCTGGGGCCAGGTTGCAGTGTGGACTCCCGCATCGCACCAGAGAGGACGCCAGCTGCACGTGGAGGACTGTCCGGCATTGTGGCTCCACAAGCCTTTCCTCCGGTTTCATTGTTGACCAGCGTTGATGGTTATGCACGGGAGGAACCAACAGTTCGGCCTCCGTTTGCAGGAGGAACACTGACGGAGCGCACCGATCCAGGAAGTGACATCATGGTAGCACAATGTGCGGAGGCAGAGCGGGCGTGTAGTGCGCCAGCCGCGCACAGTTCTCCTGCCTCGCCGCTCCTGTCTCAGCTTCCCTTGAGTCAACTATTGGAGCCTGATGTCCAGCGCTCTGTGGTGCATCCCGCGATCGTTACAACCCTCTCTTCCACGGAGGCCCCTGCTGTACCATCTCTCCAGGCTATTTCAGATCCCAACAGTGTGGTGAGTCATGACTTTATTAAACATCATATGTCTGTGGCAACTACTTATACACCACACTGTTTGGGAGCCATTCCCAAGTACACCTATGGAACCAATACTTTTCCTACTGGTACCTATTTAACTTCTGCTTCCATACCGCCACTGGCACAATCATATGCCATTCCATCAGGAGGTAATATTCCTTCCAATTATGCCACAATGATGCACTCTGGCACACAATCTGTTCACTCTAACCTTCATGGACTCACATACACTCCTGTTGTGCCTTCCAGTATGTCTTTTTATGCCAATATGCCGACTCAGTTGCCATCATTTTACAATCCCTCGGTTTATTCTTCCATTTTGTCACATGGCCCAATTCCTACTGGTTTATATCCGGGACACAAATTTACTATTCCTTTGGACAATAGTCTGACCAGTCACAGAAATATGGACCTGAACTTTCGTGTGGATTCATCACGGCACAATACTGAGCCAATTTTTTCTGCAGAGACATTTGCACTACCACAGTCTCCTAAGATGTCCTTGGAACCGTCTGTAGTTGCAGATGCTGATTTGTCCGGGAATGAAACTGTCTATAATGATATTGCAGTTGATTTACCTTCGGTTTCTACTAAACAACCAGATAATTTGAATATGTCTAGCTTTAATTTTGATCCCTGTGATAATTTAGATTCTTTTGGGAGCTTATTGCAAGATTTAGAACGTAGAAATAAATTTATGTCTGTATTTCCGGGGGATAAAAATGCAAAAAGTTTACAACCTGAACTTACTCTGCACTCTTTATAAACTACCTTGGAATGTTTGATGGATAAAGAAGTTCGCCTTTGGTGGGATGTCACCAGTTTAAAACACTATATCAGTAAGGGTATCATACCTAGAGGACTACGTATTAAAAAAGTCCCGACCACGATATATTCCGATACCTTTATTTTGGAATGGAACCAGATCCTGTCGGATTGTTCTCTGCGGCTTATGAAGCTTATTGTTTCCTATGAGGAACGGAAACTTATTGATCTTAGGCTGCAGATTGACAAAACGAATCAGGATCTAAAAAGTTTTGAATCTTTGGCCCTCTATGATGAGTTGAACTCCAAACTTAAAGCTAATATCAATAAATTGGAGAATATTATCATAGAGTCCAAACGTGTAAAATTCCTGAGGGACACAAATGATTACAGCCGTAATGTTGTTTATGAATGGGGAAGATGGGAATCATTTCATAGATCACCTAAATCTATTCTCAAAAGATTTACTCCAAAAAAGAATGTAAGCTTTAGTTCCCCGGATAATTCAGGGTCTCAGTCTGACACCTCTGAGGCATCGGAAACTAATCGTACCACACTTCAATCTATTTTTACTAATAGCGCCAATTCAAGTGGGGTTCCTCCAATACTTCAAACCTCAGGGGTTCCTATTCCTCTCACCTCATATTACAGGAATCCAAAGAAATGTGTTTGTGGTGGTGGAGCACTCCTCTCGATGTTCAAGTTTGATGTGCCACGGCGTTTCAGGCAACACTCCAGAATCTAAGTATAAGGCAAAAGGATGAAGCCGGCACCATCAGATGAATTTATGCTCTTTTAATAGATAATGAACATGCCAACAGCCAATATGCGATGTTTCAAGGCACGCAGCCTCTTTCTCAAGCTAAGCTGTGCATGACAAAGTAAAACAGTGTATCGTCAGCTTTATATACCCACAACATGTGTTACTGACAGCCAATCCGGTTTGGATGTACAAACAACAACCAATAGAAACAGGTCCTACCTAGTGGACCTGATAGAGAACTATATGGCTGCCTACCTGATAGGGACGTTTGAAATGGTATCCCTCCCCTCCAGCATAACGTCTATCTCCGGTGGAGCAAACTGCTTCCCTTGCCGGGCTGCTGTGCGGAAGTCCGTGTCCACAGGCCACACCCCCGGCGGACCACATGGGGAACCTACCGCACTACGTAAGGGAGAAAGCGGCACCACGCCGCCCACTCCCCTTCTGCCCGGCAACTTGTGACCATTTCAAACGTCCCTATCAGGTAGGCAGCCATATAGTTCTCTATCAGGTCCACTAGGTAGGACCTGTTTCTATTGGTTGTTGTTTGTACATGCAAACCGGATTGGCTGTCAGTAACACATGTTGTGGGTATATAAAGCTGACGATACACTGTTTTACTTTGTCATGCACAGCTTAGCTTGAGAAAGAGGCTGCGTGCCTTGAAACGTCGCATATTGGCTGTTGGCATGTTCATTATCTATTAAAAGAGCATAAATTCATCTGATGGTGCCGGCTTCATCCTTTTGCCTTATACTTAGGAATCCAAAGAAAGTAACCAAGAACAAAAAGAGGAAACACAAAAAAAGTGCACCCGGAGAGCAGGGCGTAAACACAGAAAGTCGCAGAACCACCTAACATTAAACTCCAATCCTACCATACATAATGTTGTTAATCTCTCCAAATATTCGCTTTCTGCAGATGAAGTCAGTGTTTTGTCTAGAGGCTTCTCTTTCGCTCCCTCCAACCATTTTGATCTGTTTCGCACTATCTTAGACATTAACAAATTTGTTAGAAACTTGGTAGTTCGCAAGCATTTTTTTGCTGATGATCCTGACTTATCCGATTCCCGCTCACCACAGCCCTTGTCCCGGAGTAAAATCGAGGATGTTCCTTGTTTCAGTGACATTAGGACTTTATTGGTTTTGCGTGACTTGGATGAGCAGGTCATTTCAGGGATAGGTCTCGACCAAGTGGTACCCATTAGGGTTTCCAACCCTTCTTTTTATCCAATTAATGTTAGGTCCCCTGAGATTGACACTTTTCAGGATCTTGTCGAGAGAGAATTAACAACTTTGTCTAGGACGTCCAGGGCTCCGTCCGACCTCTCGGTCTCCGAGCGACAGGCATTGAATTCTTTATAAAGCAATACAGAGATAGTTATACGCTCGGCTGACAAGGGGGGTTCGGTTTTTGTCCTTGACGCTCTAGATTACCAGACTGAGGCCCTTAGGCAGCTTGGGGACACGGATGTGTATCGGCCCTTACTTCAGGATCCTACTCAGGTTTTCCTTGGTGATCTTCGGGAGCTTTTGGATTTTGGGCAGCATGTGGGTGTTCTCACCAGACGGGTAGCTGAATATTAGTGCCCTTCGCATCCCGTCGTGCCCGTCTTCCATCATCTCCCCAAGATTCACAAGCCCGACGCTCCCCCCTGGGGCCGGACGATAGTTGCTGGCATCGGCTCTGTGGGGGAGCGCCTGGGCGAGTGGGTCGATGCACATCTCCAGCCCCTTGTCTCCAGACTTCCTGGGTATCTACAGGATACCCGCCATGTCCTTTCTAGTCTTAGTAGTTTTGTGTGGGATGGTGGATTTACATGGGTGACTTTGGATGTCACTTCTTTGTACTCCTCCATCCCACACGGGTTGGCAGCAGAAGCCATTGAGTTTCATCTCAATAAATACTCGTCTTTTGGTGCCTCTTTGCGGACTTTCCTTTTGAGGGCCGTGGAGTACCTCCTCACACACAACTATTTTATGTTTGATTCAGGGTTTTATCTCCAGAGGTGCGGAGCTTCTATGGGGGCTACATTTTCCCCCTCTCTCGCCAACCTTTACATGGGTTGGTGGGAGGAGCTCCGCCTCTTTGGAGATGATAACCCCTTTGCCTCCCATATCATTTGGTATGGGAGGTTTATTGATGATTTGTTGTTGGTGTGTGTGTGTGTGTGTGTGTGTGGGGGGGTCCTCCAGGCCTTCTAGGAGACTTTTTGAGTTATGTCAATTCTAATGATCTCAATTTGAAGTTGACTATGAACTCAAATGACAGCAAAATTGATTACTTGGACCTGACCTTGTCTGGAGATTCCTTGTCTCATACAGTTTCTACATGTACTTATCGCAAACCCACTTCAGGCAACTCTATCCTTCTTGCTAATTCTTGTCATCCTAGACACACCATTAATGCGATTCCTACAGGAGAATACACTTGAGCTGCTCGAAACTGCTCCGACCCTCGAATGTTGGAGCAGGAATGTAATAGAGTAGAGGAAAGATTGAGACAGAGAGGGTACACACACAAACAGTTGCAGTTGGGACGCCTCAGGGGGACTAGGAAACCACGATCTGAACTTTTAAACATTAGAGATCGGGAGAAGACTGGGTGTGACAATGCGACTTTTGTCACTGAGTATAGCCTGGAGTATACTAAAATCTTTAACATCGTTAAAAAGTATCTTCCAGTGCTGCATTTAGATCATAAACTTAAGGATATTCTAGAAAGGGGGTGCCGTTTCTCAGCCAGAAGGGCACGTACCCTGGGATCGATCCTTTCTCCCAGTCTTTTCCGGTCTCTGTCTTCGATCCGTACCCCCACTTGGCTTGCTACTACTGGTTCCTACCCCTGTGGCTTCTCAACTTGCAACTATTGTCATTGCCACAAACGTGGCAACTCGATCTTTTCCTTTTTTTATCTAACCAACATTTTCCCATGAAACAGTATGTTAACTATAATACCAAACATACAATTTATGTCATTTCCTGTACATCCTGCCAAATTCAATACGTGGGGTGTACCACTCGTAAATTAAGAGAACGTGTAGCGGAACACTACTGTGGTACAAACTGGAAAACTTTTCATGAATCGGCAGTCTCCAAACATTTTGAACATGTACATAATGGTAATTTGTCTTCGTTCATCTTCCAAGGGGTAGAGCGAGTGACCTCACCTATTAGAGGCAGTGATACTTATAAGCTATTACTTAGACGTGAGGCCTACTGGATTCACAAATTGGGTACTCACACCCCCAGTGGCCTTAACACACGGTGGGATTTAAACCTTATTTATGTGCATTAATACATTTACTAGTTGTTTTTTCTCCCCTGTCATAGCTTCATTCATATTTATGCATGATTATGCCAATCTTTTCTCCTCTTTGCCTCTTCCCCCCTCTCCCCCCCCCTTTTTTTTAAACGTTGACACTATGAACTGAACAGTTAGATTTTTCCATTTCTTTTTCCAGTGGTGAATTTTTTAACATTACTACTTTTATATACTTCCTGTTGGTCTTATTGTATAAAATATATATATATTTTGTACCTTTTTGTCTATTTTGAATAACCATTTATATATTTCCTATTGTGTGTAATGTTTCTTTAAGAATTCGGCTATTGAAGGTTTGGGCGGAGTTTTCTCTCCTCCCACCTATATATAGCCCTTACCAGGTTCAATTTTAACTATGACTAAGGGCAGATGGTAAGCCCGATACGCGTCAGTTGATCCTGTGATTTTATTGCACGTTATTTTGTGGATTTTTCAATAAAGAACGGACACTTTTTACATCAGCCAAATCTGGTTTGCGGATCATCCTTTCTTCTACTACTGTAATTAAAAGGCATGAAATTTATTTGCCCATTTGTCCCGGTTATAAAACCGTTTAAATTATGTCCCTATCACAATGTTTGGCGCCAATATTTTATTTGAAAATAAAGGTGCATTTTTTTCAGTTTTGCGTCCATCCCTAATTACAAGCCCATAGTTTTTAAAGAGTAACAGTGTTATACCCTCTTGACATAAATATTTAAAAAGTTCAGTCCCTAAGCTAACTATTTATGTATTTTTTTTAATTGTCATTTTTTTTCCCCCCAAAAATCATTTTTTATATAAAAATTTTAAAATAGGTATAACAAAACACAGATAGTAGTGCAATTGGTTATGCAAACAGGAAATTGTATGTACACTTGACTCCTCTGTAGAACTGACATAGAGTGTCGGCATGCAATGAAAACATGAACAAGATTAAGTGTGGCAGTTGGGCCTACACGTCACATTAATATGTAGATGAGAGCAAGTCCATATTTACCAATTCAACCTTCGATGGAAGTGCTTATGGTGCATGTGTAGACGGACTTTGGGAAGGAGGAAAAGGGTAAAGGGAGACAGGAATGGGGAGTGGGGGAAAGGGAAGACCCTTAGGGGTATAGGAACATTAGGTTGAGGTTTATGGGAAGAAAAAGAAAAAAAGAAAAAAAAGGAGAGGGCGGGGAACAGGGAGGGGGGAGAGGGAGGGGTAGGGTACCAGGATCCTCACACTCGTGAGATACTTATGTCGTATTGCGCTATCACCCTAGGTAACGTTTAGGGATATAATGGCTTAATAGAGATAAGGTCCCTTTATTCCATTATTCATATAAATGACTTGAATATTACGCCAGTCATGATAAGTAGCTAGTGCATTTATCAGAGTCACAAAAATCTATCCATACGGCCCATCGTGCTACAAAGGTATCATTTTTATTCTGGGCAGACAGCAGTAGTTCATCCATTCTTTTGAGATGATTGACCTGCACAATCAGTTCAGCTTTAGAGGGGAGGATTTGTTGTTTCTACCTTCTAGAAAGGAGAAGACGTGCCCCAATGAGAATATATCTAAACATAAATTTTTTAGTTTTGGAAATGGGACCCGGTAAGGCAGAGAGCAAGGCTATCTCTGGAATACAGGGCATAGGGCTTAAGTATAATAGATTGTGCAGGTCAAAAACATCTGACCAGAACGGGCGGATGTGTTTACCTTTCCACCAGATGTGGAAGTAGTCGCCAATTTCCGTTCCGCATCTCCAGCATAGGTTTGAGGAGGTGGGTTGGAACTTAGCTAATCTGGCTGGGTCCTTATACCACCTACATAATATTTTAAAATTTCTTTCTTGGGCGTCTGTGGACGGGGATAGTTTATGGACTAAGGCAAATATTTTGTCCCACTCCTCAGTATCTAATTCTCTCCCTAGGTCTTTGTGCCAAGTGTCTTGAAGTTTCTGTAGGGATTCAGAGCCATTGGAGGCATTAAGGATAGAATATATTTGGGCCAGCATATGAGAGGGTTTGTCCTGCATGCTGCACAGTTGTTCAAACGGGGATAGGACTCTGTGTATCTTAGATTTTGGGAGGAGGGAGGAGTAGAATTTCCTCACTTGAGAGATAGTGAGCCAGTCAGGATTGGTTACATGTGTGCTAGCTTTCCACTTTTCAGGAGGGAGAAGTGTATCTTTATTTATAAGGTGTCTGATCTGTGGCCATCTGGATCTGTCATGGCCAAGGAATGAAGTCCTGCCTATACCCGTACCAAATTCACTGTTATCTAGTAATGGGGTGAGAGGACTGGGTATGGTGGATAAGTGGTATTGAGAGCAGTGTATGTCCCATTTGGATAGGATTACTGACGACCAGTAGGGCAATGAGTGGAGAGGAGGGCGTTTGGCCTTAGGGGACCAGAGTAAAGCCCTTTGGTCAAGGTCTTGGGATCTCTTCTCCAGGGAGACCCACTGTTTCTGCTGTCTACCACGGAACCAGTCTAATATCAGAATTAGTTGGGCAGCATCGCTTCCGGCTTTTCCGCGATCTCTCACAGTACCCCCCCCCCCCCCCAAGGAGTGGACTCCGGACATCTCCTGCCAGGCTTCTCAGGATGTAAGTTATGAAACTCCTTTTTCAACTTCTCTGCGTGCATGCGACATTCTGGCACCCAAGTTCTCTCCTCAATGCCATACCCTTTCCAATAGGGGTATTGGGTGAAAAAACACAAGAGGTCCGGGAGCCCAATCTGGTGCAGTACGTTAGTGGGTATGGGAAGATAGCGTAAGATAATACATTTTATACTCACAAGAGTGGGTTGCTGAATGAGGCAACCACTCGTTCGCGCCTGTGGGGAAGTACCGTCCCCACTCGGTCTCTGTTTCTGGTTGCTGCTCCAAAGAATTAGATTTATCAGAATATTCCGATATTGATCTACCCCTAGGGTAAGGGGTTGTAGAAAATTTTATGGAAGAAATAGGAGGCGCCCGGTAACATGAAGATATATATTCACTCTATATAGTAGATACAGCATAAAAAGGTGTAATCCTACCTTCTAGGTGTCCCCTTTCGGGAAGTACACAATCTGGGTTTTTTTTTTTGCTTTTAACGATTTTATTTTGCACAAGACAACGCGTTTCACGGTAAAAACCGCTTCCTCAGGTCAATAGCAGTGCCTCAGGTGGGTAGCTCCTAGGTATCCGGGCGCCCGGATACCTAGGAGCTACCCACCTGAGGCACTGCTATTGACCTGAGGAAGCGGTTTTTACCGTGAAACGCGTTGTCTTGTGCAAAATAAAATCGTTAAAAGCAAAAAAAAAAACCCAGATTGTGTACTTCCCGAAAGGGGACACCTAGAAGGTAGGATTACACCTTTTTATGCTGTATCTACTATATAGAGTGAATATATATCTTCATGTTACCGGGCGCCTCCTATTTCTTCCATAAAAAAATACCCTTTCCAATGCACTAAATACTGTACGGAGTTCTGCACAAGCCGGGAGTCTAGAATCTTCTCAATTTCATATTCAGGGTGGTCATCAATCAACACAGGGGGGGCGGAATCCACGTGCACTGCCGGCTTGAGCAAGGACACATGGAACGATCTCACACCTCGCATGCTGGTAGGGAAAATCGATGGCATAAGTGACATCATTGATTTTCCTGATCACAGGGATCGGACCCACAAATCGGGGACCTAACTTGGGAGACAGTTGCTTCAGAGCCAAATGTCGTGTGGACACCCACACCAAGTCTCCTGGAAGGAATTCCCATTCTATGGAACGTCTCTTATCAGCTTGTTTCTTCTGACTCTGAAAAGCCCTCCTCAGATTTTGTTCTACCATTCCCCAAATCTGCTTCAAGGACCTTTGCCAATCTTCCAGGGCTGGAAACGGGGTGGCAGCCACTGGTAATGGGGTGAACTTAGGTGACCTTCCTGTTACCACCTGGAATGGAGAGGAAGAGCTCTTCAAGTTGTTGTGTGCAAATTCTGCAAAATTGCAGGAATTTTACCCAGTCAGTCTGAACGTCTGCCACATAACATCTCAGAAACTGTTCCAGAGACTGATTGGTTCTCTCGGTCTGGCCATTGGTCTGTGGGTGGTAGCCTGATGAGAAAGATAGCTCCATGTCTAACTGATGGCAGAATGCCCTCCAAAATTTTGAAACAAATTGGACTCCCCGATCTGACACTATATTTTCCGGAATACCATGCAGCCGGAAAATATGTTGGATGAAGAGCTCAGCCAATTCCTGAGCCGAGGGGAGTCCTTTCAAGGGGACAAAATGGGCCATCGTGCTAAAACGATCGACTACCACCCAAATGACCGTCATGCCCTCAGACCTGGGGAGTTCACACACAAAATCCATGGACAGATGGGTCCATGGTTCACTCGGGACTGGCAATTATTGCAATGTCCCAACAGGTGCCTGACGGGAGGGTTTGCTCCTAGCACACACTGCACATTCTCTTACATATTCCTTGCAGTCAGTTGCCAATGACGGCCACCAGGCACATCTCGCAATGAGGTCCTGAGTTCTGGTGGCCCCAGGATGCCCAGCATTCTTTTGGGAATGGAAGAACTGCAGTATTTGTAAACGAAAAGGTAATGGTAAAAAACATGACCCCTTCAGGCTTTCCCTCAGGTACATCCTGTTGGAATGGACTCAACGTTTTTGTCCAGTCCCTTCAGGTCTCAGTGGCGGCTAGAACCACTTTCTGAGGAAGAATGGTTTCTGGGTCTGAGGGCTGTGCTGTCTCGGTGTTACGAGCCTGAACGGAGAAACTGGGATTGATCGCAGTTTGCAGCAACGCAGACACTGAGGCAGGAATATACTATGCAGGAAAGTTTATTTACAATCGTGCATACAGTATTATGCAATTTCAATGCAGCAGCATGCATAACAACTATGTACAGCAGTCAGAGAATATGGTGGCAACTATATACAAGAACGCAACCACCACATGCATACACACCATACAACCAAAGCAAGGTGCAAAACCCCAAAACCCTATCTATCTATCTACCTAAATATATACAGGATATATATATATACACATATACACAGGACAAATATATACAATATATACACCAATCGCAGTACAAGAAGGCAGGCACAAAATCACAGTCACAGCAAAGCATAAGTCGGCAACAATCGAGCAATCACGGTACAAAAGGAGCAGGCAGTAAACGAGGTCAGACAGAATCAAGGTTCAGTAACAGGATAACAGATACAGAAATACAGAATACCAGAGAACCAGGGTTGTCCAGATACTCCAGCTAGCGAGCACAAAGTTCTGGCAAAGGTTGCTCCTTGCAGGGCTCTTAAATAAGGAGGACACACCTGCAGCATGATCAACAAGCAAAGTCCATAGAGAGCAACCCTTGCAGTGGCAGAGCTGTCTCCAGCCAGCATAGAGCCACCCAGTGGTGGAACAAGGAAAGTTCAGGTCCTGCAAAGTCTCTAGAGCCACCTGCTGGTGGAATAAAGGAAGTTCATAAGAGTTCAACACGATGCTGCCACCAGCAGGCAGGAAGTGGCATGACCATATTCCTAACACTCGGGTTCAAAGCATCTGGACAAAGCATCAGCTTTGATGTTCTTACTACCAGGGGTATACGTGATTACAAATCTGAATCTTGAGAAAAACAATGACCACCGGGCCTGTCGGGGGCTAAGTCTCTTAGCACCCTCAATGTACTCCAAATTCTTGTGGTCAGTATAGACAGTAATGGTGTGTTCTGCACCCTCTAGCCAATGTCGCCATTCCTCAAAGGCCAACTTAATGGCTAGAAGTTCCCTATTGCCTATATCGTAGTTCTTCTCAGCGGGTGAAAACCTACGTGAAAAATAGGCACAGGGGTGTAACTTTCCTTGCAACCCGGAACGCTGAGACAGCACAGCCCCTACCCCTACTTCTGAGGCATCTACCTCCACGATAAAGGGGAAGGCGGTGTCGACATGTCTCAAAATGGATGCAGTACAGAACAGTGGAGAAAGCAGCATGGGCCTCAGGGGACCAGTGGTGAGTATATGCCCCTTTCTTGGTGAGACTGGTGAGAGGAGAAATCACCGTGGAGTACCACTTTATGAACCTCCTATAGTAGTTAGCGAACCCCAGGATCCTCTGGAGAGCCTTCAATCCCACAGGTTGAGGCCACTCCAAAACAGCTGAAACCTTTCCTGGGTCCATAGAGAGGCCAGAGGTTGAAATTATGTACCCCAGAAAGGCAACAGAGGTCACTTCGAAAATGCATTTCTCCAGCTTAGCGTACAGCATGTTTTGTCTCAACTTTCGTAACACAAACTTAACATGATTTCTGTGGTCTGAGAGGTTGGACGAAAAGATTAGTATGTCGTCTAGGTATACTAAGACGAATTTACCCAACACCTCTCTAAAGACTTCGTTAATCAGCTCTTGAAAGACGGCCGGGGCATTACACAACCCGAAGGGCATCACTAGCAACTCGTAGTGCCCGTCGGGAGTGTTAAAGGCCGTCTGCCATTCATCACCGTCCCTGATCCGAACAAGGTTGTAAGCACCCCTCAAATCCAGTTTTGAGAAAATCTTAGCATTGGTGACTTGAGTAAATAAATCGTCTATTAAAGGCAAAGGATAGCGATTTTTTACTGTAATCTTATTTAGACCCCGATAATCAACGCAGGGCCGTAGGCCTCCATCTTTCTTTTTCACAAAAAAGAACCCTGCCGGGGATCGAGAAGGGCGAATAAAACCTTTAGCTAAGTTTTCTCGGATGTACTCCTGCATGGCCAACTTCTCTGGCCCAGATAAATTATAGAGATGACCTCTAGGGGGCATACAACCCGACCTAAGATCAATGGGGCAATCAAAGGGACGGTGTGGAGGAAGTTTATCTGCTGACTTGGGACAGAACACGTCTGCAAATTCTGAATACTAATCTGGAAATCCCTCCATGTGAATCTTGGTTTTACCAAAGGTTACTTCGTTAGACAATGATGATAGCAATGGGCAGACCAGCTCGTTAGCTGACCCGTAGTCCAATTGATCTGAGGCGAGTTTATTTGTAACCATGGCATGCCAAGAATGATCGTGGAGGTTGCCATTCGTAACACAAAAAACGATAAACTTTCTTAATGCAACACCCCTATTGTGACCCCCAAGTCTGGGGTCTGGGAAAGAGGGTGATTACTCTGCAGAGGGGAATTGTCCACCGCAGTGACCCGAATCTGTTGTTTTAGTGGAGAGATCGGAATCCCCAATTTCTTAGCAAATGCATAATCCATAAAATTAGCTGCTGAGCCAGAATCTATGAAGGCCTCAGTAGTCTCAGTCTTATCCTGCCAGGATATAGTGCAAGGGAGAAGGAAACGTTTACCATCTAGAGGTAATGACTGCGCGCCTAGGGTATTACCTCCGACTACACCTAGGCGCCAGCGTTTCCCGACTTCTTGTGACAATTCTGCACTTTATGACCCCCCTCTGCACAGTACAGACAGAGCTGCTCTGTTTCTCTGCGTCTCCGCTCCACCCGCGACAATCTTGACCGAACAATTTGCATTGGTTCCGGTGGAGGCGAAGCAGGTGGAGGTGGAACAGAAGGAGACGCTGCAAAGGTCAAGTATCGCATATTGTTCTACCCCGGGTCTGTCTTTGGTATCGTACACGACGATCGATTCTGATGGCCAATGAAATGGCCTCATCGAGGGATTTGGGCTCAGGATGGCTCAACATCAACTCTGAGACCGCGTCTGACAGCCCTGATAAAAAACAGTCTAATAATGCAAATAAAGTCCCATCTAGCTGAAACTGCCCATTTTTGAACTCAGCTGCGTAATTTTCGACTGGATCTCTGCCCTGCCGCAATGTCTTGAGCTTCCGCTCTGCGGTCGAGGAAATATCCGGATCATCGTAAATTATGGCCATAGCTTCAAAGAACGCCTCAACTGACACTAATGCACCATCACCTGGCTGAAGACTATATGCCCAAGTCTGGGAATCTCCTGACAATAGTGTCTTGATAAACGTAATTCTCTGAGCTACAGTTCCTGAAGTACTAGGTCTCAACTCAAAGTATGATAACACTCGGTTTTTAAAGTTTCGAAAGTCAGATCTGTGGCCAGAAAACCTTTCAGGTACAGACATACGTATGTCTGTGCTAGGAGGAGATCGCACGGTATCCACAGCCGTCTGATAAATTTGTACAGTCCCAGACAAAGCGTTGATTTGAGTCTGGTGACTGTCCAGCACTCGGGTGTGATTTTCCACCGTAGTGGTGAGTGCATTGAGACGGCTGCGGAGTGTGTCCATTTGGGTTTGGTCTGCCGTTCTGTAACGATTGGTGTCAGCACGCAGAGAGAATCTGATTATTGGTGATCTGCAGTATCACCAAAAATGCAGACATATACCTGATTATTGATGATCTGCAGCATCACCAAGAATACAGATATATTGCTAACCTCTGGACACCTATAGGTATGTGGGTGTTTGGTGTAACAGTAATACTTTGAGCAATGCACCAACAGTGCTGGGATACTGCTCGGGAAGGCACAGGAACCTTTCAGCAGCCTGAGGCTCTCCAAGAGGAGGAGTCAGGCTGGAGGTAGGAAGGACCAGGGAGTGAGTGACACCCGATGGTGGATGTCACTATCTGGTCTGGAGACTATCTCTTAAGGGGAGAGATAGCTCTCGAGGTCGGGCACGCCTGGTCGGTAACACACTGACAGATAAAGTACAAAGACAGAAAGCTGATTCGGTATCCAAGGCAAGCAGGGTCTGGCAACGGTATATCAGATATGCGAGGTACCGAATCAGAAGACAGAGGTGTAGTCAGAAAAGCAATATAACATAACAGATATCAAACAATGCCTAGTCTGAGTGCGAGGTCCTTCTCAGCACCCTGGAACTAGTCTGAATAAATACACAGAATAACAGTACTAGTAAACTGGCTAAGTGTTAATTCCCAGGTCCACCTGGTTCTAACACACTGTAGGATCTGACTAAAGGTCTGAGTGCTTCCACGTAGTGATCGCAACGGCAGACAACCAGCAACTGACAAGCAAGTAGTATATATAGTTGCAGGACTCTGCCGCCCCGCCCGAACCACTTAGCCAATCAGGAGTCCAGCAGGAATCAGCTGATCATCCTGATCAGCTGACACATCTCCTGCTGGCATAAAGGTCCTGACTTCTGGCGCGCGCGTGCGTAGGTCTAAACCTGTGTGAACTAACAGGCTCAGCCACACCAGCTGCACGCTGCTGCGTGCAAACCGCCGCGCTGGATGCGGAATCAGTCGCCTGACTGTTGTTGCATGCGGCGACTTTTCCGCATCCCGCTCTGCCGTCAGACACACGTTTCCGCGTGCAAACTGCTGCACTGGACGCGGAATCAGCCGCTTGTTCAGTAGCACTCGCGGCGGATTTTCCGCGATCTCTCACAGCTTTTAATCTTTTTGAGTCTTGCACCATGGGATATGAGTTGGCCTCTGATTGTGCACTTAAGAGCCTCCCATTTCACTGCCTCAGGTGTATCGTCATTGGCGTGGTCAGCACTAAAGTTAGCAATTGTTTTGCGTATGTCCTGCAGACACTCCAGGTCTTTTAGTAAGTTGTTGTTGAGCCTCCAAATGAATTCACCTTTGGAGGTCTGCAGGATATCTAAGGAGCAGTAGACCGGGGCATGATCTGACCAAAGTTTCATTCCTATGTCAGAGGCTGTAGCCTTATCTAGCAGACCATGGGAGATAAGGATATAATCTATGCGACTAAAGGAGCCATGTGGGGAGGGAGAAGAATGAGAAGTCTTTTTTGGGGGGGTTTAGAATTCGCCAACAGTCTGAGATATGCATTTCATTTAGCTTGGCCTTTACCTGGAGGAGGACTCTTCTAGGTATGTTAGAGTGGCCAGTGGAGGAATCAAGGTCAGGGTTAAGACAAAGATTCAAATCTGCCCCTATAATAATCGGGCCTTTGGCAAAGGCCTTGAGCTTAGGTAGGAGGTGTAAAAGCCATTGGCCTTGATTTTGGTTAGGAGAGTAAAGTGAGGCGAGAGCAGGGCCGTTTCTAGCCCCGTTCAGCCGGTTCTGCTGAACGGGGCGCCGATGAAAGACAAATTGGGGGGGGGCGCCAGGCAGAAGGATTGTGACGTCACTGCTGGCTGCTCCTAGGAGCCGGTGCAGCGAGAGGCAGGAGCAGAGCCGGCCTTTGGGGGGGGGGCAAGTGGGGCAATCGCCCCAGGCCCCGCGCGCCGCCACTCAGAGCCGGCCTAATTTAATATAATGTATTCACTGTCTGCTCTGCCCTCTACTGCGCCTGCGGCCACCGCCGCCGATCTCTCACTGACCTCAGCCTGCGCTTCCTTCCTGTGTGTGACTGTGGAGCGCATCCACGGCATCATTTCTCTCCTCTGCCCGGCTGCTGCGCTCTGCGACTGACGTCACGATTGACGTCATATGCATGATGCGCCGCAGAGCGCTCACCGCGGAAGCCGGGCAGCCCGACCTGAAGAGCCGACCAGGAGGACACTGAGCGAGCCCCTGTCTGCAGGCTGCAGCAGCAGCCGCCGCCGCGGCAATAACGTATTGCAGAGTCCAGGGCACTGAGGGCAGCCAGAGCAGATACCAGTCCGGTAGGTAGGAATGGATTATTTGTGGGGCTAATGAGTAAATTTGGGCGGGGCACTGGGGCTGGGGGACTGGAGCATAGTTACTGTATACTGCTGTATACTGGGCACTATACTACATACTGGGCACTATACTACCTATATAATGGGCACTATGCTACCTATATACTGGGCACTATGCTACCTATATACTGGGCACTATGCTACCTATATACTGGGCACTATGCTACCTATATACTGGGCACTATGCTAACACTATACTGGGCACTATACTACCTATATAATGGGCACTATGCTACCTATATAATGGGCACTATGCTACCTATATACTGGACACTATGCTACCTATATACTGGGCACTATGCTACCTATATACTGGGCACTATGCTACCTATATACTGGGCACTATGCTACCTATATACTGGGCTCTATGCTACCTATATACTGGGCACTATGCTAACACTATACTGGGCACTATGCTACCTATATACTGGGCTCTATGCTACCTATATACTGGGCACTATGCTAACACTATACTGGGCACTATGCTACCTATATGCTGGGCTCTATGCTACCTATATAATGGGCACTATGCTACCTATATAATGGGCACTATACTACCTATATAATGGGCACTATACTACCTATATAATGGGCACTATACTACCTATATACTGGTAGTACTACCTATATACTGGGCACTATGCTACCTATATACTGGGCACTATGCTACCTATATACTGGGCACTATGCTACCTATACACTGGACACTATGCTACCTATATACTGGGCACTATGCTAACACTATACTGGGCACTATGCTACCTATATACTGGGCGCTATGCTACCTATATACTGGGCACTATGCTACCTATATACTGGGCACTATACTAGCTCTATACTGGGCACATATACCCCCTGGCTCCATATACTGGGCACATATACCCCCTGGCTCCATATACTGGGCACATATACCCCCTGGCTCCATATACTGGGCACATATACCCCCTGGCTCCATATACTGGGCACATATACCCCCTGGCTCCATATACTGGGCACATATACCCGTTTGTCATTATGTGCATTTACTGGTGAAAAGCGGTCTCTAATGTGCATTTACTGGTGAAAAAACTGTCTCTTATGTGCATTTAGTGGAGAAATTTTGTCAGTAAAAATCTTTTGTCAGTAAATTTTTAGTTATTTGTCAGTAAAAAATAACGTGAAAGGTTGGCAACACTGGCAGGCTGCGCGGCACAACGGGAAAGATACAGGCAGCCCACCTCACGCTTGGGCTTGGCTGGGGGAGGAGCCGACGACAGCGAGCAAGAGTAGGGTGGCCGCATGCAGCCATAAATACGCAGTGTGTGACTGCGTTGCACTCGCGGAGCCTCTCAGCCTGCCTGAGTCAGTCCAGAGACTAGCAGACTCGCAGGCAGCCAAAGCCAGCCAGGAGCAAGCCCATGGAAGAGGGGTAGTAAAAAAAAAAAAAATTAAAAAAATAAATAAAAATAGTGAGTTGGTTTCAAGAAGCCTTTTGACATGATTTCACTTAGCAGCTTTGGTTTGGGGGGGGGGGGGGGTATTTTTTGACTCTCGAACTGGGTGAAATTTAGCCTAGAAACTGCCCTGGGCGAGAGTAAATTGTTTACTACCCAGTTTGAGTCGTATGAAGAGATATCTTCCTAAGGAGTCAGAGAGTGCTTCCGCCTCTGTGAAAGGCAAGCTTTTGGGAAATGCAATCGAAACCCCTTTTGACTTAAAGTGAGGGAAAGTGCTATGAAACCAAGAGGTGTAATATTTATTTCTAATCTGCGGTATACTATCGGAACGGTAGTGGGTCTCCTGTAGGAACAGGATTTTCACATTACTTTTATGCCTGTTGTAGAGAATCTGCGCCCTTTTGGCTGGACTGTTTAGTCCTTTGGCATTAAACGTGGCACATTTACAAGACCTTATATCAAATCTAGTTGTTGATGTCATAGGGGGAGAGGTGAGGAGTATAATGGGCAGTTATAAGGACTGTATCTCGTGAGGCTTTAGGCAGCGGAGAGTATGGATGGTTTCCTAGGCTATAGCTTATAGTATGGAGGAAGGGTACCTTCGGGGTTGAGCAGGGGAACAACAAATCATAACATAGCAAAACGGGGGTTAATAAACCAATAACATTCCTATAAGAAACATGAAGTAACATCATCATCAACACTATAGTGTATCTGGCAGTAACCAGATGTGTATTCGGTGGGGAGAGGAGGCCCAAGGCACACTGAGCCCCCTCCCCACTCCCAACGACTTATCCATTGAGACCCACACGGAGGTTCCTTTGATAATGACCCCTTGTATCAAGGGGGGATTGCTTATTAGGTTGCAGCCAGTGTGTAGTGATAGTATCTTAGGTAGGTATTCTTCATCATCATTATGATGTAAAAGAGTCTACAATATGGTTCCTGTATGTAAGCCCCTGGTGGGGTAGCTTAGGTGTACAACAAGAAAGAGAAAAGATCTTCAATAACATACACCCTGTTGGGAGCATAGTTGGTAAATCGGGAAGTCCAGCACGAGGTAATAAAAAGAGAGCAAAAGGAGGAAAGATTCTTGGTGCAACCGTGGATGTGCATTGTGATAATAAGTGAACACCTTTAAGGGATATAGCCTTGTGTGGGCAAGCCGTTCTGGGAAAAAGTACCATTTCTTAATCAAACCTAGAAAGACCCCAGACTGGGGCTGTTTAAAGTGTAACCGGAGAGTCTAAGTAGCAAGGCCACAGCATGCTGTGGAGCAAAGACAGTAGAAAAAAGCAATTGTCTCACCCTGTGTCTGTGTCCGCGGTCGGGCCGAGGCCCCTCTTCCTTCTTCCTCTGTGGGTTGCAGTGCGCCAGGCTGGGCGCTGAGGTAGGCCTATGTCGGCTTTGTCTTTGTCAGGTGGAAGTTCCAGGGGCCATTCGAAGAGGGCCGGGGTGGAGATATCCTGTATGTTGCAAAAGCATTTCAAATCCCTTGGAGATGTTAGGACTGCCGTCTTTCCTTCATGGTTGACCTGTAGCTGAAATGGGTACCCCCATCTGTATGTGATATGCTTCTCTCGGAGCACCTCCAGTAATGGCTTCACTGCCCATCGCAACTGGAGTGTAAGTCTAGATAGGTCTGCTAGGATGGCTATTTTGAAACCGTCGATCTCCAGCTGTTCAGCCTTCCGTGCAGCCGCCATTATGGCCTCCTTTGTGGTGTAGTAATGGATACGGCAAATTACGTCACGCGGCCTGTCTGGGTTGTTAGTGGCCGGGCCCAGTGATCGGTGAGCTCGGTCTATTTCAATTGGGGAGTCCGGAGGTTTGTCTAGTAGCTTATTAAAGATGCGGAGAAGCGTGGGTAGGAGATCCACTGTTTGAACAGACTCCGGTAGGCCTCTGATTCGCAGATTATTACGCCTATGACGATTCTCTTGGTCGTCCATTTTCATGAGTATGTTGTGGATCTGCGTAGTGTGCTGCGCTATTACAGTGGTCTCCAGATTCTCTATATCCTTCTCAATCTTCTCCACTCTATTGCCTATGTGGCGAATTTCTTGTTTCACCACCTCCAGCTCCCTCTTTAGGTTTCTTCTATACGGCTCACGTACCTCTCAAGATCATCTTTAGTGGGGAGTGTACGGATGTACTCATGGAGATCCACTTCTATATAGGATTCTGCATCCTCCTATCGGGCCGGAGATGAGTGGGTGCTAGCCGGTCTCTGCGGGGATGGAACCACCGGGTCATCCGGCCGAGCCACAGAGGAGTGGCTACTGAGGGCTCTCGGAGGAGAGGATGCAGTCGAGGTCGGAGATGTGGCCTTATCGCGGAGCTCGGTGTCGGACGCCATCTTAGGTATGTCTGATGTGCTGGCCGCGCGGGTTAACGGCTTCAGGAATCGCTGTATGTGGTCTTTAGAAGCCGTAGATCCTTTAGCCGGGGTCTTGCCTTCTTTCTCCTTCTTTTTATTCCCCATTTGGCAGGTTGTGGGTTGCTAATGCAGGCTAATTATTAAGTCCGAAGGGAGATGGAGCTGGAGCTCAGAGAAGAAACGTCTTCAGTGCGCCATGAGCAAGTCACGCCCCCCCCGTCATTTTTTTTTAATTACAAAAAAAAATAAAAAATTGGGGAGTGTGGAAGGTAATGAGTTAATTTTTAATGTAAAACGAATGTATTTGTATATGAAAAATGCTTTAGGGTGTAATTTTACTATTTGGCCACAAGATGGCCACAGTAACTTTATGTTTATGCGACCTGTAAGCTTAGGAAGTACGCTTGCAGGAAGTGTTATGAGGCTGGAATTTTTTTTTTCCACAATGATTGTGCTGCTTCTCATAGAAGCAACCGATCATTGCGGGGGCTTAGATCAACGAATGGGAACGTTTTTCCCGTTTATTGTTCTCCGGACGAGCAGGCGGCGGCGTGCACGAGCGCGCGGGAGTGCGGAGAGCGGCAGTAGGTGCGGATATCTCCGTCCCTGGTGTTGACAGGGTGGAAAAAGGGACGGAGATATCCACACCTGTGGGGGTAAAGTGGTTAATCACCTTTACCCAGCTGGAGACCTACCTACTCTAGTTAAAGGGGTTCTTTCGCGAAAAAAGTAGGCAGTTAAAAAATGTGACAGATGACAGGTTTTGGGCCAGTCCATCTCCTCATGGGGGATTCTCGGGGCTCTCTTTGTTTTCAACAGCATTTCCTGAACAACAGTTTAACTGCCAAAATAGCAAGATACCAGCCGGCCTCCCTAATCACTTGCACACTATTATGTCAGTTAAATTTTGCAACTGTTGTTCAGGAAATGCTGTTGAAAACAAAGAAAGCCCTGAGAATCCCCCTTAAAAAGATGGACTGGCCCAAAACCTGACATCTGTCACATTTTTCAACTGCCTACTTTTTTCACGAAAGAACTCCTTTAATGCATTTGCATCCTCCCACCTGGAATACTGCAAAGCCCTATTCACAGTACTCCCAGGTAAAGTTCTGCACCCCTTACAACTAGTACAGAATGCAGCTGGCTGCCTGCCTCCTAGCCAATGCTTTTTAAAGGGAACCAGAGGCCCCAGCAAAAAAGATTCTAAACATACATGGGGCTTCCTCCAGCCCCATACACACAGATCGCTCCCACGCCGCTGTCCTTTGCTGCCTAGATCCGCCGGTACCGGGTCCCGTCATGGCCGCCAGTCGGCCAGTCGGCCGGCAGACGCGGCCAATTGTCCGCATCACACGGGGCTCCCTCCATATACGTACGCGTGAGGCTGCTTACTGCGCAGCCGCATGCGTACGGGTATAGAGGGAGCCCCTGTGATGCGGACAATTGGCCGCGTCCACTGGAAGTGACGGGACCCGGTACCACCGATCCAGGAAGCGGAGGATGGCGGCGTGGGAGCGATCCAGGCTTATGGGGCTGGAAGAAGCCCCAGGTATGTATAAAAGCTTTTTCTTTTTTTTTTTTACGTTCCTCTCTGGTTCCCTTTAAGATCTGCTTGCTGACATTCAAGGCTCTAAATCACAAGGGACCCAAGTACATAGCAGATCTATTGGAACTATATGCCCCTCCATGCACCCTCCCACTCTGCAATCAAGATGGATTTGGTTATTCCCAGGATCCACTTTTGGTGGCACACTGGCCTTTTGCCATGCAGCTATAAAACTCACTTCCACAATTAATGTGAGAGAACCCATCTCTGGACAGCTTTAAAGAGACTCTGTAACAAATTTTTCAGCCTTAGTTCTTCTATCCTATAAGTTCCTATGCCTGTTCTAATGTGCTCTGGCTTACTGCAGCCTTTCCTAATTGCACTGTCTCTGTAATAAATCTTATCTCCTTTCCTCTGTCGTGTCTGTCGGGCTAAGGCTTGAATGTGTGGAATGTGCAGGGCTGCTTGTGATTGGATAGAAGCGATACACACCCTCTGCAGGCCCCCTGCACACTCTGTATTACTCACACACTCTGTTTATGTGAGCCTATCACAAGCTGTTTAGTTTGTTTGTAAACACTGCCTAAAACTGTTAATTACAAGCCAGGATTGCAGCAGAGAGTGGCAGAAACAGCACAGAGTGGCACAGGAGAAAATAAGGAATAGAATGGTATGCTTTTTAGTGTTAGAATATTAGAGTACAGATTCTCTTGAAGAAAAGGCTAAAAACACACCTCTTTTCATGAGCCTTGAAGACTGCAGAATGCAGGATTACAGTGCTTTGAGTCCCCAGGGAGTAAAGTGCTATTAAAAAACAATAATTACAGTATAACTATCAGTCATATGCTCATGTGCTAGCCTGCATTAGTGTCACGTACCTGGGATGCATGAATCCTCTGTGTGGCCTGATGGGCGCAGCCCTGGAGTCCAGGTGGGTGCGCCCGAAGGCAACTGCTGGATAATCCGATGTGAGGTACAGGTACAACAGACAGTAAACGTAGTCAGGGTTTAAAGCCAGGAGTCCGTTAACAGGAAATCAGTCCGAAACAGGTGCGGTACAGGAAGATGAAGTTAAACGGGTAGTCAAAGGAATGCCAAGGATGAAAAGCCACGATATCGGTACATAAGGGAAAGTCTCTTAGGACACAGGAACACAGGGAACAGGGACTCAGGAAACCTGATGCTCAGGCTACCAGCCTGAGACCAGGAAGTACTTATAAAACATCATGGCCTCAATTCTGGTAGGGTTATCAAACAAATTACCTCATGTGAGGTAATTTACCTCATGAGGTAAGGACATTTAGCAATTCTGGTAAGTTTTAGTCATGTTTTACCTCATGAGGTAAATTGTGAGGTAATTCATGAGGTAATTTACCGATAATAGCTATTCTCATGGAAATTAGAGGGCATGTTAGCACATAATTTACCGATCAGTTTAAGACCTGCCTATACCTGGAGGTAAAGTCAATTTGTATGCATTTTGCAGTTTATAGTGGAGTTCCTATTGCTGTTTTAGTGTCGCTCCTATTCAGGCTGTGTAATATAAAAGAATAACAACAACAACAACAACAAATAACATTTTTAAAGCGCTTTTCTCATGTAGGACTCAAAGCGCATAAGCATGGCTCAGACCATCGTGGTACAGAGGAAGATGCCAGGCTAGACAGGTGGCTTTTCAGTCTGGATTTGAATAGCTCCAGGGATGGTGCTGTCTTTACTGGGTGTGGCAGGGAGTTCCAAAGAGTACGGGCAGCATGACAGAAGGCTCTATCTCCAGATTGCTTTGAGGTGCACTCTGGGAGTGACCAAGTTTATAGAACTTGCTGATCTGAAGCTGTGAGAGGTGTGGTGCAGCTTCAGCAAGTCCTTCATGTATCCAGGGCCCAGATTGTGCAGGGATTTGAATGTCAGCAGTCCAATCTTGAAGAGTATTCTCCATTCTACTGGTAGCCAGTGCAGTGAGCGAAGGATCGGTGTAATGTGACAGTGGCGAGGCTGGTTTATTAGCAATCTGGCAGTAGCATTCTGCACTAATTGCAGGCGACGCAATTTTTTTGGGGGGAGGCAAGCATAAAGGGCATTGCAGTAGTCCAGCCGTGATGTGATGAAGGCGTGAACTAGGGTTGGAAGATCCTCTGGGGGAATCAGATGTTTAATCTTTGCAATGTTCTTCAGATGAAAGTAGGAAGATTTAACTACAGATGAAATTTGGTTTCTGAAACTCAATTCCCCATCGATTAGTATGCCAAGGCTGCGCACAAGGTTGGAGCTGTTTATGTCTGAATTCCCAATCCTGATTGGTGTTGCTTTAGGATAGAGCTGTTTTGATGGCGAGTGCTGGCTTTGGACAAAAAGGACCTCAGTTTTGTCAGCATTCAGTTTCAACCAGTTATCATTCATCCATGCCTGTAGCTCAGCTAAGCAAGAGTTTATTTTTGGGACTAGGATCTGTTCCACCAGGTTTGAAGGACAGGTATAGCAGTGTGTCATCGGCGTAGCAGTGGTACGTCAGGCCATGTCGTTGGATAAGTGTACCAAGTGGCAACATGTAGAATGCAAACAACAGAGGGGATAGGATTGATCTTTGTGGCACTCCGAATTGTAGAGGTTCAGGTTTGGACATTATAGGTCCTAGGGATACTCTGTGTTCTGTCAGTCAGGAATGATCTGAACCACTGGGGGACTGATCCACACTGATGCCACAGTACTCCTGCAGTCTGTTAAGCAGGATTTCATGGTCAACTGTATCAAAAGCCGCTGAGAGATCCAACAGGATTAGGATGGAGCATTCCCAACTGTCCCTTGCCATGAGCAGATCGTTGCAGACTTGGATGAGGGCTGTTTCACAGCTGTGGTGTTTCTTAAAGCCAGATTGTAGAGGGTTCAGGATGTTGTTTACTGACAGCCTGGTTTCAAGTTGCAGATAGACAACCTTTTCAATAACTTTACCTGAGAAGGGGAGGTTGGAGACAGGTCTGTAGCTGCTCATTGCATCTGGATCCATGGAAGGTTTTTTAAGAACAATAGTAGAAATAAAACTCCAAATATTTACTGTATTTTTTTTTATAAGGGATGCCTATAATTATACTTTTCATAGGTTGCTACATAATCAAATAACCCCCCCCCCCCCTAAAAAAAAAACATCTTCCAAAGACTATCCTAACTTATGAAAGACAATTAAATACTACTATTATTTATTTACTGCATGCTTACTGCTGAAATACCTCATGATTTACCTCACTTTATGCATTTACCTCATGTCTTACCTCATGTTTTATCTCATGTTCGGAAATGGAGAAAAATCTTTCAGAATTGCTAAAAAAAGAGAAAAATACCTCATGAGGTATTTTACCTACAAAAAAATATTTACCTCACATAGCTACCAGAATTGAGGCCAATGCAGGAAGTGAGCTCACCTGCTCACACGCAAACAGGGATACATAGTAAATTCCAGCCACTAGATGGCGCGGGAATGTCTAAAGGTCCTGGAAGGGAAAACATTTCTGTAGTCAAAGTCCTGGGTGGGTGGGTTGCCATGGGCAACCACTTGCTGAGGCGTGACAATTAGGATGGTAGGTGCTAATGATACCAGCAAAAAAAAAAATCCCTGAAGTTCCCTAGGTCCCTGCTTAAGGCTTAATATGTCTGTGGAGTACTTGGGTATTAATCTTCTTTATTGTGACAGTACTAGCAATAGGGGAGGTTGCAACTGCACTGGGTCTTTGGACCAGATGGGCCCACCAGGGGCCCCTCTTCAACTGCTATATTAGCTCTTTATGGGCGAGGATCTTCCATGAGGTCAGCTGGCAAGTATGGATTGAGCTCACCACAGCAAACGCATTTCAGAACACATTCATGTCCGTAAACAATGTTTTGTGAATGCCGCTGACGTCAGTTCAGAGGTCATACTAGGCATTAAGGGATGGAAGTTTGCTGCTAATTCCATCCATATTGATAATAGTTTTGGTAACATCTTCCAAGACATCATAGTTTTTGCAGTGATATATTTATGTTCCATTGTTCAATGTGGATTCAGAAGCATCTAGTATTAGTCCACTGTCCAACAGGTTAGGAAGGTTATTGTGGCAGTGATATTAATGATAGTGTTAAGTTAATGCAGTATACAATTGCTTCAGTATGTTTTTTTTTTGTTAATTATCATTATTTTATTTATTTACTTTCTGGTTGGACTTGATGGACAGACGTATTTTTCCAACCAAACTAATTATGTAACTATCTCTAAGGATTCAAAGTTTACTGCAAAGTTAAGAGTGGAGGTTAGAGGGCTCTTGATGGAAACTTTCAACCCAAGTTTCCTAAAATTATCATTTGTGAATGTTTCACTTGCCTTTCCAAAGTGTGTACAGGAACTGGGCATATTTTCACTTTGAGTGGAATGGTTGCTTTGGTACAATAATGAAAACCACTCCAAATATATACGGGCAGGGCCGAGGCATAGGCTGGAGAGGCTCCAGCCTCAGGGCGCAGTGTAGGAGGGGGCGCACAATTCATTCAGCTGTCATCACTAATTGTGTATTAAGCAGAAAGAAATAAGAAAAGGGGATACATAGCAGTGACTGCAAGCCAGATAACTAGATATTAACCACTTAAGGACCGCCCCCAGCCGATGGGCGGCGGCAAAGTCCGGGCCCAAACGACCGCAATACGCCCATCGGCGGGGGCGGCTGCGGGAGTGGCTATGCGGCGATTGCGTCATTTGTGACGCGATCAGCCGCCGGGGACTGGCTCCGCCCACCGCTCGCTGTAACCCGCCGGCCGTTCGGAAGCGCCGGCGGGTTACTAGCTGCCCGATCGCCGCACGGAAAGTGTATAATAGGCTTTGTAATGTATACAAAGCCTATTATACTGGCTGCCTCCTGCCCTGGTGGTCCCAGTGTCCGAGGGACCACCAGGGCAGGCTGCAGCCACCCTAGTCTGCACCCAAGCACACTGATTCCCCCCCCCTGCCCCCTGATCGCCCACAGCACCCCTCAGACCCCCCCCCTGCCCACCCCCCAGACCACTGTTTGCACCCAATCACCCCCCTAATCACCCATCAATCACTCCCTGTCACTATCTGTCAACGCTATTTTTTTTTTTAGTCCCTAATCTGCCCCCTACTCCCTCCTGATCACCCCCCCACCCCTCAGATTCTCCCCAGACCCCCACCCAGACCCCCCCCCCCCCGTGTACTGTATGCATCTATCCCCCCTGATCACCTGTCAATCACCTGTCAATCACCTGTCAATCACCCGTCAATCACCCGTCAATCACCCGTCAATCACCCCCTGTCACTGCCACCCATCAATCAGCCCCTAACCTGCCCCTTGCGGGCAATCTGATCACCCACCCACACCAATAGATCGCCCGCAGATCCGACATCAGATCACCTCCCAAATGCAGTGTTTACATCTCTTCTCTCCTCTAAACACCCACTAATTACCCATCAATCACCCATCAATCACCCCCTATCACCACCTGTCACTGTTACCCATCAGATTAGACCCTAATCTGCCCCTTGCGGGCACCCAATCACCCGCCCACACGCTCAGATTGCCCTCAGACCCCCCCTTATCAATTCGCCAGTGCAATATTTACATCTGTTATTCCCTGTAATAACCCACTGATCACCTGTCAATCACCCATCAATCACCCCCTGTCACTGCCACCCATCAATCACCCCCTGGCACTGCCACCCATCAATCAGCCCCTAACCTGCCCCTTGCGGGCAATCTGATCACCCACCCACACCAATAGATCGCCCGCAGGTCCGACATCAGATCACCTCCCAAGTGCAGTGTTTACATCTCTTCTCTCCTCTAAACACCCACTAATCACCCATCAATCACCCCCTATCACCACCTGTCACTGTTACCCATCAGATTAGACCCTAATCTGCCCCTAGGGCACCCAATCACCCGCCCACACCTCAGAACGCCCTCAGACCCCAGCCCTGATCACCTCGCCAGTGCATTGCTTGCATCTATTTCCCCCCTCTAATCACACCTTGAGACACCCATCAATCACCTCCTGTCACCCCCTAGCACACCTACCCATCAGATCAGGCCCTAATTTGCCCCGTGTGGGCTCCTGATCACTCGGCCAAACCCTCAGATCCCCCTCAGACCCCCTTCCGATCACCTCCCCAGTGCATTGATTGCATCTATTTTCCCCTCTAACCGCCCCCTGAGACACCCATCAATCACCTCCTGTCACCCCCCTAGCACTCCTATCCATCAGAACAGGCCCAATACATCCTGTCATCTAAGAGGCCACCCTGCTTATGACCGGTTCCACAAAATTTGCCCCCTCATAGACCATCTGTCATCAAAATTTGCAGATGCTTATACCCCTGAACAGTCATTTTGAGGCATTTGTTTTCTAGACTACTCCTCGCGGTTTAGGGCCCCTAAAATGCCAGGGCAGTATAGGAACTCCACAAGTGACCCCATTTTAGAAAGAAGACACCCCAAGGTATTTTGTTAGGTGTATGATGAGTTCATAGAAGATTTTATTTTTTGTCAAAAGTTAGCGGAAATTGGATTTTTATTGTTTTTTTCACAAAGTGTCATTTTTCACTAACTTGTGACAAAAAATAAAATCTTCTACGAACTCACCATACCCCTAACGGAATACCTTGGGGTGTCTACTTTCTAAAATGGGGTCACTTGTGGGGTTCCTATACTGCCCTGGCATTTTAGGGGCCCTAAACCGTGAGAAGTAGTCTAGAAAACAAATGCCTCAAAATGACCTGTGAATAGGACGTTGGGCCCCTTAGCGCACCTAGGCTGCAAAAAAGTGTCACACATGTGGTATCGCCGTACTCAGAAGAAGTAGTATAATGTGTTTTGGGGTGTATTTTTATACATACCCATGCTGGGTGGGAGAAATCTCTCTGTAAATGGACAATTGTGTGTAAAAAAAATCAAATAATTGTCATTTACAGAGATATTTCTCCCACCCAGCATGGGTATGTGTAAAAATACACCCCAAAACACATTATAATACTTCTCCCGAGTACGGCGATACCACATGTGTGGCACTTTTTTGCACCCTAACTGCGCTAAGGGGCCCAAAGTCCAATGAGTACCTTTAGGATTTCACAGGTCATTTTGCGACATTTGGTTTCAAGACTACTCCTCACGGTTTAGGGCCCCTAAAATGCCAGGGCAGTATAGGAATCCCACAAATGACCCCATTTTAGAAAGAAGACACCCCAAGGTATTCCGTTAGGAGTACGGTGAGTTCATAGAAGATTTTATTTTTTGTCACAAGTTAGCGGAAAATGACACTTTGTGAAAAAAAAAATTAAAATCAATTTCTGCTAACTTGTGACAAAAAAAAAATCTTCTATGAACTCACCATACTCCTAACGGAATACCTTGGGGTGTCTTCTTTCTAAAATTGGGTCATTTGTGGGGTTCCTATACTGTCCTGGCATTTTAGGGGCCCTAAACCGTGAGAAGTAGTCTTGAAACCAAATTTCTCAAAATGACCTGTGAAATCCTAAAGGTACTCATTGGACTTTGGGCCCCTTAGCGCAGTTAGGGTGCAAAAAAGTGCCACACATGTGGTATCGCCGTACTCAGGAGAAGTAGTATAATGTGTTTTGGGGTGTATTTTTCCACATACCCATGCTGAGTGGGAGAAATATCTCTATAAATAGACAATTGTGTGTAAAAAAAAATAAAAAAATTGTCATTTACAGAGAAATTTCTCCCACCCAGCATGGGTATGTGTAAAAATACACCCCAAAAAACATTATACTACTTCTCCTGAGTACGGCAATACCACATGTGTGGCAATTTTTTGAAGCCTAACTGCGCTAAGGGGCCCAAAGTCCAATGAGCATCTTTAGGCTTTACAGGGGTGCTTACAATTAGGCACCCCCCAAAATGCCAGGACAGTGAACACACCCCACAAATGACCCCATTTTGGAAAGTAGACACTTCAAGGTATTCAGAGAGGAGCATAGTGAGTCCGTGGCAGATTTCATTTTTTTTTGTCGCAAGTTAGAAGAAATGGAAACTTTTTTTTTTTTTCTTTTTCGTCAGAAAGTGTCATTTTCCGCTAACTTGTGACAAAAAATAAAATCTTCTATGAACGCACCATGCCTCTCACTGAATACTTTGGGATGTCTTCTTTCCAAAATGGGGTCATTTGGGGGGTATTTGTACTTTCCTGGAATTTTAGCCCCTCATGAAACCTGACAGGTGCGCAGAAAAGTCAGAGATGCTTGAAAATGGGAAAATTCACTTTTGGCACCATAGTGTGTAAACGCTATAACTTTTACCCAATCCAATAAATATACACTGAATGGTTTTTTTTTTATCAAAGACATGTAGCAGAATAACTTTCGCGCTCAAATGTATAGGAAATTTTACTTTATTTGAAAAATGTCAGCACAGAAAGTAAAAAAAAAACATTTTTTTGCCAAAATTCATGTCTTTTTTGCTGAATATAATAAAAAGTAAAAATCGCAGGAGCAATCAAATAGCACCAAAAGAAAGCTGTATTAGTGACAAGAAAAGGAGGTAAAATTCATTTAGGTGGTAGGTTGTATGAGCGAGCAATAAACCGTGAAAGCTGCAGTGGTCTGAATGGAGAAAAAGGCTCTGGTCCTTAAAGAGGAACTCCAGTGAAAATAATGTAATAAAAAAAGTGCTTCATTTTTACAATAATTATGTATAAATGATTTAGTCAGTGTTTGTTCATTGTAAAATCTTTCCTCTCCCAGATTCACATTCTGACATGTATTACATGGTGACATTGTTACTGTGGGCAGGTTATTTAGCTGTTTCTAGCTGTTAGACAGCTGTAAACAGCCATTTCCTGTCTGTGAACATTGTTACATTGTGGCAGTTTGCCAGGAGTACCGCGGTATTCAGAGCCTCTTGTAGGAGGGGTTTCAGCACAAAATTAGTCACACAGCGCCCCCTGATGGTCTGTTTGTGAAAATCATTCTATTTCTCATGTAAAAGGGGGTATCAGCTACTGATTGGGATAAAGTTCAATTCTTGGTTGGAGTTTCTCTTTAAGGGGCGAAAAGACTGTGGTCCTGAAGTGGTTAAGGTGTTGGGGAGGTTGTGGGCCCTGTGGCCCTCTTAGTCTAATAGCAATCAGTGTGTAACAGCTGGGGTGGGAGGGATGGAGGGGCGCACTTTGGTGTCTCAGCCTTGGGTGCTGGAGGACCTTGTCCCTGCTCTGTATACGGGAACCATCAAGTTATATACCCCATCTCTGTTTCACTCTTGAATGAATGTTACAGCCCTAGTTCAGTTACCCTGATTTTTCTTTGTTACTGAATGGTGAATATGGGTCTATATCATTATTTAATACAGTTCTCTTATTTGATGCAGTCGTTCCAAAGAAAACAACTTTGGAAAAATCAGTCCTGTGACCCAGGATCCACTGAGAAAAATGGCATCTTCCAGAAGAGTGAGCATTCTCCAACCGTGGAACATTCTTCAGTACACAGTTGATCCCCAAATTCCACCCACCTATTCCCCCTGCTGCTTAGAGATGAACACGTTGTAGACAGTGTTGCAGCTCGGTATTCTTATCACTAACCATCCCAGCACTTTCCTGCCCAGTATGTAATAAAGCATGTATCCCTTCCAACTCCTTCTACAGTAAAAACTTTATTACACACTGACAGTGAGCATGAAGGAACTAGACAGGAACTGATAAGACTCTGCAGAGCTGTAGCCAGCCTGTAGCTGTAGTGCTGACTACAAAGAATTATTATCTCAGTAGCATAGGGCAGAGATTGGAGGGGGCAGGTCAGCTCTGTTTTTACAGTAAAAGACTAACTCACTAGAGATGGCCCGAACCTCCAATTTTCGGTTCGCAAACTTCTGCGGAAGGCGAACCGCAATAGACTTCAATGGGGAGGTGAACTTTGAAAACTAGAAAAAGTTATGCTGCCCACAAAAGTGATGGAAAAGATGTTTGAAGGGGTCTAACACCTGGAGGGGGGCATGGATGAATGAGATACACGCCAAAAGTCCCGGGGAAAAAAATCTGGATTTGACGCAAAGCAGCGTTTTAAGGGCAGAAATCACATTGAATGCTAAATTGCAGGCCTAAAGTGCTTTAAAACATCTTATATGTGTATACATCAATCAGGGAGTGTAATTAGAGTACTGCTTCACACTGACACACCAAACTCACTGTGTAATGCACCGCAAACAGCTGTTTGCATAGTGATCACCATGGCGAGATTGCTCTTCCTCACTCAGTGATGTCAGGTAATGCCTGACTGCCTTATCAACTTTCAATAGTTATTTCTCTACCATTGTTAAAGCTTACATCAATTTTTTTAAATACTTGTTCTGCTTGCTGTTCAGTACCTGCAACGAGAATCTTATGGAGGGCAAGTCTGCCTTTGCGAGTGACCACGGGTAATGGCCTGGTTTGATTCTGGTCCGGAGTGGGAGCCTAAGTAATGACTATCACCCCCGCACATCCAAGGAAGGCAGCAGGCATGGCATGCACGTCCCGAGGTAGTGACCAAAAATAACAATACAGGAGGACTTTCGAGGCCCTGCTGTATATGTGAAATGAATCAACTTTAAATCCTTTAACGAGAATCTGTTATGGAGGGCAAGTCTGATGGTGCCTTCACTGCGACTCACCAGGTTGGTCACCTCCTCAAGGAGGCAAGAATCTGTTATGGAGGGCAAGTCTGCCATTGTGAGTGACCACGGGTAATGGCCGGGGAATCCTGGTTTGATTCCGGTCCAGAGTGGGAGCCTAAGAAACGGCTACCACCCCCGCACATCCAAGGAAGGCAGCAGGCATGACGTGCACGAACAAAAATAACAATAGAGGAGGACTTTCGAGGCCCTGCTGTATATGTGAAATGAATCAGCTTTAAATCCTTTAACGAGAATCTGTTATGGAGGGCAAGTCTGATGGTGCCTTCACTGCAACTCACCAGGTTGGTCACCTCCTCAAACGGCCACATGAGCCTGCATGCATTTCGCATCAGTGTCCAGTTGTTGGGCCACAACATCCCCATCTCCCCAGATTGTGTCCTTCTACTTTAATTATACAGGTACTGGGTGACAGCTTTCTCCTGTTCTAGCAGGTGAGAGAACATGACCAGGGTCGAATTCCAGCGAGTCGGGCTATCACATATCAAGCGTCTCACCGGCAAGTTGTTTCTCCACTGAATGTCCGCAAAGCGTGCCACTGAACACAACAGGTAGGTATATGCAGTGATGAGGTGGGTGCACTGAACACAACAGGTAGGTATATCCAGTGATGAGGTGGGTGCACTGAACACAACAGGTAGGTATATGCAGTGATGAGGTGGGTTCACTGAACACAACAGGTAGGCATATGCAGAGATGAGGTGGATGCACTGAACACAACAGGTAGGTATATGCAGTGATGAGGTGGGTTCACTGAACACAACAGGTAGGTATATGCAGTGACAGGGTGGGTTCACTGAACACAACATGTAGGTATATGCAGTGATGGGGTGGGTTCACTGAACACAACAGGTAGGTATATGCAGTGATGAGGTGGGTTTACTGAACACAACAGGTAGGTATATGCAGTGATGAGGTGGGTTTACTGAACACAACAGGTAGGTATATGCAGTGATGAGGTGGGTTTACTGAACACAACAGGTAGGTATATGCAGTGATGAGGTGGGTGCACTGAACACAACAGGTAGGTATATGCAGTGATGAGGTGGGTTCACTGAACACAACAGGTAGGTATATGCAGTGATGAGGTGGGTGCACTGAACAAAACAGGTAGGTATATGCAGTGATGAGGTGGGTGCACTGAACACAACAGGTAGGTATATGCAGTGATGAGGTGGGTGCACTGAACACAACAGGTAGGTATATGCAGTGATGAGGTGGGTTCACTGAACAAAACAAGTAGGTATATGCAGTACTGGGTATTACAATGTGCACATGTCACACACACAGGTAGTCACTGAATGTGCTGGGCCTGGCTGGCAGTGGCACACACACAGTATGAATTAGCTAGGCTGTCTATGCAACACAAGTGTCAGTGGGACACACAGAAAAAAAAAAGATCACAAGAACAATATTAACTCTCAAAATAGCTGTTGTGGGTGCTATTTTAGCAATAAGAATCAGCAAGGAGCAAGCTAAACAAGCCTACAACAGCCTAACTAATCTTTCCCTATGAGAGAGTCTGATGCAGCTGTCCCTTCTCTAATTAATGCAGGCACACGAGTGAGTGTAATGGCTGGTGGAGCCTGCCTTTTATAAGGGGGGGGGGGGGAGGGGGAGTGGCTCCACGAGGAAGAGTAGCCTGATTGGCTACAATGTGCCTGCTGACTGTGATGTAGAGGGTCAAAGTTGACCCTAATGGTGCACTATGGGGGCGAACCGAACTTCCGGGAAAGTTCGCCTTACATGGAGAACGCGAACCACCGGAAGTTCGACTGGAACCGTTCGAGCCATCTCTATTGCCCACTTCCAGGCCACTCTCAGCTCCTCCTTGACTGCCTCGTGCCAAAAATGATGGGATGGGGAGCAGTTTGGTTGAAATACAGACTCTGAGTATCAGGTGCTGCTAGCCTTTTTTATTTTTTTGTATTGCAAATTAGGATCTATTCTATACAATATATATCATAGAAAACACCTCACAAATCTGAACTTTTACTTTAAATGACACTATACATGCATATTTGATGCTATGTAACAGGGCCATCACACTGCTACGCTGATGCTTTTACAGAAGGTGTATGCACACATTTTAGACTTGCACTTAGTGGTACTAATCATTTCTGAAAAGGCCACATAGGCAAGGATCTAAGTAGCTGGCTACACAAAAGGGGGAGAACCGAGAGCCCAATATATTGTAGTAAGTGGGTACTGATGTATAGTTTTATTGACATTTATGAAGAGTGATACTCACAAAAGTGGGTTACTTAAAAGGTAAACATTGTCCACAATTTGCTAAGCTCTCGTCCTCTCTTTAATAATGATTCTGTACTGTTTTTATTGTTATCACCATAGTGATAAAGCATTTAGTATTTACTAAGCAATTTACATCCAGCAAACCTTAAAATAAGGATTCTGTCTTTAAGTTAAGGAGTGATTTTTAAAGTAAAGGGTTCAATCCTTAAATTAACCACAACATTCAAAGTTAAAGTCAGGATGTTAATTCACAGAGAGGAATGTAAGTGATAATAACTGTTAAGGAATTATCACCTGGCCTGAGCTGTGGAGTGTTACTACAGAATGCACTGTAAAGTGAAGTATTCTAAACTGTCTGCTTTATTTTTTACTAGTTTATGCAGAAGGGGGCTCTGTATAGAGAGAAATATACACAGCAGGCACACAGAGAGGAAGGGAAAGAGATACAACACACACACACACACACACACACACACACACACACACACACACACACACACACACACACACACACACACACACACACACACACACACACACACACACACACACACACACACACACACACACACACACACACACACTCTCTCTCTCTCTCTCTCTCTCTCTCTCTCTCTCTCTCTCTCTCTTCTCTTCTCTTCCTTGGCTGCCCTATACAGGCTAGCTGTAACCATCCTGGCAGCAGGAGAGTGGAGCTACATCCTGCCTGTGTGTGCACCTCCCCTCCCTATCTACTGCATGTGAGAATAACTACAGAGGTGCTAAGGACTTGAGTGATGAGACAACACTCTCACTGAGAAAACGTATCACTACATGCTATTAAAGTGGATCCGAGATAAACTTTTACTCATTACATAATTGTGTTCCTTTCATATAGTTTATAGGGCATTCCTCAAGCCAAATACTGTTTTTGTTTTGTTTTAATACTCTAATCCCCTATAAACTAAACAAGCCTCGCCCACAGCTTTTTCACAGTGCCTTGGCACTCAGTCCCATGTAGCAAGGGCTTATGGGAGCTCAGTCTGGGCAGGAGGAGAAGGAGGTTACTAGCCAGAGATTTCAGAGGCAGAGAGGAGGAGGGAGGAGGAGAGGGGAGTGAAATTGTCACAGGCTGAAGGCTGGAGATGCAGATCAGCTTGCCTGTGTAATGTGACAAACAGAACATGGCTGCCCTCATTGTATCACAGGAATAAATAATCATAAACTGTTGAAGCTTTTTGCAGCTAGATTTGCTGTGTAAACTATCTAAACTTTAGAAAAGATATATAGACAAGTTATTTGTTATAGTTAGTTTTTCATCTCGGATCCGTTTTAAGTAAGCTTCTTTAGTGACTTAACACTTAAAATACCGATCGATGTGTGGTGATAACTTTTCACCTGCCTTATTATAACTATTATGATCTTAGTGAATTGTGGCCATTGTATAGGCAGGTAAGGAGTACAACCCAACTTCATTTGGGTTAAGAAGTTGCTCTCTGCAGGATCAGGAAAAAGGGGTAACGCCCCACTACTAAGAGTGGAAGAAATACAATGCAATGCAATGATATGTAGTTCAACAGAAGCAGCAACAAAATAAAATACACTAAAATCCATTTAAAAGAAAGGTAGTGGTGGAATTGCCTCCAGGTATAACACACAAATATTCTATTTCAAGAATAGCAGTGCACAAATACCCCCACAATTGTATGCCTGAAGAGGCAGAAGATTCCTGTGAAGTGCAAGTGGAGGTGTTGATGTCTGATTTAAGCAGTTTTAGAAATAGACTATTTGTGTCTTTTACCTGGAGGTAAGTCCACGACTACCTCCCTTTTAAATTGATTTTAGTGCATTTTATCTAGTTGGCAACTCTGTTGTCCTACGTAACATTGCATTGCTACACAAAAGGGGTCGATAGCTATACATGAAACAGGAAAACTACAAATGGAATATGAAGAGTGCATATGGGGGTACTGCGCATGGAAGAGAGCAACTGCTAAGGGGCAAAGGGAGGTACTGCTAGATATAAAATGGTGGCTACACATGTCATCCACTAAAAATGGGAGGAGCTGTACATGGAAGTGTCTGTGGGCCCTGACCTGGAAGGGGGGGGGGGGGTCGTTATGATTATATTAAATCTATCCTTGTTATGAACAGGATTTAATTATGGCATACTTTGAAGCTGAACATTTTTTATAAATAACATATAAGAGTTCCGTTGTAAGAAATTGCTTTAAATAAAGCTTGCCTTGTATTCTTTCATGCCAGAAATGATCCAACAGAAAGGCTCTTATAGCCCAGTTTCTGTAAAACACTGTAGTCAGGGGCGTAGCAATAGGGGGTGCAGAGGTAGCCACCGCATCGGGACCCTTGGGCCAGAAGGGCCCTCCCTTAACTACAGTATTAGCTTCCTATTGGTCCTGTGCTCATAATAATCACTTCTATAGATACTTTGAATAGTGGTAATCATTAACAAACTGTTCCCCATCACCTGCTTGCACCTCTGACACTGTAGTTGCCATTGGCAGGTTTTGATGCGCCGTATCAATTGTTATGTATAGAGTGCTTGGGGGGCCCCATTGTAAAACTTGCATCGGGGCCCACAGATCCTTAGCTACGCCACTGACTGTAGTCTTATAATTGATTGCCAGGCACATGTATGAATGTGTGTGTGTGTGGGGGGGGGGGGTCTGGGTGCCCAAGCACCCCCTCTTTATTTAAATTCCCATTAAAAGGCCCCTTTGGCTGTAAAAACGAAGCTCCACCTTCGGTTGCAACAAGCCCTGCCCTTTCCGGCAAGAAGCCCCGCCCACACCCGCAAGAAACTCCTCCCCATCTGGGACACTTTGGAGTAAAGAGGTGCCATACATGAATCCTAGTGTAACCATCCCCACAGCTGTGTGGGTGCAGGTAAGATAGTGTCTCTCTGACAACAGTGACCTCTCCTTCCCCCAGCATCTACAGTGTCCTCTCCCTCAACCTTGCACCCACAGGGACATCTCCCTCCACCTAGGACCCATACTGACTTTTCCCTCCCCAGCATTAGCACTGCAGTGATCCTGCCTCCCCCAGCACCCACACTGACCCCTCCCTCCCCCAGCACCCACACTGACCCCTCCCTCCCCCAGCACCTACATTGACTTTTCCCTCCCCCAGCAGCACCCTTCCTGTCCCCAGCAGCACCCATAGTGACCTCCTCCAGCACCTAAACTGACCTCTCCCTCCCCCAGCACCCCCAAGGACTTCCCCTTCCTGCAGCACCCACACTGACCTCTACTTCTCCCAACATCCACCCCTTCCCCCGATAGCTGGCACCCAGTACTTACGCTCACATAACCTCAAGTACCTGCACCCAGGCCTGACATTGCACCCAGTACTCACACCTGCACACAGCCTCCTCCACATGGCCCCCACTATCTGCACCAAACACCCACGTCACCAATACCTGCACCCAAAGTATCTGCATTCAAAACCCATGTGATGCCCAAAGCCCACCCATAGCCAGCACCCAGTACAGGCATGGGGCCAAGTATTCGCACCCATGTCGCACCCAATACCTGCACCCAGCACCCACATGACATCCAGTACATGCACGCAGATCTCACATGGCACTAAGTACTTGCAATCAACCTCCGCATGACACTCGATACCCACCCATAGCCAGAACCCACATGACACTCTGTACTCACACCCTGAACCCACATAGCACCCAGCATCTGCATTCAAAACCCACATGACAACCAATACCCCCTAGCCAGAAACAAGAAGGGTGGGGGGGGGGGGCAGTATTGTGATACATTTGAGCACCCCCCACTTAAAGAGACACTGAAACGAAAAAAAAAATGATGATATAATGAATTGGTTGTGTAGTATGGATAATTTCTAGAACATCAGTAGCAAAGAAAATATTTTCATAATTATTTTCGGTTATACAGTGTTTTTTTTTATAACATTGCATCATTCTCTAATATTTGCAGTTTACACACTACTCAGCATTCTAAATTGTTTTTTTTACAAAGCAGGCAAGTGAACAATTGACCTGTCCTCTGGAGAGAAAAAGAAAACACAGTGACTGACAGTTAAGATAACAAACTTCAGAAGACAGAGCTCTCTGCGACTTTGAAAGTCGTGGAGCTCAATGGCTCTTTTACATACCGTATATACTCGGATATAAGTCGACCCCGTATATAAGTCGACCCCAATATTTGACCTTCTTAAGCTGGAATTTGTTGATTTCTCAAGTATAAGTCATCCCACTGTTCAACTCCCCACACATATAGTAGTCGTCCTTTTCTTCAATATATTTTATATATTTTTTAAATATATTTTATAATAATCCTTTAAGGAAATTACTGTACATTTTTATATGTTGTTTTTACATATATGAAGCAAGATACCTGGAGCAAATGACCCTGCATGATCTCCATGCATCTTCCCCACACTGTGCTGCTGTTAATGTGTTAATACATAACATTAACAGCAGCTCAGTGTTATATGCTTGTAGATGATAAGGGTTACTTGTTCCAGGTATCTTGCCTCAGATCTGGCTGGGATGGATACCTGCTGACTGTAGGGTCAATAACGCTGCTCTCTCCCTGGCGCTGCACAGTGACGCTATAATCACTGTATCAGCAGCGCTGACACTTCAGGGGGGAGCAGCAATTAGACGGGCTGGGTATGGGACAGTGATGCGGTGGGCGGAGCTTAAATCGCCGGTGTCCTGCTGAGAATGTTACCTAGGCTGCGGGGGTAGGAGCTGCTCACTGTGCCTCATCTAGCTGGCTAAGAGGACTAACGCAGCTCTCTCCCCGGCACTTGCTGTATAAACAGCGCTGACACTTCAGGGGGGGAAGCAGCAATTAGACAGGCTGGGCATGGGAAAGTGATGTGGCTGGCGGGGGGCGGAGCTTAAATCGCCGCTGTCCTGTCAAGAAAAGCTGCTTGTATCAGGGACAGGCAGGCGAGGACAGTGATCGGTGGGTGGATCAGAGGGATTTAGAGCAGCTCCTACCCCTGCAGCGGTTATAGGAGCAGCTTTAAATCCCTCCGTTCCAGCCACCGATCACTGTCCTCGCCTGCCTGTCCCTGATACAAGCAGCTTTTCTTGACAGGACACCGGCGATTTAAGCTCTGCCCCCCGCCAGCCACATCACTTTCCCATGCCCAGCCTGTCTAATTGCTGCTCCCCCCCCCCCCCCCTGAAGTGTCAGCGCTGTTTATACAGCGAGTGCCGGGGAGAGAGCTGCGTTAGTCCTCTTAGCCAGCTAGATGAGGCACAGTGAGCAGCTCCTACCCCCGCAGCCTAGGTAACATTCTCAGCTGCCGCTCAAGGGCATAAGTAATGAGCGGGGGTTAGTCCATTCTCCTGCTTGCAGGGGGAGCAGCATTGTGGCACCTAGGAATCAGCAGAGCAGGGGGGCACAATCTGGCTAGCTGGCAGCACTACAGTGGCAGAATTCAGCAAATGCAGATCAGAGGGGTGGCTTGATACTCGGCTACAAGTCAGAAATTTAGGTCTGATGCGAGTATAAGTCGACCCCCCTACTTTACAAAAGTAGATCAGACCTAAATTTCTCGACTTGTAGTCGAGTATATACGGTAGATAACAACTAGAGTTTCTTACCTCTTCCTGTACTGGAAACAATATTAGACTTATGTCTCTGCTCCTAATGTTTCATTTCTTAGCTGTACTACACATACAAATCATTATATCATCATTTTTTTTATCGCTACAGTGTCTCTTTTTAAAGACCCTCTGCATGGCCCTGTTGATTGTTATTGTGTTTTCCACTAGAGTGAGTACTCTTTTGCCTATTTATTACATAAGCTGTTCTGTAAGGTTACAGTATTCTTATTTGCCTCTTGTATCTCCAAACATACCAAGTTTTCTCATGTTTGCCAAAAAAAATAGAACTTTTTGCAGCAGAAAAGAAAGTACAGTATGTGAAAAATTTAGAATCAGTGGCAGCCAATGAGCACAGAGCTGCCTTGCTGAGTAAACAGTGATGGCTTGTTCACTCTAGTCCTGCTGGTATTGGTGGGTAGACAATACGGGGTGCATGTGCAGCACAGTGGCATAGTGGTTAGCATGCTTGCCTTGCAGCACTGGGTCCCCGGCTCAAATCCCAGCCAGGGCACTATCTGCATGGAGTTTGTATGTTCTCCCCGTGTCTGTCTGGGTTTCCTCCGGGTACTCCGGTTTCCTCCCACATCCCAAAAACATACAGATAAGTTAATTGGCTTCCCCCTAAATTGGCCCTAGACTATGATACATACACTGCATGATACATACATAGACGTATGAGCCCCTCTGAGGGACAGTTAGTGACAAGTCTATATACTCTGTACAGCGCTGCAGAAGATGTTGGCGCTATATAAATCCTAAATAATAAAAAAAATGATAATATCAATACATAGAATGAAACACAGACTTCTCTTTTAATAAACTGAAAAAATATATTTATTTTACTATTTTGCAACAGTGATTTTGGGAGGGAAAAACATGACAGTCGAAGCAAAATAAAACAAATTACCCAATCATTCCATATACAGAATAGTATGTCTAGCTGCCCAGCGCATACATGGACATTACATTCATATAATACGTTTTTTTATTGCCCATTATTTATCACATTTACTTCCTTCTGTATTGCACTTCAGGGATAGACATGTATGGCTTCTGGTGACAAAATTGACTATTTTGACATTTTGTGGTAGTAGTGAACTTGTTACTTTGTATCCACTTACCACTAACTAAACCCAGGTGCGTTTTACATTTGTCTGATGCATGGGATTCATGTTATGGAGAGCCAAAAACCCCTAGCATCATCTGCAAGCCTTAAAGCCCTCTGCTGGAAAAGCACAGAAAGGCATTTGCAAATAATAACTATCACTTCATGATAGTTATAACTCAATGGAGTTATTGATATCATTGTGTGGCAAATTCTTTTAAGAACCTAGCTGCAAAAACAACTCTAAGTACATTATTTATGATTAGCTGAAGTTTAATATTCCTTTTTCTTCCCTAAGGCTGCTTTTACACTACATCCGCTGCGTTTCAAAACAGCCGACAATATAATTATATCACAATGCAATGCAATTATATTTCTATGGTATGTTCACATTGGCACATCAGTGAAGTGGTGGTTTCCTTCAAAATAATACGCAGCAGGATGTGTGTTTAGCGGACATTGTGTGCATTTACCAGTATTTTACCAATAATCTACTAGCGACTATCAGAGGAACAGTTTTTACTGGGCACCTTTTTTTTACATGTACGGATACAATGAGGTGGGGGATCAGCTTTGCATATGGGCTACATGATTAAGTGTAAACAAAGTCACAGTGGGCCCAATCCAATTACATTTTTCTCTTAAGTTTTTTTCCTAGGAGATCATTTTTCATCTTCTCTTTAAAGCGGAATATAACCCTGCATTTCAACTTTGCTCTAAAACATTATTTACAGCATATTATATGCAACCAGCATTTTTTTTTACTAGGCCAGCATTGGAAGGGTTACACACAGAGCTTTAAAGTTCCGTGGAGAGAACTGCTCCCCGCAGCCGAAGTTTAGATAGATACATTTAAGTCAACAGAATGTAACAAGTGAGGAATGTTCCACACTCTTTGGCTGTCCTCCAGCTCCTGCACAGTCAGAGAGAGAGTGAGTCACATTTCCACACTTGTTGCATTTAAGTAAACAGAATGTATCTATATCTAAACTTCGGATGCGTCTGCAGTTCTCTCCAGGAACTTTAAAGCTCTGTGTGTAACCCTTCCAATGCTAGTCTAGTAAAAAAAAAATGCTGGTTGCATATAATATGCTGAAAATAATGTTTTAGAGCAAAGTTGAAATGCAGGGTTATATTCCGCTTTACAAGGGACCCCTAGTGGTGCTTAAAAATCTTTAAGTCTTTTGAGAAATGCGCAGGAAGCTCACATCGATGGACATGTGATTGAGGTGGGTGCGCGGACAGGCTGTGCATGCACATTTGCTCACGACTGGGCTAACGGAGCGCCAGCGGGGCCACAGAGGGGACCCAGAGGACGCAGAGGGACCTTGCGGGCTACGGGGGGCTGGAGGAAACCCCAGGTAAGGGCAGATTTTCATTTTTAAGCTCTGCTCAGGGTCCCTTTAAATAACTTTTCAGCACTCTGCAATTTAAAAAGTACCAACAAGTAGGTAAAAAAGTAACGTCAAAATTATTCTGAGTTTATTCTGGCTTGCTGATGTCTTAAAATGCATTTTATTGATAAAGTGTGAAAATATCACTCGGAGAAAACTTAGGAGAAAAAATGAATTGCATCAGGCAATTCCTTGATGTATGTAAACTATTCATGCAAGAATTCAGGGTCACTGGAAGACTCCAGTATAAGGGCCTGTTTACACGAGCTGTGGTACAGAAAGGTACATGTTGCTATGCAGTGCTCTTCTGCACCAGTGCACAGGTTTCTCCCTTCACTGAGACTGTACCATTCACACTGCAGGTCATGCAACGCAGTCGGGCCACCCTCATGCGGTGGCTTTGGGCCACGCCATTTTCTTCTGCTGAATGCTGTATGCCATGCTGTACTCTACTGAAGCCAGCAATAGTGTCATGTGTACAACACATGGCTCCACTGCAAGTACAAATAGGTCGTAAGAACTCCCTATTTTGATATGTTTTACTGATTATTGGTGCTAGTGATTAAATAAAATGTTATTGTTAGGGTTAGGTGAAAGATAGGAGTTAGTGTTAAGGCTTCGGTAGGGTATGGTGGGGTGGAAGCATGGTTACAGATGTTAAGGAGAAATGGGACACCCAGGGGCGTAGCAATAGGGGGTGCAGAGGTAGCGACCGCATCGGGGCCCTTGGGCCAGAGGGGCCCCGAAGGGCCCTCCCTCAACTACAGTATTAGCTCTCTATTGGTCCTATGCTCAGAATAATCACTTCTATAGATACTTTGAATAGTGGTAATCATTAACAAGCTGCTCCCCATCCCCTTCTTGTACCTCTGACACTGTAGTTGTCATTGGCAGGGTTTGGTGCGCCGTATCATTTGTTATGTATAGAGTGTTTGGGGGGCCTCACTGTAAAACTTGCATCGGGGCCCACAGCTCCTTAGCTACGCCACTGGGGACACCCCACTATCCGGTGCCAAATGGATGGGAAAGCAGTGCAAGGCAGCTATGCCCCAGCACACAGACTGCCACAGTAAAAGTGTTCAGTGCTGACACAAGACACATATGCATGACATTGTGTCTGCAACTGTCAAAGGTATTAAAAGCTGCAACAGGAAGTCACAACAGCCACCAACAGTGAAGTATCTGAAAAATTCCAAGACAAGACATCATGGCATGCTTCCAGTCACAAACATTGCCCAGTGAGAAGTTCAGTAGTATGTCAGAGCCCACCTACTCTGACAGACGAGACTAGCACTGGATATCTCAGTACCACCTCATACCTGTAGGGAAGTAGGTGGAACAGCAGGTAAAACATGACCAGGTTTATTTGTGTTTATGTGTCTATGACTCCTGCAACGTTGGTGAACTGTTAGCTGTACTTGACTGGAAAGATCTGGCACTTTCATACATGGAGCTGGGTGTAATGTAATCTCTCACCAATGTTCCCAAAATGTGGAGCAATATAGTATTTAAGTAGCATAGCATTTTCTATTTTTTGTCTAGCGCCAACACCCTTACAAATATGCAATGATAGCCACATTTTAGAACAGTAGTAACAATCTAGAGATATATGTTTAGCCTTAGAAAGTTTTAAAGTATGTACATGTTCCATCTCATGAAATGGGGAGGGGGGGGGGTAGGATGTGCATTTTACTGACATTACATTTACTTCCACCATTGTCTTTTGTTCACATTAAGAACTCACAAACTACTTGTTATGTATTCTGTATGGTTACACTGCTAATTTCAGCACAAGCAGATACGAGAGGCACAATTTACAACAAAGGAGAAGGAAAGGGAGATGGACATATTATTCAAACAGGCATCAGCTGACATTACAGTAAAATGTTATTTTGTGCTGTGCCTAAAACATATACATAATTTGCTTCACATACTGGACATGACATGCCAGTGTTATAAAGTGGATTTAAATTGAATGATGCCAGTATATTGCATGGCTGAAAAAGATCTTAAAATGATTCATGTGTCGCAATGTCACATGATTCTCAATAGGTTCTCCTTTAGATTTAGAGAATTTCTGTTGGTGGAGAAACAAATCATCTCTAGGAATGTGTTAAACTAAAGAGGACTGAATTTGTATGCATCAGCCATGTACAGCAATTCTCTCTGCTCATCTGTACATGGTATTAAAGCTTAATTCTAGTTAAAACTTTTGTTAGCATTGGAAAGAGTTTGAATGTTAGAACCTCTGCAGGTCATAACTGCTGCCTGTCCCTTACTGGGGAGAACTGTCCTTACTTCTTGTCCTAGACTCCTAGTGATGACTAGAGACCTAATGTGAAACCTGCTGGTGATGGGAACAGAAACTTTAGCAGAGCAATAAATACCTGACCAAAGCTGTAACTTCCCCACTTTCTGTCTTTGTCTCTGCTGGAGAGAGTTATTGATAACTGACACCACCAAGACAGGAAGTAAGAAAAATGCTCAAATGAACAATACAAACCTAACAGAAGCTTTAACCATTTCGCAAGTTAAAATACAATACAAAATGTGGCTGAAGTTCTAAAGTACAGTGCAGAAGACTTACAAAAATCTATTGAAACTACCATCAAAAAACATTTCCCCCCCCCCCCCCAATGAATTACAATGGCACATTTTCTCTGTACTGGTGCTCTATTTAGTCATTGTATGCACAAGAGAATCCAAGAGACATTTTTGGCCATTTAGTAAAAAATTGAGCAGGCCAAAGTTATCCAAATAACTTAATAAAGGTGATATGTGAGAAGAGTCTTCATTCAGGTCATACTACAGAATATAATTTTATATTTTATATATATATTTGGAAAGTGTATGGGGTGGTTGCCTTAAAAAGTCTTGTAAACTGCAAATGTATAGGTTATTTATTGTCCATTGGAGATTTCCTTCCAAGACGTTATAGAGCAGATAATGGTTGGCGAAGGCTGCAGGTGTTTATATCCTTGTTGTGCCAACCCACTGCCTATAATGTGTCACTTTGGCAGCGGCTGAGATCCGGTTTGATAAATCTATGTAGATGACAGTAACATAGCAATGGAAGGACTGGTTGGCTTTGCTGTATCATATTTTTTCAGGGAGTATTGGAAAGTTAGTTTGCCATGACTAATCCATCATCTGAATGTTCAGGGATCCGTAGAACAAACATTCCAGCAGATTCTCAGTCTTGTCATTTCATTCATATCTATTGTTTCTTTTACGCAGTGTAGCTTGACTAGGTCCCCCCCCCCCCCCCCCCCTCCTGAGGCAGATTCACATTAGTGAGCTAATTAAAGGAAAACTAAAGTCCTTTAAAGAAGCATATAATAAAAATGCAACAGTAGCAGTTCCAAATCTTTGAGTTCCAGAGTTCCAAAGCTTTTAACGGACATTATTTCTATAAAACATCTGTGTAGCAATCGTACTGTAATCATCATTTCCTGCTGTTGCACTCTCTATGTATCCTTTGGTATGCTCCTTTATAGCCTGAGGAATGTGGTCCCTGGGAGAATCCTCAACCATGGACAGAGTACCTGTTGTCTTCTTTGGAGTGTATGCGCAACCGTTGCTTACATAGTCCCCTGTTCTACTTCCCCCCACAACCATCTTTTATTGAAGTTTCATGTAAGAGAAACTAAAGTGAGAGGACTATATAAACAATCATTGCTATTCCCTTTTTAAAAAGTCACTTTCCTGTCATAATGATCTTTGGGCTTAAATAGTGTCCACGTCACCCTCCTGCATGAAACAAAGAGCCCAGTGTATCCTGGGTGAATCAGAAATTCAAAACAGCTGATCTATATACCTGTTCTGACTTAGGGACTCAGAATGTATCATAGACAGAGCTGTATAACAGGTGGGTCAGATGCATTTTTAAAGGGGAACTGAAGTGAGAATAATATGGAGGCTGCCATATTGATTTCCTTTTAAACAATACACATTACCTGGCAGCCCTGCTGATCTATTTGGCTGCTGAAGTGTCTGAATCACACCATAAACAAGCATGCAGCTAATCGTCACATCTGACAATAATGTCAGAAACACCTGATCTGCTGCATAGTTGTTCAGGGTCTATGGCTAAAAGTATTAGAGGCAGAGGATCAGCGAGAAGCCAGGCAATGTGTATTGTTAAAAAGGAAATAAATATGTCAGCCTCCATATCCCTCTTGCTTCAGTTGCCCTTTAAGAGCTGCCCAGAAATGGCACCTTCCGTATTCCTCTCCCATCGGGTATCTTTATTATAAATGGGCAATGGAAAGTTCTGGATGTAGTATTTTGGCTGCAAAGCTTCTGACTAGAATCTATTTTTACATTCTGTCTTTCAAAGGTACCCAAAAGAACATGCTACTGCAATAAAGCAGTGGGGAATATGGATACATATAAGCTCTCTCACTAATTATTTTCATTAGAGATTATAGTAAAGTACGTCAAATAGAGGCATCATTCATGCTCTCTCAAAAAGAGGGACCATGAATGGAGAAGACCAGCGGTCACAGAACCCGCTATGTCCACTAATAAAAATAAACCTTTTATGATAAAAGTAAAAAAACACAAACCTGCTGTGCAAAAAAATAGCACAGTACATTTTTGGAGTCTTTTTTTACATGCATAATTAAAGTTAGATTTATATTACCGATTAGATCTGTGACTAGTTCTCTGCCCCATTAACCTCTATTGTCTCAATTTACAAATACATGTACGGGTGTGTGGGAAAACAAGGACTTTAAATGTTGTCAGTCTTTGAGGCTGCATGTAAGTCACATTTCCCCCATTCCTTTGTTGCATAATTCTGAAAAGCAAAAGAGTAAAAAAAAAAAATTATAGTGTAACCCTTTGCTCATTTGACTTTTTATTTAAGTGGACTGACTGGAGCCTTTAAAGCACGTAAACTAAAAACTACTTCAAATTTGGATTAACTTATTCCCCAATGACCACACCATGGCACATCCTGCATAGTATAATGCTGGTTGTGCACTTATAGAGTTCATGTACAGTTTATGAAGACATTTCCTGCTTGTTGTATGCAGGCTCCATCAATGTGGCGCTTGGTGCCTGATTTTCCAATAGCCAGTAGAAATGTCTGAGTGTTATTACATGGACCCAGGAACCGCATACACGTAATTAAGGCACCTGGAAAATTGGGCAAAGGGCAAAGTAAAAAAACGTCTCCCCCTGCTCCTGGATAAGTCTCAGCGGTGTTAATTATTATTCCCCCTCCAAGCCTCCATGGACTCAGGAGTAAGATGTAATTTGGCTGACATCTATTGGTGGCAACCAAATTATGCTGTTTTATAGTAATATGGGCTCCGTCTTTTCACAGCGCCCAAATTACTATCTGAACAGCGCTATAGCCATCATTCACATTATGGCCTATGTTGGCACATTTTGCAGCCAGTTTTCCTGCACTATTTCTGCCTGTCTTGCCAGGAACCATATGGCATACCATGCCATATGCAGTTAAAGTGTATTGCCACCTGTAGTGCATAATACACTGATAAAATAATAAAGGTCCTAAAATTATTACCTCCTTTGGTTGCTGTCACACAATGGAGTACTTGGGAATAAGGTGCTCCCCACTTCCTGCCCTCAAATCTGTGCTGAATGCGCTGGAATATGTCACTCCCCCTGCGACTACATCTAGATGCATAAATATTAAGCTCCAGAAGTTGGGTATGGGCATATATACGCTGCCCACATTGCTGCTGGAGGCTGGGATTCCCAGGCATTCCATAGGCTGCACAGGTCCACTTGGGTCAAAACCAGGAAAGACGGTAACCAATTCAGGACATTTATGACAACATTTGAGAAGGGGAATTTAATAGTATTTTTCGACTATAAGAGAAGCAGCAGTAAGGGCATGTATCACAGCAGTACCTCTAAGTACCAGCTGTCTGATGATAAAGTTGGATTAAAAAAAAAATCAGATACACTTACAAATTCAAATTGAAGGAATTTGCACTGACTAATGTATTTTCTGCCGCATTTGGGTGCCTGAACCTTTGTGAAATAGAGGAGTATGTCTGACGTGGGTTCTTGGATAAAAGTTCAGCCATTCTCAGGCTTTGAGTGCACAAAAGTCCTTCTTGAAAATCGCTAGTTTGTACCCTTTACTGATTGACATCAGCAGCAGGGTGAATGCAATATTTGTTCAGAATGATTTCCCAAGTAATTCAGTACATGCAACATTCAGTGCCTCCTTTCATATGTGGTGCAGTTTCATATCTGTAGAGCAGCCATCTTTGCCACAAGGGTGAAAATCACCAGACTTACAGCTCCTGTAACCCCTGCTGCAGAATTTCCCGGTGGTTTGGTTGGTGGCGGTAGGAAAAAAGCTGCTTTTGCTATATTAGATGGATCGGATCTTTGATTTGCCTTGTCAATAGCAACTATCCTGAAGTAAAGTACAGTCCCGTTTCTTATAGTAACATTTTGAGGGGTAAAACTGAAATACTCAATAGAGCCGGCTGGCTTTGGCATCAGACTGATGTTTACAGCTGTGCCATTTTCAAAGTTGATTGACAATTCCTCAGTGCTGAAACTCATTCGTAAATCATAGCTGGTAGCTGAAACAGAAAGAAAAGTAATGATGAGAAAATGCAATTCAAAATAAGTATTTTTCTAATGTTCTTGTGGCTTAACACATAACTTTAAGCCCTATTTCAGATATGTAGTCATAGGCAAGTTTGGGGGGGTGGGATTACTGGTGCCCCAAACCTCCCTCTCAGACTGGGGCTAGTGCAGTGTCTGAGGATAGGCACAGGTTGAGACACCAGAATGTCTGCAGGCATCCTACAGGTTACGGTGTCATACTGCTGCCTGCACTATGTTATGCCCTGCCCCCTTTCTTTCCTGGCTACAGTTGACTTTAGCTGTTGTAGCAGCATGTGTATAGGGGCATCTCTAGGGAACTTAATGCACTACAGTGCCAAGTATGAGCACAGCCCTGTGCCCCTGCTGTGTGCTAGTAAATAAGGAAGTAAGGACTTTGTAGAAGGCTTCACTTCTTTCTTCATTACAGATGTCGGCTGTCCTTATTATTATCAGCATTCATTGGCTCCTGTAACCACAAACTGAATATGCTGCAGAGGCTAGTGGATACAGATAAAAATGCTTACAAACAGCTAACTTCCGTAGTGATAGGCAAAGAAGCACCGAGAGAGGTCTGGATGGATAATGCAGGTGACTACTTCCTGGTCTCGAGCTGCTCATGTGATAGCCCTCTTTAATCCAATTACTTCTCTTTCTCACTGCAGTGTGCCTCAATCTCCGCATGTCTTTCTCACCCTTTCTCCCTGTTATATCCTCTCTCCCCTTTACCTCTCTCCTCCACAGTGTGACTGTGTATTATCTCAGAATGGCCATGCAAAATAGAATATTGCAATCCTGGTCAGGTATTTTAATCTTGTTTTTGTGTTGCCCCCCATTCCCTTTCTACTGTGCCTCTCTTTCTCTTACTCTCCTGTGTGTGTGTCTCAGTCTCCCCCATTCCTGTGTCTCACTTTTCCCTTCTCCCCACTCAACCTTTCACCCACTCTCTTCAATCTCTTTCTCCCATTCTCCTGTCTCTGGCTCCTCATTTCTCTCCCACCTAACCCCCCCTCCCCCCTAAAAAATACAAAATTCAATACTGTCTCATTCTAACTACTAATTACATGTCTATATAGTACTGACATCTTCTGAATCACTGTACAGGATACATAGTCATGTCACTGACTGTCCTCACAGGACCTCACAAACAAATCCCTACCATAATCATACTCTAATGCCCTACCATATTATTATATTGTGCGTGGCTGAGAGAGACCTTTCAGGAATCCCCTCTTGAAAATACTGGATTTGCCCCTGACGGTGATAGTTTGGTTAACTAAGTATCCAGCGCTACCCATTTCTGTCAAACCGTACTTCTGCAGCGAACAATCCAGTTTTAAAGGTGGTGATTACGTGACCTGATGCAGGTCCTCCGAAGGACTACAGAGCAGGATCTGACTACTGCTTGGCCAGGGGCGTAACTAGAAATCCCTGGGCCCTCTGCAAAAGAAAAGTGCCCGCTCAGGGACTTTTGGGGGGCAGGAGGGGTCGCAACATAAGAGAAGAGCATGGCCGCAGATCGGTGGGGAGGCCCCGGGCCTCCGCGTGGGCAGGGGTCGCATCCCCTATTGTTACGCCGGTGTGCTTGGCTCAGCATCAGGCTGTTCAGCGTGAAAGGGGGAGGAGCACAGAAAACTTTGAGAAGATTAGGATAAACCTACAGAGCTGCACGTTGCATATTAAATGGCTTGACAATGGGACCCTAACCAGGAATTGTAAATGTGATTTGATATAAATCCAGAATGTTATAAGCAAGGAAAAAGAGTGCTTAATCAGGTCTAAATAGTTTGAACCTGGAGTTGATCTTTTAAGTAAAATCTATAACAATAAGGTCATGATGCACAATAAAGAAAGTTATAGTTAAGAAGAACATACCGTTTCCTTTATCCAAGTCATCACCAGTAGCTGTCCATGTCAGATTGACCATTTGGGCTTCAATTCTTGCTGATAGGTCAAAGATTTTGCTTGGTTTGTATACATCAGGAAGTGGACCTGATGGCACATTTGTTACCACAAAAGCTCCACCTGAAGACGTTCGGATGAAATTTTGTACGGTCACATTTGCATCCGTATTATTAGGCTTTTTGGGATTGACAATCAGGGTTCCTGTCAAATACAAAAAGTGACAAAGCATTTGATGAATCCTGGTCTTAATTTTGCAGAAAATTGACAGTACCCTAAAGTAACTTTTGCTGTGAGACAGACAATTAGGGGTGGATTCATGAATTCACTCTCTGTATTGCCCTATAAAGGCAACATAGTGGCTGCCTGGCTCACACGCAGCAGAAGCAGTGGAAATGACTTCTATTTTGTGCTGCTTGGCCCGATTCCTATATGAATACTAGGGATAATTAATGCGATGCAAATAATTTATCCTTGCATTCAAATTATTGCAATTCATATGCAGCCTGAGATTGAACCAATCAGAATAACTTCCTGTCAATTTTTATTGGTCCAAGTTTAAAGACACCCTGAGCACAGGCTAAAATTGCAATTTGCTTACCTGGGGCTTCCTTCAGCCCCCAGTAGCCCACAAGGGCCCCCGGCGTCCTCCTGACTCTTCTCCTGGTCCCGTTGGTGATTAATAGAGCCTATTAATCGGCGACTTCGGCCTGAAGTCACCCATGCGCACCCCTACTGTGTACGCTATGCGTCATCACGCTGGCCGGTGTGAGAGCCCTGTGCATGCCCGGTTCAGTCTTAGAGAACCTCAGGCGTGATGACGTGTAGCGTGCATGGTGGTGGCATGCATGGACGACTTCAGGCCGAAGTTGCTGATTAACAGAGCCGCCAGAGGGACCGGGAGAGGAGCCGGGAGGACGGCGGAGGACCTTGTGGGCTACTGGGGGCTGAAGGAAGCCCCAGGTAAGTCCAAATTGCGGTTTTAGCCTGAGCTCAGGGTCCTTTTAAACTGCATAAAATGTATATGAAATTTGATTGCAAGGAGATATTATTTGTACCTCATTGATCATCCCTAATAAAAACTGTTTATTTTTAAAAGTCAGATACTCACCTAAGGAGAGGGAAGGCTCTGAGTCCTAATCTTCCCCCGCGGCGGGGGATTGGAACGGGGGAGCCAGCGCAGCACGGAGGACACCGGGAGAGGAGAGGGAAGGCTCATTAGGACCAGAGCCTTCCCTCTCCTTAGGTGAGTATCTGACTTTTGTTTTTTTAGATCGGGTAACAATGGCTTTAAAGGGCCAGAGACTGCTGGTATGCAAGTGGTTAATAAACATAAACACTTACTGGAAACAAAGTTTACTACTGGTTTCTAGTAAGTGTTTATGTTTAATGTGTGTTAATTCACTAAAACTTTGTTACACTATGGATCGCTCCTCTTTTGCTTTGTTTTCCTCTCTCAGGTAGCAAATCAACTGGAAAAAAAATACTTATATGTTTGCCTGTTTACAGGTGTAAGACTATTGGCAATATGAACAATGTTGTACTGTGTATCTACACCCCTGTGGACTTCACTTCAGCAATGAGGGCATAGATACACATATGTTTACAGCAGCGCTCGCCTGTGCTCATGCCCATGACCCCCTCCCGTGGCACGGAGTACTGATCGGGGTACAGGAACATGTGTTTCCAATTACCGAGCGAGTGGGTACTCAGAGTGCCCGTAGTGAATGATCATCAATCATGAATGAGATGCCGATGCTCATTCACTAAACGAAAGTAAATACAGTTTTACTTTTACTCCACTACCTGTGTACTGTTCAGTACACTGGATTCGTACATTCGCTTTCGGCCTCCTTTTTATTTGGCGCAGGGTGAGTTGAATGACAGCTCACTCTGCTGACGCTGAAATTCCAGGCGGCGTTAATTACTATTCCCCCTCTGATTCGTAGCAACTCAGAGGGAGAAGTATTTTGGGGTCCACCAAACGCCAGATCCCCGAATTACCCGTATGCAGGGCATGGACTGTAGCATTGCTACTATAGGTGCGCCAAACTCAGGCGCTAGGCAGCGCGCTGTGCGTGCCAAGAAGCTCTGCCTCGCACAGGATATTTTGGGGACATCTAGTGGCCAAAAAATAAAATTACACACACATACACATGCTAAAATAAATAAAAATGTTTCCCATTATTTTAACCCCTTATTTCCCCCTCTGCTATAGTTACCAAAATAAAACACTTGTTATAAAAAAAAAGTGAAGGCAAAAAAAAAAAAAATCCTATACAATAAAACCTAACTGTTCCTGCTTCATCCACTTTCCCTGTCTGTCCGTCAGTGGTTTTATTGTACTGCGCATGTGCGCAGTACAGACAGAAGTTGGGCCCAGAGGTTGGGCCAGGCAGCAGGGCAGCCGTGCGCACGCGCGTGGTGGGTGCACGCGCGCACTGACTGGCAGCGGTGGCGTGGTAATTTCACTACCTAGAGCCTATTTTTAAATGGGCTTAGGTAGACTGGTCATAAATAATTCCCTTAGAGACTTAGCTTTTTTAATATGTATGTCATAAGGGTATAATGTAATTATTGATATACGATAAAGAAACACAAAACGGAAAAGTATATCTTTATTTCCAAATAAAATGTAGTCGCCATACATTGTACTAGGGACATAATTTAAATGTTGTAATAACCAGGACAAATGGGCAAATAAAATGTGTGGGTTTTATCTATCGTAGCACATTTTATTTTAAAACTATAATAGCTGAAAACAGAAATAACGATTTTCATTTTTTTTTCTTATTCCCTTTAAAATGTGTATGAAATAAAATAATTCTTAGCAAAAAGTACCTCCCAAAGAAAGCCTAATTTGTGGTGAAAAAAATGTATAGATAATTTTGGTGTGATAAGTAGCGATAAAGTTATTGGCGAATGAATGGGAGGAGTTTGATGTGTGAAAGTTGCTCTGGTTTTTAAGGGCAAATAACCTGTGGTGGGGAAGAGGTGTGGTGCAAGTTTTAGGCTTCTTTCCCACTAAGACATTGCGTTAGATGCCACGTTAAGGTCGCATAACGTGCCCCTAACGCAACGCATAGTGGGGTTGAAGTTGGATGTCAGATTGAGCTGCATTATGCGGCTCTTCATGCATCCGTGATGCCGGGATGCGTACTTTTAGACGCATGTGGCATCACGTGGTCCCGCCAGCCAATCGCCGCACAAAGCGGCCGCTCCAGGAAGTAAACACTGCACGCCACACAGTGCAGTGAATATTAATTAGCCATGTGGCTGGCCACGGAGGAGGAGGTGAGACCTCCTCCAACATTATTGAGCATGTGCAAACAGTCTAACGCGGCTTAGCCGCGGATAACGTACAGCATGCAGCACTTTGTTTAAACGTGCTGCGTTACAATGTAACGCAACGTGGGCACTGTGAACAGCCCATTTAGTTTTCATTGCTGTGAGTAAGGCTGCGTTACAGGCTGCACTAACGTGCGCCTGTAACGTCTTACTGTGAAAGCAGCCTTAAAGAGAATCTGTATTGTTAAAATCGCACAAAAGTAAACATACCAGTGCGTTAGGGGACATCTCCTATTACCCTCTGTCACAATTTCGCCGCTCCCCGCCGCATTAAACGTAGGCAAAAACAGTTTTAAAAAGTTTGTTTATAAACAAACAAAATGGCCACCAAAACAGGAAGTAGGTTGATGTACAGTATGTCCACACATAGAAAATACATCCATACACAAGCAGGCTGTATACAGCCTTCCTTTTGAATCTCAAGAGATCATTTGTGTGTTTACCTTCTGTCCCCTGCAGCTCTCATGCACTGAATACTAGTGACAGGCTGTGAGGCTGATCAGTTCTTCCTGCAGAGTGCAGACAGCTCTGCCCGTGTCTGTGTAATTCCTCAGTATGTGTCAGCCAGCTCCTTTCACAGCCTAACAGAGGACTATTTTTAACCAGCTCTCTTTTACTGATAAGCTTATGTAAATAACACACACACACTGGAGTGTGCATGGAGGGGCCTGGAGAGGGGTGTGCTGATTAACAGATCAGCACGGAAGAGTTGGCAGCCTTCCAGACACAGGGCGACAAGTCCGATAGGGGAAAGATACATTGATTTATTACAGAGAGGGTAATAGTAGAAAGTGTTGCAGTAAGCCAGAGCACATTAGAATAGGTTTAGGAACTTGTAGGAAGGTAAAAAAAAGGTTGACATTTTTGTTACAGAGTCTCTTTAAAGTACCCCTGAACTCAGTGGCGTATCTGGGTAAAATAGCGCCTATGGCAAACACTTAAATTGCGCCCCCCTCACATCCCCAGCCCCGCCCCCAAAAAGAGTCTCATTCATTCCCCCATAATAAAAGCAGCCAGGTGCCTCAAGATAAGAAATTAAATAGCCAGGTGCGTCAAGATATTTCAGTAGCAGTGTCCCCTATATACATAGAGTAGATATGTTCCACAGACAATAGAATTAAGAAGACTCGTGCTTCTAGATATCAGTATAAGGTAGTTATATGTGCACCCCACATTTGAAAAGTGCTCATCTAAGGACAGTTATTGGCATGACTATGTATTCTGTACAGTGCTGCAGAAGATGTCAGAGCTATATAAATACATACTAATAATAATATGATTGGACATTAGACTATGAGTATGGTAGGATTAGATTGTGAGCTCTAAAGACAGTTATTGACATGACCATGTACTCTGTAAAGTGCTGCAGAAGATGTCAGAGCTATATGAATTCATACTAATAATAATATCATTGGACATTAGACTGTGACTATGGTAGGATTAGAGTGTGAGCTCCTCTCTGAGGACAGTCAGTGACATGACTATGTACTCTGTAATGTGCTGCAGGAGATGTCAGTGCTATATAAATACATAATAATAATATGGGAGGTCATTAGGCTATGACTATGGTAGGATTAGAGTGTGAGCTCCTCTGAGGACAGTCAGTGACCTGACTATGTACTCCGTAAAGTGCTGCAGACGATGTCAGTGCTATATAAATACATAATAATATTATGGTAGGACATTAGACTATGGCTATGGTAGGATTAGATTGTGAGCTTCTCTGAGGACAGTGAGTGACATGACTATGTACTCTGTAAAGTGCTGCAGAAGATGTCAATGCTATATAAATACATAATAATAATATGGTAGGACATTAGACTATGACTATGGCGGGATTAGATTGTGAGCTCCTTGGAGGACATTCAGTGGCATGCCTAGGTGCTCTATAAAGTGCTGCAGAAGCAGTGTGTGCCTGTCCGTCTCCTGAATCGGACGTTCCTCCATTAGCAGTATACACGCCGCCAGCACATGACGTCACACTCACGCCAGCGTGCTATAGAACTAATGGAAGAGTGGCAGATTCAGGAGATGGACAGGCACAGCGACACAGGACAGGTAATGTATAAATGCACACATCATGTACATTTATATACTGGGGGGGAACAGCGCAGGGAGTTTCAACACATTTGTCCCAATATTGCTCGCCGTTTCCATCATGCACCTGATCGTGAAAGTCGGTCCTACTGACTCCTACATCTTACAGTATATCCATCTTATACATGCAGCCAATTTTAGCCTGAAATTGGTTGCTTGATCGATCGGACGTGCACTTGGTGTCACCAATTTTCATCCGATTCGATTATAATAATCAAATCAGATGGTCATTGGCCGCCAAGTCACCTGATGTATGGCAACCTTAAGACCTTCTTAACAGAAAATGATAAACAGCAACTATACTTTATAAAATTAGGATGCAGAGAGCTCAAGAAGTTAGGACCAGCAGTGAAAGGGTTATTGAAAGAAAAATGCAGGCTAGAGTGAAGAGCAGACCATAGTACAGGTCAGGTCAGTGAGAGTGAATAGTGAAAGGAAGGGGGGATGAGCAGCTTACACAGTGTGTCTGGTTGTTGTCTGTAGACTGTCCCTCCTACCTGAACCAGTGTTAGAAAAGCTGCAGATAAGAGCTAGGGAATAAAGAGAAAGAAGCACAGCCTGCCCACCAATTATCACAGTAAAGTGGATGCAAGTGCATCAGGTCACTAGGAGAGGTCAGGTGACTCGTACTCTACACTGAACAGTCCGTCCATCCATAGCTGTAAGCTGCATCAGTACACAGGCACAGTCTGACGTAGGCTGAGTCCTGTGTGTGCAAGAAGCAAAGCTGGGCTGCTGGCACTGGAGACAGGTAGTAACTTGCCTCTTTCTTACTTTGCACATGTCTCCTCAGCACCCATCTTTGCTCTAGTAGTCTCACCCTGCCCAGTACCTTTAGGAGCAGCAACGTTCTATCCCCGCATACAGTCAAAAGCGGCGCCGGGGAAAAAATGGCGCATGGTCACGAACGATAAACTTATTAAAACGTTATTTTTCGTTTTAACCCTCAGAAACGTAATGTATTTAAAACGATGTTTATCGTTTTAACTGTATTGTGTTTATCTTCAAACGCCATTCCCTGTTCTGTTTTTGATCGTAAAATGAATGTTATCTTTGATCTTTTTTTTCTAAAAAACTTTAGTTTAGAAGTCCTTCCCGAATTCTCGTTCTGTCCTGAGCAAAACATCAGCTGTCACAAGCACTCACGCCGCAGGCACACTTGCGATGACACTGCTTTTCTGTCATTAAGTAATCAATTACTAAATGTGTAATCCTTTTTTTATGTATAAATAAATAATTGTAAGTGTATTTTTAAAAACGTATAAAAATTTCGGCAAAGTTATGTATTCCCAAAAATTGTGTAGCATAAGCGAAATCGAACCCACGACCCGTAATATGTTAAACCGAATCCTTACCATTACTCTATCTGTGCACTACCGCTGGAGATGATGAGTTGTTAATTGTATTATTTTGTCGGAAGCCAAGTTATGACGAAATACATGTATATGTGTGTGTGTGTGTGAAAATTCGAGTGCCATCTAGTGGTCATTTTTGTAACTTCTGTTAAGATGCAAATTTTGTAATGTTTTGCTCATGTAAAATAGTTTAGGACTGTATATTTTTGTATTAGTTGTTGTAGATTGAGGGATTGGATGGGAGAGAGTTTCAGGGAGTGGTTGGTACAGCGGTAGGCAGTGGTGAGGAAGAGTGTTTGTGAGTGAGTGGTGGAGGAGAGTGTGAGGCAGTGTTGGGGACAGTGTTAGCGATAGGTGGTGGAGAGTGTGAGGGAGTGGTGGGGGAGAGTGTGAGGGAGTGGTGGGGGAGAGTGGGAGGGAGTGGTGGGGGAGAGTGTGAGGGAGTGGTGGGGGAGAGTGGGAGGGAGTGGTGGTGGAAAGTGTGAGGGAGTGGGGGTGGAGAGAGTGAGGAAGTGGGGGTGGAGAGAGTGAGGGAGTGGGGGTGGAGAGAGTGAGGGAGTGGGGGTGGAGTGTGTGAGGGAGTGGTGGAGGAGTGTGTGAGGGAGTGGTGGAGGAGACTGTGAGGGAGTGGTGGGGGAGACTGTGAGGGAGTGGTGGTGGTGGAGAGTGTGAGGGAGTGGTGGTGGTGGAGAGTGTGAGGGAGTGGTGGTGGTGGAGAGTGTGAGGGAGTGGTGGTGGTGGAGAGTTTGAGGGAGTGGTGTGGGAGACTGTCAGGGAGTGGTGGTGGAGTGAGGGTGGAGAGAGTGAGGGAGTGGTGGTGGAGAGTGTGAGGGTGTGGTGGTGGAGAGTGTGAGACTAGTTGTGTGGGAAGACTGTGATGGAGTGGTGGGGGAGAGTGTGAGGGAGTGCTGGGGGAGTGGTGGTGGAGAGTGTGAGGGAGTGGTGGTGGAGAGTGTGAGGGAGTGGTGGTGGAGAGTGTGAGGGAGTGGTGGTGGAGAGTGTGAGGGAGTGGTGGTGGAGAGTGTGAGGGAGTGGTGGTGGAGAGTGTGAGGGAGTGGTGGTGGAGAGTGTGAGGGTGTGGTGGTGGAGAGTGTGAGGCTAGTGGTGTGGCAAGACTGTGAGGGAGTGGTGGTGGAGAGTGTGAGGGAGTGGTGGTGGAGAGTGTGAGGGAGTGGTGGTGGAAAGTGTGAGGGAGTGTTGGAGGAGAATGTGAGGGAGTGGTGTGGTAGACTGTGAGGGAGTTGTGGGGGATAGTGTAATGGATTTATGGAGAGACTGTGATAGATTGATGGGTAGAGTGTAAGGGATTGATGGGGAGAGTGGTGGTGGAGAGTGTGAGGTTGTGTTGCGGGAGAGCGTGTGAGGAAGTGGCGTAGGAGAGCGTGAGGGAGTGGTGTGGTAAAGTGTGAGGGAGTGGTGGGTAGAGTGTAAGGGATTGATGGGGAGAGTGTAAGGGAGTATTGAGGGGGAGAGTGTGAGGCTGTGGTGTGGGAGAGTGTGAGTGAGTAGTGTGGGAGAGTGTGAGGGACTGTTTTGGTAGAGAATGTGATATTGTGGTGTGGGAGATTGTTAGTGAGTGGTGTGGGAGAGTTTGAGGGATTGATGGGGTAGAGGTTAGGGTAGTGTTGGGGTAGAGTTTGATGGAGTGTTGTTTGAGAGTGTGATGGAGTGTTGTGGTAGAGAGTATAAGGTAGTGGTCTTGTCGACTTTTATGGAGTGTTGGGGGAGTAGTGTCGTAGAGTGTGATCGATTTGGGCGGTGGTTGTAGTTTGATGGAGTGTTGGTGTGTAGTGTTAGGGAGTGGTTGGTGATAGAGAGAGTGCTGGGAGATAGTGTCAGGGAGTGGTGGGGAGAGTGTGATGTAGTGTTGTGTGAGAGTGAGAGGAAGTGTTGTTGTATAATTTGAGCGTGTGGTGTGGAGAGTGTGATGGAGTGTTGTGGGTGAGTGTGAGGAAGTCTTGTTGTATAATTTGAGGTAGTGGTGGGGTAGAGTGTGAGGTAGTTGTGGTGGAGATTGTAATGGAGTGTTGTTGTAGAGTTTGAAGTACCTCAGAGAGTGTGAGGGATCGGTGGGGGATAGAGATGGGCCGAATGGTTCCCAGCGAACTTCGGTGGTTCGCGTTCGCCTCCCGCAGGCGAACGTTTCCGGAAGTTCGGTTCGCCCCACAATGCACTATGAGGGTCAACTTTGACCCTCTACATCACAGTCAGCAGGCCCAGTGTAGCCAATTAGGCTACACTAGCCCCTGGAGCCCCAACCCCCCCTTATATAAGGCAGGCAGCGGCGGCCATTACGGTCACTCGTGTGCCTGCATTAGTGAGAGTAGGGCGAGCTGCTGCAGACTCTCTCTCATAGGGAAAGATTAGTTAGGCTTAGCTTGTCTCCCTGGCTGCATACATGTTCTGTGAACCCAAAACTGCATACCTGTTCAGTGAACCCACCACTGCATACCTGTTCAGTGAACCCACCACTGCATACCTGTTCAGTGAACCCACCACTGCATACCTGTTCTGTGAACCCACCACTGCATACCTGTTCTGTGAACCCACCACTGCATACCTGTTCTGTGAACCCACCACTGCATACCTGTTCAGTGAACCCACCACTGCATACCTGTTGTGTTCAGTGAACCCGCCACTGTATACCTGTTCTGTTCAGTGAACCCGCCACTGTATACCTGTTCTGTTCAGTGAACCCGCCACTGCATACCTGTACTGTTCAGTGAACCTGCCACTGCATACCTGTTGTGTTCAGTGAACCCAACACTGCATACCTGTACTGTTCAGTGAACCTGCCACTGCATACCTGTTGTGTTCAGTGAACCCGCCACTGTATACCTGTACTGTTCAGTGAACCCGCCACTGCATACCTGTACTGTTCAGTGAACCCGCCACTGCATCCCTGTTGTGTTCAGTGAGTAGTGTTCAGTGAGTAGTGTGTTCAGTGTGTAGCAGCGGCCGCTGTAATAATTTTTCTGGTGCGTGTACATGACTGCCTAATTTTTCTGGCTGCACTGCGGGCAGCTGCAACAACAAAAGAAAAGGCATGTACATGCGCCCATTCCCCTTCGTGATCATTACCTTGCCGTGGTGAAGGGGCTTGCGTATCACAATGAAGCAATGACCGGCGCCTAGATGAGTGTCTCGGGGGGCACACAAAAGATAATAAGGTCGTTGCTTCATTGTGGTCAGACCAAATTTGATCAGCTGGACAGTCACTGTTGTGTCATTCAGCTACATCAGCCAGGCGACCATATGGGCTGTAAAGCCACCAAAACCTGCACTCTCGCCATGGTGCGCACCAGTCCAGCACGGCCGTCACTACACAAACAGCTGTTTGCGGTGCGTTACACGGTGAGTTTGGTGTGTCAGTGTGAAGCAGTACCTTAATTACACTACCTGATTGATGTATACACATGCAAGATGTTTTAAAGCACTTTAGGCCTGTCATTTAGCATTCAATGTAATTTCTGCCCTTAAAACGCTGCTTTGCGTCAAATCCAGATTTTTCCTGGGGACTTTTGGCGTGTATCCCACTCCGCCATGCCCCCCTCCAGGTGTTAGACCCCTTGAAACATCTTTTCCATCACTTTTGTGGCCAGCATAATTTTTTTTTTTCTTCAAAGTTCGCATCCCCATTGAAGTCTATTGCGGTTCGCGAACTTTACCGCGAACCGAACCTTCCGCGGAAGTTCGCGAACCCGGTTCGCGAACCTAAAATCGGAGGTTTGGCCCATCTCTAGTGGGGGAGAATGTGGGGGAGTTGGATGGAGTGGCGTGTGAGAGGAGAGTGTGTGGGTGTTGTGTGTAGAAGTGTCATGGTGTTGTGTGCGAGAAGACAGTGTGAGTGTGTGGTTTGTTGTAGAGGCGAGTGGGATGTTGTGGTTTGTCTGACAGTGTAAGTGGTGTGTTGGCTGAAATGTTTGTGTATTTAATCTATATATACACACACACACACACACACACACACACACACACACACACACACACACACACACACACACACACACACACACACACTCCCCACCACTCCCTCTCGTTCACAACCGACACTCACCCACAAATCCCTCACACTCTCCCCGCCACTCCCTCACACTCACAACCAACACTCTCGCCCACCAATCCCTCACACTGTCCCCACCACTGCCGCACACTCTTTGCCACCAATCCCTCACAATGTACCCACCACTGACGCACACTCACAGCCACCAATCCCTCACACTGTCCCCACCACTCCCTCACACTAACAACCAACACTCTCGCCCACCAATCCCTCACACTCTCCCCACCACTGCCGCACACTCTTTGCCACCAATCCCTCACAATGTACCCACCACTGACGCACACTCACAGCCACCAATCCCTCACACTGTCCCCACCACTCCCTCACACTAACAACCAACACTCTCACCCATCAATCCCTCACACTCTCCCCACCACTGCCGCACACTCACAGCCACCAATCCCTCACAATGTACCCACCACTGACGCACACTCACAGCCACCAATCCCTCACACTGTCCCCACCACTCCCTCACACTAACAACCAACACTCTCGCCCATCAATCCCTCACACTCTCCCCACCACTGCCGCACACTCACAGCCACCAATCCCTCACAATGTACCCACCACTGACGCATACTCACAGCCACCAATCCCTCACACTGTCCCCACCACTCCCTTACACTAACAACCAACACTCTCGCCCACCAATCCCTCACACTGTCCCCACCACTCCCTCACACTAACAACCAACACTCTCGCCCACCAATCCCTCACACTCTCCCCACCACTGCCGCACACTCACAGCCACCAATCCCTCACACTGTACCCACCACTGCCGCACACTCACAGCCACCAATCCCTCACACTGTCTCCACCACTGCCGCACACTCTTAGACACCAATCCCTCACAATCCATCACACTCTAAAAACAACACTGTCAATCATTTCAATCATCTTAACATTCTGACCCTCAATAACAACAGGTAAAAGAATATCACCCTGACAAATGAAAATAATTCAAATAAATATATAACAGATATATATAACATATATTACAAAATTAATTCACAAATTCATTATTAATACGATCATATGAGGAAAAGTTAAAACAAATGAACACTAGATGGCGGTGGAGGTCGACTCCTGCATACAGAAAATAAATACAAGGAAGAAAACACAGAAAATTGCAGTGAAGTAATGGAGCAACGGCAAGGAATCGGTTTGGTGAGCAATAGGTCGTGAGTTCGAATCCGTTGATGGTTTCTATTTTGGTAAATAAATAGAGTACAATTAAATTCCGTCCATTATTACTTATTGGGAAAAAATATAAAATTAATATAAATATTACATAATTAAATACATTACATTACATTCAAAGATTATGACTTAATAATGGACCGGCAGTATAAGTGCTTGTGTGCACGCGTGAGTGGATGCAGAACTTCTGTAATTATTTTGAACGGGAGTGAAAAGCAGTTTATCAGGAAACAAGAAACTGGTAAATAGCGTTTTATTTAAAAAAATATGAAGCATACACTTACAACGATAACTAAAGTTTTAATAACTAAAGGTTAAAAGTTTGAAACGATAAATACCGTTCTATGCACACCGATTTTGATTCTCTACGCGGCGCCAGAAAGTTACTGTAACAAACGGTAAATATCGATGTACGTTGTTCTCAATGTGCGCCGGAAAGTTCGGCAGGCGCTGTGCGCCATTTTTTCCTGCTCCCATACTGTCTGGCACTACACGTGTTAGAGATACACAGTCGCACTCCTGCCTGGCCGGGATCACATGGGGCCGGGCAGCCAGTGAGAGAGGAGTGAGTTACAATCCTCTCTCTCACTGGCTGCCCAGCCCCATGTGATCCCCATGCATGCAGGCTACAAGCGTGTGTATCTCTGCAGTCACAGACCGCAGCCAGGGAAACAGTCGGGGCGCTGCCGGTTGTATTACATATTAGCCCCGGTTCTCAGCCTCTAGCAATGCTGGCTCCTGCCTGCCTGTCTGTGTGTCACTCGGCTGCAGTGCAGCTACTCAGGGATGTTTTTAATTATGCGCCCCTTTGGAGGTGAATAACAAGGGCGCCTATAGCAGGTGCCCCATGTGCACGCCTCCAGATCCGCCTCTGCCTGAACTAATGAATAATGTTTTGTGTGTGGTGCTGTGACATATGTCACAGCATAGTTCTCACCATCCACTGATCCCAGGGGTCCCTGCAAGCCTGAAATCTTTGACTGGGACGCACGTCAATTATGGGCAGGGAAGAAGTGGCAGTTCTCCTCCTCTGAACGCACCCATTCCATCAATAAGAATGTCCCTTCACCACCTGGACACGGCCCCTTGCAGTATAGTTACTGTCTATTCCCAATATAACTTAGTCACAACTCACAGTGCGCAGGAGAATTGCAACATGTATGCATTGTGGTAGCTGAATAAATAAAATATACAGTATGTGCATAATCCTGATTGCAGTTTAACTGATTTTGGTTAATTTTAGATTATACTTACCATTTTCGACAAAACCTGGTAGATACAATGCCCGGCTTTTTGGCACACCTGAATTGGCATCCTTCCCTGTATTTTCAACACGTGTTTTCACACTGTATCTACCATTTGCATTGTAATCAGTGAAATATCTGCAGTACGTTCCGTCATCCTTTCTAATATCAGCACCTTCAGGAAAGCACAAGCAACATTTAGTAACCATATCTATGAAAAATAGTGACAAGACATTAAATTCAGGGTGACGTAACAAAAGCCCCGGACACCGCAGGAGGAGCTTGAGGGGTTGCGACAATTCAGCTGTAAGTGAGTATGAGCAACTACGGTTTCCCATGATGCATTACTCCTGAATATGCAAATTATCGATGTTTGCCGCTGAAAGCCTGGCACACATCTAGAACCATTGGTGTATAATAAGCCTACACTAAAAGAGATCATTTGCAGATTCAGTAGTGATGCATCATGGGAAACCACAGTTGCTCGCTTAAAGCTGAAGTATCGCAAATACCTTCTGAAGGCAAATTACACTGAACATTGCTTTTTTAGTAGGAGGGCTTTTCAGTCTGTTTTAGAAGCAGCGCAGCTTACTGAATCAAGCCCATTGTGTCCTTTAAAAAACATTTGTGACAACACCCCTTTTCTGGTCACTGTGTGATTAGTGTGCAGTGTTACAGTGTCACACCAACACACCCATATAACATTACTGTGTGCTGCTGTCAGTGATATCAGTCAGTGTGTCCTTAAAAAAATAAAGTGTCACAAATGTAAATTGTAAAAATAAATGAATAAAATTGTAAAACTTTGATATACACTGCCGGGAATTTTTGGCCTCTGCTACAGTGGATGCAACAACTTATGTCAAAAATGATAAATTGTAGAAATAAATTAATAACAATGTAAAACTTTGGAGTACAAGGAAGAGGAATTTAGACCTTTCATACAGTGGAGGAAATTAAAATGATTAGGCTGCCACCTTCTCCAGGCCTATGCCATCTTCTCCAGGCCTATGCTATAGTGCCTTAAAAGCAGGGCCGGATTTACCATAAGGCGCTGTAGGCATGTGCCTATAGACACCTGATGATAGAAAGGTGGCTCACACTGCTCCTCCAGTGCCTCCCTCCCTCCTTCCCTTTGCAGAGTTTTGAGTGGAGTGGAGTGTAAATGAGAGGTTACTCATCTGGCTCTCTGCATTCCACTGACCATATCTCCCTTAAGTCAGGGGCAATTTAATACTGAGGGTACCTCTGGCTACCTAATGCTAAGAGGCACCTGTAGTTACCTATGACAGGTAAGAGAAGTAAGGGAGAAGTGACAGCTGGTACAGCCAGCACACTTGTTGTGGTGTTTGGTGGGGGTTTGTATTTTGGAAGGCAAAGTCTATTGTTCCAGGGTATCTGCGCCTGTAGGCTCCTGCAATGTAAATTCGGGCCTGCTAAAAAGGCCAAACATTCTTACTGTAAAAATAAATTAAATTTTGGTATACAATGCCAGATATTTCAGGCCTCTCATACAGGAAATTAAAATGTTTAGGCTGCCACCTGCCTCAGGCGCAGATGGCTCGCACCTGCACAGTAGAGCAAAGCCGATCAGACTTGGCTATTTCCACCGGAGCCCGAGCGGAAAGCTGGTAGTGGGCATGCATGCAGCGTCAAAAAATGGACTTTCGGGGGTCCAATACTGGATTGCCTCTGCTGAGCAGGACATGGGAAGCCTCCCAAGATAAAGGCTCCCGGGGGGCACTTTGTTTCCTTCCGGTTCACTTTAAAACTTTTGCAGGAAATAAATCTTTGTGAGAAAGATATACTTTCATTCCTTAAAAACAAGGACCCTTCATGAAATTCTCCATTGAGGACAGTTGGCTCAATAATATTAAGTAGGAAGGGATGAATTGATGAATTTTTCCTCATATTTTTTTTGTAATAGTGCAAATTACGTGAATAAGTGGTTACCTGCGCCATTGTCCAGAAGCTGTAATGTTGTGATTTTTCCATTCTGTGACTCGATATAGGCAGTAACTTTGGCTCCCAGAACAGGTGCAAAGCCCTGGGTCACGGTGCAGTACACAATCATTGGTGTGGGGAAAGCGCTGGTGTCGGCATTCAGAAAGGTTTCCACAATAATAGGGGGTAGGTTTGGATCGGCAGCTTTGGAATTCACAGTTATACCGATGACTTGGTTTCCAGCGAAAGTGTTACATATCTTGTATTGCCAGTCTCCTTGCTGTTATACAATAAACATATTGTGGGTGAATAAGACTCATGAAGCACAAAATAGGTTGGTAAAAATATGATCTGCTCTGCAAGATTCAAATACACTAAAATGTACTTATAATAATAGTAATTAATAATAAAAACACCCCAGTCAAGCATCTATAACTGTGCTGCTGACATTTCAGGTAGAAAGACTTTATACTCCAAGTGACCCTAGTGTGTGAGAGTTCAGGCAAGTAATACATTTGCAAAAATAAAACTGTAAAATGGTGCAGCATAAAGCCCTACACCGGTTAATTTTTTAACAGATATCGGGCTAGAACAGGCATGGGCAAACTTGGCCCTCCAGCTGTTAAAGAACTACAAGTCCCACAATGCATTGCAGGAGTCTGACAGCGACAGTCAAATGCATTGTGGGACTTGTAGTTCCGTAACAGCTGGAGGGCCGAGTTTGCCCATGCATGGGCTAGAATCTGCTAGAAATTGATACTGTAAACCATTCCCGAAAGATTTTTGGCTGAAATAGGTTGATTGTCAATTGTGCCGGGTTGGGAGTGCATTGCTAGCAGTGTCCGATTTCACGACAAGCAACGCAGTAGCAGAGGCCTCTAGTGGCCAAAAAAGGTTTGTGCCACAGTGTCCCCAGTGTTTGGCCTCTAGGGTTTAGTCTTTAGTACACTTAGTAAAGAGAAAGGGAGAGGCTTAAGGGCTCTTTCACATCAGAGCTCATTTCCTGCGTTTTGATGCAATGTTGGTACTTTGCGTTAACCAAGTATAAGGAACCTGCCTGTTAATGTTAATGTTGCCGCAGAGCGCTTGTTCCCCGCTGCTGACGTGCAGGCTGGGACACAGGCCGCACTTCCTGATACTTCCTGATACGCGGAAGACACGGTCTCAGTACTCCCTCCGCAAAGGTAAACATTAGTCAGCTGACTGCGGTCAGCTGACAGTCCTAGTGCTAGCTGACTGCGCGGCTGATACTTGGCAGGTGTGTCTGCTGTGATTGGATGTGCGGAGTGTGGCCGGGCCACTGATTGGATGAAAGTTGTATTTAAACGCGCAGAGTGCTCCCAGTCATCGCCTGTGATAAGCATACTGTATTTGGCTGCAGTAGTGAATAACACAAAACACAAGCATGCAGCTAATCTTGTCAGATCTGACAATCATGCAAGAAACAGCTGATCTGCTGCATGCTTGTTCAGGGTTTATGGCTAAAAGCAATAGAAACAGAGGATCAGCAGGATAGCAAGGCAACTGGTATTGATTAATAAGAAATAAATATAGCAGCCCCCATATCCCTCTCGTTACCGTTGTCCTTTAAAGCACACCTGAAGTGAGTAAAATAAAAAGTTACTTACCTCAGACGTTGGAAGCCTCTGCATAGTCCAAAGGCTTCCCACATCCTTATAGAGGCCACCATTCCAGCACAGAGTCCTTCATCTTCTTGCCAATTAATTATGAAAAATTATGAAATTGAAAGTACAAATATATAAAATGTCCCGAGAGTAAATTGCACTATAATTTCCTTCTCTTCTATGTTGCTGTCAATCACAGTAGGTATTAACCTGACAGGTTTTTGACTGGTCCATCTTCTAATGCAGTATTATCAGTATTTTCTTTACAAAATCTCTTCCAGGAAGGAAGATGTTGGCCAGCCTCCCTACTCATTTGCCTATTAATTTTGCAGTTGGACTAAGCAACTTCCTTTCAGTGTTTTTGAAAATAAAGAAAACCATGAGAATCCCCCATTAGCAGATTGACTAGTCCAAAATCTGTCAGGTTTCTACTACCTGCTGTATGGGACAGTGCCATAAGAAAAAAGTCATTAAGGGCTTGTTCACACTATGAGCCCTTTCAATTTTTTTTAAGCACTGGAGATTTTAGAAATCGCCCCAAAAGAGATTGTGCAATGATTTCCTATGAAAGCGTTGACATGTGTGCATTTTGATTTTATTAAAATCCCAAACTCGCTACATGTACCATTTTCTGAGCATTTTGGCTCGGAAGGTATAGGATAATTACAAAGCGCTTGAAAATTCCTGATCACTTTTATGAATAAATACATTGTATTTATTAATTTCCGGCTACAAGAGTTCACTTCCTGACTGACGTCAATAAGTGTCAACATTAATCGCTGAGCAAAAGTGCATAGAAAAGTGCTTTTTGAAGCACAAAGCACAGGGAAAATCGCTTTAAAAAAAGCACAATAAATCGCTTAGCACTTGCGATAGCGCTGGCGATTTATAATGGGAACAAAGCCTAATAGTGTATTTTACTCTGGAGCAAAATTATATTATATATAAATGTATTTTGAATTTTAATTTTTTTTTGTGATAGTGGTCCTTTAAGCCAGCGTTTTTCAACCACTGTTCCGCGGCACACTAGTGTGCCGCGGAACGTTGCCTGGTGTGCCGTGCTCTTATCCCCCCTCCCGCCCGTCCCCGCGGCCGCTGCTGTTATTACCTTAGCAGCGGCCGCTCTCCCCTCTCCAGCGCATGTATATTCTAGCAGCGTATCTCCGGCTGCTCTGTGTGATGCACTGATGCGCAGGAGGCAGGGCTCGGTTACCATAGTAACGGCGATACATATCGCCGTTACAGGAAGCCGCTGCCCTCCTTCCTTCCGCATCAGTGCATCACACAGAGCAGCCGGAGATACGCTGCTTGAATATACACGCGCCGGAGAGGGGAGAGCGGCCGCTGTTAAGGTAATAACAGCGGCGGCCGCGGGGACGGGCGGGAGGGCACTAAACTGGCTATACTGGGGCACTATTCTGGGGTACTATACTGGCTATCCTGGGGCACTATTCTAGCTATACTGGGGCACTATTCTAGCTATACTGGGGCACTATTCTGGCTATACTGGGGCACTATTCTGGCTATACTGGGGCGCTATACTGGGGGGCTATACTGGGGCACTATACTGGGGCGCTATACTGGGGCACTATCCTGGGGCACTAAACTGGCTATACTGGGGCACTATTCTGGGGCACTATACTAGCTATACTGGGGCACAATACTGGCTATACTGGGGCACTATACTGGCTATACTGGGGGGCTATACTGGGGTACTATACTGGCTATACTGGGGCACTATACTGGCTATGCTGGGGCACTATAGTGGGGCACTATACTGGCTATACTGGCTATGCTGAGGCACTATACTGGGGCACTATACTGGCTATACTGGGGCACTATACTAGCTATACTGGGGCACTATTCTGGCTATACTGGGGCACTATTCTGGCTATACTGGGGCACTATACTGGGGCACTATTCTGGCTATACTGGTGCACTATTCTGGCTATACTGGGGCACTATACTGGGGCACTATACTAGCTATACTGAGGCAACTAAACTCCCTACACTGGGGCAACTATGCCAGCTATGCAGCCGCACCCCAGCCCCCCCCCCCATAGCCTGCTGCGCACGGCACTGTCCACTAGGTCGCGCAAACAACCGGGGGCCGCACCCGCGCGCGCGCGCGCCCCGTTCCCTGGAGAAAAATTTGGCCAGACAGTGTTCCCCGGGCCGGAAAAGGTTGGGAAACACTGCTTTAAGCGACAACCAGCAGCCGTGTCTATTGTTCTCCTCCTGCGATAAGCTGCTCCATCATGCAATGCGCATCATCCATTCCCGCCCCCCCTTTCATAGCATACACAGAACGCAGAAATGCACACATGGATATACACAACACGATAAACACATCAAATAAACTCCTGCTATACCTCTGCGGTGCCTGGAATTGTAAGCCGAGCAGATTTCGAAGTGGCATCAACTGTAAACTTGTCATTCTGAAAGTCTGTTCCCTTTGGACTTGTTAATTGGATATTTGGGGTTGAAATGCTCCAAGTCACCAAAAAGAAGGTGTCATTACCCACAGTGCTGTCAATCGTTACAGTGCCAGTCATGCATTCATTTTGAAGGGCTGTTTTTGCAGTACTTTCAATCTATTAAAAGATAGCAGCAAAGAATGTTGAAAAGTGCAAAATATACAGGAATGATTAACAATTGCAAATATTTTGTCTATCCTACAAATGCATACATTTATATGCATTGTAAATTGCATTTTTTGAATTCTGTTTTTGCTAGCCTTTTTATTGAGGGGATACTGAAGAAGCTCAAAGAGACCACATTTATGTAATTTTAAGGCAAAGTAAACAGATTTCATTTGTAATGTGGGCTTAATGTGCATTGTAGGCAGTACAGTGCGAAGGCACCCATGGTGAGATCATATCATTGCATTGCATTGCAATTAAATGAGAACTTCCATTATAATGCACCGCAGCAAACATTGGGCCTGGTGCTATACGAGGTGATAAGTAGCTTGCACATGCACATCACCTGGCCACCACACGAGGATTACCCACAAATCCTACTGCTGGTTTCACCTGTGTGATGGCCGATCATTAGGGAGCATTACTTAGGCGAAAGCCTGGGTGACGCTCCCATATTCAGGACGATGTCCTTCAGCACCACAGCACTGCTGCCTCGCCACCCCAGGAAATGCGCGCATACCCATCGCGAGAGGCAGCACTTACCGCCAAACATCCGCCACCCCACACTAAAACTCCTGTCGCTGTCATTGACCTTGTGCCCCTGCAGCCCCCACAAAGCCTGGACCAATGAAAATCCTCAATGGTCCAGACCATGGATCGATGGGGAGCCGAGGCAGGAGCTTCAAAGATGCTTTGCTGGGACTCACAGTCATTTACAGCGATGGGCTAGGGGTGCCCGGCTCCGTTACGAGGGGTTCGGCGCTGTGCGGGTGGACTGATGGGGAGCTCTGGGGGTCTCCACAGTGGCAGCGTCTTCTCTCTGACTCCTCCGGTGGTGCAGTAATGAGAGGCGCCACTAGAGGGAGTCATAGAGAGGCGACTGAGGTACTGTGCGACAGCGTGAAGACACCGATGGCATGGAGAGAGGTAACTATTGCAGTCTGCTTTTCTTACCACTTACAATACACATGTCTGGGCAAGAGGAGGCACTCGGGGGGCAACATCTTGCTGTGTGCCCAAAGGCTACTGCCTCCTAAACCCCGGCAAATCTGTGCCCTGATGGGAAACCACAGTTGCTCACTTAAAGCTGAATAATCACAAATACCTTCTATTTTTAGAAGGCAAAATTATATTCATCAAGTTTGGTGACTCAAAAGATGTTATTTAGACAATTTACCTCAAGGACTGCTGATAACCTTACACTATGTGGTTTCTCTTCACATTAACTGTGTATGTGCAGCGCTACACAGAATAGCTGATTTGAAGGATGATGGAAGGACTCTACCAAAGATTCCTGATCACAGCTGAGTACATTTCATTTTCTAGAACATATTATTATTGTAAGCCTTTGTCAGCAGGTGTTCCTATAACTTTCTCTATCTAATACCATTTTGACAATAAATTTAATAAATTCTGCTCAAAACACCTCTGCCTAAGTGATTAAGTATTGGTTACGCCAAGATTTGCAGAACCCATATTCCAGGTAGAACGAATGTGATGTTATTTTCCCCAATGGAGAGGAGATGCCATGTTACAGAAAGAGACAACTGACTTAAAATTAATTTCTGTCATTGATCAGTAGTCATCAGGCACCTGCTACATTGTATGAAAAAAACTAGGGCTCATTAGGGATGCTCATTCAGATTTTGTGGAATTTCAATTTTGGAGTTCGGAACGAAAACGGACTTTTGCTGAAACACTGGATTACTGCAACACAGAAGTATTTGGCTAATCACGCAATGCAAAAAAAAAAAAAAAGAAGACTCCTCGGAAATCGGAAAAATTGCATTACTGTAATCTGGTAATTATAGCTCAATCACAGAACTCAGAAGCATTGGACCATTCAGAAAACGCAGAGTCAACCTGTATTTGGCTAATCAGAGAAGGCAAAAAAAGGACCAAAAATAAGACTTCTCAGAAATCGGAACTTGGAAATCGGAAAACAGAAATTGGAAATCTACAAAGGAATACATTGGTCCATATGAAATTCACTTTTTCTCCTTAGTTGTCTCCTAGGAGATATTTTTTCATCTTTGATTTAAAATTACTTTTCAACACTTTGCAACGGAAAAAGTAACAAAAAGGACTGGAGAAAGTACTATCAAAATTATTTTGCGTATTTTCTTGCTTGCTGGTGGTTTAAAAGGCATTTTATTGCCATTTTTGAAAATATCAAGAGAAAACTAAGGCGAAAAAGTGAGTTGCATATGGACCATTCTCACAGAAGGCATTATTAAAAGTTTCCTACTAAGAAATACCATTGTATTTGATACATATACAGTGGGTTGCAAAAGTATTCAGCCCCCTGAACTGCCACAAACATGAATCAGTTTTATTGGAATTCCACATGAAAGACCAACACAAAGTGGTGTACACATGAGAAGTGGAACGAAAATCATACATGATTCCAAACATTTTTTACAAATAAATAACTGCAAAGTGGTGTGTGCATAATTATTCGGCCCCCTTTGATCTGAGTGCAGTCAGTTGCCTATAGACATTGCCTGATGAGTGCTAATGACTAAATAGAGTGCACCTGTGTGTAATCTAATGTCAGTACAAATACAGCTGCTCTGTGACGACCTCAGAGGTTGTCTAAGAGAATAGTGGGAGCAACAACACCGTGAAGTCCAAAGAACACACAAGACAGGTCAGAGATCAAGTTATTGAGAAATTTAAAGCAGGCTTAGGCTACAAAAAGATTTCCAAAGCCTTGAACATCCCATGGAGCACTGTTCAAGCGATCATTCAGAAATGGAAGGAGTATGTCACAACTGTAACCCTACCAAGATACAGCCATCCACCTAAACTCACAGGCCGAACAAGGAGAGCGCTGATCAGAAATGCAGTCAAGAGGCCCATGGTGACTCTGGACGAGCTGCAGAGATCTACAGATCAGGTGGGAGACTCTGTCCATAGGACAACTATTAGTCATGCACTGTACAAAGTTGGCCTTTATGGAAGAGTGGCAAGAAGAAAGGCATTGTTAACAGAAAACATAAGAAGTCCCATTTGCAGTTTGCCACAAGCCATGTGGGGGACACAGCAACCATGTGAAAGAAGGTGCTCTGGTCAGATGAGACTAAAATGGAACTTTTTGGCCAAAATGCAAAACGCTATGTGTGGCGGAAAACTAACACTGCACATCACTCTGAACACACCATCCCCACTGTCAAATATGGTGGTGGCAGCATCATGCTCTGGGGGTGCATCTCTTCTGCAGGGACAGGGAAGCTGGTCAGAGTTGATGGGAAGATGGATGGAGCCAAATACAGGGCAAACTTGGAAGAAAACCTCTTGGAGACTGCAAAAGACTTAGACTGGGGCAGAGGTTCAGCTTCCAGCAGGACAATGACCCTAAACATAAAGCCAGGGCAACAATGGAATGGTTTAAAACAAAACATATCTATGTGTTAGAATGGCCCAGTCAAAGTCCAGATCTAAATCCAATCGAGAATCTGTGGCAAGATCTGAAAACTGCTGTTCACAAACGCTGTCCATCTAATCTGACTGAGCTGGAGCTGTTTTGCAAAGAAGAATGTGCAAGGATTTCAGTCTCTAGATGTGCAAAGCTGGTAGAGACATACCCTAAAAGACTGGCAGCTGTAATTGCAGCAAAAGGTGGTTCTACAAAGTATTGACTCAGGGGGCCGAATAATTACACACACCCCACTTTGCAGTTATTTATTTGTAAAAAATGTTTGGAATGATGTATGATTTTTGATCCACCTCTCACATGTACACCACTTTGTATTGGTCTTTCACGTGGAATTGCAATAAAATTGATGCATGTTTGTGGCAATAATGTGACAAAATGTGGAAATGTGATAAAACGCGGAAAAGCCGCCGCGTGTACTGGCGGCAAGGCGGCTGATTCCGCGTCTAGCGCGGCGGTTTGCACGCAGCAGCGTGCGTCTGGTGTGGCTGGGCCTGTTAGTTTACACAGGCTGAGGAATACGCGCGCGCGCGCTGAGAGGCAGAACCTTTATGACAAATAAGGAGGGATCAGCTGACCAGATTGGTCAGCTGACCTCAAAGCAAGTGGCTATTGGTTGATCGCTGATAGGTGGCGCCGGAGAGCGCCGCGCTATATATAGTCACTGCTGGTCAGTCTCAAGTTGTCTGCCGTTGCGAACACTTACGTGGAAGCACTCAGACCTTAGTCAGATCCTACAGTGTGTTAGAACCAGGAGGACCTGGGAATTCACACTGAGCCAGATTACTTCTGTGTATTATTGTGTTATACTTCAGACTAGTTCCAGGGTGTCGAGACCACGGACCTCACACCCAAGATTAGGGACTCTGTGTTATCATTCTGTTATACTCCAGACTAGTTCCAGGGTGTCGAGACCACGGACCTCACACCCAAGACTAGGGACTCTGTGTTATCATTCTGTTATACTCCAGACTAGTTCCAGGGTGTCGAGACCACGGACCTCACACCCGAGACTAGGGACTCTGTGTTATCATTCTGTTATACTCCAGACTAGTTCCAGGGTGTCGAGACCACGGACCTCACACCCAAGTCTAGGAATACGCTGTACCATCATATTATACTTCAGACTAGTTCCAGGGTGTAGAGACCACCTACGCAACCTAACGGTAACCTTCGGTACCTACGCAAACCTGATTATCTGTTGCCAAACACTGCCTGCCTTTGGATACCGAATCAGCCTTCTGTCTATGTACTTTGTCTGTCTGTGTGTTGCCGACCTGGCTTGCCCGACCTCGATAGCTATCTCTCTCCTTAAGAGATAGTCTCCAGACCTGCTAGTGACATCCACCTTTCAGGTGTCACTCATTCACAGGTCCTTCCTATTTTCAGCCCTGGGACTCCACCCCTTTGGAGGTCTCAGGCTGCTGGAAGGTTTTTGCACTTCCCAAAAGGCGGTATCGTCCATACTGCCAAAGACCACCTGCTCCTCGGGTGGTCTTACTCAAAGTCATTACTGTTGCACCAAACACTCACACTATAAAGGTGTCCAGAGGTTAGTTATACTTGGATTATCGGTGATTCTGCAGATCATCAATAATCAGGTATAATCTGTATTCTTGGTGATACTGCAGATAACCAATAATCAGATTCTCTCTGTGTGCTGACACAGATCGTTACAGGAAAACTTCAAGGGGGCCGAATACTTTTGTAACCCACTGTATGTTATATTTTGAGCTTCCATTATAGTCAATGTGAGCACATAACTGCATTAAAACTCGTGTAAGTGTTTTCTCATATATTTCTGATATATTTACACATAATCACCTGAGATTTTACAGTACAACAAAGTTCAAAAACAAGTGCATATGCTATCAAAATATATGTACCTGTATGGATTGAGCAGTAACATCTCCACTACTGGATTTGATGCCACTAAAGGAGTCAATCAAGCCATTGGCATCAACTTTATCTGACGCAAACAATTTCAAGCCACCTAAGGAAAAAAAAAATATGTTAAGTCTAACATTGGGAAATCAAATGTTTATAGCAGTTCTACACCCACCACCAGGGGTGCAGCTAAGGTTTTTGTGGCCCCAAGCGGACTGTAGCAAGAGACCCTATCCGCGGCGAAAAATGGGTGTGGCTATCCCGCATAAGTGGGCGTGGCCATGACATGTGGGTGGAGCAGGAGGGCGAATTGGGGCGGGGCTGTTTGCGGGGAAAAAATGGATGTTGGGGTGATTGAGGCGCGCGTAGCGCGCCGAAAGATTGGCGCGGCCATGACATTGTATGGGCGAAGCTTAACCGTAGCACAGCAAATATAGCCAACTATGACCATTAAATAATAAATGCAGCAACAGTTACCCCAGACACCAGAAAATAAAAACGCAATTTGGGCCACATTTCAGCAGAAATCAAACGCAATTAGGGCACATTTTCAGCAGAAATCAAACGCAATTAGGGCACATTTTCAGCCGAAATCAAACGCAATTAGGGCACATTTTCAGCAGAAATCAAACGCAATTAGGGCAGAGTTCAGCAGAAATCAAACGCAATTAGAGCCACATTTTCAGCAGATATCAAACGCAATTAGGGCACAGTTCAGCAGAAATCAATCGCAATTAGGGCACAGTTCAGCAGAAATCAATCGCAACTAGGGCCACATTTTCAGCAGATATCAAACGCATTTAGGGCACAGTTCAGCTGAAATCAATCGCAATTAGGGCCACATTTTCAGCAGATATCAAACGCATTTAGGGCACAGTTCAGCAGAAATCAATCGCAATTAGGGCCACATTTTCAGCAGATATCAAACGCAATTAGGGCACAGTTCAGCAGAAATCAATCGCAATTAGGGCCACATTTTCAGCAGATATCAAATGCAATTAGGGCACAGTTCAGCAGAAATCAATCGCAATTAGGGCCACATTTTCAGCAGATATCAAACGCAATTAGGGCACAGTTCAGCAGAAATCAATCGCAATTAGGGCCACATTTTCAGCAGATATCAAACGCATTTAGGGCACAGTTCAGCAGAAATCAATCGCAATTAGGGCCACATTTTCAGCAGATATCAAACGCATTTAGGGCACAGTTCAGCAGAAATCAATCGCAATTAGGGCCACATTTTCAGCAGATATCAAACGCAATTAGGGCACAGTTCAGCAGAAATCAATCGCAATTAGGGCCACATTTTCAGCAGATATCAAATGCAATTAGGGCACAGTTCAGCAGAAATCAATCGCAATTAGGGCTGCGGCTGCAAAAAGAAAAGAATTTACTCACCTGGCAGGCTGGCACTGGCAGAAGTCTTCTCTCCCTGGTCTCCTCTCCCGGCCGGCTCCTCAGGCGCGCAGTTCCCACGGAGCTCCCTCCCTGGCTTCCTCCTCCAATCTCCCGCGCTGATTCATGCAGGGCTACGGGTCGGGAAGATGGCCACCCGAAGCCCTGTACTGGAGACATAGTCTCCAGAGCAGGGCTTCGGCGGCGGCCATCTTCCTGTAGCCCTGCTCTGCTCTGCCAGTGCCAGCCCGGTGTAATGTCAGCGGCGGGGCTGCGGGGAAAAAGTGACGTCACGCCGACGTCACGGAGCCGCCGAGGCCCCTAAGATTGTGAGGCCCCAAGCGACCGCTTGGTTCGCTTTATGCCTCGCGGCGCCCCTGCCCACCACTAGCCAGCCCAGAATGAACAGTGATAATGACCCCCAACAATGTTTATTAGATGCTAAAAGAGAACCCAATAAAGTTAAAACAAACAACCCAAATTAACCCCCAAAACACAAAACTAAACATTGTAAAAAACCCACCTGTCTTATCAGACAGTTGCTCTAATGCTTTGTCGGCACTATTGCCCAGAGCAACAGTGTGAATGATAGCTCCACTGGCCTCGACTTCACCAAAACAGCTACTGATGCCACCATCCTCTCCATCTGTTAACAAGACAATCTCTGTGCCATATGTACTTCCATCCCTCTGTTTATTTACCTGCATGTATAAGAGAGAAACAAGATTAGCCCTATTTCACCACGATGTATGTGAATAGATATACATGTCAAATTGAATGCCAGGCTCTAACTGGCCCATTTAAAGCTTCACTAAAGCAAAAAGAGTAAGCAATTAAAATCTGACAAAACTGACAGACCATTCCATCTCCTCACAGGGGATTCTCAGGTTTTTAAAAGCATTTCCTGAACGGCAGTCTAACTGCCCACATAGTAAGGTACCAGCCAGCCTCCCTACTCACTTGCACACTATTTTGGCAGTTAGACTTAGCAACTGCAATTCTGGGAATGCTTTTGAAAACAAAGAGAACCCTGAGAATCCCTCATGAGGGGGTGGACTGGTCCGAAACCTGTTGGTTCTGTCAGATTTGAACTGCTTATTTTTTTTTTCATTGTAGTGGTCCTTTAAGAAAGTGTTGATTAATAAATTGCCACCTTCCTGTTCTATATTTTCCAAAATCAGATCAATTCCATTATAGAGCTTGATTGATAAAAATGGCAACCAGATGATGTCCACCACTTCAGTGTTTGGAATGCCATACTGCAATAACATTTATCACTAGGAAGGTGCTGCTCCATTCACTTGAATAAAATAATAAATCACCAGCTACGGTCATATAAGCATGTAATGATTAAAGTCTAAATTGTTCAAATATATATACAAAAAAATCAGTGTGACAGTAACAGGTGTGATTTGCAGTTTGGATAGTGGTTAGGAGTGAAAGGAAAATGTCAGCAAATATGCAATCCAGGGTTGGTTCTAGACTTTTTGCTGCCTGAGGCAAACTTGTGAGGATGCCCCCCCTTCCGATTTGGAATGATCACACAGCATCTGGCAATTTACTCTGCATCATTTAATGTTCTCACATGACATGCTGCAGCTCAACATTATAGCACACTGCTTGGCTGTGAGTCTCCTGCCTTCTTCACTCACTTTCAGACTCCTCACACAGCACAACAAGCTGCTTTTGAAAGATCATCAAAAAAAATTGTACCGTTAATGGCACCTTAAAAGAGATACTCTACAGGGTGGGCCATTTATATGGATACACCTTAATAAAATGGGAATGGTTGGTGATATTAACTTCCTGTTTGTGGCACATTAGTATATGTGAGGGGGGGAACTTTTCAAGATGGGTGGTGACCATGGTGGCCATTTTGAAGTCAGCCATTTTAAATTCAACTTTTGTTTTTTCAATAGGAAGAGGGTCATATGATAACTCAAACTTATTGGGAATTTCACAAGAAAAACAATGGCGTGCTTGGTTTTAACTTAACTTTATTCTTTCATGAGTTATTTACACGTTTCTGACTACTTATAAAATGTACACGTTTCTGACTACTTATAAAAAGTGTTCAATGTGCTGCCCATTGTGTTGGATTGTCAATGCAACCCTCTTCTCCCACTCTTCACACACTGATAGAAACACCCTAGGAGAAATGCTAGCACAGGCTTCCAGTATCCATAGTTTCAGGTGCTGCACATCTCCCATCTTCGAGAAAAAGTTGGATTCAAAATATTCAACTTGAAGATGGTCACCACTCATCTTGAAAAGTTTCCCCCCTCACATATACCAATGTGCTACAAACAGGAAGTTAATATCACCAACCATTCTCATTTTATTAAGGTGTATCCATATAAATGGCCCCCCCTGTACTATTGGTGATAGGAAAAAAATAAACAACAGATTCAGTTTAGCTCAGTATTGTCTATGCTGTAAGTATTTATGACAATCTGTTTTTGTGTGAGTAAGGCTAGGTTCACAGTGGTCAGTTGCATAACGCACGCGTCATAATGTGTGGGAACTGCAATGGGGACTGGACATAGACTTTGATACACAACTTGCATTTAGCGAGTTAAAGAAAGTAATGTGAATGCGATTAGGGATGCTCATTCGGATTCCCCAGAAATGCAATTTCCGAAATTCCGATCGGAAATTGCATTTCCGCATCGGAATGCGGAAATCGGGAATGCAAGTGCCGTAGGCGGATTTCCGCCGGAAATCGCGGTAATTTCCGCCGGAAATCACGGAAATTCCACCCGACGTTAACATCGTTTTTCTCAAAAACTATAAGGTCTTTTTGAAAACTTTTTTTTGCATCTTGTTCACAAGATTCAGTTTAATAAATCCTGAAAATTTGGTGTGTCTAGGACTTAAGGGGGCTTTGATATTAACCGCTAAAGTCGGCAGATTTTTACTGTAATGTAAAATGCAGAAAATCTGCATCTGCCTGTTTTCTGCATTTTACATTACAGTAAAAATCCGCCGACTTTAGCGGTTAATAGCAAAGCCCCCTTAAGTCCTAGACACACCAAATTTTCAGGGTTTATTAAACTGAATCTTGTGAACAAGATGCAAAAAAAAGTTTTCAAAAAGACTTTATAGTTTTTGAGAAAATCGATGTTAAAGTCGGGCAGAATTTCTGCGATTTCCGGCGGAAATTCCGCATTGGAATGCGGAAATTGGTAGCGGAAAGCGGAATCGGTAATCGGTACATGACGGAATGCGGATTTACCGCGGAATCGGAAATTGGCATTCCGACCATCCCTAAATGCGATCCATTACTGTAAACAGGCCAATAGAATTGGATGGGCAGTGAGTTAACATGCAGAATAATTCTGCAGTGCAACTTACCACTGTGAACAAGGCCTAAAACAAATTGCAGGGACAACTTATTCCTAACTACCTGTATGTTTTGGGCCTGGACTACTTATTCATTTTATAATTAATGAAAACTCTGACTTGAATGCATTTGCAAATAATTACTAGCTATGCCTAAATACATGGTTAAACCAGGGTCCATGTACTGTGTGTTCTGTATGTTAAAATACTGTATAAGGCAGGGAACACACACTGAAAACACAGGAGTTTTTTTCTGCTTTTCAGAAAACTGCCAGTAGGTGGTGCTGTAAAACTAAGTACAGACTCATAAAAAGTATGGAGGAGCTGCATGCATAGGAATACCATTTATCAGTACTGTACTTTTTTTTTGTTTTAATATTGTGTGTAGTATATAGCAATCTATATACTGCAATGCATGGCTATGAAAAGTTGTAATATTGAAACTGCACTGTCTGCTGTAAAGAAGGAGAGTATACAACTGCACTAAATATGTGCAACAAAAAATATTTAAGCCACTTCTAAATCTTGGAATTCATAAAAAAAAAAAAACAGGTAAGTAAGTAAAAGTATCATTCTGGGAAGCGGGAAAAAAGGGCGCAGGCAGCTAGTGGACAAAAAGGGCGCCGCCATTCACTCTCATAATAAATAACGTTTAATGGGCGCCGAGCAGGAAAAAAGGGCGCCGGAGATAAATAACGTTTACAAACGGCGCCCGGAGATTTTTAATGATTTATAACTGTGTTTGTGGTGATTTACGTTTATAAAATGCACCCGTGCCGAATAACGTTTATAAAAATACTAAACATATTTATGTTATTTAACTAATTAAAACATTACTTAAAGTATTATCCCTTACTGTTTGTAAAACATTATTATTCACAAAATAAAGCGATCAGTACGTAACGTAAATTGCAATATATTTTTTGCAGCCACAATTAGTAAAACATTATTATCCACATAATTAAGCAATCAGTAAGGGGGGTCTTAGGTTTAGGCACCACCAGGGGGAGTCTTAGGTTTAGGCACCACCAGGGGGTCTTAGGTTTAGGCACCACCAGGGGGGTCTTAGGTTTAGGCACCACCAGGGGGGTCTTAGGTTTAGGCACCACCAGGGGGGTCTTAGGTTTAGGCACCACCAGGGGGGTCTAGGGGTTAGGGATAGGTACAGGGAGGGTTCTGTGTGAGAGTAGGCTTAGGTATAGTTTTAGTAAAATTTTAGTAATACTTACTAATGTTTTACAACACTTATTACGAACGTAGTTATATTTATATCATCGTTATAAAGAATATTTTCAGATTTTATTATAAGAACAAACCATAAATGAAGGTTATTCACAATAATATACAATTATAACAATTAAACATATATTATCGTTTTTTTAATAAACTTAATTATAAGTTTCACTTTTGAAACAGGGAAGATTAACGTTTTCACAATTGCCGATTTCATAAACATTATTTAATGATTTATAATTTTGTAAAACATTATTTGTAAACGAAATATAGCACACTATTTTTATAAACGCTATTAATGATTAATTATTAATTAGCGTTTACACCCCGCGCCCTTTTTCTCCGGGCGCCCTTTTTGTACGTACGCATCATTCTGTACCATCTTCACTGTCGCTGTGCTAGAATAAGGCATAATGTATATGTACAGTATATTAGACCTGGGCAGCATGTTGGCATAGATGATAGCACTCACACTTATCAGTGCTGGGTCCCTGGTATTAATAACAGACAGGGCACTATTTGTATGTTCTCTCCTTGTCTTCGTGGCTTCCCTCCGGGCACTCTGGTTTCCCCCCACATCCCAAAAACATACAGAAAATTGAAGTGGCCCTAGACTAAGATGGACATATGAATATGGTAGGAGCAAGATTATGAGCCCCTCTGAGGGGAAATTAAAGGACTACTGTAGGGGGGGTCGGAGGAAAATGAGTTGAACTTACCCAGGGCTTCTAATGGTCCCCCGCAGACATCCTGTGCCCATGCAGCCACTCACCGATGCTCCGGCCCCACCTCCGGTTCACTTTTAGAATTTCTGACTTTAGAGCGCGCCACGTCGAAGAATAGGGGGTGTGGCGCGCCCATTTTTCGCGCCACGCCGAAAAATTTGGTGTCTGCAGCGCGCGCGAAAAATGGGCGTGGTCATGACATTCTATGGGCGGAGCTAACAGAATGATGCAACAGCGAGGCATAAGAAAGCAGTGTTTACGCCGTGATGTGGTCAAACGTGGATTCACATCATAGGTGTGCAGAAACTGTGTGATGCTATTTAATAGTATGCCATAACCCCAAAGCAGCAAACACAGCCAACTATGACCATTAAATAATAAATGCAGCAACAGTTACCCCAGACACCACAAAATAAATGCAATGGGCAACATTTCAGCTCAAAATAAACACATTGCGGGGAACATTTCAGCACAAAATAATCGCATTGCGGGCAACATGTCAGCATAAAATAAACGCAATGGGGGCAAACATGTCAGTACAAAATAAACGCAATGGGGGCAAACATGTCAGTACAAAATGAACGCACTGCGGGCAAACATGTCAGTACAAAATAAACGCACTGCGGGCAAACATGTCAGTACAAAATAAACGCACTGCGGGCAAACATGTCAGTACAAGAGAAACGCACTGCGGGCAAACATGTCAGTACAAGATAAACGCACTGCGGGCAAACATGTCAGTACAAGATAAACGCACTGCGGGCAAACATGTCAGTACAAGATAAACGCACTGCGGGCAAACATGTCAGTACAAGATAAACGCACTGCGGGCAAACATGTCAGTACAAGATAAACGCACTGCGGGCAAACATGTCAGTACAAGATAAACGCACTGCGGGCAAACATGTCAGTACAAGATAAACGCACTGCGGGCAAACATGTCAGTACAAGATAAACGCACTGCGGGCAAACATGTCAGTACAAGATAAACGCACTGCGGGCAAACATGTCAGTACAAGATAAACGCACTGCGGACAAACATGTCAGTACAAGATAAACGCACTGCGGGCAAACATGTCAGTACAAGATAAACGCACTGCGGGCAAACATGTCAGTACAAAATACACGCAATGCGGCCAAACATGTCAGTACAAGATAAACGCACTGCGGGCAAACATGTCAGTACAAAATACACGCAATGCGGCCAAACATGTCAGTACAAGATAAATGCACTGCGGGCAAACATGTCAGTACAAAATGAACACAATGTGGGCAAACACTTCACCTGCAAGAAAAAGCATTTACTCACCTGGCAGAAGACGTCCCCTCACGCAGCCGGCCTCTGGTGCCTCAGGTGCAGCTCCCCCTGGCCTGGACGATCTTCAATCTCCCGCTCAGCCTCTCACAGGCAGAGCAGGGCTACGGCAAGATGGCGTCCGGAGGCGGAGCCCTGTACTGGAGACAAATAGTCTCCAATACAGGGTTTTCGCCTCCGGACGCCATCTTCCCGTAGCCCTGCTCTGCCTGTGCCTGCCGGAGGAGAACATTGCAGGCTGGAGCAGGGCTGCGGGGAATGAACTAGCGCAGCGTCTAGTAGACGCTGCGGCTAGTTCATTGTACGGTGGCCAGAGTCCCGAGGCCGGGACGTCCCGCTGCTAAAAGCGGGACGTTTCCCGGGACCTCATGCAGCCTGGGACAGCGCCCCCCGAAGGCGGGACGCGTCCCGGGTAAAGCAGGACGTATGGTCACCGTACCATATCCCTCTCAGTTAAGGTTCCCTTTAGAGAGCCTGGAAAATCCTCCAGCTAAAAAAACACTGAATATAATTTTGCCTTCTTAAAGCAAAGATATTCTACCTAATAAACTCCCTGGGAGCTGTGTCCATGGGCTGTGTCTGGGTGCGGAGGTGCAGAGCCACAGCCATTGCCAAGCATGGGCTGACATCGGTGTGCATGTGCGGGCAAACAAGGGTGCATGCACACAGGTGGACACGGCTGTGCATGAGGCGTTTGAAACTTCTAGCACACGTTTTTAAAACTGGCCCCAATGCCTAGTTTGCAATAATTCAGCTTTAAAGAGAACCTGAGGTGGGTTCTAATAATCCTATTAGCACACAGAGGCTGGGTCTGCACATAATGCCCAACCTCTGTTGCTATACTATCTTCCCCCAGGACCCCCCTGCGCTCTGCTGTCCCCATAAATCACAGCCCCTCTCTCGCACACTCGCGCATGTGCAGTATGGAGCCACCTGTCTTCGGGAGGACTCGGCTCCCGAACACTTCCGAAGCCCCCCGCGACTGAGGGTTTAAGCAAGGGAGTCATCGCTGCACCGAGGACACCGGTAGAGGAGAGGGAAGGCTCATTAGGACCAAAAGCCTTACCTCTCCTTAGGTAAGTATCTTTTTTTTTTTTTTTTACAGTGGTTCTCATTGGGTTTAAGAAGGCAAAATTATATTCAGTTAAGATATTTTTTAATGGCACTACAAAATTGCTTAAACTGTATAAAATTGGTATAAGACATACAAGTCTTCATATAAAAAGTAAAAGCCCATTTAAAATGCTTCTATTGCAATTTGCCCGTTTATAATCCTACCAAACACGTCCTAGAAAGAAGCCAATCATAAACGAATTACCTGAAATCCTTGCCGAACTCCAGAACATATGTTAGTACCGCCATCTGCCGCTTTAGGAAGAAGAGATTTCAGCTGTTCACGCTGGAAGGTATCCGTTATTTTCACCAATTCAGATTTAGTTTGTGCATCATTGTTGAAAATAACAATTCCAACATAGGACCCGGATTCAACAATCTGCATGATATAGACTTCAGAGGCCTGATACAGGCGGCCAATGCGATCGCTCTAGAGGGAACAGAATAGCCTGTGTTATAAAGTAGCTACACATACTGTACATGCCCTATTATGCACTTTGTATCCACATTTTACCAGTTCTAGACAGCTTAAAGGGGAACTGAAGTAAGAGGTATACGGAGGCTGCCATATTTATTTCCTTTTAATCAATACCAGTTGCCTGGCAGCCCTGCTGGTCTATTTCTCTGCAGTAGTATCTGAATAACACCAGAAACAAGCATGCAGCTAGTCTTGTCAGATCTGACAATAATGTCAGAAACACCTGATCTGCATGCTTGTTCAGGGGCTATGACTAATAATATTAGAGGCAGAGGATCAGCAGGGCTGCCAGGCAACTGGTATTGCTTAAAAGGAAATAAACATGGCAGTCTCCATATACCTCTCTCTTCAGTTCCCCTTTAAAGGAAGCTAGAGACGCGGTTAAAACTAAAGATTTGATACTTACCCGGGGCTTTCTTCTGCCCCATAAGCACGTGTGACTCCCTCGCCGTCCTCCCTAGTGCCTCCATTCAGCTGCAATCAGCCCTGGAAATCTGGCTCAGTGCGCCAGTCGTGGTCTTCTGCGTATGCATAACCATATTTTAACCATATTATAACCATCGGTAGGTATAGTTCTGAACCAGTTCTGAAACATGCCTGAAGAAGAAACTTAAAGAGAGTCTGAAGCGAGAATAAATCTCGCTTCAGACCTCATAGTTAGCAGGGGCATGTGTGCCCCTGCTAAAACACCGCTATCCCGCGGCTTAACGGGGGTCCCTTCACCCCCAAATCCCCTCCGTACATCGCGGAATCTCTTCCGCATTGGGGCAGGGCTAACCGCCGCAGCCCTGCCTCCCCGCGTCTATCAGACGCGTACCTCCGCCTCTCCCCCGCCCTTCTCAGTCTTCTTTCGCGGCGATGCGCGTCTGATAGACGCGCTGAGAGGCAGGGCTGCAGCCCTGCCTTCAGGAAGAGCAAAATTTACGACCAATTTGGTCGTTGATTTTGCAGGGGGGGGGGGGGGGGGTTTGGGGGTGAAGGGACCCCCGTTTAGCCGCGTGATAGCGGCGTTTTAGCAGGGGCACACGTGCCCCTGCTAACTATGAGCTCTGAAGCGAGAATTATTCTCGCTTCAGTGTCTCTGTAAAGTTTTGAACGCTTTCAGGCAAATATTGTACATTTAGTCATTAAAGTTATCACCTAAACAACTTTTGTTGTTATGTCTTCTGCACTATCACACTGCTGCATGCACTTTTTGGCCAATCGCATCACTGACCCATTCATTTTAGCGGTGCAGATAGCATACGATCCTGCGCGTTGCGTTCTTATCGCACAGCCATTCTACATTAACAATGTGAACGAGGCCTTAATGTATGGCAGTAAACCTGAACGCTGTGCAGCCTTAATACCCTCAGTAGCTCTGGCTGTTTTTAGAAGCAAGGTTCTGTTAAATCCAAGTAAAACCTCACAGTTCGATAAGAATTCATCCATCTTTTTCTGCTTCACCAATTGACAATACCTGGTCTTCATACTGATGTAGATTCCAGAGGAGGACATCACCAAGGAGGCTGGCAAGGGAAAATATGGCATAGCATAAAGGGGCCCATACACTGGCTCGATTCGCAGCCGTTTCGACAGCAGATTCGATCCTGGGATCGAATCTTCTGCCAATCGTTCGCGGTAAACGCAGCCGCCGATCCGATTTCCTCCCGAAATCGGATCGGTCCGTCGATCGCGCCGTGCGGGAAATTACCCTCGATCGCCCGGCGGTAAGAGCGCGTCGCTTGCGGCGTACGATTCGGGCCCGATGCGACGCATGTATACATTACCTGAAGCTGGCTCCGGGGTCCTCTTCTCCTCGCTGCACCGCATTTCCGCATGTCCCAGTTATACTTCCTGTGTCACTGCAGTGACCAGGAAGTTGAAATAGAGGGCGCTCTATTTGAACTTCCTGGTCACGGAGTAACACAGGAAGCGCCGGGATGGAGCAAGAACAGCGGTGCTGTGCAGCGCGGAGAAGACGCCCGGGAGCCAGCCTCAGGTAATGTATACGGGGGGGGGGGGGGGACAGGCGGAACAGCTCAGCAGATGGTGAATCGGTTTCAGGCTGAAATCGATTCACAATCTGTTTGCAGTAAAGGTGGCCATACGATCCCTCTCTGATCAGATTCGATCAGATAGGGATCTGTCAGCTAGTCGATCTAATGGCACATCGACCAGTGTATGGTCACCTTAAGGAAGGGTGGCTGGACTTTTGAGTCAGAACCCCCAGTCAATTGCCAGGACTCATTTTTTCTTGCTTGCTGGTGGTTTAAAAGATATTTTATGTCAAGGTGTGAAAATATCACTAAGGAGAAAAAGTGAATCGCATATGGCCCATTTTCCTCCCATAACATTTCAGCAATCTACGGGCCATATGATTTTTCTCCTAGGAGATCATTTTTCATTTTCAATTAAAAATAACTTTCCAGCACTTTTCAACTATAAAAGTACCAAAAAGTAGGTGAAAAAGTACTATCAAAATTATTTTGAGTATTTTCTTGGTTTCTGGTGACTTAACCTCCTTGGCGGTAACCCCGTGTGTGACACGGGGTAAGCCGCCGGAGGGTGCCGCTCAGGCCCTGCTGGGCCGATTTTAATAATTTTTTTTTTGCTGGACGCAGCTAGCACTTTGCTAGCTGCGCCAGCACTCTGATCGCCGCCGGCCCCTGCCCGATCGCCGCTATCTGCTGCGGCGCGGGCCCCCCCCCCCTCCAGACCCCAGCGCTGCCTGGCCAATCAGTGCCAGGCAGCGCCGAGGGGTGGCCCGGGACTCCCAATGACGTCCCGACGTCAGTGACGTCGGTGACGTCATCCCGCCCCGTCGCCATGGCGACGGGGGAAGCCCTCCAGGAAATCCCGTTCTATGAACGGGATTTCCTGATCGGAGATCGCCGAAGGCGATCGAAGCGGGCGGGGGGGGGGTGCCGCTCAGCAGCGGCTATCATGTAGCGAGCCCTCGGCTCGCTACATGATTAAAAAAAAAAAAATTTTTTTTAAAACTGCTGCGCTCCCTCCTGGCGGTATTTTTCATACCGCCAAGGAGGTTAAAATGAATTTTATTGACAAGTTTAAAAATATTACCTAGGAAAAAACTCAGGAGAAAAAGTTAATTGCCTATTGGCCTACAATTGAAATAGTACCGAAAAGTAGGTGAAAAAGTACCATCAAAAGTATTCTGGTAGCTTAAAATGCATTTTATTGAAAAGGTGTAAAAATATAGACTAAGAGAAAACTTATGTACCCAATGCTTGTTTCTTACTTTGTACAGTGCAACGGAATATGTTGGTGCCAGGGTTGATCGTAAACTACGCCAGTGCGAATCTATGCGTCGTAGTTCATAGACGAAGTTTAAAAATCCTGCGTGCCTATTTCCGCGTAGTCGCAGTACCGCCATTCGAAGCTTCGCCCGCTATGCGTAGTTGGACGTATGTATTGCGAAGTCAACTACGCGTGCGGTAACTGCGTCTATAGGGATTATTGCGCATGCGCAGAAATATTATTGCCCTTCTACACGTATACAATTCCGCATTGGAAGGTGGAATGTACGCATATATTAGTTCACCCATGCGCATATTTAGCGGATTATTGCATACATCTTTCCGCATAAGGGCATAAGCGTCCGCATACACTACGCTTCACACTACGCAAAGCTTCCGTATTTTAACGCGTAGTCTATGAAATACAAACGTAGCAAAGTTTCTGATTTCAAAACCGTAGTTTAGGAAGCGTAATTGCGTAGAACTACGTGTTGTTCCAGCGTAGCGAAGTTGGCTGACTACGACCATCCCTAGTTGGTGCTTTATAAATTTATAAAATGAATAATGTAGCTTTTCAGGACTTTACAATGGTGCACACACAGCTCCTTACAGATGGTTCATGTACAAATTAGGGTCTGCTGGTTTTGAAAATACGTACACAAATTGTACATAAGCCTACTTTCTGTGTTCCCAGAGTTGAGATCAGTTTTTCAGTGTTGGACAGAATGTGAATCTTTGGAGGAATACGAGTGAAATCGCCGCCGGGAGACTTGGGCGCAGGATACAGCCGATATATGGGTTACCCCAGGTGGTGTTAATTACTATTACCCCTACAGGTCCACGTGGATGGTAGGGAATGATGTAATTCGGCTGCCAGCTGTTGCTGGCGGCCAAATTACAGTGTTTTTAAAAGTAACTTCAGTACCGTCTTCTGACGGCACCAAAGTTACTCACTGTGTGCCGCTATAGCCGTAATTCCTATTACGGTCTATGGTGGCACCGGCTGTGCCCAAATCTCCTGTGCTGGATACAACGTGTTCGCTTTGGAGTACCACAAGGTTCATTTTCTGGCTGTTAATTATTTTTGTTTTTCTTAATTGTTACATATTTTGAAATTAAAAGCACAGTCTTTGCAGTGTAATGTATACAAGGTATCCTGTTCTGAAGATGATGTAAACAGATTAAATGATTGGGCAATTACATGGCAAATAAGGTTGAGTGTGGATAAATGCATGTTGCCTTAACTTGCCTATAATTTGAGGGAGGTAGACAAAAAACAACTACCATCGTTTTTTTAGATTATAGTACTATGATATGCTAATGCATAGCTTCTAAAGCTAGCAAAAGTCTAGCATCTACACAAAGGAGTATAAACGAATGTAAAGTGATCATTTTCTTAGTAAGACCACAACTTGAATCCACACCAAATGTCACTTTTCGGCACTTAAAGGGGAACTGAAGTAAGAGGTATGCGAAGGCTGCAATATTTATTTCCTTTTAATCAATACCAGTTGCCTGGCAGCTCTGCTGGTCTATTTCTCTGCAGTAGTATCTGAATAACAGAAACAAGCATGCAGCTTGTCTTGTCAGATCTGACTTTAAAGTCTGAAACACCTGATCTGCTGCATGCTTGTTCAGGGGCTTTGGCTAATAGTATTAGAGGCAGAGGATCAGCAGGGCTGCCAGGCAACTAGTATTGCTTAAAAGGAAATAAACATGGCAGCCTCCATATACATCTCTCTTCAGTTCCCCTTTAAATGCAAAAATATACCAGTATTCTTAATCTTAAATTCTTAAAGGAAACCTGAGATGAATCAATATAAAAGTTTTATACATACCTGGGGCTTCCTCCAGGCCCCTAAGCAACGATTGCTCCCATGACGTCTTCCTCCACCTCATCCTCCTGGTAGAAATACCATAAGTTTGTCCAGTCGGGGCACACTGCGCATGAACGGCCACGTGCACACACCCCGCCACGCTCCCATCACTGGGAGCACTCTGCACCTGCGCAGTACTACAGCGCAGGTGCAGAACGCTCCCAGCTGTAGGAGCAGAATGGGGGGCTTGGGCAGCCGCACTGTGCATGCGAAGACTGGCCAAACTTACGGGGCTTCTACTAAGAGAAGGTGGAGGCGGAGGAAGATGGCGCAGGAGTGATAGGTGCAGATGGGACTAAAGGAAGCCCAAGTATGTATAAAACTTTTGTATTGATTCATCTCAGGTACACTTTAAGGGGCACTGAGGGTATCAGTTTTGAGAAAATGCTAACTGAAAACGACACATGGTTCAAGAAGCTACAGAAGATATACTTAGAAGAGGAAAAAACAAACAAACCACAAATACTTACTCCACTCATGCTTCCAGAAACATCAAGTACCAAGGTGACCACCCGGTCTTTGTACTGCAACAGAGAGAAAGTGGGAGCAGGGATGTTTGGGTCAGCTACAGGAGCAGAAGACGTCATATCTGGTGATTTCATAATGACCTCCCATGAGCTCATCTGGTTACATAGTCTGTTTTGATCATTCGGTGCTTCTTTGTTGTGGCTGTCCTTTTTGCAGAATTCATGCACCTTAAAAATAAAATCACAATCAAATAGCTAAATATTGGCTAATTACGGTATATCTATCAACTATTGATATCACCCAAATTATTATTATTTTTTGATCAGGGAAATATCAATTAAATAATTGTTTTTGCCAAGAAAAAAAGCTTTCGAGTTTTTGGGACAACCGATAGTTTTTATTGAATTGCCATAAAATTGGATAACTTTATTGTATCATGTGTGGCAACCTTAAGAGTAGTTGGCAATTAGCCGGTGATCATTTTCCATAGCAAAATATAGGCATTCAAACTGGGTGCAAAATAGCAAAAAAAGTATCATAACCCTAAATATCCCATTTTCTGTTTCCATCATTAACTCCAGCCCTAACGGGAACTACGCCAGCTTCCATACAAGTAATATTAAAGCAGATCTCCAGTAGAGATGTCCCGAATGGTTCGTCGGCGAAAGGTTCCAGTTGAACTACGGGTGGTTCGCGTTCGCCTGCGAAGGCGAACTTTCCCAGAAGTTCGATTTGCCCCATAATGCTCTATTGAGCAGAACTTTGACCCTCTACATCACAGTCAGCAGGCACATTGTTGCCAATCAGACTGCACCCACTCCTAGAGGTCCTTGTGCCGTTTTACTCATTAGTCTGCCTACACTAATTAGTTAAGGGACAGCTGCTGACAGACTCTGCTAGGGAGAGTTTAGTTAGGCTCCTATAGGCTTGTTTCTAGCTAATTGTTGTTCCTTATATTACTTCACTCCCTCCTCCCGGAGGGAGGTGGGTCTCATCTTCCAGGGAATTGTAAAATTTCAAAAGCCAGCTTATATACCTTGGTCGGGAATTGAACCCAGGCCTGAGTGCATGGTAGATAGCTCTCTTAACCGCTATACCACCACCAACACTACATTCTGAAACCAGCCTAGCATGTACCATTATGATATATCCAAGAGAAAAATGAGCTTGCTTAAAGATTTGTAGGCTTTCAAAAGCCAGCTTACATACCTTGGCCGGGAATTGAACCTAGGTCTGAGTGTGTGGTAGATAGCTCTCTTAACCGCTCTACCACCACCAACACTACATTCTGAAACCAGCCTAGCATGTACCATTATGATATATCCTAGAGAAAAATGAGCTTGCTTAAAGATTTGTAGGCTTTCAAAAGCCAGCTTTCATACCTTGGCCGGGAATTGAACCCAGGTCTGAGTGCGTGGTAGATAGCTCTCTTAACCGCTATACCACCACCAACACTACATTCTGAAACCAACCTAGCATGTACTATTATGATATGGTATAAGGTTCAAGAACATTTGGGAAATAGTGATCACAACATGATAACATTTGATCTGGTGACTGATAGGCCACGGGGCAGCGGGACCACTAAAACTATGAATTTTAGAAAAGCTAAGTTCAATCAAATTAGGCAGGCACTAAGTTTGGTGAACTGGGATAATGTACTACAAGAGGAGGAAACTGAAGGGAAATGGCAAGCTTTTAAACTTATTCTCAATCTATATTGTAGTATGTATATCCCATATGGAAACAAAATGTCTAGGAATAAAAAAAGGCCTCTATGGATGAATAGAAAGGTTAGGGATAAAATGAAAAGGAAAAAGAATGCCTATAAGGTCCTAAAACAGGAGGGGACCGAGGCTGCACTAAGCAATTATAAGGAGTGCAATAAAAATTGTAAAAAAGAAATTAGGCTGGCAAAGATCGAAGCTGAAAATCAAATCGCTAGGGATATCAAATCTAACCCAAAAAAGTTTTACAAGTACATCAACTCTAAAAAAAGAAAGGTTGACTGTATAGGACTCCTAAAGGATGAGGGTGGGAACTCAATGGTGGATGACCAAGGTAAGGCAGAGTTATTAAATGCTTTCTTTGCTTCTGTCTTCACAAAGGAAACAGCACTGTTGCAAATTACAGAGGCAGAAGAGTCTCAATCTTCTAACTGTAATATTAAATACTTAATGCAGGAAGAAGTGAAGGCAAGACTAAATAAATTAAAAATAGACAAGGCACCTGGCCCGGATGGCATGCATCCTCGGGTCCTAAGGGAATTAAGTTCAGTTATAGATAAACCCCTTTATCTTATCTTTTGTGACTCTCTTTCAACTGGCAGAGTCCCAGTGGATTGGTCCACGTTTTCCCATTATTTAAGAAGGGCAAAAAATCAGATCCAGGAAATTATAGACTTGTAAGCTTAACATCAATTGTATGCAAACTATTTGAGGGGTTACTAAGAGATACTATACATGACTTCATAGTAGAAAATAATCTTATTTCTCAGCATCAACATGGGTTTACTAAAGACAGGTCCTGTTTGACTAACATGCTCAGCTTTTATGAGGTAGTGAATGCTAATATGGATATTGGGAATGCTGTAGATGTGATATACTTGGATTTTGCAAAGGTCTTCGACACTGTTCCCCACAAAAGTCTGGTGAAAAAGTTGAGGATGCAAGGACTGGGGAAGAGTCTGTGTGCATGGATAGGGAACTGGCTAATGGACAGAAAACAAAGAGTTGTGGTCAATGGATCGTACTCAAAATGGGAGACTGTCAGCAGTGGGGTCCCACAGGGGTCTGTTACTGGGTCCAGTGCTCTTCAATTTATTTATTAATGACCTAGTAGATGCAGTAGTGAGCAATGTTGCTATTTTTGCAGTAGATACAAAATTGTGCAGAATCATCAACTCTCAGGAAGATAGTGTCATATTGCAACAGGATCTGGATAGGATGGCTATATGGGCACATAAATGGCAGATGAAATTCAATGTTGGAAAATGTAAAGTCATGCATTTTGGTCGTACCAATGGTCTAGCACCATACAAAATAAATGGGATACAGTTGGGGACATCAAACTTGGAGAAGGACTTAGGAGTATTCATCGACAACAAGTTAAATAATCGTACTCAATGCCAAGCCGCTGCAGCTAAAGCTAACAAAATTTTTAGATGCATTAAAAGGGAAATAAAAACTTGAGATGCTAGCATAATATTGCCCCTGTTTAACTCTCTAGTAAGGCCACATCTGGAATATAGAATTCAGTTCTGGGCACCACATTACAAAAAAGATATTGCAGTTTTAGAGCAGGTGCAGAGACGAGCAACAAAATTGATACGCGGGATGGAAGGTCTCGCTTACCAAGAAAGGTTAGATAAACTGGGTTTATTTAGTCTAGAGAAAAGACGCCTTAGAGGAGATCTAATTACCGGTAACATGTATAAATACATCAGAGGGCAATATAATAGCTTGGTGGATGAGCTTTTTGTCCCTAGGCATTCTCAAAGGACTATAGGACATGATCTGCGCATGGAGGAAAAACGGTTTAGCCATTTATTTAGGAAAGGGTTCTTTACAGTAAGAGTGATTAAGATGTGGAATGCATTGCCACAGGAAGTCGTTATGGCAAACTCTATACCTGCATTTAAAGGGGGCTTAGATGCTTTCCTTGCGTTGAAAGACATCCATGGCTACAATTACTAGGTAATGCCTAATGATGTTGATCCAGGGATTTTATCTGATTGCCATCTGGAGTCGGGAAGGAATTTTTCCCTTTTGGGGCTAATTGGACCATGCCTTGTAGGGGTTTTTTCGCCTTCCTCTGGATCAACAGGGATATGTGAGGGAGCAGGCTGGAGTTGTGCTTTGTACTGGTTGAACTCGATGGACGTATGTCTTTTTTCAACCAAAATAACTATGTAACTATGTAACTATGTAACTATGATATATCCTAGAGAAAAATGAGCTTGCTTAAAGATTTGTAGGCTTTCAAAAGCCAGCTTACATACCTTGGCCGGGAATTGAACCCAGGTCTGAGTGCGTGGTAGATAGCTCTCTTAACCGCTATACCACCACCAACACTACATTCTGAAAACAGCCTAGCATGTACCATTATGATATATCCTAGAGAAAAATGAGCTTGCTTAAAGATTTGTAGGCTTTCAAAAGCCAGCTTACATACCTTGGCCGGGAGTTGAACCCAGGTCTGAGTGCGTGGTAGATAGCTCTCTTAACCGCTATACCACCACCAACACTACATTCTGAAACCAGCCTAGCATGTACCATTATGATATATCCTAGAGAAAAATGAGCTTGCTTAAAGGACTTACGAGCTAAAATGAAAAAAAAAAGTTAATTACCTTAGTGCACTGTTAGACCTCTGTGTAGACGATCAGTGCCTCCCTTGTACTTTTCAGACCCCCTGTTATCTTAATCCTCTTATCATTATATGGCCCCGACCCAGCCCAGGGTCGCCTTATCTCTGTGTAATACAATCGCCGCTTTAAAATCCCTCTGCCTGCTTAGTTCAAATAGACTTGGCTGCGTAGGATTACAGCCCTGCCCGCAGCTCATCGCCACTCTGTACACTGAGTCATAAGTCATGTGGGCGTCACCACATGACCTCCCACATGACTGACTTCACTTCAAGCCAGCCGTGCCTCAGCAACTTCAGAATAGAACAGAAGCGCTGAGAGAGGGAGAAGGTAACCTAGTAACAGCATTTGTTTACAGGAGATTTGCAGTGTAAGTAATTGAATTCAAAATCATTTATAACTGATGGGGGACACTTTTATTATCATGTAAAATAGCGTGGCAACATTTATTTATGGAAAAAAAAATGCAAAAAATGGGAAGGGAAGCCCAAAGGGGTTATGTTCATCCCACTGCCATTTCGCCTTCAGATTTTGCAGATGTTCCATTCACACAGGAATGCGGGACACCCTGGGGCCTCCAGAACACAGGATCTGGTAGCCAGATGCGCTTGGTGGCCGTCTCTAGCAGCCGATTGCAAAGAGTTTGTTAGAGAGTGTGCGGTATGTGCGAGGAGTAAGCCCTCCCGACTGGCATCTGTGGGAAAATTACAGCCCTTGCCCACCCCGAGTGAGCCATGGACCCACTTGTCCATGGATTTTGTGGGTGAACTCCCCAAGTCTGAGGGCATGTCGGTCATTTGGGTGGTAGTCGACCGTTTTAGTAAAATGGCCCATTTTGTGCCCTTGAAAGGACTCCCCTCGGCCCAGGAATTGGCCGATTTGTTCATCATCCACGTTTTCCGATTGCATGGCATTCCGGAAAACATCGTGTCAGATAGGGGAGTCCAATTTGTTTCCAGATTTTGGAGGGCATTCTGTCACCAAATGGGCATGGAACTGTCATTTTCATCGGGCTACCACCCACAGACCAATGGTCAGACGGAAAGAGTCAAACAATCATTGGAACAGTTTTTAAGGTGTTACGTTGCAGAAGCGCAAAATGATTGTGTTAAGTTTTTACCCTTCGCAGAATTTGCGCACAATAATTTAAAAAGTTCCTCTTCAGGATTTTGTCCATTCCAGGTAGTGACCGGGAAATTGCCTAAATTCTCCCCATTGCCAGTCGCCTCCACTCCGTTTCCAGCTCTGGAGGCCTGGCAAAGGTCATTTAAAGATACATGGTGGATTGGGAAAAATAATTTGGAGAAGGCGTTTCAAAGTCAAAAAGGTCAAGCTGACAAGAGATGTTCATTGGAGTGGAGGTTTTTGCCAGGAGATTTAGTCTGGGTGTCCACACGTCACTTGACCTTGAAACAGCCCTCAGCTAAGTTGGGGCCCAGGTACGTGGGTCCATTCCCAGTGACCAGAAAGATCAATGATGTCACTTATGCCATTGACCTCCCTGCCAGTATGCGCGGCGTGAGATCTTTTCACGTGTCCCTGCTTAAGCCAGCAGTTCATGTGGGTCCCACTCCTCCTCCTCCGGTGATGATAGATGACTAACCTGAGTACGAAGTAGAGAAGATTTTAGACTCTCGCATAGTTCAGAACTCAGTACAATATCTGGTTCATTGGAAAGGGTATGGCGTCGAGGAGAGATCATGGGTACCTGAGTGTCGCATGCATGCTGACAAATTGAGAAGGGAGTTCCATGCGTTGCATCCTGAGAAGCCAGGTAGGAGCTGTCCGGAGTCCACTCCTCGGGGGGGGGGGGGAGGGTACTGTGAGGAAACGCGGAAAAGCCGCCGCAAGGGCTCAGAGTGAGGCGGCTGTTTCCGCGTCCAACATGGCGGCACAACGCGGAGAAACCCCTGCATGCCGCATGGACAGAGCGGCGGATTCCGCGTTGGAGGCGGCAGATTGCACAGATAGCAGAGCGACTGACATTGCAGCCGGACGCGGGGAAACCGCCGCTCCCTTGGAGAGCGGGACGGCGGTCCCCGCGCTTGAATCAGGGATTACATTGCAAGACATGTCTGGTGTGGCTGGGGCTGCTAGTCCACACAGATTCAGAGGGACGCGCGCGCGCGCTGAGAGGCAGAGCTTATATGGCAGCCAGAAAAGGGTCAGCTGACCAGGCTGGTCAGCTGACAATTTCACCACTTGCCATTGGTCCAGCACTTAGAGGAGGCGCCGGAGAGCACCTTGCTATATATACTGGGTGCTGGGCATTCTCTGGTTGTCTGCCATTGCTATCACAACGTGGTAGCACTCAGACCTTGTTTGTATCTGTGTTCTAGCATAGTTTCCAAAGGTGTTGACATCAAGGCGTTCACACCTTAGCATTAGGAACATTGCATTGTATTATTTGTTATGACCTTCCACCTGTCTGCCGATCCCTCTGAACTCTGATCTTGTACCTTGCTATTTCTGATATCCTGTTGCCAAACTCTGCTCGTTCCTGACTCTGTATTTTGCATCCTGATTCTGTACTTTATCTGTCTGTGTGTTAACGACCTGGCTTGCCGACCTCGAGAACTGGCCTTACTGTTAGAGGCAGTTCCTAGACCTGTTAGTGACACCCTCCCTCTTGGGTGTCACTCACGCTCTGACCTTCCTACCCACAGCCTAGCCCCTTCCTCCTGGAGAGTCTAGGCCATAGGAAGGAACACACTTCTGGAGAAGTGCTCAAAGTATACTGTTGCATAAACACTCACTTGTTCTCCCTGGTGTCCAGAGGTTAGTAGATATATCTGATTATCGGTGATACTGCAGATCACCAATAATCGGGTATATTCTGTATTCCTGGTGAGACTGCAGTTCACCGGTAATCAGACCCTCTCTGTGTTACACCGATCGTTACAGTACCATTATGATATATCCTAGAGAAAAATTAGCTTGCTTAAAGATTTGTAGGCTTTCAAAAGCCAGCTTACACATACCTTGGCCGGGAATTGAACCCAGGTCTGAGATAACTGCAGATAACTATACGTTTTAATTACAGGAAGGCTGATGGATGTTAATTGCAATCTGGAGATCTGCTTTAACAGTTGCTTCTTTCCACTATTCCCTTTTCAAAGGACTAAGGACAGTACAGGCTACTTGACTAAGCAAGCATAATTTGCCAACAGCTAAAGGGTTGAAGGGTGGCTGAAACTATCATAAATTATTTCATTCATATGTCAGACATAAAATTAAAGGGAACCTAAACTGAGAAGGATATGGATTTTTCCTTTTAAAATAATACCAGTTGCCTGACTCTCCTGCTGATCCTCTGTCTCTAATACTTTCAGCCCCAGCCCCTCAACAAGCATGCAGATCAGGTGCTCTGACTGAAGTCAGATTGGATTAGCTGTATGCTTGTTTCAGGTATGTGATTCAGCCACTACTCCAGCCAAAGTGATAAGCAGGACTGCCAGAGAACTGGTCTTGTTTAAAAGGAAACCTCCATATCCCTCTCAGTTAATGTTCCCTTTAAGTACAGGTTTCAAGCATATCTTAAGGGCTTAAAAACTACCTATCATCCACATCCTAATCTGTTATTAACCTAAAAGCAACTCAATGTTTTCACTTAACCCTATAAATGTAGCCAATCCTTATCCCAACTCTAAGCTGGCCTAGAGTCAAACCTTCTATTACCTGAAATACTAGCAATACTGATGTATCAAAGAGGTAGTAATAATTGCTAAGGCAACCAGAGCTGTGGAGTCGGTACAAAAATCTTCCGACTCCAACTCCGACTCCTCAGTTTATGAAACCATGACTCCAACTCCGACTCTGGGTACCCAAAATGGCCCTGACTCCGACTCCTCGACTCTGACTCCTTAGTCTAATACATAACTGGGCTTTGGATTTTGTACAAAATCATCCGACTCCGACTCCCGACTCCGACTCCTCAGTTTATGAAATCAATGACTCTGACTCCGGGTGCCCAAAATTGCCCCGACTCCGACTCCTCGACTCCGTCTAACAGAAAAAATTGTTGGCAGTATCTTGGTGTGTGACACCAGACTGCCCACTGACAACCAGAGCTGTGTACACTACTGCTATTGTTGTCGCCACATTCAGTTGCAGGCATAGTAGCACATCCACTGCACCACTGCATTATTTTTCACTTGTTGCAGACACAGCACCGCAATTAAAGTAGTGGTAAAACTGTGTTTGTGTGTTATGTGGTACATAATTCAATATCACTACAAGTGGGCACAAGTGTGGGTCGGTGCCAGTGGACTCAGTCTGTGGACTATCAGACAGATACTGAGGTACGCAACAGGTGAGGTCAAACACAATACAGTGATAATAACAGATGCCCTGGAGCAGTAGTGGTAAAACTGTGCTTGTGTTGTGTGCTTTTATGTGGCATACAATTCAATATCACTACAAGTGGGCATAGGTGTGGATCAGTGCCAGTGGGCTCTGTCTGGATCAGACAGACACTGAGAATGCACTTCTAGTGCAATAAAACTTTTTACTAAAAATTGACACGCATTAAAAGTTACACTCACAGTGTATCAGTAGGTACATGCGCCTGTCAGGCCTGCCGGCAGTCCTCTCCTCTCACCCGCGCTTGGGCAAAGCAGCGGGGACCGATGACACTGGTGGGGAGCTGGAAGCAGTGGGCGGAGCCAGGACACGGAAATGCCGTCTGACGTCACGACGCGTTTCCATTGTTGAAATCCGCTATGCCAGAAGCACCAAAAGTGATCTTTAAGAAGGCACGTTCCCTAAAAAATCAAATTGCACCGAGTAATAGGAAGCAAGAACCCCCTCAAACATGGTTGAAATCCAGTATTGTGGGCAACTTCAGGTGTGGGAACTCACGTTGTGGTTGTTGTCCTTTTATGCCACATGGCATGAAGTGTTTACAACATCCGGAAGGATGGACCCTACCGCTTAAACACTTCATTAACTGTGCAACAGATTTTGTCATTTATGTTCTAATATGTAGCTGTAAGAAACTCTAAGTTGGAAGAACAACCAGGCCCTTAAGGAAAAGGCTTGGTGAACATAAATGCAACATATTGTCTAAATCCGAGAAGCACAGTGTGCCCAGGCATTTCACAAAATACCATCAGTCAGATCCTAGTTGCCTCAAAATTCTGGGCCTTGAAAGCATTCCATCCACCTTATCCAGAGGCTTGCGGTACAAGAGACTTTGTGAACAAGAGGTGTTCTGGATCTTCAAGCTGAATAGTTTGTTGCCAAATGGCCTGAACGAGCATCTGGAAGTTCGAAGTTTCCTGCAATGAGATATTGGACTGCCATACTGTCTGTGTTTTTCCCCCTACTTCACACTCCCCTTTCCCTTTCCCAATTTCTACCCACCAACTATCTTTCCCCTCACCCATCTCTCCTTCCCTTTGTCTGCCCTTCCCTTCTCTCCTTTCCCATCTCTCTTTCCTCCCTTACCCTTCTCCACCCCCCCCCCCCACTTTTATTCCTCCCCCCCTCCCCCCCCATCCCCCCGCACTGTCCTGTAAGTGGAACCAACCATGTTCTGTCAGTTAAATTACTCCTCTACACTTACGTTTTATTTTGTAAGCTGAGCCGGCAGTAGGGCCACAAGGGAATGGTCACTTGTGGCCCGTCCCTCCCATTTTGCTAAATTCACAACCCCCCCCCCTCACCCCCATCCAGAGGGTAGCCTCCAATCCGAATTATAGGCGGGGGCCATATCCATATTAATCATAGAACTAGGGCCACGAATATGGCTATGATTTAGTTGTTCCGTCCTTGGCTAGCTGAGTAAAATTCCCCGCGGGACTTTGTCAATTAACCAGGGGGGTATCTGAGGAGTTGCCCCCGTAATTCAAGCCATGGCGTAGGTATCTACTGAAGCCTCCTGTGGCTAGAAATGCCATTGTCATGAACGTGATTATGATTATAACTAGGGTGTATAATTCCTAGCCAGGCATCTCTGTTCTCGATATAGCTAGTGATATCTATGGACACTCCGGCGGCAATTCTCGTCCCTCTAATCACATAGTGGGGGACCATTGACACTACTTGCCGCCGGTGCGACCATAATGTCGCATGGTGCCGATTAATCCGGGCATGCCGGTCCCCCCACGATAGTCTGAGTTTGATGTCTTATCCGCTCCTGCATCCCCCTTCCCCTTGCCATCAAAGGGATCTGCGGCCAGATGTCTCGCCATGACTGCCCAGATCGTGGGCACTCACAATTCTCAAGTCTTATAGTGCCCACTGTGTAATCCTGTAGTTTTTTATGTCCACCTGCCAGTATTATAACCGTGCACTGGCTCTATATAAGTTACCTATTAATGGCATAGGTTTGTACTCTAATGGGGGCATGCTAGCCCTCATCTCTTCTAGAGTCCAGCTGAAACAGTTCTCTAGTACTAGCCCATAAGTACTGAGACATATACTATCTATTTTTAATAATAGTTTTTCTTTTTAATGTATAATCCAATTGTTGTTATATTAAAACATTTATGTATCAAATAGCGAGCCCCGAGAGGTGGCCCTATCTACGCATTGGAAACATCTACGCATTGGAAACACCTCCTGTTTCCTCCCCTTTCCCCTCCCATACGAGGGTAGATAAAAGACTGCTGTCCCCGCCGTTGTGTCACCTGACGAAGGCGTGGTTAACGCTGAAACGAGTCGTGACGTCAGACGGTATTTCCGCGTCCTGGCTCCGCCCACCGCTTCCAGCTCCCTACCAGTGTCATCGGTCCCCGCTGCTCTGGCCAAGCGCGGGTGAGAGGAGAGGACTGCCGGCAGGCCTGACAGGCGCATGTACCTACTGATACACTGTGAGTGTCAATTTTTAGTAAAATTTTTTATTGCACTAGGGGTGCGCTCCTGTTCCTTTTGTATTTTTGTAGATTCACTAACACCACCCAGCATTTGGAGCAGCACCCTTTTGAGCACCCCTCCATCAGTGTGTGAAGATAGCGCAGGACTGTTTCTTTTGGTGCTAGACACTGAGAATGCAACAGTTCAAACACAATACAGTGATAATAACAGATGCCCTGGAGCACTATTGTGCTTGTGTCTAATGTGACACACAATTATAGTGGGCACAGCTCTGGATGGCTGCCTGTGGGCTGTGGAGTGTTGCGTGCGCACACACACACAACGCACGCACACGCACACACACAAACACACACACACACACACACACACACACACACACACACACACACACACACACACACACACACACACGTGCTTCCTCTCACTATTCCACCTGAAGACAGACTGGAACATGGCACGCGCTGCAGCGTTTTTATAGGGGGCGGGGGGGGGGGGGGGGGGGAAGAGGTCCGTGAGGGAGTGCAGGGTGATTGGCTGCCATGTGCCTGCGGACTGACTGTGATGTAAGCGGTCAAAGTTTAGCCCAATGATGATGTATGGGGGCGGGTTGAATAGTACCATGTGCGAATACACGATCTTCGCCTAATAGTACTCACCGGCTAGGGTTTGGGCCATCTCTACAGAACAGGAGGCATTTCTGTATAGTTGGGAATTTGCATTGTTTCCTTGAGAACTGATAAGTACAACCATCAAGTTGCATCATAATGATAATTCCAGACAGACAGTAAAAAAGGCAATTAAGAACCAATTTAAAGGACCACTATGTCAAAAATTTGTAGATTTTAAAATACATGCATGTAAAATGTATTTTGCTCCCAGAGTAAAATGCACCACAAGTTACCTTTTTGCCTGTGTTACCGTCACTTACAGTAAGCAGTACAACTTTGAAAGATCTGACAGATTTTGGACTAGTCCATCTCCTCATAGGGGATTATTACCGGAATCCCGGAAAATAATCTAAACAACGATGATGAAAAGACTATTTTTACTCTTTTTTTTAGCTATAATTAGCACACTACAGCAGGAGCAAACTTAGGGCCTCCAAGTCCGTGCGTACAGCTGTATAAGACATTGTAATCATTAATCTGAAGAAGCGGGTAGATCCCGTGAAATGTGTCATCCTTTTCTGTGTCCACTAAATTATGTCTTCTTAATCTCCAGTTTGAGGTAAGACTGTTATTTGCATAACATTTGGGGTCCCTCCCCACCTTGTATCCCTACTCCTTTGCACACAATATTGGTAGTTGGCCTAAGCAATTATCATTCAGTAAGTTCTTTTGTAACTAAGAATCCCCCATGAGGAGATAGACTAGTCCAAACCCTGTCAAAATAGGTGTAAAAAACATAAGGTTTGTTTTTCATGCTTACCGGGTCCAGGGCCTGTGCATACATAACAGATTCACGAACATTCGGGTCCACATTTGGGAAGAACTCACAGCCCTCCTCATAGATTCCTGTTTCGTCAATTTCACAATCTACTTTCTGCTTGTTTGTTCCAACATAAATGTCAATTTTAGCTACGCCTTTCAGGCTCAGGGGACACCTGAAACAAGATTTATATTTTAAATATAATATTTAATTTTTTATAAAGCAGATAATAGTTACATTTCATATGTTCTTTTTTACATTTTTACAAAGTAAATGATTTCATGTGCACCAATCAACACTATGTATAAAGAATTAATTTATTACACTTGACATGCAAAATCTTTATTAATGCAGGAAACAGAAACATTTTCAACAAATGTGCAAGAAAACATGTAAATATTTGCATGCTTCAGACCAACTTGCTAAATCAAGAAGGAACATGAACATCTTTCTGCAACTTAGTAGCATATAAAAAAAAAAAAGGGGGGGGGGGATAGCTGTAATTGGTCAGAGAAAGTGTAAGAGAGAGATTGGAAAAAAAATCCTCTATCATAAAACCCCTTTGTCTCTGTGTCCCATGTCCGTGTGTGTGTCCCTGCGTGCTACTGCGCATGTGCTGCAGGGACAGCTGTTGGACGGGAGCAGGACAGGCAGGGGGCTGGGAAGGGCGCGCATGCGCGATGACTGTGCGGCGGTGGCGGCGGTCACGGGAGAATGAGAGGGGAGGGCAGGGAGGCGGGGTTTAAACACAGACCTAGAGCCCATTTTTAAACATTTTTAAACGGACTTAGGTCTACTAGTATAATATAATACAGTAAGCTTAAAGAGAATCTGTATTGTTAAAATCGCACAAAAGTAAACATACCAGTGCGTTAGGGGACATCTCCTATTACCCTCTGTCACAATTTCGCCGCTCCCTGCCGCATTAAAAGTAGTCAAAAACAGTTTTAAAAAGTTTGTTTATAAACAAACAAAATGGCCACCAAAACAGGAAGTAGATTGATGTACAATATGTCCACACATAGAAAATACATCCATACACAAGCAGGCTGTATACAGCTTTCCTTTTGAATCTCAAAAGATCATTTGTGTGTTTACCTTCTGTCCCCTTCTTCTCTCATGCACTGAACATTACAGGCTTCCTGCAGACAGCTCTGCCTGTGCCTGTGTTTGTAATTCCTCAGTATGTGTCAGCCAGCTACTTTCACAGCCTAAAGGTGCCCATACACTCGTCAGATTGGCAGCAGATAGATAAGAAATGCATCTGATGATCTATCTGATGCGTTTTTAGAACATTTTTTACCAGGATAGAATTCCAATAGATTTCAGTTTGAAATCTATTGAAATTCGATCTGATGGCATTTTTTTGCCATCAGATTTCCATTAAGGCCAATGCAAACTGATAAGCAATCTCATCAGATCGACCTAAATTTTCCACCCTGCAAGTTCGATGGAAATCCATCGAAATCGGCCGTCGATCGGTCGATTGGCCAACTGATTTGCAATCGATCGATCGGCCAGAAAATCGGCTGAGTGTATGGGCTGCTTTACAGAGGAGGGTTTTTATCTTCTATCACTGATAAGATAGCAGAGAAGCTGTTGGCTTATGTAAATAAAACACACACTGAAGTGTGCATAGAGGAACAGACCAGCACGGAAGAGTTGGCAGCCTTCCAGACACAGGCTGACAAGTCTGACAGGGGAAAGATACATTGATTTATTACAGAGACCGTGATAGTACAAAGTACTGCAGTGAGCCAGAACAGATCAGAATAGGTTTAGGAACTTGTAGGATGGTAGAAAAAACGTTGTAATTTTTGTTACAGAGTCACTTTAAAACAATTCTAAAATTGTAATAATTCAAACACTTATTAAGCAACTGAGTGGTGAGGAGAGAAAATATTTGCTAAAATTAATAATCTATTGCTTGCTGAAAATGTAATATGTATATATTTTGAAAAAATAATCAGTGAGAAAACTTAAGATAAATGTTTATTGAACTCTAGACCAATCACTCAATGAAAACAATTAGTGCAGTATTAAAAAAAATCAAAAAAATCCTGGTTTCTAGAGTTGCTTTGTTGTCCTTTTCAGAGGACTATTGGGTTTTATACGATTAGCAAATCATTGCATTCTGTTTATTTCCTTTTTATTTATTTGGACATTGAGTCTTTTTAAAAATGTTTACTTTTGAGGAAGCTTTATTTATCAGTTCTACTAAGATGGACACTGAAAATAGAATAATGTGGCTTTTAATTGTTAGTTGCAAAGTTAAGGGAACCTGAAGTGAGAGGGATATGGAGGCTGCCATATTTATTTCCTTTTAAACAGTACCAGTTGCCTGGAAATCCTGCTGATCTCTTTGGCTGCAATAGTGTCTGAATCGCAGGCCTGAAACAAGCATGCAGCTAATATTGTCAGATTTATTTTAGAAACCTCTGATTTGCATGCTTGTTCAGGGGCTTTGTCTAAAGGTGGCCACACACCATACAATTTTTAAAAATCTGTTCAATTCAAAAATTGCGATCAATTTTTCTGATTGATTGTAACATTTAAAAAATCTGACCAATGCACCACACACCTATGTTCAATTTTTCCTCAGTTATGATAAAAATAATTGGAAACTCTGAGAAAATTGCTTGGGTGTATATAGTAATACATTGACAATCTACCACACAGCATTCAATTTTTTATAAAAATTGATCAGAAAAATCCACCATTCCCGATTAACTTTTATCGAATAAAAACAGGAAATCCAGTCGGATGTCTTACTCGAATAAAAAAAACGTACGATTTTTTGGGAAATCCAATTGTAACGATCTGTGTCAGCAAGAGGCAGAATTCTGATTATCAGGTGATCTGCAGTATCACCTATAATGCAGATATATACCTGATTATAAGATGATCTGCAGAATCACCTATAATGCTGGTATATCAGAAGCTGCCGTGACAACAAATACAGATGGTGTAACAGGTGTAACTACACACAGAAAGATATACAATGTATAGTGCTTGGTGCAACAGTGGTACTTGATAGATAGCTATACCTCACCAGAGGAGCTGGTGGGTACTATCAGTACAGTGGTCCTCACCAGAGGTCAGGGCTCTCTGGTGGGGAGGCGAGGTCAGACAGGCAAGGTCGGCAACAGACAGGTAATCACAGTACAGAATCAGAAAGCAATAGGAAGGTGGTAATTCAGGCTGAGTCGGCAACAGGATCAGATGGGCAGAAGTACAGAGACAGTAAACGAGAGAGAGGTCAGAATCAAGCCAGAGTCATACACAGATATCAATAAAGAGCAATGCAAACAATAATATTCTTATCTAGTGTGAAATCCCCGGTTTCCTCCCGGATCAAAGCACACCGGATCTATCTAAGGTCTGAGCGCTAACACGTAGTATTCGCAACAGCAGACAGTTTGCGAGTGAAGCCGAGAGGCTTAAGAAGCAGAGGAGACCCAATTGGCACGCCCACTCCTCTGAGCCAATGAGGAGCGGCGAACGTCTCCTCTGACGTCAGCCGACCATCTGGTCAGCTGACGCGCCTCCTCCCCCGCATAAAGGTCCTGTCTGTGTGCGCGCGCACGCGACAATGCAACCCTATGTGCAGCTGACAAACCCGTCCTCGGCGTGCTAGACGCCGGAGGCACGGGTGACACACTAGGCAGAGGAATGGAGGCAGCTGTGGAGGACGCCAGACTGCCCGCAGCTGCTTCCTCCATGTTTCTTACACCAATCTTTTTTTATTGAATTGCCGTAAAATTGTATCATTTTATTGTATCATGTGTAGCCACCTTTAAAATATGAGAGGCAGAGGATCAGCAGAAGAGCCATCACTGAAGCAGATAAGTCATGTGCAGCAGGAGCAGCGCTATATAGAGTCATAACTCAACAGTAGGGAATAACTTATTTTTATAGTTTCACTTTCAATTTAATTTTCTTATTGTTTGTGTGTGTTTTGTTAGTGTTTTTATTAGGCCTGATTACTTATTACTGAAATTTTCCATCATAAACCAGCAATTGGCAATTAACTCTCGCTGGACCTGAAGTCTGACAAAACACAAACCTCAACAAACAAAGTGTACCTGAGATGGTAAAAATAAAAAAATTATACAAACCTGGGGCTTCCTCCAGCCCCTTCAGGCTAATCGGTCCCTCGTCCTCCTCCCCTGGATCCTTTGTTAGAAGCCCCAGAAATTCAGCCAGTCGGGTCCATGCACAGAATGCTACAGACAATGGGAGCTTAACGGGGCGCATACTGCCGAACTGCACATGCCCAGTACAGCCTGTTTTGCGGAATTACCGGAACTTAAAACAGAGGATTCAGGAGGCGGATAGTTCAGAAACAGCCTTATCAATCTGCCGACAGCGCGTACACACGTGCTACTGTCGGCTGAACGTCTGCCCAGCGAGATGGTCTGACGGACCCCTCGTTGCCGGCGGTATGGTGTGTGTATGCACCTTCAGACTACTATTTTTTTCCGTCTTAACCTCTTGAGGACTGCAGGGCTAAACCCCCTAGTGACCAGGCCATTTTGAGTAAAATTGGCCACTGCAGCTTTAAGGCCAAGCTGCAGGGCCGCACAACACTGCACACAAGTGATCCCCCCCCTTTTCTCCCCACCAACAGAGCTCCCTGTTGGTGGGGTCTGATCGCTCCCACCATGTTTATTTTTTTTTACATCAATATTTTTGTTTGTGTTTTTGTTAAAAAAAGGCTGTTTCTTTAAACCCCATCCCTCCCTCCCTCCCCACAGCCAGCCAATTACGGCGATCGGCTGTCATAGGCTTCTGCCTATGAGAGCCGATCGCTCTCTTGTCCCCCAGGGGGACAGCCGTGTCACACAGCTGTCCCCAGTGCAGCGCTGCTGCTGATCGCAGCGCTGCACAGGCTAAATAGACGGCGATCACGCCGTCTAACAGTCTCCCGAGCGGCGATAGCCGCTCGGAGACTGAAGGCGGGGAGGAACTCCGCCCCCCAAGCAGGAGATGCGCGCGCAGCCTGCGCGCGATCTCCTGCAAAACAGAGCTCCAGGACTTTACGCCAATCAGCGTTAGGCGGTCCTGGGGCTACCGCCGCGGCCACGCCCATTGACGTGATGCGGGCTGCAAGAGGTTAAGGGGCCGATTCACTGGTCGATTTCAGCCATCGATTGATTCTATTGAATCGATCGGAAATCAGTTCTATCGAATCAGCCGATCGATCGATTTGCAGCCGATTTCGATCGATTTAATCTACCTGACTGGATGGAAAATATAGACCGATCTGCAGCTGGCAGCAGATCGATGGTCCATAGAGTTTCATTTGATCTAATGGTCCAATAATGCATTTAGATCTATTTCCAATAGATTTCATTCTGAAATCTATTGGAAATCTGTTCCTAGTGTGTGGCACACATCAGATAGATTCCAGTCAGATTCGACTTGACAGGCATCTGACAGAAATCTATCTGATGGTCGAATCTGCTGCAAATCTATAAGTGTATGGCCACGTTAACTGTAATGAAACTGGCCCATGGAGTGCTTTACAGCATTGCGCAATATACTAAACCCTATCTGACCTTACCCATCCTTTAAATGTTACCCTGAACTGGACACGTGTATTTGTAGTGAAAGAGGTAGAGTAAAAAAAAGTCTTAGGCTTCTAGGTCCCTTTGGATGACTTAAATTGTAATTGTATCTGTACTTGACTTAAAAGGTACATTACCCTCTCAGACTTATAAAATGTATGCAAAGCAATATAGGGAAATGTTACATTAGTTGTCAAATACTGCTATAGTAAATAAAGAGTAGTTCAGCTTAAATATAACAAATAATAATTCAAGATGTACCTGGTTGCTTCCACCGCACCTTGTCCGCTTAAGTAGAATGGTTCATCATTGTTGTATTCATCAAAAACTCCCCATCTCAGGTGAGCCCATTCATGGACAAATACTCTTCCTGCAGACAGAACAGATGGATAAGTGAGGCAGATTACCATTATTTTCAAAGCAGTTTGGTGTCAAGTCTTGGTCTTTCATCCTGTAAACTAAACATGCTGTACCTATGCAGAGGCATCTCATAAGTAAACAGACACCTCGACTTTCAGTCGGCCTGATCCAATTCACATTTTTGTTTTCCCCTAGGAGTTAATTTTTCATCTTCTGTTCAAATGTACTTTTGCACAAAGTAGGTAAAAAAGTACTGTCAATATTATTCTGAGCATTGTGTTGCTTGCTTGTGGCTTAAATTTTATTTACAATCTCAAAATATCACCTAAGAGAAAACTCGAAGAGATAGTGGACCATATGCAAATCACTTTTTCACCTAAGTTTTCTCCTAGGAGATAATTTTTCATCTTCAATTTATAATATCTTTCCAGCACTTTCCAACTAAAAAAGTACCAAAAGGTAGTTAGTAAAGTACTATCAAATGTATTTGAGCATTCTCTTGCTTTCTGGTGGCTTAAAATACATTTTATTGACAAGTTTAAAAATATCACCTAGGAAAACTCAGGTGAAAAAGTGAATTGCATATGGGCCCGTGAGTGGGATCGGACCTACTCATCTATCTACACATATCTCATGGTATCTACTGATACAAATGCCACATAAGCATAATAGAACGAACTTAACAGTCTCAGTGCTTGCTGCCTGCAAAACCTTATCCCAGGTAGGCATGGAATCAATGATTTTTGCAACCTTGAGCTGAGGACCTTTGGCCCACTCTTCTCATAAATACACCAGAAGCTCTAAACAAGCAGGTTTCTGTATACTCAAGTATGGCCCGCATGTGTTCAATAAGATTATTGTTCAGAGGAGACTAGCAGGCCCAAAAAAGCATCCAGAAGCTTTCAAGGACCAGTCAATCTTGGGTATTTTGGTCACTTTGTGGACCGTCCATGAACAGATTCTTTTTTTTTTATTTTACCTGCCCATCTGTGAATATTGACAGAAGAACATTCTCCAATATGGCAGTGTATGCTTTAGCATTGATTATGCCCATGCATTCCACCAGCTGTGATCACTCCATGCTCTAAATGCACCCTAAAACATAATGGAAAGACCATCAAGTCAGACGGTTGGCTGCAGCTGTTCATGCTGAATTCTTGGCTGTCATATCTTCAAGCCTAAATGCATTTGCTAAACGAAAACTGGGAAAAGAACTTCTAATTGAAGAAGACTGCACAATGGCAAAAGCTCAATGGAGGTCTCACCATTTCTTGTTCCCAGCATTGTGTTTTTTCAGTTTAGGCTGCAGCGAGGCATGCTTTGCATATGGCGGCTCTCCTATAATAGCCTAACTGGTGAATATAACTGACATCTATGGTACAACTCTTGCCCATCTTCTGCCACATCTAAGCCTGTGCAAAAATGATTTTTTTTATACAGTATATGACTGGCATGATGAAGAATGCATAGCACCCATGCGGCCAATTATAGTTCACATCATTACTTTATCCCAAAAAAGTAAGTGGCTGATCTGTGATTACAAAATTATTAAGGATCAAGACATTCAAGGAATTTGTCTTCTAAATATCACTGTATGGTGTCTTTTTGCAGAACACACACAATCTGTAAGTAAATCATTCAATACTAGGTTCCTATCCAAGGCTAAACCTGTTTAGGAAGCAGGATTTTGAAAGCTGGTTCCTGTTATTCTTCTGAACTTATTTATGAAGTACGTAACTGATGGGGAAAAAAAAGTGTTCACTAGCCCCTGGTTAAATGGAACAAGTATGCAGCTGAATGCTTGCTTCCTGTCAGTGACTCACTGAGAACAAGGTTTAGATGATGGCCCCACAAGCATGAAGGATGCAATATTGACCATTTTATTAATGAAAGCATATTTTGAACTTGGTCAGTTCACTGCAACATGACAGAACATTAATTTCGTTTCCACTCCTACTTACAGGTGTGAGAAAAAAATAACTCTCTTTAATTTCTAAAGGTTCCCTTATATCATTATGATATGAAAACAAAACCATCTGGCCCTTATCAGGTTCTAAAATTATTCAAATCTAGCCTCAGGTGTAAAAACACACAGATTCTGATCAGTCATTAATCAAGGGTGATGTCAACCTGGAGAAAACGTGTGAGAAACTAAGCACAACTCATGATTCAATGCTTGTATATTTTTGAAAGTGTACATATTTAGAGAGAAGAGCCTCTCTCCTGCCAGATCTTCCAAACAAACCTTACTTCAGTCTTTCTAACTGTATTGTTAAAACATTTCTAAAGCCCGTAGAGATATAGCTCTTTGGTTAATTTTTTGAGCATTGCATGTTCTGATCTTGGGGTGAACGTGCAGGGCATTTAGTACTTGGAAGATTGGCAACAGTCTTGAATTTTTTTCACTGTAGGATGGTGAACTTGAAAATGGTCTCATATCATTTCCCAGATTAGCCTATACAGACAACTAGAGCTCCAATCTTCTTTTTATGTTTTTTATTGCATTGCAGTGACAGTGAGTACATAGGGGATGCCAGCAGGACATTTCAGACAGATTCCCTTTATGAACTGCCTTACTTTAAGCATGTTACAAACACCCCTTTACAGAAATGTGTCATTAGAAGCTGAAAAGAGTTCATGATTTAAAGTTTCAGAGATCCAGCATTCAGAACTAGAGATGGTCAATGAGATGCAAATAATTTTGGCTTCATGTAAATTGTATAAAACTTAGAACCGGGCAAATGAAAATATACTTCCTGTCAATTTTGATTGGTCAAAATCCAAGCTGCATACAATTAGCAAGCAAGACAGAGTTATTTGCATGTCATCGACCAACTCAAGTCACTACATAAAACAGCTTACAGTGGACCTGAAGTCCATGAATTTCAAGGGATGTTTACAGCAAAGCTGAAGTGAGAAAACTCACATAGTAGAGGGAAAGCTCTGCATCACATAGAGTCTTACCGTTCCTTCGTCTGGCCTGTGGTTCGATCGGGTATTTGACCTGCTAACACTTCAGTACTCTACGGCAGAGTTCCCCAACCCTGTCCTTAGGGCCCTCCAACAGTGCATGTTTTGCAGAAATCCACAGAGGTAGTTAACCAGCTCTGCTGAGACACCAATTACCCCAAATGTGAATGATTGTGGTTTTCTGCAAAACATGTACTGTTGGTGGGCCTTGAGGACAGGATTGGGGAGCTCTGCTCTACGGTACTACTAAGTAGTTCCGAGGATGAGCGCATCTCTTCTAGAGCCTCTCGCATCTTCGCACCTACTTAGGAACATGAGTAGTTCTGAAGAGCTCTTTAAACCAGCTGGTCATGTAACTACACTAGAGGACAGTGCTGAGACGATGGGCCAGATAAAAGCAATGGAAAGGCTCTATGCTATCCAAAGCATCCCCTATAATAAGAATAGTATCAAACCTGATAGGTTTCCTCACCTCAGGTTTGATTTAAATTCAATACCAATGTTTTATTCTTTTGTCATCAAGTAAATATAAAATATGTATTAGAGATAAGACCAGTAGATAGAAAAAGGTCTTCTCTTTCTCTTTTTGTATCATCTCTGGCGTAAATCTATAAAGCTGTTCCAGGAATTAAAGGACACTTGTGTACTATTTTTCCAGAGAAGTCTCTATACATAATTATTCCTGAAGACCTATTTTCTAAGCAACAACAGATACTAGGCGCCAGCTTAATGCTGCGATTGAGTTAACAGTACTTTTATGTCTTTTTTCTGTTATGTATAAAACCATTTGCATGGTAATTTAATACGTGTGATGTAGTATACTGGTCTGCTTGTTTTCAATATTTTAATATGGATAAGCTCCAGTAAGTTAAGTTTTTCCAAATGCCCTACTTGTGATTCAAAGGCAATATTTCTGTGAGAATACAAAGACTTTGTGGAAGAATCTGAAAAACTAACAAGCTACATTTAGAATCACATTTTAGGTTTACAGTCCATATTTAGATTACTGTAGACTAATGTTTAATAAATTAGATGCCACTAGTCTCCCACTGCTCTATTGTGTTGCAATCTAGATGACTTTATAACCTAAAGCTTAATTAAAAAATGTTCACCAATGCTATTTTTAACAATGGCAAATCACACTTTCAAGCCAGAAACATAACCAGAATTTTACTGTAAATGTGACGTGATATACCGTAACAGCACAAAAAAAAAACACACACACACACCACACAGCATGAGTTACCTCCGTGGGAATATCCTAATTTGGCACCTACATAAAGCTCAATAAGACAGATTCTTATGGCTAGTACCCACCGGGCGATACTTGCGGTGATGTTACCCGACGTAGGGCGACATCATTTAACAATGTTGCCCCCTACTGTGATTGTGCATTGTTAAGCGACGGACATGGCGGTTCAGATCAGGTGACTACCGCACTAAATACCACGATTGCTTGAAGTCCCATTGCTCCCGTTGTGTAACATTGCGCATACCCTGCCATTGGAAGATGGAGGAAGATGGATTGCAGAGCGCTCGTCATCAGGCAGACGTCTCTGGATCCATCTCCTTGCATAGTGAGGTGGGTACATAGGTGTCTACACATCAGTCAATCATTAGGGCAACACAGAGGGGTCTACACAGACTCTTGTACAAGCACATCTGCAGCCAAACAGCCCGTACTGTTTGTTCAATGGGGGAGGAATAGGGATGACAGGCAATGTACATAAAGCAGCTTCTGGTGGGTGCTTTAAGCGTACCTATAAAAATGATGCATGGTAAAATGAGCACTAAAGACTGCTGCTGAAAGAATATTGGTAAAATTACTGATATTCTACTACTTAATTTCTCTAGTAAAATATCAGTAAACTTTACATACGGTATATTTTACTATGACCTAACCTTATCCTACTCTCACACTGAACCCTCCCTAACCCTAAGACTGCCCCTGGTGCTGCCAAACCCTTAACCAACCCCCCTGGTGCATAACTTTAACTGCTCCCCCCTGCTGCTCCCCCCCATTGCCTAATAACTAACTAACTAACCCCCGATGCCTAAACGAAACCCCCCTCCCCCTGCCTAAGCGAAACCCCCTAAACTACCCTGCTATTTATCAGGCACCATAATACATGTTCATCACTGCTAATTGTGGCTTTTACTATGGTGGCACCGGGGTAGTTTAGGGAGTTACATTTAGGCTGGGCGGGGGTTAAGGTTAGGCATGGGGGTAGTTAGGTTTAGGCAGGGGTGGTTAAGGGTTAGGCAGCAGGGGGGAGTGGTTAGTAGCAATGGACAATTATAACACTCGACAATTATAACACTATCGAGTAATTATAAGACTCAGGTGCCATAATTACTGTTAACTATAATATGTGTTCAGTGTGTATTGTGCTAAACATGCTGAAGTGCGAATCTGCTGTATTTTCTGTGATGGAGTTTTCCTATTGTGCGAGATGGAGTTTTTCTATTTCTTGAAATGGAATAAATGAGTTCTCATCTGAACAGTCAGTCTGCTCGTGGTGTATGAACTAGAGCAGTGTTTCTCAACATTTTATTGGTATGTACCCCTTTTAAAACCCTGTGCTCACCAGGTACCCCCTAGAATAGTCAAAATTATCACAAGTACCCCTTGACAAATATATATTTAATGGTAGCACATGATAATTGGTCCTAAACAATTTCCAAGCATTTACTATTGCTTTGAATTAGATAAAATACTGATTTGGTGTTGTTTAAGTTAGATTTATCATTTTCTAAAACTCAAAATTTGTTAATCTTGGTTAAGTATGTCAAGCCTGAGTACCCCCTGGAACCATCAGAAGTACCCCCTGGGGTACGCGTACCACACGTTGAGAGGTACTAGAGGCTTGCATCGGTTCAGTAACCTACAGGTTACCCGAAATGCTGGCTGGGTTCAGGTACCGTTTTGATTTTTATCGGGTTGCGGATCAGCTGGTGTAGCTAGCCTGTGGGTGTGGGTACCAGATTCACCAGAAAGCGGGTTGTAGAGTGGGTGCGGGTCTGAAATATTAGACTCGCACAGGCCTCTAGTATGAACCCTCATCTCATCACAGTTACAAATTTGGCCTATAGACATGGGAGTAATGACTAAAGTTCTGGCTCAGATACACATATTATATAGGTGTAAATAAACAAGCCATGACTTATTCACCCTCCCCCCCAAACCTCCAGTAGTTTGCCCCAGAACTGGTGGACATTGTCAGTAACCAGGCTGACAACTGAGAGCCAAGCCATAGCCACACCTTCTCTAGTGACTGAAAAGACAAACTCTTGAATTGAAAATAAAGCATAATATTCGGCCAAGGCTGCCAATAACAGCTGCCTCTGCTGAGAATCTAGAGTGTGTACAGTAACCCCGATCCACCTCGGCATGTTAGCAAGCAGTACACCTAGTAGATCGACTTGGCTTAAGGACATTGTTCTGCCCACTCACCCCGCCCACTTTGTGAAGCGCCTAATGCACCACTCCATTGGTCTTGCTTTCCCCCACATAGCAACAGATCGTGCTGCCTGTACAACCTCGGCCCCACTAGTAACATGCCTCGTACCCAGGTACAAGGCTTTTCCCTTGGCAGTGGATGATATGACAGTAGAGGAGAGTTGTCTACAAGGGATGTTTAGTGTCCATAAAACAAGTAAATTGTATTAAAATTTTTACACTCCAGTTTTTACACTCCAGTAAAAATAAATTCATGCCTCAAGAATTTGAATACTCCTAAATGTTACCTCTTGAGCCATACATCCGCAGTAATCTGTCATTCAGCATAAAATTAGGTGTAAGGTGAATATATTTTCCTTGTTCTCCACAGCCGCCATATTGCAAGGTATATGGGTCATCTCCCTTTATAAATGGATCAGCTACGATGATATCAGCCTAAGGAATAATAATAAAACAAACAAAGAAAGCAAATTAGTACAACTTTAGAATACCCATGTGAGACATACCATTATACTTCATTAGACTAGCATGTAAGTGTGTGTGCACTGTCATAAGATATCATTATTCACTGCTACTTTGACTTATGTGTAACCAGCACTATCCATCTCATTTTTACAAATTAACTTTACTGCATATGAAACTTAATGAATACAATTGCGTATTTTACTCAATATTCATTTAAAAATTATTGAATTAGCCAGCAACTTTACTGCTGCCAATGTGAATCACTGTGGACAGTGATTTCCTCTCTGTAGTGAGCAGGAACATCACACGATCTCCCAGAGAGCTCTGGGTAAGAGAAGGATGCATGACACCACAGCCTAGGCTAAACAATGCTGGGAGGGCGGATTACATATCAAAATATAGCCAAATGTGGATAAAAGTGGTGTTTGTGATGCCATAACCAGGAAAATTAAAGTAAAAGTAGGTATTCGAAAATAATTACATTCTAGTGAAATCATTACAGCTCCTCTTTAGGTTATCTTCATTGTCTGGGTCATCTATGTTTGATAGGAGTTCTGCTCAACCAAGAAGTTTGGTAATGGATAATTAGCAGCTACTGCTGAGGGTTAGTGTTAGTAGGTGGGGGAGGTAAGTGATAGGCATAGGTATGGGCAGTTAGTTTTAGGCATCATAGGGGGGATAGTATTAGGCATAGGTATGAGGGTTAGCGTTTGGCATAGGTAGGGGAGGATTTGTGTGAGGGTTAGGTAACCGTTAAGAATATCTGTACATTTTCAGATAATCTACCAATGGTAAAATGACATTGTAAAATATCAGTAAATTTGCTGATATTTGGTAATGAGAGAAAATGCAGATATTCTTTCCGCATTAATCTTTGCGAAAATGAAGAATTCGGCTTGCCAGCGAAAATGCCTGCGAGATTCATGTAATACATTTGCGCTTTTTCACTCAGTGCTGGGCGTAATGGAAAAAGCTACGCTTACGGATCATTACGCGTAATTTTACGCTATTACGCATTACAGAATTACGCTAATGGCGTAGACATTCAATTTCGGTACATGTCTGTAATTACGCATAGCCCTTACGCAATTACGCGTAAGAATACCGTAATTCGGGTTGTTATGTTATTGGCTTACGCGTAAAATCCTACTAGCAATTAATGCGTAAGGCCATGCTGCCAAGCGGAAAAGTTGACGCATGGATCAATGTTAGGTAGCCGCCGACTTTAAGGGTTAATAGCAAAGCCCCCTTAAGTGCTAAGAGCCTCAAATTTGGAGAATATATTAAGGAGATCAGAAGGAATAAGAGGAAAAATTTTTTTTTCAAAAAGACCTTATAGTTTTTGAGAAAATCAATGTTAAAGTTTCCTTTTTTCCTTTGAAACTTTAACATCGATTTTCTCAAAAACTATAAGGTCTTTTTGAAAAAAATTTTTTCCCCTTATTCCTTCTGATCTCCTTAATATATTCTCCAAATTTGAGGCTCTTAGCACTTAAGGGGGCTTTGCTATTAACCCTTAAAGTCGGCGGCTTTTTTATATTATACGGGAGCGTAATATTACGCGATTACGGCAGACTGTGTAATTTCAATGGGAGTTTACTGTCTTACGCGTAATTTGTTACGCGTAATAACGTAACCTATGGTCTTCGCGTAATTAATTACGCGTAAGACAGTAACCTTACACATAACGCTTACGGTGCATTTGTAGTGAATTACGATGCGTAATTACGCTAATGCGTAATTTCGGCCCAGCACTGTTTTCACTTAAAAAAAGCATAATTCACTGTATACTCAAACGGCACAGAACAGAGCATGCTCTTGTATGACACACACAGGGCAACGCATCGTGGATCGTGATTGGCTGCCTGCAAAAGTGGAAGTAGAGAGCAAACTGTTCATCTGCAGCCAGCCAGCAGGTCTACTGTACTTTCTTATATTCGTTTTTAGTGTGATGAATATATTTTTGAAATTGTTCATTATTAATGTGAAAATTACTTTGGCGAATATTGGTGAGCAGCACTGCCAATATTCTACCCACTGGTAAATGTTCATTTCAATGTACTGCTTTTTTAAATGTACCCTTCTGGCGTGTCTGCCTGTGTATGGTTGGTTGCACTACAATGTGACCAGAGAAACATTCCATATACTCTAAATGCCTTACGTACTGAAGATAATTGAGAATTCTCTACTGCTTGGTCTAACTTACCTTGTCATAAGATTCGATTTTAGGCCTGCCAAAAGTGCTGTTGGATGCCCAAGTAGTTGGAATTAAAATCTTACAACTTCTAATGTATACCCTGTTCTGTGTAGCTTGTAACATGTAGGTTGAGGCTTCGGTCATCATTTTCTGTGAAACACACAAGTCATGATGTTACATATACAAAGAAAGCATACCATTAAAAAATTCACAATCCTCCCGCATCATCAATCAGGGCCCCAATTAGCTCCCATTAGTCTGAACAGACAGAAGGTCACATCAAAGTTTCAGAAGGGATTCAGCGATTTCCCAAATTATCCCCAATGCTCTCCCATACTGGTCAATTGTAAAAATACATATTCTATACTGACATATTTAGAGAACACCTGATGTGATGATAGCGGTATGGAGGCTTACATATTTATTTCCTTCAGCAATTCCAGTTGCCTGGCATCCTGCTGATCTTTTGTGCATCAGTAGTGTCTGAATCACACACCTGAAACAAACATGCAGCTAATCCTGAGAGACTTCAGGCAAAAACACCTGATCTGCATGCTTGTTTAGGGTCTAAGGCCCATATGCAATTCACTTTTTCACCTAAGTTTTCTCCAAGGAGATAATTTTTCATCTTCGATTTAAAATAACTTTCCTGCACTTTTTAACTAAAAAAGTACCAAAAAGTAGGTGAAAAAGTACTATCAAAATTATTTTGAGTATGTTCTTGCTTCTGGTGGCTTAAAAAGCATTTTACTGACAAGTTTAAAAGTATCACCTAGGAGAAAATTCAGGTGAAAAGGTGAATTGCATATGGCCCTCAACAGAGGCGCTCACACGCTTTATGGACCTGAACCAGTTTTATATGCTCCTGTACTGCCTGATGAAGCGGGACTGTTGACCGCGAACCGCGTTGCGATTTTATGGAGCTGTGAATAAATTGTATATTTTTTACTCTGCATTTGAGTATATGTCCACTACCAGAGGGAGGTAAGTCCACCTCGACTTCCCTCTTTTTATCATTTATAGAACATTGTTTTACTCTGCTTGGCGCCTCTGTTCGTACATATTACAGCACATATGGCCCTATGTATGGGTAAAAGTAGGAGAAGTAGATGATCAGCAGGACAGCCAGGCAATTTGCCTTGTTTAAAAGGAAATAAATATGTCAGCTTTCATACCCCACTCACTTCAGGTTCCCTTTAAAGAGAAACTCCGACCAAGAATTGAACTTTATCCCAATCAGTAGCTGATACCCCCTTTTACATGAGAAATCTATTCCTTTTCACAAACAGACCATCAGGGGGCGCTGTATGGCTGATATTGTGGTGAAACCCCTCCCACAAGAAGCTCTGAGTACCGAGTTACTTCTGGCAGTTTTACTGTCTGTGAACCCTGTTAAATTGTGGGAAATAACTGTTTACAGCTGTCTCCAACTGCCAAAACAGCAAGCAGCAGCTACATCACCTGCCAGCAGTAACAATGTCACCATGTAATAAATGTCAGAATATAAATCAGGGATTTAAAAGATTTTACAATGGGCAAACACTGACTAAATCATTTATACATAATTATTGTAAAAATAAAGCACTTTTTTTGATTACATTATTTTCTCTGGAGTTCCTCTTTAAATTTGAACCAGATACTTTGCCACATTCTCTTGGAAGGTACCCTTCATTCTACCCACCCAGCCCAATGTTGGAAGGTATGTGGCTTGCTATGGTGTAAGAAGCACCCACCACAACTCACACCACAACCACTGCACTTAGATGCCCACCCTAAGCCAGGGGGGGGTCATGGGGGTTTCATCTGCACTGGTAGGAGGGTGGGGTTTATGATTCTTTCGAGAATCTGAGCTTTCCCGGTAAGCAATAACAGACAGTAGAGGTTTTAGCACATATGGATAGGTGCAAAGCTATAGCGAGCACAGCTATACCAAGGATATATTTTAGTAGCTTGAGTAAAAGGAAAAAAGTACAGAAAGAGAGATACATACTTTTATATTTGTAATCAGTTTTCCATTCTCAGGAATCTTTGGGTGTATTGCAATAACAATGTCTTCATAACCGTTATTTTTCAGGGTCACCAGCGAGTCCTTTGCTGTATATGCTATTGCTGAATGAAGTACACAAGCCAAAAGGATAATCCCAGCAATCTTCATTGTTGCCTCTGCAGGGTCACCAGACTCCTATGCTTGTTCTGTCTGTACTCCGTGTCCAAGCTTCAATCACGTATCCTCAAACTTCCTTTCCCCTGTTACACAACATATGACAGTTAACATATGTGCACATTCTTATTTGGTTATGCAGAAGTACATACTATATAGGATAACAGATTTCTCAACTAATGTTAAAGTGAAACTCAACTTAACCACCCTGGCGTTCTGATTAAATCGCCAGGGTGGCTGCGGGAGGGTTTTTTTTAAATAAAAAAAAAACTATTTCATGCAGCCAACTGAAAGTTGGCTGCATGAAAGCCCACTAGAGGGCGCTCCGGAGGCGATCTTCCGATCGCCTCCGGCGCCCAGAATAAACAAGGAAGGCCGCAATGAGCGGCCTTCCTTGTTTTGCTTATATCGTCGCCATAGCGACGAGCGGAGTGACGTCATCGACGTCAGCCGACGTCCTGACGTCAGCCGCCTCCGATCCAGCCCTTAGCGCTGGCCGGAACTTTTTGTTCCGGCTGCGCAGGGCTCAGGCGGCTAGGGGGGCCCTCTTTCGCCGCTGCTCGCGGCGAATCGCCGCAGAGCGGCGGCGATCAGGCAGCACACGCGGCTGGCAAAGTGCCGGCTGCGTGTGCTGCTTTTTATTTCATCAAAATCGGCCCAGCAGGGCCTGAGCGGCAGCCGCTGGCGGTGTTGGACGAGCTGAGCTCGTCCAGACCGCTCAGCTGGTTAAACCTGAACAGAAAATAAACTTATAAGATAATGAATTAATGAATTGTATGTGTAGTACAGCAAAGAAAGTGAACATTAGTAGAAAAGAAAAGAGTCTCATATTGTTTTCCAATACAGGAAGAGTTAAGGCGTACATGCAAAAAGGGCGTCGGGAAAAAAGGGTGCGTGGTGTAAATGATAAGCGGTAATAGTTTATAAAAATATTGTGTTGTATTTTGTTTACAAATAATATTCTACAAATTAAAACAACATTTAATTATGTGTATGAACTCGTAAATTGTGAAAACGATAATCCTCCCTGTGAAACATAATTACGTTTGTTAAAAAACAATAATATGTGTTTAATCGTTATAATTGTATATTATTGTGAATAACCTTCATTTATTGTTTCTTCATATAATAGAATCTGAAAATGTTGTTTATAACGATGAAAAAAATATATAACTACGTTCGTAATAACTGTTGTAAAACATTAGTAAACTTTTAATACAACTAAACCTAACCCTACTCTCACACAGAACCCTCCCTGTACCCATCCCTAACCCTTAGACCCCCTGGTGGTGCCTAACCCTAAGACCCTCCTGGTGGTGCCTAACCCTAAATCTCCTCTGGTGGTGGCTAACCCAAAATCTCCCCTGGTGGTGCCTAACCCTAAGACCTCTCAGGTGGTACCTAACCCTAAGTCCCCCCTGGTGGTGCCTAGCCCTAAGACCCCCCTGGTGGTGCCTAACCCTAAATCTCCCCAGGTGGTGCCTAACCATAAGGACCCCCCTGTTGGTGCCTAACTCTAAGACCCCCCTAATGGTGCCTAACCCTAAGACCCCCCTTAGTGATCGCTTTATTGTGTGGATAATAATGTTTTACAAATAGTGACTGTAAAAAATCTATTACAATTTACGTACTGATCGCTTTATTATGTGAATAATAATGTTTTACAAACAGTAAGGGATATTTTAAATAACGTTTTAGTTAAATACGATAAATGTGTTTGTAAACGTTATTTGTCACGGGCACATTAGGTAAACGTAAATTTAATGTTTGAAAACATTAAAAATCTTAGGGCGCCGTTTGAAAACCTTAATAATCTCCGGCGCCCTTTTTTCCTGTTCGGCGCCCATCAAACCATATTTATTATGGGAGTGAATGGCGGCGCCCTTTTTGTCCACTTGCCTAATGCACCCAAATTTCCTGCTTCCAGAGTTAAGATTCATTGGTTGTTATCTATGCAAAAGAGCTTCTATGAGCTCTTTGACCCACTGGGTCGAATACAGTACTATTTTCTGAAGCACTTAAACAACCTAGAAACAGTGAGAGACAACTTGAGATAGGGTTTTACTGCAGGAAAGTTCAAAGGTTCATTAGCTCTGTTTTATATGACTACTATCTGCATATATGACAGAATCATGCAATGTTATAAAAAAGCTATATAACTGAAAATAAAAATAAGAGGCTTTGCTACTAATGTTTTATTTCTTAGCTGTACTGTGTCGTAAATGTGTCACAGCTATGAATCTCCATACCTAACTGAAGCTGAAATATGGGGACTAGAGAGTGATCAAGTCCCGATCCCTACTGGGTGACATTCAGCGCACGTGTGTACCCAGCTTTAGGCTTGGTTCCCACTACAGCAGAAAAGGGACATTTTTGAATTTATTTATTTATTCCACATTAGAACAGTAAACAGTGATCCTATTTTTCCTGAAAGAGCGGATGCCTTTCTTATATAACCTGTGCTAGAAACGCATCTTCTCCCACCCAGACCAACACAGACCATCGGAACGAACACTACACTATCCGCTTCTGTTGGCTGTTCGTGATCTGGCTTAAGTGGCAACCCAGCCTTATCCATGACTTGCAGCAAACTTAGATACTCCAATATCACAGCCTCTGTTACCAAGCTGAGATAAGGTTCACCATTAATTCCTCCACAGATTGGAGTTGGAGTATATACGCGTACGTTAAAAAGGGGCGCTGGGAAAAAAGGGCGCCGGGTTTTTAACGATAAGCATGGATAACGTTTAAAAATGTATTGTACTGTATTTCGTTTAAAATTAATGTTTTTTAAAGTTATAAATCATTAAATAATGTGCATTAAATCGGCAATTGTAAAAACGTTAATCTTTCGTTTAAATAGTGAAACGTATAATAACGTTTAAAAAAAAAAAATTACTAAGTAACCCCCCCTGTACCTACCCCTAACCCCTAGACCCCCCTGTTGATGCCTAAACCTAAGACCCCCCCCTGTTGGTGCCTAAGTAACCCTCCCTGTACCTACCCCTAACCCCTAGACCCCCCTGTTAGTGCCTAAACCTAAGACCCCCCTGTTGGTGCCTAAACCTAAGACCCCCCTGTTAGTGCCTAAACCTAAGACCCCCCTGTTGGTGCCTAAACCTAAGACCCCCCTGTTGGTGCCTAAACCTAAGACCCCCCTGTTGGTGCCTAAACCTAAGACCCCCCTGTTGGTGCCTAAACCTAAGACCCCCCTGTTTGTTTTTTCGTTTAAAAATAATGTAAAAAAAAAAAAAAAAAAAAAAGTACTGTTTTTCGTTTAAAAATAATGTTTGAAAAAAAATATTGTACTGGTTTTTCGTTTAAAAATAATATTTAAAAATGTATAAATCATTAAATAATGTGTAATCATGAGAAACAGTAATAAAACATTAAGTCTCCGGGCGCCGCTTTTAAAACGTTAGTTTTCTCCGGCGCCCTTTTTTCCTATCGGGCGCCCATTAAACGATATTTATTATAGGAGTGAATGGCGGCGCCCGATTTGTCCACTAGCCTCAGGCGCCCGAATTTACTGTTACCGTATATACACCCACAAACAGAATTAACTATGAGCTGTCAATGTATGGCGATCCTATTGGCAGAAGTGTCACTTAGTGATTTAGTAATACTGTGTTCCGCATTAAGGAACCCCCCAGAAGTGTATTTGGAAGGATTTGCCTGTGTTCAACTGGTGCCCTAAAAGCCATATTAAATCTCTACCCCCCCCCACCACCACCACTGTAAACATTTTTCCGCTAATTCTTTCAATGCCTCTGAGGCCCTCTAAACCCTAAAGGTCTGACCACATGTCAGAATCTGTCCCCACTGACGTAAGTGATGCGGGGGTTTGGATCCGTGTGAAACCTGAACACTTTCAGTTGTTCCATAATATACTGACAAGTTCAAACAGCACTATGCATTGTTTGATGTTATAGAATGACACATAGATTTTACTGTTGACAATAATTTCTATAGATTGTGCAATGATGAAGTAAAACGTGGGTATAGATTGCATGTTCTACTCAGTTTTTCTTCATTCTCTAAGTACAGCTTGTGAAATTGCCATTGGCAATACATAAGCATCTTCATGTTATCCTGATAAGAAATGCTGCCTTCATATACTAGTTTGGAATGCAGGTATTTCTCTAATGGCCCTGAAGACATGACTTTACAGACATCCTGTTTTCTCCGAATTATTTGCTGTGAAGTCAAAGTATAAAGGGTCATTACAACACAGTAGTGTAATGCTAGGTACACCCAATGCAATTTTCTGACATATTTACTGTCAGATTCATTATTTCCAACATGTCTGATCTGAGTTTAAATCAATTCAATCAATTTTTTGATCGATTTTCCTTTCACTTCAGATTGGACATGTTGAAAAATAAATGATCTGACAGTAAATCTGTCATAAAATTGCATTGTGTGTATCTAGCATTATAGACATAGGCCCATATGCAAGTCACTTTTTCTCAGTTTTCTTTTTTTCTTTTCTAGATGATATTTTCACACCTTGTCTTAAAATGCCTTCTAAACCACCAGCAAGCAAGTACGGTGGCATAGTGGTTAGCGCTCTCGCCCTGCAGCACTGGGTCCCCAGTTCGTATCCCAGCCAGGTCAACATTTGCAAGGAGTTTGTATGTTCTCCCCGTGTCTGTGTGGGTTTCCGCAGGGCAGAGGCGAGAGGCTCTAGCCTCAGGGTGCAGTGTAGGAGGGGGCGTACAACTCACTCAGCTATCATTCTCCTATTGTTTTTGAAGCAGAGAAAATAAAGAAAATGGAATACATGGCAGTGACTGCAAGCCAGATAACTAGAGATTAGGGGGTTGGGGGCTCTGCAGCGCCTCTAGTAATAGTAAACAGTGTGTGATGGGGTGGGAGTGATGGAGGGGCGCACTTTGGTATCTAAGCCTTGGGTGCTGGAGGACCTTGTCCCGGCTCTGCCTCCGGGTACTCCGGTTTCCTCCCACATCCCCCAAAAAAACATACAGATAAGTTAATTGGCTTCCCCCTAAATTGGCCCTAGACTACGATGCGTACACTACACAATACATACATAGACATATGACTATGGTAGTGATTAGATTGTGAGCCCCGCTGAGGGACAGTTAAGTGACTATATATATATATACAGTGTATGTACAGCGCTGCTTAAGATGTCGGTGCTATATAAATACTAAATAATATATAAATAATAATAATAAATACTTAAAGGGATACTGTAGGGGGGTCAGGGGAAAATGAGTTAAACTTACCCGGGGCTTCTAATGGTCCCCCGCAGGCATCCTGTGCCCATGCAGCCGCTCACTGATGCTCCGGCCCCGCCTCCGGTTCACTTCTGTAATTTCTGACTTTAAAGTCAGAAAACCCCTGCGCCTGCGTTGCCGTGTCCTCGCTACCCCTGATGTCACCAGGAGCGTACTGCGCAGGCACAGACCATACTGGGCTTGTGCTATACACTCCTGGTGACATCAGCGGGAACGAGGACACGGCAACGCAGGCGCAGGGGTTTTCTGACTTTAAAGTCGGAAATTCCAGAAGTGAGCCAGAGGCGGGGCCGGAGCATCGGTGAGTGGCTGCGCGGGCACAGGATGCCTGCGGGGGACCATTACAAGCCACGGGTAAGTTCAACTCATTTTCCCCCGACCCCCCTACAGTATTCCTTTAAAATAGTTTTGCACTTTCTCACCAACTTTTTGGTACTTTTTAAATTGCAAAATGCTTAACGTTATTTTAAAGAGAATATGAAGATTATCTCCTGGGAGATAACTCAGGAGAAAGTTAATTGCATATGGGCCATGGCCTCTATTTTGGTGCCACAGACCAAAAAAACACAAGGAGGTTAAAGTGCATCACTAAAATCATTTGGCTCTTAAATCCCATTTTTATTCAATGAAGGAAGATCGGGAGTGTTGGATTTTTCTGATCATTTTTTATCAAAATTGTATGGTGTGTTGATTGCCAGTTACTTGATGTACAGACCCGAGGAATTTTTTCTGAGTTTTCAATCATTTTTTTCGTAATTGGACAAAAATTGAACATAGGTGTGTGGTACATTGGTCAGACTTTTGAAATGTTACAATCAGTCAGAAAAATGTATTGCAATTCTTGAATTGAAAAGAGATTTAAAAAATGATATGGTGTGTGGCTACCTTAAGTCCAACACTTCAATCTGAAACACCTGATGCTGTGCTGGACTAGATCCAGCAGCACTGCAAGCAATGGGGAGCCCAAATGCGCCACATAATATTTATTTTACATTGTGCAGAGTGGGGTTGGCGGTGATCAAAGTTTCTAAATTAGTCCCTTGATCTGAAGGGGCTGAAGCCATGGTGAATTATATCCGACAACAGCACCCATTATGCTTCTTTTTGGACTATGTCCAACACCAGGAGCTGAGGGGGAATTATTGTATTGGATTTAAAAGAGTTAAACATAAAATAGAACTGTGGGATATCTAAAAAGGTCATTTTAGGAGTAGGAAGGATAGATACAATTGTTTATCTCACTAGTTTATTTTCACCTCAGGTTCACTTCAATGCAAAGTACTAAGTTAATTCTTTTGTAAACCTTATCAACCTGGCGTATGTTTAAACACCCAATATTTCTGTGAGGTCCTTTTCTCCATCATCCACATTCTTCATACAAAAATCTATTTCAGAATTCAGAGGGTTTAGAAAAGAAAAAAACACTACTACAGTGCAACAGCAATCCTGTCTGATTTAGGTCATGTACAGACCACTGTTTGGGGGGTCACCAAGTGTAGCCCAAATGCTGCACATAAACTGCAATCACATAACATGATCATAAAGCACTAAGCAGGCATTGGTCATGAACTTGTCATACACATTCTATAGAGATCTTAGCCTGGCATGTGGGTCATTTGTTAATGTAAATTAACTTTTAATGGACTTTATTACTGCTTGGGTACGATGATACTAATGTTTTATGATTTTACAGTTTCAATTTGATTGATTAAAATGGTTTTTGCTAACCCCCTAAATGTAAACCCCAATAAAAAGCATCGGCTATTATTTTGTCTCAGTGGTGACATCTTCAATATGGTGTGACAGCTTACCTAAACAACCTGTTCAGAGTATTCTCAATGTACGATTGTACAATGCAATGGCCAGCTTAGAGGAAACCTGAAGTAAAAAAAAAAAAGGGCTTCTGCCAGCCCCCTGCAGCTGCCCTGTGCTCACACCTTTATCATACGATCTTCCGTGGCCCCACTGCGGCTCACTTCACTTTTGCATATTCTTCTCACTTCAGTCGTCCTTTACTCAAAACTATGACTATTGCTATTAAAGATGAACTGTGTGTCTTTATAGTATAAATTTAGAGTATTGATAAACTATTATATTAGCTGTTATAAAGGTTACTATTATACTAACTGTTATTAAGGTTAAGTGTGCTTTCATGCCTTCCTATGCGTTTGTTGTGCAATGAATATAGTGTGAAAATATAAGGACAACTTCACTTCTTGCTAACCTTGAGAATCAGCAAGTTCAATCACCATTAAGTACCGTACTTCAGAATGGGAAGTGTCCCTCTGAGGACATAGCAGGGCTGGTTCAACAGTCAACTCCTCGTGCAGGCGTAAGAGAAACCACAGCAGGCAGGTCATTTGACCCGTAGTAGGAAATTCCACAGTTTGTCAAAGCATGAGCACAAAGGAATTTTGTTTGGCTGCCCAGAAGTGAGTAGTGTTTCTGAATCACTTTAACCCAGTGAGGCAAACAATAACACTTGCATAATTACCATGTGAAAAGCTGACTGCGCAGGGGACCCCAAAAAAAAAACTTGATTGCTTTCAAATTGCAGAGTTTTAGGGCTCGTTTCCACCATAGCGAATCCGCATGCGGCGCCGACATGCGGATTCGCTTGGTACATTGAAGTGGCCGGGGCTGTTTCCATATGTGCGGCGTGCGGGAGCGATTTGGCGGCGGGCCAAATCTGCACGACGGGACCCACAGAAATCGCCTGCATCGGGAATCCATGCGAATCGCCGCTAATGTATTTAATAGGAAAAACGCATGCGTTTTTACATGCGTTTTTACCCGCGATTCGCGTGCGATTTCGCACCTTTTTCAATGTTATTTTGCCCTGGCAGAGTCATGGTTAATTTCGCATGGCACCCTGCCATGCGAAAGAAATCGCACGCGAAATCGCGGGTAAAAACGCAAGCGGAAACGCATCGGCATGCGTTTTTACAAGCGTCGGGATGCCGACGAAATCGCGTCGCAACAGTGGAAACGGGCCCTAAAGGACAACTGAAGCGTGCGAATGGAGGCTGACATATTTATTTCCTTTTAAAGAGAACCCGAGGTGTGTTTAAAGAATGTTATCTGCATACAGAGGCTGGATCTGCCTTTACAGCCCAGCCTCTGTTGCTATCCCAAACCCCACTAAGGTCCCCCTGCACTCTGCAATCCCTCATAAATCACAGCCATGCTGTGAGGCTGTGTTTACATCTGTAGTGTCAGTCTCAGCTGCTCCCCCGCCTCCTGCATACCTCCGGTCCCTGCCCCCGTCCCTTCCCTCCAATCAGCAGGGAGGGAAGGGATGCAGGCGGGGACTGGAGTTCTGCAGGAGGCGGGGAGAGCAGCAGACTGACACTATAGAGATAAACACAGCCAGCTCTGACAAGCTGTTTGTCAGCAGCGTGGCTGTGATTTATGAGGGATTGCAGAGTGCAGGGGGACCTTAGGGGGGTTTGGGATAGCAACAGAGGCTGGGCTGTATAGGCAGATCCAGCCTCTGTATGCAGATAATATTCTTCAAACCCACCTCGGGTTCTCTTTTAAAGACCAACTGTAATGAATAAAAAATCCTCAGTGGGTACTTACCTCGGGAGGGGGAAGGACAATGTCAAAAACACCTAATCTGCTGCATGCTTGTTTAGAGTCTATGACTAAAAGTATTAGAGGCAGAGGATCAATCAGCAGGATGGCCAGGCAACTGGTATTAAAGTGAACCTATAATAAAAAAAAGTGTCCCTATGGGGTACATACCTCGAGAGGGGGAAGCCTCTGGATCCTCTGCCTCTAATACTTTTAGCCCTAAACCCTAAACAAGCATGCAGCAGATCAGGTGTTTCTGACATTGTCGGATGTGACAATATTAGCTGCATGCTTGCTTCTGGTGTGATTCAGAAACTACTGCAGCCAAATAGATCAGCAAGGCTGCCAGGCAACTGGTATTGTTTAAACGGATATAACTATGACAGTCTCCATATTCTTCTCACTTCAGTCGTCCTTTAAATAAAAGGTTTACTCAAAACTATAGAAACAAGAAAAGTTGTGACCGGGCACACCATCTAAGGTAGGGTGCTTGGTATTGTGGTATAGGCAAACCACCTTATACTTTGACTTATACTCAAAACTATGACTATTGCTATTAAAGAGGAACTGTAATGAAAATAACACAATTAATAAAACTGCTTATTTTTTTACAATATTCATTTATAAATGATTTAGTCAGTGTTTGCCCATTGTAAAATCTTTCCTCTCCCTGATTTTTTCTACCTACATGATATACATTCTAAAATTTGTCTCAGTTGGTGACATCTTCAATATGGTGTAACAGCTTACCTAAACAACCTGCTCAGAGTATTCTCAATGTACGATTGTACAATTCAGATTGTATGGGCAGTGGCCAGCTTAAAGGAAACCTGAAGTACAAAAAAAAGGGGGGGGGGCTTCTGCCAGCCTACTACAGCTGCCCTGGGCCCACACCGTTATCATATGATCTTCCGGGCCACATCCGCGGCTCACTGCTCACTTCACTTTTGCAATCACAAAAGGCCCTGGCCACGCGTGTCTTCGTACGCACTCCCGTCACCAGGAGCATCCTGCAGAGTAGAGATCTTCTTGTACTGCGAGCGAGGATGTGCGCGACCAGTGGACGTCGATTCGTAAGTTGACAGTGAAGAAACTGAGCCGTGGCGGGGGAATGGAGAATGTCTGCTAACGTCCCAGGCACAGGGCGGCTGCAGGGGGCTGCCAAAAGCCCCAGGCAGGGCTGAGGCAGAGGCGAGAGAGGCTCCAGCCTCAGGGCGCAGTGTAGGAGGGGGCGCACAACTCACTCAGCTATCATTCCCCTATTGTGTTTGAATCAGAGAGAAATAAGAAAAGGGGATACATGGCAGTGACTGCAAGCCAGATAACTAGAGATTAAAGTGTTGTGGGGGTTAGGGGCCCTGGGGCGCCTGTTAGTCTAATAGCAATCAGTGTGTGACGGCTGGGGTGGGAGGAATGGAGGGGCGCACTTTGCTGTCTCAGCCTTGGGTGCTGGAGGACCTTGTCCCGGCTCTGGCCCCAGGTAAGTGAATTTTTTTTTCTTCAGTTCCGCTTTAAGTTCCTATGCACAAATTGCAGAAATATGCCATATTGTGTTGAGTTTGTACTGCGTCTGTGTCCAGATTTTCAGAATTTTTGAATCTGCTTTTTCTTAACGATAAAAAACATACTGCTTTTGGAAAATGCAAACTCAATGCAACGGCAGCTTAAAACATATTAAAACCAAATATGTGTACATGTTCTAATGGTGCCCATACACGATACAATAAAAATGTTCGATTTTCCTGTTTATTTGATGTAAATTAACAAATCGAATGAAAATTGAAAATATTTTTTTTTCGATCAAAGAATTTGAACGATTGTCCAGTTTTTTAAGAAAAATCTGATCGGACATGCTGGAAAAATCTTTATATTCGATCTAATGGAATAATCAAGCTAAATTATCTAATTGAGAAAAAATGAAAAATTGTACCATGTATGGCCACCTTAAAGACAATCTGTACTCTAAAATTCTTACAATAAAAAGCATACCATTCTATTCATTATCTTCTCTTGGGCCCCTCTGTGCTGTTTCTGCCACTCCCTGCTGCAATCCTAGCTTGTAATTGCCAGTTTTAGGCAATGTTTACAAACAAAAGACATGGCATGTGATAGGCTGAGAGGCGCTCAGTCTGTGACTCATACAGAGCCTGCAGGGGGCCTGGAGAGGGTGTGTATAGCTTCCATCCTATTACAAGCAGAGCAGCAGATTCCTGCCTGAGTGCCTGAGCCCGACAAAGCCGTCAAAGGAAAGAAGATTATATTATATATCAGAGATAATACAGCCACTGTGCAACTAGGAAAGGCTGCAGTAAGACAGACCACATTAGAACAGGTATAGGAACTTATAGGATAGAAGAAATAAGGCTGAAAATGTTGTTACAGAGTCTCTTTAAGGATCAGGGCAAAAGCAGTTTCCTTATTTGCAATGTATTGATATGAGAAATGCGTGTATTGCTGGCAATGACAGATCAGCTCAGTTTATTTTGGCAGCAGGAGCAGCACAAACACTGCAAAGTAGCTATGGGTGAAGTAGCTGCAAAAGCTGACACTGAAAGCCTGTCCTGATAATAAAGCTAAACTCCTCCTATATACTCCTAAATGTCTGCCTAACCCAGAGCCAGATGTACATCTCAGGAGTGTATACTGTAGGCACAGAAGTTCTCGTGCCCTAAGTTAAACTCCTCCCTCCAATAAACCCCCAAAATCCTGAAGCAAACAGATTTGCCTGTCAAAATGAACCGTAAATGTGCTGGCTGCTCTCTTTGCCTGGCCAGCCTGGCTCATCATGTCTGCACTGACCATACTGGAGCCGCACTGACACCACAGCCCATCCATCCCACACTATGCTCCAGGAGTGATGATATCAGTGCGGGTCTAGGATGGCGAATATCAGTACACTAGAGCCTCTAGACTCATGCCTCAAGCCACAGTAGCTCAAAACATGTCAGCTTCTGTTTTGCTGTCACTTTTATAAATTTGGATGTATAATTATTTATTGGATTAATATAGCACCAACATTTTACACAGCACTGGACAATAAATAAAGTCACAGAAAATGACAATAGGAGTATAGATAAATAGATAACATAATACATGTAGTAATGCCAGATCGTTCATTGGAGTAGTAGTCCCAATAATTCAAGTTACCATTATTCAATGGGCACTGGGCAGATCAAGTAGCCAAAACCTTACAATCTAAAGATAAGCGTTTGTTGCGATATGATAGGAAGGGGGCTGCACCGAGAAGTTCTCAGCAGAGAGAAGTCATCAGCGAGGTGGGATAGGCCTTCTTAAAGAGGTGAATTTGAGGGCTTGTTTGAAGCTGCTGAAGGAAGAGCAATGCCTGATGGGCAGTGGGAAAGAGTTCCACAGAATGTGGGCAGCTCTAGTTAAGTCCTGTAGTCGCGCATGGGAGTGCAAGATGCATGGGGTGATTAGGAGGAGGTTGTTGGAGGAGCAGAGTGGGCAGCCAGTTGTGTATCAGCTGATCAGGTCAGAGATGTAGTTGGGCAGGACTTGGGTATAACTTTGTAAGCTAGATATAGGATCTTGAAGGATATATCATAGCATATACAATAAAGTAGCACTTTTAGGCATTGTGCAGACCACTCCTGATCTCATCTACAGAGGCCCTTTCATGTGTAGCACCCTTTCATGTACAGCCTCCATGTATAGCAGGCCAGGTCATCTTATCTTTTATATACAGACCTCATTTGCAAACGCCCTACCCTATCCCTTAGCCTCCCATGTCCAACCTCCCTCACTGCGGAGCAGCTCTCTAGGCCACATCTTATGTAGCAATTTTTTTTTTTTTTTTGCAGAAATCCAGCATTCAACAGCCTGGTTACAAACAGGGGCGTAACTAGGCCCCACCGGGCCCCCCTGCAGATTTTCTGAGCGGGCCCCCCCCCCCCCCCCCCCGGGGCCCGCTCGCGGCCGTTTTGTGGGTGCTGGAGGGGTGGCAGCATGAGGGGAAAGCCTTGCCCACAGTCGGCGGGGAGAGGGGTAGTTCCCCCCTCTCCCTCACCTCGGGGCTCTCCCCTCTGCGCTCCCCTCCAGCTCGTAAGTGTCTGTGGGGCTGTGGTGGGCAGCGAGCGGCGGGCAGATACATACCTGCTTCCGTGCGTTCCATCGGAGACTTCTCCCTCTAGCGGCTGACGTCACTTCCGGAAGTGACGTCAGCCGCTAGAGAGAGAAGTCTCCGATGGAACCAGCCGCTAGAGAGAGAAGTCTCCGATGGAACGCACGGAAGCAGGTATGTATCTGCACGCCGCTCGCTGCCCACCACAGCCCCACAGACACTTACGAGCTGGAGGGGAGCGCAGAGGGGAGAGCCCCGAGGTGAGGGAGAGGGGGGAACTACCCCTCTACCCGCCGACTGTGGGCAAGGCTTTCCCCTCATGCTGCCACCCCTCCAGCACCCACAAAACGGCCCCGAGCGGGCCACAGCTAGACGACACTGTATAAGTAAAACAATCTTATCTCAGTATGTACAATATGGCAGAGAGATGAGATTAAAGAGATTCCTTTCCCTCCATTGTTACAGGAAGGCCAGCAGAACTACAGTATTAGCTGACACTAGACTTCAGGGTTCAACATTGTCACCTTATTATAAGCAGTTTAAGTGGACCTTAAAGGCAGCCATACACTGGTCGATGTGCCATCAGATCGACCAGCTGACAGATCCCTATCTGATCGAATCTGATCAGATAGGGATCGTATGGCTTGATGGCTGCCTTTACTGCAAACAGATTGTGAATCGATTTCAGCCTGAAACCGATCACAATCTGTTCAGCTGCTCCTGCCGCCTGTCCTCCCCCCGCGCATACATTACCTGACGCTGGCTCCCGGGCATCTTCTCCACGCTGCACCGCTCTGTTCTTGCTCCATCTCGGCACTTCCTGTGTCACTCCGTGACCAGGAAGTTCAAATAGAGCGCCCTCTATTTGAACTTCCTGGGTCACTGCAGTGACCCAGGAAGCGCCGGGATGGAGCGGGTGCAGCGCTGAGAAGATGCGGAGAAGACGCCCGGGAGCCCGCATCAGGTAATGTATTTTTCATCGGATCGGCCGGCGCTAGCGACGCGCACTTTACCCGCGGGCGATCGAGGGTAATTTCCCGCACGGCGCGATTGACGGACCGATCCGATTTCGGGAGGAAATTGGATCGTCGGCGGCGTTTACCGCGAACGATTGGCAGCAGATTCGATCCCAGGATCGAATCTGCTGTCGAAACGGCCGGGAATCGGGCCAGTGTATGGCCACCTTAACTCTTCCACAGGACAGAAGAAAAATAGAGAGGAACGCACCCTGTAGGTATTTAGAGAGATTAGCCCAGGCATGGGCAAACTTGGTCCTCCAGCTGATAACCATTTAAGGACCGCAGTGATTGAGATCTACGCCCTGTATTGGTGGGCTCCTGGCTGGCAGGGCGTAGATCTCAATCACTGTCCGCAGCGCGCATCCGCCGTTTCCGCCGCTACCCGCCGATCGCGCCGCTCAAACCCGACAATTTTCGCAGCATCTCACAGGCTCTGCCTGTCTCTATGACGGCATAGTCATGTGAGCCGGTCAGGAGCCGATTTCATTGGCTCCTGGCCCAGTCTTTCAATGTAAGCCGTTCCCATTGGCTTACATTGATAGACACGGTCAGGAGCCAATGAAGCGGCTCCTGACCGTCTCACATGACTCTGCCGTCATAGAGGCAGGCAGAGTCTATGTCCTGAGGGTCTCGGCGAGCGGCGATGATGGCGGTTGCGGCGGGTATGTGCGGCGATTCGTCGGGATTCTGTCGGGATTGGACCAGCGGTCCTTAAGTGCCCAGAGACCGCTGGTCCTTAAGTGGTTAAGGAACTACAAGTCCCACAATGCATTGCAGGAGTCTGACAGCCACAGTCATGACTCATAAAGGTAAATGCATTGTGGGACTTGTAGTTCCGTAACAGCTGGAGGGCCAAGTTTGCCCATGCCTGGATTAGTCTGTCTAATTCCCCCTCTTCTGTGACTATTTACAAGTATAATTTGATCTGTCAGCAGCTGCCACGGCAGAGAACTAATTGGTAAAGCCAGGATGTTGACAATATTTATGCTTCCATGAAAGCAGAAAGTAGACCTACTGCATATTTATTGCAGGATTTGTATTAGCTGTAACAAAGAAATATTTTTCTGTAAAGGTTAGTATGTTGTTCCTATTAGAAGTTCTGAGTTCATGTCCACTTTAACACCCACTGCTAGGAATCATGGGAAGTGTTGTCCTGTATCCATTGGGCATTGGAAAGTTGATTCAGAAGGCAGCATTGACCACCAGCCCTACTGCCTGAATACTGTAGTGAAAAGGGCCTTCAGAAACGATAACAGCAGGATATTAATTTTAAGGTATCCACATGTTATATTTTAAGGCATTTAAAGAAGAATGTTAATGGAAGATTTTTCTAAGATCTTTGAGCTTATGTTATTTATTTACTTTGTTAAATCTTCCTACAAGCAGTTTAAGCGGTGTGTGCTGCTCTTTACCAGGTTGTGCCCTGTGTTATCTGTCCATCTGAAGCTGGACGAGAAATGTGAGTTGTGAATGGGGGGATTGATTCCGATGGTGTAAGAGAGCGGTCAGTAATGTTTTACTGTTTACACTCTCATGCAATACTATCAATATAAGCTTTTACTTACTATTCTTACATAAAAATTTATGCCGCTTATTAACAGTGTGTCTGATTATTAGCAGTGGCACCAGTATAGCCATCTGTTATTCGCTGGTAGAAACTGAAGGTCATAACTTTAAAGGCCAGGTAATCATGCAAGTCTGAGCATGTATGTGCCGTAAATAGTTGAAGCAATTTACCACAGTATTTATAGGCAGTGCAGTGTTTTAACATGTAGGTGTAAAAAAAACATCACCATGTCAATTAGATGCAGAATTGGAGCTGACTATATATGGTTAGATCTTTCTGGTCATTACAGAAGTTCTAGGGAGGGTTCACACTTGTATAAATGGAAACTGTCCATGTGCGGTTTCTAGACACTGCACGCTTTTGTATGCAAAACATCTGTTTGCATTTTTCCATAGCCGCTAATGTCAAAAATAGTGAGAATGCATAGCTCTCAACTGTCCCTCTTTCGGAGGGACAGTCCTTTTTTGGGAGCCTTGTCCTTCTGTCCCTCTTTCCTCCTTATTTGTCCCTCTTTCAGAACTTCGTCCCTCTTTCTATGTAAATATATATATTTATCTACAAAAAATTGTGTTTGACTCTAAACTTTATTCCCTTCCTTTAAATTGTTATATTACTAATTTAATTTTAAATGTTAAAATTAACCAGGACAGAAAGGACCAGTGTGGTTTGAATTATAAAACAAGATATTTTTCTCATAAAATCTTTATGGTATGCGTGACTAAGGGTGTGATGGGGGGAAACTGCTTATAATAAGGTGACAATGTTGAACCCTGAAGTCTAGTGTCAGCTAATACTGTAGTTCTGCTGGCCTTCCTGTAACAATGGAGGGAAAGGAATCTCTTTAATCTCATCTCTCTGCCATATTGTACATACTGAGATAAGATTGTTTTACGTAAGGCCCATACACACGTCGGATTTTAGCGAACGACCCTTGATCAGGGGTGTGGCAGGGGCATGGCTTAAAGGGAACCTTAACTGTGGGCCCCCAAAAAAATTCACGTACCTGCGGCTTTCCAAGCCTCCTGCAGCCGTCCTGTGCCTGTGCCGTTCCTTCGGTGCCCTCCGGTCTCCCTCCGCGGCTAAGTTTAGTTTTCGGCCGACTGCCAGTCGTCCTCCGGCAAAGCGTCCTCTTCTTCCGCATTCCCCGTCGTAAAGAGCCGTAAAGCGCGTCTGCATGACGCAAGACGCCCTCTTTCTCTTTCTAATCTCAAAAAGTTGCGAGGTATGAGAATGTGTGCGGTGTCTAAAACTCTGCAACAGGCTGTCCAAATTATTTCTGCAGAATTGCATGCAATGTAAACATAACATTTCAATACTGAAAAATGCCTTTGGCAAGTGTGAACCCTGCCTTAAAGGACAACCGAAATTAGAGGTATATGGAGGCCGCCATATTTATTTCCTTTTAGGGCTCTTACACAGTGGGACGTTGCATTGCATAACGTTCCCCTAACGCAACGCATGGTGGTGCTAAAGGTGGACGCTACATAGAGCCGTGCTATGCGGCTCTTGGTGCGCCATTTTCGTTCGATAGAACCGGCAATGATTCATATGAAGCATTGCTAGCAGGCAGAGAACCGGGAATGATTCATATGAATCATTGCTAGCAGGAAGAGAACCGAGAATGATTCATATGAATCATTGCTAGCAGGAAGAGAACCGAGAATGATTTCTATGAATCAATGCTAGCAAGCAGAAACCGAGAATGATTCATATGAATCATTGCTAGCAGGCAGAAACCGAGAATGATTCATATGAATCATTGCTAGCAGGCAGAAACCGAGAATGATTCATATGAATCATTGCTAGCAGGCAGAAACCGAGAATGATTTATATGAATGATTGCTAGCAGGCAGAGAACTGAGAATTCATATGAATCATTGCTAGCAGGAAGAGAACCGGCATTGCAGTGCAGTGAATATTAATTAGCCATGTGGCTAGGCAAAAAAGCGACTCTCCCCGCCTGCACACAAAAAACAATAAAACAACATTACTGAGCATGTGCAAACAGTCTAACACGGCTAAAACCGCATATAACGCACAGCATGCTGCACTTTCATAGAACGTGCAGCGTTACAATGTAACGCAACGTGGGCACTGTGAACATCCCATTGATTTTTCATTACTGTGAGTTGGGCTGCATTACAGGCTGCTCTAACGTGCGCCTGTAACGTCCCACTGTGAAAGCAGCCTTAAGCAATACCAGTTGCCTGGCTAGCCTGCTGTTCCTCTGCCTCTAACCTTTAAGCCATAGACCCTGAACAAGTATACAGTTGTTCAGGTGTTTCTGAAGTTACCTGCATGCTTGTTTCTGGTGTGATTCAGACACTACTGCAGCCAAATAGACCAGCAGGGTTGCCAGGCAACTGGTATTATTTAACCACTGGGCGACCACCCCACACCAATGGGCGTGGCCGCGGCGGCAGCCCCAGGTCTGCTTAACGCCAATTGGCGTTAAGTACTGGGGCTGCAGTTTGCAGGAGATCGCGCGCATCTCCTGCCTGGGGGAGCAGAGCTCCGCCCCGCCTTCAGTCTCCGAGTGGCAATCGCTGCTCGGGAGACTGTTTGATGGCGAAACCGCCATCTTTACAGTTAGTACAGCACTGCGATCAGCAGCAGCGCTGTACTGGGGACAGCTGTGTGACACGACTGTCACCCTGGGGCACCAGAGAGCGATTGGCTCTCATAGGCGGAAGGCTATGACAGCCGATCGCCAGGATTGGCTGGCTGGAGGGGAGGGAGGGGTTTAGAAAAAAATATATAAATAGTAAATAATATTTAAAAAAAAACATAAATATTTATTAAAAATTTTTTTTACACGGGGGGGCTTGGGGGGTAGGGGGCGATCAGACCCCACCAACAGAGAGCTCTGTTGGTGGAAAAAAGGGGGGGGAATCACTTGTGTGCTGTGTTGTGCGGCCCTGCAGCTTGGCCTTAAAGCTGCAGTGGCCAATTAGCAGAAAAAAAGGCCTGGTCTTTAGGGGGGTTTACCATTGCGGTCCTCAAGAGGTTAAAAGGAAATAAATATGGCAACCTCCAAATCCCTCTCCTTACAGTTTTCCTTTATGCTGGGAATACACGATGAGATTTTTCAGTCGATTTACTGTCCAATCTTATTTTCGATCAATTTTCCGATTGATTTTCGTATCTTTTCTTATCAATTTCCATTCACTTCTATGAGAAATCGATCAGAAAAACAATCGAAAATAAGATCTGACATGTCGGAAATTATCGAACCATCTATCAGCTGAAAAAACGTATGGTGTATTCCCAGCATAATTCTTCACATTATCATGGAGTCCCAAGTCAAGCATCTGCTTTTTATTAATCTTTCCAAAAACACTTAATTGAACCACTAAATTTTCTTATCACATTGGTATTTTTCCACACAGATTTATCGTGGAATTACGTCAGTATTTTGGCAAACTTGACAGTTTCTTTGGGAGACATAATATTTTCTACATTATTTCTATTGATAGTGCATCATTATTTCTAGATCTGATCATCAGCACTTGGCCTGAAGGAATGTTTAACCTCCTTGGCAGCATTCCTGACCTGATGCTGGGAGTGGTAATCCTGAGCCTGGGTTGGGGGTAGCCGCTGGGAGGTATATGCAGAGCACGCAGTGGTGCAGCGTCTATAGCTCTCCTCCCCTGGGATCTGGACGCTCGCTGCCTGTCTTTTTCCGGTCACCGGAGGCTCTTGAGCCCTTGGGTGAGATCGCTGTTTGTCAAACGACGACAGTGACCTCGCCATGGCCGAGATTGCCAGCGGTGCACAGGAGAAAGACTTGCAGTGCTGGTGGCGTCTCATTCGGGCGCTTTCCTGCAGCGATCATCGGCGTCCATCGTGATTGGTGCTTTTTGTCTCCGCAAGGGGACATGAAGACACAGTACGGAATCAACCGTAGACGCTGCATGAGGCTTCTAGCGTCAGTTGAAATGACTGGGAAAATCGGGATTGGAACGCCGTGTTTGTGAAATAGACGGTAATCGCACTATGTTGAACGCTCCCATTCACTTGAATGGGAACATTTAACTGAAGAATCCCAGACGCTTGGTGGTAAATGCCGTCAAGCATCCGTGTGAACCAGCCCTAATTTGCAGGGGCTTGTGCAGATCTCTCTGTGGTATGATTTTTTTCTTCAGAATTTTAGGGTGTAAAAGCTTATGAATAAATTGTACCACTCTTAAGAGCCCAAAATCCAAAATAATCATACCTCCAGGGAGGTTAAAGATGCCTATTAATGTTACAATATTTTTCTCAGATGCTATCTTTTGCAATCGATGTAAAACGATTCTTTGGTCAATTGGAATAGAAAATTTTGTATATCGGAATGCTGGATTTTGCAATCATATCTGAAGAGAGAAAGTGCCATAATTGTCTGTTTTTTTGCGAACAATTGATAAATACCTTCTGATTGCTTTTGATCCCGCAAATCTATTTGAATGATCACATCTGATGAAAATATTGTACTGTTATTGGGCACCTTTAAGCTGACTATACATACATACATTTCTAGCCAATTTGATCACATTGATTAAATCTGACAGTCATGTTTTGCTCTAAAGGCTCCACTAATGACACCATCTTGATTGTACAATCTTGCCAAATCCATGTAGTAAAAGGGTAAAGTAAGTAATAGTACTTGCCCTTAAAGGTGACCATACACTGGTCGATGTGCCATTAGATCGACCAGCTGACAGATCCCTATCTGATCGAATCTGATCAGAGAGGGATCGTATGGCCACCTTTACTGCAAACAGATTGTGAATCGATTTCAGCCTGAAACCGATTCACCATCTGCTGAGCTGTTCTGCCGCCTGTCCCCCAACCCCCGTATACATTACCTGAGGCTGGCTCCCGGGCGTCTTCTCCGCGCTTCACCGCACCGCTGTTCTTGCTCCATCCCGGCGCTTCCTGTGTTACTCCGTGACCAGGAAGTTCAAATAGAGCGCCCTCTATTTCAACTTCCTGGTCACCGGAGTGACACAGGAAGTATAGCGTACACTGGGACATGCGGAAATGCGGTGCAGCGAGGAGAAGAGGACCCCGGAGCCAGCTTCAGGTAATGTATACATGCGTCGCATCGGGCCCGAATCGTACGCCGCAAGCGACGCGCTCCTACCGCCGGGCGATCGAGGGTAATTTCCCGCACGGCGCGATCGACGGACCGATCCGATTTTGGGAGGAAATCGGATCGGCGGGTGCGTTTAGCGCAAGCGATTGGCAGCAGATTCGATCCCAGGATCGAATCTGCTGTCGAAACGGACGGGAATCGGCCCAGTGTATGGGGGCCTTAAGTATCCAAATGTACACTTTAGGCAGTCCCCTTTATTACTTAGTAAAATTGTGCAGTTGAGATTGGATCATTTATGAGCACCCTAACAAATCTGATCAACTAATCTCCATCAATTTTGTGCAGTTCAATGATTGGACATGTGGTAGAATCTGTGCATGAGGGGGCAGGGCAACAATGATGGGGGCAGGGAAACAATAACCAATAACACATAGTTTTGCACTGCATAAAGCAGTAGAATACTTGTGTTTTGATAGATACTTGGAATTTGCCTTGTAGGGTTGTAATCAATCACTATGCAATAAGATAGGGATCTATAAGCTTGGTTTACCGGGCAATAATCAACCTGCATATGACACCTTCAAAGCTAATCCATACTAGTTGAGAAAATAGCCTAAAAGAACCTTTCAGAAAAATAAAACCAGTCTCCAATATAGTGAAGAGGTCTGTGCTTTTTTGGCCAGTTGGTCAAGCAACCAAAAAACACACGTAACCGGCATCAGGCAATCCCCGCCTGTTTTGGATACAGGGGACTGCGTTGTAGTTGCTTGTGGCCCAGTCATGTATGAGACATAATGAATAGGTGGACAATGGGCCATGTGCAATTACCTTTTTCTCCTGGGTTTTCTCCCAGGAGATAATTTTTCATCTTCAATTTATATTAACTTTTTAGCACTTTGCAATGTGCTTAGCACTTCCAAAAAAGTAGGTGAATAGCATTTCCAAAAAGTAGGTGAAAAATTACCATCAAAATTATTTTGAGTATTTGTTTGCTTGTTGGTGGTTTAAAAGGCATTTTATGGACAAGTTTAAAATTTCACCTAGGAGTAAACTTAGGTGAAAAAGTAAATTTCAAATGGGCCAATATGTGCTACATTAATAGAGTGCCTACAGAATGCAACCTAGGTTTGCATACTTTTATGCTATTGACAATTTTTGGATCCGCCCATTATCTTTTGTGTCCACCTCCATTTGCATGGGGCCCACTTAGTTAATTCTGCAAAGGGACCCACTGTTGGTTTTGTCCGCCACTGGATACAATAATACAAAGAACCAAGAAATGCCATGGTGACCCAGAAACACCAGGAAAGCTTAAGGGGCTTAAAGAGACCAAACACCCTTTTACTAAAGGAAATAAAAACTATGCTAAATACCAATTTGCCTTCGTAAAGGTATTTGCAATAATTTTGTTTTTAGTGAGGAAGAAAGACCTCCCATGCTGCATCACTGCTGAATATGCAAGTCATCTCTTTATGTCCCTAACAGTGATGAGCAAAAATGCCAATATTCTCTTCGCATTAATTTTCACGAAAATAATGTTAAATTGGATTTTCAAGAAAAAATGCCATTGAAAATAAGTTTTATTTTTCACATTTTTTTTAAAATGTATTTATTTATTTATTTTGCTTTTATTTTACAGAAACAGACTTGCAGGGACTGAACAGCAATGTTAGTCTGCACAGAGCTTGTCCATAGCTCCCAACTTTTTGAGATGAGAAAGAGGAACACTTAAGCCAAGCCCCTGCCACACCCCTGATCACGCCCCATTCACACCCCTAGTCATGCATACCATAAAGATCTCATAAGAAAAATATGTTGTTTTATAATTCAAACTACACTGGTCCTTTCTATCCTGGATCATTTTCCTTCATATTAACATTTTAAAATTAGTAATATATCAATTTAAAGGATGGGAATAAAGTTTAGAGTAAATCAAACATATTTTTAGTAGAGAAATATATATATATTTACATAGAAAGAGGGACAAAGTCCTGAAAGAGAGACAAATGAGGAGGAAAGAGGGACAGACGGACAGGGCTCCCAAAGAGGGACTGTCCCTCCAAAAGAGGGACAGTTGGGAGCTATGCTTGTCATACTGAAAAGGAAAAGCAAATACCCAACAACTTAACAAACTGCCAAGTAACTAAATCAAAACATTAGGTTTCCAAATTTGATCAGCAATGTACAAAGTCTACCCGTCTCCAAAAGTGTATAAATTATATCTAAATACCAATGCCAGCAAAACATCTGGGAGTTCAAAACTTTATTAGTACTATGACTTTGCTATAGGCTGAGCAGTTTTTCACTTTTTTTTATTAACTTTATTTCAAAGGACCATGCCCATCTATTGTCTATTAATGCTTAGTTATCAATCAAACAACTGCTCTAAAAGTCAGATCATGTAAAAATGTAATGCCCCGGTTAAAAGCTGAATAATATTAATTGTAATTGAGACTATGCAATTCCTATAGAAGCTTACCTGGGGTCCTCTCCTGTATGTATAAGTACAGTCCAGTTTCCCTGTTGGAATGAGCGATGGTGTTGAAGTGTATCAGGCATGATATATATAAGCCTTGCAGGCAGCAGCATTCCTAGCTGTACACTCCCCTTTCTGTATCTCCATCCTGTCTGTGGGGTGAGGGCTACTCCCTCTGGCTATGTCTAAACATCATCGTTTCAGGGAATTGCTGGACTGTGAATGGATTTGTGTTATAGCCTCAAACCACTGGGGCAAACAGAAGGAAACTATAAAAGAATCTCTCACTCTGCTGACACTTGATTTTTTTATAACCTTTTTATTGCTGATGAAAATAAGAGAAAATGCACACAAATGAAACACAGTTTCTATTATCAAAAGCAGTCTATTGAATTGTGTAAATAGTATGGGCTAGTAGTACAATGAGGGGATTAACAACTACATCTTAAAGTATCGAATTTCCCAAGACCAGAGCATAGTCCGGAGCCAGTGTTGGAAAGTCACATTTAGTGCAAAAAAGAAAATATTTACTTGTCAAAAAGAGATGAGCTTAAATTTTGATTTAGCTATACAAGAATCAGAATTATTGGGGGGCAAATCAGAGGCGTCTCACAGGGCTAACCAGATTCAGCAAACTAATAATTGACTTACATGTGATTGATTAATGAAGCTGTAATTTATCACTCGAGCTCAGAACCTGATCTGTGCAAGCTTCCAGTTCAGCTCGTGGTAATTCTGGGTACTTTGGAGAGAAAAACTACAGTAGTCAGAATTCAGATCACGTCTTGGCTTGTGGGCGTACGTATAAATATTACAGCTGGCAAATTTCCCTCAATAAAAGAAAACATGAAGAGGACATTTTGCACCTTTTTCCGCACAAAGCTTTAGAAAAAAATGTTTATTTCGGGGTTAGAACTGAACTTAAAATACAACTTTTTGTGATTTTTTTTTGCTCTGCACAAACACGAATTAGGAAGGGCTTAACCAGAATTTTTCATGTGGTTGAACACATTCAGAAAGTGAGTGATATTAATAATAACAAAACTTGGAATAGAGAAAGAGAGGTCTCAGCACCTGAAGATGTGTCTTTGTTTTTCTCAGTGGGTAAAAAGGGGGGGGGGGGAGGGGTGTTTCAGGAAGTCAAAGCTGCTCCATGCCTGCACAAACTTCCTATCAACTTCTGGACCCTGCAAGATGTGATTCATTATAGAAAGTAGGGAAGTGAATTGCGTACGAGAGATATCGGCGCGGTATATGGCTGATTCTGCTGCTGCACAAGTTCCCGGCCGTTTTAAATACTATTCCCCCTCCAGGCCGCCATGGATGGTGGGGAATGAAATAATTCAGCTTCCAGAGATTGCTGGAAGCCGAATTATTGTGTTTTAAAAGTAACTTCAGCTCCATCTTCTGATGGCGCCGAAGATACTCCCTGTGCGCTGCTATAGCCGTAATTCCTATTACGGCCTAAGGTGGTGGCGGCTGCACCCAAGTCTCCAGCGCTGGAATCACTGTGTTCCAGTGAATTGCCCAAAGCACTGGCGTAACAATAGGGCCTGCTGCCCCTGCTCCCGCGGGGGAGCCCGGCTGGAGGGGTGGCAGCATGAGGGGAAAGCCTTGGCCACAGTCGGAAGTGCCCCCCTCTCTCTCACCTCGGGGCTCTCCCCTCTGCGCTCCCCTCCAGCTTAAGTTACAGTGTGGGCAGCGGGCAGCAGCGTGCAGATATATACCTTCCGTGCGTTCCACCGCATACTCCTCGCTCTAGCGTCTGTTGTCACTTCCGGGAGTGGCGTCAGACACTAGAGCGAGGAGTATGCGGTGGAACGCATGGAAGGTATATATCTGCACGCCGCTGCCCGCTGCCCACACTGTAACTTAAGCTGGAGGGGAGCGCAGAGGGGAGAGCCCCGAGGTGAGGGAGAGGGGGGGAACTTCCCCTTTCCCCGCCGACTGTGGCCAAGGCTTTCCCCTCATGCTGCCACCCCTCCAGCCCCCACAAAATGGCCCCGAGCGGGCCCCAGGGAGGGCCTGCAGGGGGGCCCGGTGGGGCCTAGTTACGCCCCTGGCCCGAAGGTTCAAAAAGTCATGATGTCCAGTACATTTATTGAAGATGAACAAAAACAGACGTATTTGGCAGAGCCTGTTTAAGCGGCACAAGGGCCCCGCCCCCGAGGCAAAGGTAGCCTACCCCAACAACACCAAAGTCAGCCCCCTGGGGCCCAGAAGCTAGCAGTTTCCCTATGGGGGTCAGTGTAGAGTGGAGCTGTGAGTAGTTCCCTATAGAGGATCTGTGTGGAGCCACAGCACAACAACAGGCAGAGATGAGTCTGGCACCTGCCTGTACGCCCATCCTGCCTGCCCACAAACCGTCCCCACCACTATCAGTGTGTCCAGCAGACTAAAGTCACTCCACTGTCTGTCTCTACTGTGCATCGCCAACACTGTCAGATGGCATTAGGGGCAGGGACAAGGTGCATCACAGTCAGCTGGGAGGTGGCATCTACGAGATCAGAGGCTAAGCAGTTCAGGGGGGAGACTACCCAGGGGGGTCCAGCAGCCATTAAGGCAAAGGGACAAGGCAAATAAGGCAAAGGGACAATAGCTCCCTTTGCCTTAATGGCCTTGTCTTTGGCTGTAAGCAAGCGTTTTTGTATGCAAAGTGTCAGCTGTTCGGTTGGTGCTGGTCTGGATATCATTCGTTTCAGGTGCGTATAATCCCTCCCTTAAAGATGCTCATTCAGATCTTGTGGAATTGAAATTTCCACATTTGCGATTGGAAATCGGCATTTCTGATAGGAACTCGGAAGACAGAAAGCGGATTTCTGCGGAGATAACGCATTATTGCAATTTAGTAATTTTTGGCCAATCCCAGAGTGCTGGACTAATCAGAGGATGCAGAGTCAACTAGGAAGTATTTGGCCAATCAGAGATTGCAAAAAATTACCAAAAAATTGACTTTTCGGAAATCAAAAATAGGAAATCTGTGAAATCTGTTATCTGTGGAATTTGGAATTTCTGCGGAATCGCAAATCGGCCTTTCCTACCTTCCCTTCCCTTTTAGGGGGGTCTGGAGCTAAGGGGACCCTCTTTTGTGCATGGCAGTGGAAGTGGAATACATTACCTGTAATGTATGCCGCTCCTGTCAAGCTTTGCTCCTGAGGAAAGGTAACAGGGTTTGGCAGGGGGCCCGGCCAGCTCAGTTTTATTGTGTGTGCGTGTGTGTGTGTGTGTGCGCACTGGGTTCTAATTACACCCCTGATTAGTCTCAACCTTAATAATAATAAATGTGACTGAATAACTGTGGCGTAGAAATGGAGTATGCAGAAAGGTTGTGCCTGTGCCTGTGCCAGGGCCCCAGCTGCTGTATTAGCTTTTAAGTGGTGCCATAGCCGTAAAGATCACTTTCATATTAGTGGTGATCAAACTGTGTCCGTCCCCCGCACCTCTCTGACACTGTTGTTGGCAGGTTTTGGTACTTCATATCAGATGTGACATATGGAGTGCTTTGAGGGGGCCAATTTAAAATTGCCCATAGCCCCTTGGCTATGCCACTGCTGATTACCTACATGATCACTTCATTTATTAATCGGGAGGTCAGATTATTGATTAATTAGCAGTTGATGAGATCAATGAGAAGCTTTTTATTTGCGTGATGCAAATGATGTATTAGTTTGTATGCAGTTTGAAACTCAAAACACCAAATGCAGTTGCTGGCTGCTGGTTTGGACTCCCTCAATTCCAAGCTGCACTCAAAGTGAGCAAAATTTGTATGAAGTTGGAAAAAATGCACAGTTCGTTGATCAACACAAAATCATTTGCTTTCTGATCATGATTTGGTCAGTGCTAAGGTCCGGTTCAGATAACACTAATTTCAGTTCGTGCGGCACAAAAATACTACCAAGTCCACAGTTAATAGGGAATGTGTAAAAGATTGTGCATTTATCCAAGCAATTTATTTTTACAAACTTTTAATGTGTTCCAGAGTAATAATAATGGATAACCTGCAACAGTAACATATATGTAAAAGCACTCTTTGCTTTACAGTCCAACACCTAACACAGTTCCAACATCTGTGGCATCTGGAGGGTTGAGGGCAGAAAATATATCTAATACTACTATTGGAGGAGACAAGGGTTACCTAATACTGCTGTCTGTGATGATAGGGACACAAAGGCTCCCTAATATTGCTAACTTGGGGTGTGGGGGGTGTGCAAAGGCAGCCTAAAAACCACTATTTGCGGTAGGAGGGGTCAAAAGCAACCTAATACTTCTATCTGGGAAGAGGAGAGCACCAAGGCTACTGAATACTACCACCCGGGGCAGGGGTGCACAAATGTTAGCAAGCAATGCTATTGTTAGTAATCAATTCCTTTATCAATGGACAAATTTTATAATGGGTCAACTGGCTTCTTAACCACTTGAGGACCGTAGGCTTTACCCCCCTTAAGGACCAGACCCTTTCTTTCCATTCAGACCACTGCAGCTTTCACGGTTTATTGCTCGCTCATACAACCTACCACCTAACTGAATTTTGGCTCCTTTTCTTGTCACTAATAAAGCTTTCTTTTGGTGCTATCTGATTGCTGCTGCAATTTTTACTTTTTATTATATTCATCAAAAAAGACATGAATTTTGTCAAAAAAAATGATTTTTTTTTAACTTTCTGTGCTGACATTTTTCAAATAAAGTAAAATGTCTGTATACATGCAGCACGAAAAATGTGGACAAACATGTTTTTGATAATAAACATGTGATCTTTACGGCTATGGCACCACTTAAAAGCCTATATTTATTGGTTTGGGTAAAATTTATAGCGTTTACAAACTATGGTGCAAAAAGTGAATTTTCCCATTTTCAAGCATCTCTGACTTTTCTGACCACCTGTCATGTTTCATGAGGGACTAGAATTCCAGGATAGTATAAATACCCCCCAAATGACCCCATTTTGGAAAGAAGACATCCCAAATTATTCAGTCAGAGGCATAGTGAGTTCATAGAAGATATTATTTTTTGTCACAAGATAGCGGAAAATGACAGTTTGTGACAAGAAAAAAAACAAAAAAGTTTCCATTTCTGCTAACTTGTGACAAAAAAAAAATGAAATCTGCCACGGACTCACTATGCCCCTCTCTGAATACCTTGAAGTGTCTACTTTCCAAAATAGGGTCATTTGTGGGGGGTGTTTACTGTCCTCGCATTTTGGGGGTGCTAATTTGTAAGCACCCCTGTAAAGCCTAAAGGTGCTCATTGGACTTTGGGCCCCTTAACGCAGTTAGGCTGCAAAAAAGTGCCACACGTGGTATTGCCGTACTCAGGAGAAGTAGTATAATGTGTTTTGAGGTGTATTTTTACACATACCCATGCTGGGTGGGAGAAATATCTCTGTAAATGACAATTGTTTGATTTTTTTTTACATACAATTGTCCATTTACAGAAATATTTCTCCCACTCAGCATGGGTATGTGTAAAAATACACTCCAAAACACATTATACTACTTCTCCTGAGTACGGCGATACCACATGTGTGACACTTTTTTGCACTCTAACTGCGCTAAGGGGCCCAAAGTCCAATGAGTACCTTTAGGATTTCACAGGTCATTTTTGTTTCAAGACTACTCCTCACGGTTTAGGGCCCCTAAAATGCCAGGGCAGTATAGGAACCCCAAAAAATGACCATATTTTAGAAAGAAGACACCCCAAGGTATTCTGTTAGGAGTATGGTGAGTTCATAGAAGATTTTATTTTTTGTCACAAGTTAGCGGAAATTGATTTTAATTGTTTTTTTTTCACAAAGTGTCATTTTCCGCTAATTTGTGACAAAAAATAAAATCTTCTATGAACTCACCATACTCCTAACGGAATACCTTTGGGTGTCTTCTTTCTAGAATGGGGTCATTTGTGGGGTTCCTATACTGCCCTGGCATTTTAGGGGCCCTAAACCGTGAGGAGTAGTCTTGAAACCAAATGTCGCAAAATGACCTGTGAAATCCTAAAGGTACTCATTGGACTTTGGGCCCCTTAGCGCACTTAGGGTGTAAAAAAGTGCCACACATGTGGTACCGCCGTACTCAGGAGAAGTAGTATAATGTGTTTTGGGGTGTATTTTTACCCACCCCATGCTGGGTGGGAGAAATATCTCTGTCAATGACAATTGTTTGATTTTTTTAACACACAATTGTCCATTTACAGAGATATTTCTCCCACTCAGCATGGGTATGTGTAAAAATACACCCCAAAACACATTATACTACTTCTCCTGAGTATGGCGATACCACATGTGTGGCACTTTTTTGCACTCTAACTGCGCTAAGGGGCCCAAAGTCCAATGAGTACCTTTAGGATTTCACAGGTCATTTTTGTTTCAAGACTACTCCTCACGGTTTAGGGCCCCTAAAATGCCAGGGCAGTATAGGAACCCCACTAATGACCCCATTTTAGAAAGAAGACACCCTAAGGTATTCCGTTAGGAGTATGGTGAGTTCATAGAAGATTTTATTTTTTGTCACAAGTTAGCGGAAATTGATTTTAATTGTTTTTTTTCACAAAGTGTCATTTTCCGCTAACTTGTGACAAAAAATAAAATCTTCTATGAACTCACCATACTCCTAACGGAATACCTTTGGGTGTCTTCTTTCTAGAATGGGGTAATTTGTGGGGTTTTTATACTGCCCTGGCATTTTAGGGGCCCTAAACCGTGAGGAGTAGTCTTGAAACCAAATGTCGCAAAATGACCTGTGAAATCCTAAAGGTACTCATGGGACTTTGGGCCCCTTAGCGTACTTAGGGTGTAAAAAAGTGCCACACATGTGGTATTGCAATACTCAGGAGAAGTAGTATAATGTGTTTTGTGGTGTATTTTTACACATACCCATGCTGGGTGGGAGAAATATCTCTGTAAATGACAATTGTTTGATTTTTTTTACACACAATTGTCTATTTACAGAGAGATTTCTCCCACCCAGCATGGGTATGTGTAAAAATACACCCCAAAACACATTATACTACTTCTCCTGAGTACGGCGATACCACATGTGTGACACTTTTTTGCAGCCTAGGTGCGCTAAGGGGCCCAACGTCCTATTCACAGGTCATTTTGAGGCATTTGTTTTCTAGACTACTCCTCACGGTTTAGGGCCCCTAAAATGCCAGGGCAGTATAGGAACCCCACAAGTGACCCCATTTTAGAAAGAAGACACCCCAAGGTATTCCGTTAGGTGTATGGCGAGTTCATAGAAGATTTTATTTTTTGTCACAAGTTAGTGAAAAATGACACTTTGTGAAAAAAAACCCCAATAAAACAATAAAAATCAATTGCCGCTAACTTTTGACAAAAATAAAATCTTCTATGAACTCGTCATACACCTAACAGAATACCTTGGGGTGTCTTTTTTCTAAAATGGGGTCACTTGTGGGGTTCCTATACCGCCCAGGCATTTTACGGGCCCCAAACCGTGAGTAGTCTGGAAACCAAATGTCTCAAAATGACTGTTCAGGGGTATAAGCATCTGCAAATTTTGATGACAGGTGGTCTATGAGGGGGCGAATTTTGTGGAACCGGTCATAATCAGGGTGGCCTTTTAGATGACAGGTTATATTGGGCCTGATCTGATGGATAGGAAGGAGTGCTAGGGGGGTGACAGGAGGTGATTGATGGGTGTCTCAGGGGGTGGTTAGAGGGGAAAATAGATGCAATCAATGCACTTTGGAGGTGATTGGAAGTGGGCCTGAGGGGGATCTGAGGGTTTGGCCGAGTGATCAGGAGCCCACACGGGGCAAATTAGGGCCTGATCTGATGGGTAGGTGTGCTAGGGGGTGACAGGAGGTGATTGATGGGTGTCTCAAGGTGTGATTAGAGGGGGGAATAGATGCAAGCAATGCACTGCCGAGGTGATCAGGGCTGAGGTCTGAGGGCGTTCTGAGGGTGTGGGCGGGTGATTGAGTGCCCTGGGGGCAAATAGGGGTCTAATCTGATGGGTAGCAGTGACAGGGGGTGATTGATGGGTAATTAGTGGGTGTTTAGGGTAGAGAACAGATGTAAACAATGCACTTGGGAGGTGATATGACGTCAGATCTGCGGGCAATCTATTGGTGTGGGTGATCAGATTGTCCGCAAGGGGCAGGTTAGGGTCTGATTGATGGGTGGCAGTGACAGGGGGTGATTGATGGGTGGCAGTGACAGGGGGTGATTGATGGGTGATTGACAGGTGATCAGTGGGTTATTACAGGGAAGAACAGATGTAAATAATGCACTGGCGAATTGATAAGGAGGGGTCTGAGGGCAATCTGAGCGTGTAGGCGGGTGATTGGGTGCCCGCAAGGGGCAGATTAGGGTCTGATCTGATGGGTAACAGTGACAGGTGGTGATAGGGGGTGATTGATGGGTGATTGATGGGTAATTAGTGGGTGTTTAGGGTAGAGAACAGATGTAAACAATGCACTTGGGAGGTGATCTGACATCGGATCTGCGGGCGATCTATTGGTGTGGGTGGGTGATCAGATTGCCCGCAAGGTTAGGGGTTGATTGATGGGTGGCAGTGACAGAAAGGTGATTGATGGGTGATTGACAGGTGATTGACAGGTGATCAGGGGGATATATGCATACAGTACACAGGGGAGGGGGGGGGGTCTGGGGAGAATCTGAGGGGTGGGGGGCGTGATCAGGAGGGAGCAGGGGGCAGTTTAGGGCATAAAAAAATAGCGTTTACAGATAGTGACAGGGAGTGATTGATGGGTGATTAGGGGGGTGATTGGGTGCAAACAGTGGTCTGGGGGGTGGGCAGGGGGGGGTCTGAGGGGTGCTGTGGGCGATCAGGGGGCAGGGGGGGTGGAATCAGTGTGCTTGGGTGCAGACTAGGGTGGCTGCAGCCTGCCCTGGTGGTCCCTCTGACACTGGGACCACCAGGGCAGGAGGCAGCCTGTATAATACACTTTGTATACATTACAAAGTGTATTATACACTTTGTATGCGGCGATCCGGGTGCTAGTAACCCGCCAGCGCTTCCGAACGGCCGGTGGGTTACAGCGCGAGGGGGCGGAGCCAGTCGTCGGTGGCTGATCGCGTCACGAATGATGCGATCGCTCCGCCCATGCCCGTACAAGGAACGCCGCCAATTGTACATGCGGCGGTCCTTGCGGGATCCACTTTCCGGTCGCCCCTGTGCAGTGGGCGGTCGGTAAGTGGTTAAAGGGTCACTTAAGTCAAGCAAAAAAAATGAGTTTTACTCACCTGGGGCTTCCACCAGCCCCCTGCAGCTGTCCAGTGCCCACGCAGTCTCGCTTCGATCCTCCTGTCCCCGCCGGCGGCGACTTCTGGTTTTGGCAACAGGCGGGAACAGGTGGGAATGCGAGTGATTCTTCGCATTCCTGGTTGCAATAGCAGTATAGAGGGTGCTATTGTTACCAGGTATGCGAAGAATCACTCGCCTTCCCAGCCAGTCGCTGAAACCAGAAGTAGCCGCCGGCGGGAACAGGAGGATCGGAGCGAGACTGCGTGGGCACTGGACAGCTGCAGGGGGCTAGTGGAGGCCCCAGGTGAGTAAAACTCATTTTATTTGCTTCACTCAACCACTTAACGACCGCCTAACGCCCATAGGCGTCGGCGGGTCGTTAATGGTATAGCATGGAAACGGCCGCTCGGTCGAGCGGCCTTTCCATGCTAGTTCACGGAGACTGTCTCCGTGAACAGCGTGCGAGCCGGCAATCGCGGCTCGCACGCATAATGTAAACATCCGGGGAAGAAATCCCCACTGTTTACATCACACGGCGCTGCTGCGCAGCAGCGCCGTGACATAGATCGGCGATCCCCGGCCTCTGATTGGCCCAGATCGCCGGCATCTGATAGGCAGAAGCCTGTCCTATCCGGCGCAGGACGGAACTCCGTCCTGCGCCACTCACAGGGGGAGGGAGAGGGAGGGAAAGCCGGGGAGGGCGGAAAGCGCTGCGGAGGGGGGCTTTGAAGAGCACCCCGGAAAGTGCAGGCAGCCGGCGGCGATCAGACCCCCCCCAGCAGGACATCCCCCTAGTGGGGAAAAAAGGGGGGAAGTCTGATCGCCCTGGCTATTTCCTGATCGGTGCTGCGGGCTGGAGAGTCCACGCAGCACCGATCAGAAGAAAACCCCGTGGTCCTTAAGTGGTTAAGTGTCCCTTTAAGGTGGCCATACACTTATAGATTTGCAGCAGATTCGACCATCAGCTAGATTTTTGTCAGATGCCTGTCAAGTCGAATCTGACAGGAATCTATCTGATATGTGCCACACACATTAGAAACAGATTTCCAATAGATTTTACAATGAAATCTATTGGAAATCAATCTAATTGCATTATTGGACTATTAGATCCAATGCAGCTGTATTGTATTGGCCACCGATCTGCTGCCAACAGCAGATCGACCTAGATTTTCCATCCAGTCAGAGAGATCAAATCGATCGAAATCGGCTTCAAATCGATCAATCGGCTGATTTGATAGAATCTATTTCTGATCAATTGATCTATTCGATAGAATCGATCGATCGGTGGCTGAAATCCACCAGTGTATGGGTCCCTTTACTTGTTTTATCTGGTGGGTAAAGTTCCTCTTTAAGTTACTTGTCCAGTTTTTCCGCAATAGAAGGAAATAATTTTCCCTTATTCTTTTGCAACCTTGTTCATCCTCTAACAACCTCATAGTTTCAGTTTCATATATAGGCAAAGAATTAGAACAATACTTACCTTGTCAATCATCTTAATGATAGGTTTTATTCATTATTAGGCATTGAATGCTGTGAGGTTATCCATTTCCCGACTCTTCCATTCCAGCCTTTCTAGATCATCATAGAAAATACAATGGCTTGTATTTGTTAATTCTTAAGGGTGGCATACATTTAGATTATGGCTTTAGAGAGGTATGTGGATTGACACATAGCTTTCTTTCAGTGATGATTAGGTCTGTAGCATTTAAAAAGGTATTGCAATCTCCATTGGAGCCAAAGGTCCATCAGTAGGTCTTCCTCTTTTTCTCATAAATCTTTGTAAGGAAAACCTACCTGAAGAACAGATGTTTGTCTTCAAAGCCATTGCCCTCACCACTATAGAAGAATGAATGAACCCTTTTCAAAAGGTGGTCGTGATCCCCACAAGTTCAATATTGGTCAAGTTATTAAAAAAGACACTGAAGCGAAAAAAAATATATGATATAATGAATTGGTTGTGTAGTACGGATTATTACTAGAATATTAGAAGCAAAGAAAATACTCTCATATTTTTATTTTCAGTTATATAGTTTTGCTTCATTCTCTAATATTTGCAGTTTACACACTACTCAGCATTTCTGAGGGCTTGTTTCCACTGTTGCGACGCGATTTCGGCCGCAATCCGACGCTTGTAAAAACGCATGCGGATGCGTTTCCGCATGCGTTTTTACCCGCGATTTCGCATGCGATTTCGCATGGCAGGGTGCCATGCGAAATTAACCATGACACTGCCAGGGCTAAATAAAATTGAAAAAGGTGCAAAATCGCACGCGAAATCGCGGGTAAAAACGCATGTAACAAACGCATGCGTTTTTACTATTAAATACATTAGCGGCGATTCGCACGGATTCCCGACGCAGGCGAAATCGTTGGCTCTTTTGTGCGTTTTTTTCACGCTGAAAAAAACGCACCTCAACAACGCTACAGTGGAAACAGGCCCATCCACTTGCATTACATGTGCGGATCTGCATGCGTTGGACGCATGCAGATTCGCGATAGTGGGAACGAGCCCTAACTGATTTTACAGAGCAGGCCAGTGAACTTTTGACCTGTCCTTTGTACAAGAAAAAACAATACATTGACAGTTGAGATAACAAGCTTCAGAAGACAGAGCTCTCTGCAACTTTGAAAGTCGTGGAGCTCAATGGCTCTTTAAAATAGATAACAACTGGAGTTTCTTAACTCTTCCTGTACTGGGAAAAATATTAGACTTATGTCTCTGCTCCTAATGTTTTATTTCTTAGCTGTACTACACATACAAATAATTATTACAAAATGTCTCTTCAAATCTCCAGTTCCCATTCCAACATTAGCTGTTGACAGGTTTGGGCTTTCCCTCTCATTTTGACCCCAGCTTTTCTCTCCCTTTTTTTCTACGCCTTTTCCAATTTTTTTTAAAATAAAAAATGCTTATTTTTTTTTCTAGCCTTGTGGACGAGGACATTCTAACTGCGCATGTGTGAGCAAGGATTGTGCATGCTCAGTAGAACAAAGCCTCTCATGCACTGCTTTTTTTCCTCTGTTTAAGAGCACTTCATTCTACCAGGCATGCATGGACCTTACTAATGCATGCCCATTTGGGATGCACTCATACACAGAGCTGGAAGGGGTGGGAGGAAGCCTCGGGAAATTCTTTTTTTTTTTTTTTTTTTACTCTGGTGTTTCCTTTAAAGGAAACCTGAAATGTGATGAATATAACTGAATTGACGTATCTATCCTATAATGGCTTCAGCAGTCTGAACAACACTACTGTAACAAAAATACCAGTACAACGAGGTTGGGCTTAAGCTAGGTACCTACTCACAAGTACTGTAATCAGGATCTTTAGTTGATGGCAGGGCACTAATGCACACACATGCTAGATTCTTGGCCAAGATGGTCCTGAACGGCCACTTTTGCTGAGCGTTATCTGCTAGATAAATACACTAGATGACACTCAGCCGAGACAGCATGTTACAATACACACCACGTACCTGGAGTTGTGGCGTTGTAGAGGACAGATACTCTTGCGGCTTACCACCGAGCCGTTCTGGAGTGGGAACAGGGATAAGGATAACTTGTGGCCAAGTGTCAGGAGCGCTAGGTGACCAACTGATGCTTGACCAGGCACTTGACCAGGATGGCACTCAGACATGCCCACAGGCTGACTTTGGAACTGCAATGACGCAACAAGCCAGTAGAGGGAGACATGATACAAGAACTTGTTCTTGCAGAGGTTGGCAACAAGGCGGGTACTTGGACAGGCAAAGGTTCAGTAACAAAGTGGGTTCTCAGACAGGCACAAGTTGGCAACAGAGCTGGAAGTTGTACAAGGCAGAGTATGGCAATGGATCAGGTAGTCATACAGGCCAGGGTCAACATTACAATACTACAGCACTGGAGAGTGGTTCTCCAAAGACTTATATAGGCTGTTTGGTGCAAATGGCATAGCGTGTTATGCAAGTGTGCGAGCGCAGCCATTTACGCAAGTGCATATGCATGTATGCACAACATACCAGCAAGTTCCAAAGTGTGCACACAGATGCCCTTTCATGAGCACACAGCACCTCCCCCAATGCCTTGCAGCACCAGGATCTACTCCGTGTTATGTAATGCTTGTGGATGCTGGCTGCCAGACCCCCACACATAGGTGACCGACAACCAATGCCAGGACTTGTGTGGACATCCGTTTGTGCCAGCTGCTGCACCTGGACAGGTAATTCACCAAGACACCAAGATCAGGGCCATCTCAGCCAAAAATTTAGCATGTGTACAAGAGTTCCCTGATGTGGCCTAAAGATTTGGCATGCCAGATCTTTGGCATGCCGGATGACAAATTGGGTGTTAGTGACACCCAATCCCATTATTCTTCTCCTCACCGTCCCTGCCACAAGCCATACCATTGTTCCCACTCCATAGCAACTGAAATTTACAGCACTCATCCCTGGACTGTTGCCTGATGGATCAAGTCAGGACCCCTGCAGTCTAAATCAATTGTACGTGTGTACCTGGTACAATCTTTCTTGCCCTATGATTTAGAAAATACACTTGCTCAACCCAACAGCCAAGCAACTAGAAATGGCACCCTGTATATTCCTTTTGCTTTAGATGTCCTTTAATCATCAGTATAATTGCATTTGTCCTTAATGTCCTTTTCCAGAATTGCCAACTAATGTTGAACTATCAGTGAACTCTTGGTGAAGCTAGTTTTTCCCTCTTTAACTTGACAAATGAACTGAGTGGTATTTACCTCATTGGACTCTCTACACAAAGACATTTAAGTTTATTAGCACTTCCTCAATTTATTGTAGCAACTGAAGTTTTATCATTATTTACACACCCTGGCTATTTTATTAGTATCGAAAAAACAGTGACACACAATAGGGTATTTATTACATGGACTGCGTGTTAAGTGCTCCTGGGCATCAGCCAAGTGACGTGGCATCTGTCACATGAAGTCACAACTGAGGGCATCCACAGCTGGCATGAGGCGGTTTTTATCAGCTGAGTAACCGCATGTCAGTGTTGAGGTTACAAATGCTGCTATTTGGCTGCATTAAACCACAGCTGGAAGGCATAGCTCACAACCGCGAAGTAGGTGGTTTCGGCTTCAGTATGCGTAAGAGTAAGTCAAGGATCTGGCGATTGCTGGACCCCGAATTACATCTCCCTCAATGATATTTAACGCTGCCGGGGATTTGAGCGGTAGCAGAAGGAGCCGTCATTCGGCTCACCCTGTGCCCAGCTCACCAGTGGTGCAGTAGCCACTGCTGTCCCTTTTAAGAGGGACAGTCCCTCTCTGAGAACTAAATGCCTTCCCCCTCATTCTGCCTGATGTGTCCCTCTTTCAGGACTGATGTACACATTTATCTAAATATATATATTTTTCTACTGAAAGAAATGATATTTATTTGGTTAAAAATGTATCCCCTTCCTTTACGTTGATATATTTCTTATTTTCAAATGTTATTATGAATGAAAAGGAATTATAACAGAATGGATCAATTATAAAGTAGATATTTTGCTTATGAATTATTTGTTTTATGCACAACAAGGGGTGTGGCAGTGGTGTGACTGGAGGTGTGGCAGGGGTGTGTCTCAAAGGTGTCCCTCTTTCTTATCTCAAAAAGTTGGGAGGTATGGGAAGACACTTGGTTGCCGACACATGGTGGACACCACACATCAACATTTAGGAAGACAACGTCAGAGGCAGCGTCATGAGGCTGAAATCCATTGGGAATCGGCCTGTGGTGCATGTGCAGCCAACAGATCTCTCTCTGATCAGATTCGATCAAAGAGATCTGTCTCTTGGTTCATCTGCCCAAACATTGCTAGATGTATGGGTACCCTAAAAGTGACCATACACTTATAGATTTGCAGCAGATTCGACCATCAGATAGATTTCTGGCAGATGCCTGTCAGGTCAAAACTGACTGGAATCCATCTGATGTGTGCCACACACTAGGAACAGATTTCCAATAGAGTTCAGGATGAAATCTATTGAAAATCGATATAAATACATTATTGCACCATTGCATGCAATGCAACTCTATGGGCTATCGGATAGATCGAACTGATCAAAATCGGCCGCAAATCGATCGATCGGCTGATTCGATAGAATCAATTTCCAATTGATCGATTCCATAGAATCGATCAATGGCTGAAATCGACCAGTTTATGGGCCCCTTAAGTGTTGATTCTACGGGACAAAAGGCGTTTAAAGGGTTACTTAAGACAAAATTAAAAATCAGTTTAGCTTACCTGGGGCTTCTTGTGTCATCCTGTGCCTGCGCCGTCCATCACAGTCCATGCATCGAGCAGCGGCGACCCCCCCCTCCCTGTAAAAGCTGGCCGGTCGCGGCCAGTCGGAGGCTATTGCGCATGCGCGGCCCTGAGGCAAATACAGCTTGATCGCGCTCCTGCTGCAGGGAGCACTCTTTGCATGCGTACTAGTGTTTTTCACATACTGCGCATGCACAGAACACTCCTGGCTGTGGTGAGGAGGCGCATGGTAGCCAGCTTTGTGGGAGTTGCCGTTGCTAGCTAGGACGGACATGGTGGGCACAGGATGACTCCTCCAAGGGGCTGTAAGAAGTCCCAGGTAAGTTAAATTGTTCTTTTATTTTGACTTTAGATTTCCTTTAACCACTTCTAGTGATGGGCGAACACCTGGATGTTCGGGTTCGGGAAAGTTCGCCGAACATGGCCGAGATGTTCGGCATGTTCGGGCCGAACCCCGAACTTCCCGAACATCCCTATTTTGGGGGCCCTATGGGGTCGCAGGCATAAGGGGGGAGCATGCCCCAAGCGGGGGGGGGTCGGAAATTCCCCCCACCCCCTCCGCTAGCGCTCCCCCCTCTGCCCGCTTCCCCATTCAAAAGTTTCAAGAAGTACCTGTATAGCGGATGGCCTGGCAGTGGCACTGTGGAGTGAGGAGGAGGAGGAGTCCGGAGAGTGACGAGTTGAGGGAGGCCGGGCAGCGGGCGTGAGGTCAGAGAAAGGGCGGAACTCGCCCTTTCTCTGACCTCACGCCCGCTGCCCGGCCTCCCTCAACTCGTCACTCTCCGGACTCCTCCTCCTCCTCACTCCACAGTGCCACTGCCAGGCCATCCGCTATACAGGTACTTCTTGAAACTTTTGAATGGGGAAGCGGGCAGAGGGGGGAGCGCTAGCGGAGGGGGTGGGGGGAATTTCCGACCCCCCCCGCGATCGGGGCATGCTCCCCCCTTATGCCTGCGACCCCATAGGGGGGCCGTATTGCGGCCTGTTCGGCCGAACAGGGCCCTGTTCGCCCGAACAGGGGCCCTGTTCGGCCCTGTTCGGGGGCATACAGAAGTTCGGGGCGAACCCGAACTTAAAAGGCCGAACACCATGAGGTGTTCGGCCGAACTCGAACATCACCCGAACAGGGTGATGTTCTGCAGAACCCGAACAGTGGCGAACACTGTTCGCCCAACACTAACCACTTCATCCCAAAGAGGTTTTTACGGACAAGAGCGATTTTTACCTTTCAGTGCTCATCCCTTTCATTTACCAATAGCTCAATCACTACTAACCACAATTAAATGATCTATATCTTATTTCTTTCGCTGCCAATTTAGCTTTTTGGGGTTGATATTTGTTTTCAGTAATTACTTTATTTTCTATGCATTTTAAAGGGGAAAAAATGAAAAATACACAATTACTCCAATTTCATCCTATATTTTTAATATAAACACTGCTACTGTATATAAAACCCACACATTTTATCTGCCTATTTGTCCTGGTTATAACAAGATTTTAATTATGTCCCTAGTACAAAGTATGATGACAATATACTGTAGTATTTGGAAATAAAGGTGTATTTTTTGGGGGGGTGGATTTTTTCACAATTTTCACGTGCGTGGGAGTGCGCACAACAGCAGAAGCAATGCATGGCATTTTAAAATGTTCTGGAGCCACTAAGAGGCTCCAGCAGGACGTTTTAATACGTCTGCATGTCACTAAGTGGTTAAAGTGGATCCGAGATGAACTTTTATTCATTGCATAATTGTGTCCCTTAGATATAGTTTATAGGGCATTCCTCAAGCCAAATACTTTTTTTTTGTTTTGTTTTAATACTCTAATTCCCTATAAACTAAACAAGCCTCCCCCACAGCTTCTCCAAAATGCCAAGGCACTCAGACCCATGTAGCAAGGGCTTATGGGAGCTCAGTCTGGGCATACCTGTGTAATGATGACAAACAGAACATGGCCGTTCTTATTGTATTACAGGAATAAATCATCATAATCTGTTGAAACTGTATGCAGCCATATTTGCTGTGTAAACTATCTAAACTTTAGATAATCTATATAGACAAGCTACTTGTTATAGTTAGTTTTTTATCTCGGATCCGCTTTAAGTTTATTTAAGTTCAGAAACATTCCTATAATTAACCAGTTCTGCTGTGTTGTGCTCTAGTAGTGTGTCTTCAGTTACATTTTCTGGTAAATTTTTACCAAATTTAAAAGTGAAGAATGTGTTTGAAAATTAAATTGCATTAACTGATGCAATGTTGATGAAAACCTAGTAAATGCAATGCAGTGTTTTATTAAGGAATGTTGTTGCTGTGAAAAGACATATGCCTAGTAGGTGTATACTGTATATACTAACTGGGAATCTCCAGCTAAGTGCAAACCTTTCATTTGTCAAGTGTGTCATATACAGACAGGTCCTAATGTTTACACACCAGGTTAACAATACAAAAAGTCAAGATGGGGCAAGTTTGTTTAGTAACTTGTATCTTCCCATTTGTCTGTTTGTCCAGTTAGAATACAGGATACAGGGCTATTTAGAAAACTGATGTTCATTTCATCAAAAGAAAACAAAGGCAAAATAAAGAAATCAAACCAACTTAAAGTCAATGGGAATTGATATTAAAAAGAAAACAAACCAGATACTTACCTAAGGATAGGAAAGGCTCTGAGTCCTATAGAGCCTTCCCACTCCTCTGCTGGTCCCCTCCGTTAAGCTGTACATGAGTGGCTCTGTGCTACTGTGCAGGTGTGGGTAGTACTTTGCACCCACGCAGTGCAGTCATGCTTGTGCACAAAGGAGAGTGTGGCTGTGAGAAATTGTCAACTTTAATTCTCAGAGGGGTCCCAGCAAAGTGCAGGAGGTGCGTTGGGAGACCGGGGAAGCCTCTGGACCATCCACAAAGTAAAATACTGTTTACTATCATAGGTTTATGGTATAGGTCAGAGCTCATATACCATCCTCTTGAATCAAACTTTTCAGGTCCAGAAATTCAGCTTGTAAAGGGGAAATCTGCATAATGAGAAAGATATTCATATTGTTGCTTAATTCCAAAATCGTAGAAAAGGTGGTCACTGTGGGGATACCATGGTCACCTGTATGACAAGGAGAGACCAGGAGCCAAATGGTGCAGTATTCTGGGGTATTAGATGTTAGATTGTAGTACAAGAGTATTTATACTCACAAAGGTGGGTTAATGTCCCTGCAACCACCGTATATCGCCAACCAGGAAATAACCATCCCCGCTCGGTATTCAAGGTCCTACTGGAACTGGATGGTCGCACTCCTGGTTGGTCCTTCTTGGTTGTAGAAAACACCACACCCGGAAGGTGACCAACTCCAAAGGAGATGTAATGTATAGTACTGGGGGTGGAGGTGCCCAAAAAAAGGTAATGTAATGAAACATGGTGAAATATGGTCGCAAGCAATTCTGGCGTCCATGATTGTGACCATAGTTTAAAGGCACTAGTATTGACCTGAAGAAGCGTGCTGAGACCCGTGAAACACGTTGTCCTATTAATTGTGCTCAATAAATAATTTAAACTTTTTACATTAACCCTGTGGTTTGGGTTCTTCCATTTGGAGTGGAAAGACACCCTCCCTCAACCATATTTTTTTTTGTTTTATTTATATTACCTATTTTTGGGTGCCTCCACTCCCAGTATTAATTCCAAAATAAACTGTTTACAAAGGTCCTCATGGCCCCTTACAAAGACAGCTCCCAATGTTGAAAGACTTTAGATGTTGGTGAAAAGAAGCATGAGTAGGACTGCATCTCTGCTTATACCCTGTCTACTTACTCTCTGCTTACCCGGGTACAAAGTGGGTTAAAAAGTAAAATCCATCCCTTTTTGCTGCTAACAGCAACCCCCACCACCAACACCACCACCAACATCACTGAGGTTGTGTGGTATCAGTGAATACAGGCTTTTTCAGATCTAAAGTTAAGGTGGTCATACATCTATCGACTTGGCGGCTGATCGATAATTATTATCGAATCTGATGAAAATCAGTGCCACCACAAGCATGCCCAATTAAGGATTTGACTGATCTTTGGCTGAATGTATCAATCGGACATGTTGGGAAATCTCGGGTCAATGTGTTCGATCGGGTGTGCGGTATTACAATGTGCAATAATCGTGAATGAGGAACACAATGAACACCCCAGCCTGCTGTCCCCATAAATATTTAAGTGCTACCCGGTGATTGTGCATTTATACTTCACCTGTCACAGTCCCCCCAGTATTCTGCACTGTATTTCCGCATTCAGGTCCCTTGTGACTACCGGCATATGTGATGTCACACGCGCTCCCCATGTGCTACAACGCCAGCAGCTATGTGGGGAGCCAGTGCAGAAGTACAGTGCTGAAACTCGGGGACGAGGTGACAGGTTAAGTATAAATGCATGAGCACCGGCGGACACATATAACATTTAGGGGATCATGGCCAGGGAGGGAAAGGCAGCGCGACGAGGCGGATTCCTGAAAGATTTAATGCTGAAATCGACTGGGAATTGTCCTGCAGCCAACAGAACTATCGCTGATTAGATTTGATCACAGATATCTGTCTCTTATGCCTAGTAAGGCTCATACACACGCCGTACTTTAGCAAACGACGGGCAGCGGTGGCTCCAGCTTCAGATTTTTGGGGGGGCTCAAAGGGGGCACAAGGGTTGGCAGGCGGGGCTCATGGAGGGGAATTGGCGTGGTCATGATGTTGTGTGGGTGGGGCTAACTAATGTAGTTATACCAGCTAATGTAGTTACATAAGAAAAAAAAAATGAAGTAAATGCACATAATGACAGACAGCACATAATGACAGACAGCGTTTCCCCAGTAATTGCATGTAATGAGAGACAGCCCTTCACCAGTAAATGCACATAATGAGAGACAGCCTTTCACCAGTAAATGCACGTAATGACAGACCGCTTTTCACCAGCAAATGCACATAAGAGACAGCTATTCAACAGTAAATGCAGGTAATGGCAGACAGCCTTTCACCAGTAAATTCACATAAGAGACAGCTTTTCACCAGTAAATGCACATAATGACATACAGCATTTCACCAGTACATGCACATAAGAGACAGCTTTTCACCAGTAAAATGCTTGTAATGACAGACAGCCTTTCACCAGTAAATGCACATAATGACAGACAGCGTTCCCCCAGTAAATGCATGTAATGAGAGACAGAGTTTCACCAGTTAATGCACATAATGACAGACAGCCAGTGTCCCCAGTGTAGGTAGTCAGGTGTATAGATGTCCCCAGTATGTAGTCAGGCTGGTGGTGGTGGGCTGGGGGCCCAAGGGCAGCTCAGGCCTGGCTGGTGGTGGGCTGGAGACCTCAGGCTCAGGCCTGGCTGGTGGTGGTGGGCTGGGGGTCCCAAGGCAGTTCAGGCCTGGCTGGTGGTGGGCTGATGGCCTTAGGGCTGGCTGATGGTGGTGGGCTCGGGGCCCCAGAGCAGCTCAGGCCTGGCTAGTGGTGGGCTGGAGACCTCAGGCTCAGGCCTGGCTGGTGGTGGTGGGCTGGGGGTCCCAGGGCAGTTCAGGCCTGGCTGGTGGTGGGCTGAGCTGATGGCCTCAGGCCTGGCTGGTGGTGGTGGGCTAGGGGCCCCAGGGCAGCTTAGGCCTGGGTTGTGGTGGTGGGCTGGGGGTCCCAGGGCAGTTCAGGCCTGGCTGGTGGTGGGCTGGGCTGATGGCTGTCCACCCACCTTGAGTCCTCCTGGCTCCTGCCCTGCTGTTGCTGAGCGGCTGTCAATGGCTGGCTGTGCTGTCCTCCTCCTCCTCGGACATAGTGTGTCATGTGCGCTGTCTGTGAGTGTGAGTCACTCTCACTAGTAGTGAGGTGTGACTGACGCAGTCATGTCTGGTCCGACCGTGAGGTTCCTCGGCTGCAGTGTCTCCCGGTGCTGCCTGCTGCTGCTCAACTCACTGCGTGTCCGCAAAGCGGCAAGCCTCTCTGAAGCTGGGCGGATCAGGCAACTGACTTGAGACGAGTGCGCTGCACACTGCGTGCGTCGCACGTGACAGAAGTCGTCACGTGACACAAATGTAACTTCCAGGAACGTTCCCTTGCGGGCCGCTCTGTGCCTGGCTGGCTGCGTGCATCTCTATTACCCGGGCGGGGTTACGTGACGTTTGAACTGACAGCCAGCAGGCCAGCCCACTGCCTCCTTCAATCCTCCTACTCCTCTTTCTTCTGTACCGCGAGTACAGACTTGCCGTAGCCTGCGAGGGGGCTTTAGGGAGGGCTGACAAGTTGCCAGCTGGGGCTGAAGCCTGGGTAAGCCCCAGTGTGGCACCGCCACTGACGACGGGTCTGTCAGACCCTCCCGCTAGGCGGACGTTCTGCCGACAGCAGCACGTGTGTACAAGCTGTCGGCAGACTGATAAGACTGTTTCTGACAGATCTGCTCAGCGGATCTGTCCGATCCGCTGGGATCTGACAGATAATGAAAGCGTATAGGGGCCCATACATCTAATGTTTTTTCCACCGATATACAGCAGATTAGATCATTTCCATCCGAAATCAATCGTTCCCATTGATTCCCGTCGATGCGTCCGTGCGGAAGATGTGCCCTCTACTGTTTAAACTTCCTGTGGACAGGAAGTTCTGTGAAGCCAGCCGGAACCTGGAGCCCAGCGCGTAGAAGAAGACAGCGGGGAGTCGCGGCGGCCGGAGCAGGTAATGTATGCTGGGGGGGGGGGGGAAGGGGGGCAGGGGCAGCTCCAAAGATTGTGATCGGTTTCATGCTGAAATCAATTCACAATCTGTTTGCAGTAAAGGCAGCCATACGATCCCTCTCTTATCAGATTCGATCAGAGAGGGATCTATCTGTTGGTCGAATCTGATGGCAAATCGAGCAGTGTATGGCCACCTTATCTCTGCTTTCCATCAGGAAAAACAAAGAAATCCTTATCACATCATATCTGTTCACATCGCAAGTATATTACATAGCTGTACTGATAGCATCTTCTGTGATGTACAATGCACAATACATGGTACACACAGTTGCACAAACTAGGAGAAAAACACAGATAATACACAGTTGAAAGGCTCACCTTGTAAAATAAAATAGGGGCCAGGAACAAAGGGACAGGTAGACAGACTGGACTTGGGTATGAGTGATGACCAGCCATAAGAGTAAATAGATAAGGAGGCACTAAGTAAAATAGTTCAGGTCAGGGGTCTCCGTAAAGACTACATTACACAGTAAAACAGTTTATGATGTTATCCATTTCATCTTAAAAGTCCTCAGCTGAAATACAGGGAGTGAGAGGCAGAGGACAGAGCTGGGAGTAAAAGCATTAAAAAAAGCTGTTAGGCATTATGAGACTTGTAAGAGATTATGAACAAGAGTGTTTAGCCTCTGCTAGGGCCTGCCTGGACCAAAACACAAGATAAAGTATACCTGATTTACTAAGATTCCCCGACACAGACCTGTGATGAAGCCTTTTTTTTAAAATCACGCCAGGCATAGTAGGATCATCCGCAAGGCAAACTAGTCATGTGAATGGGGCCAAGTTAGTGTCAAGGGGGCCTTGTGGGTGTCAAGGGGCCCAGCTGACACCTTAGTGGCCACCTTTAGACCCCATTCTCACCTCAGCTTACCAGAAAGGCTAGCACGGGGGACTGAAGTTACTACCTTGCCTTGGACCCTGTTTAGTCTTAATCCTTTTCTGACCCTAGGTCGACTATAGTAATCCTTGCTGTGGACTGCGGTGAGCCAGGTGAGGGTTGAAATCTTTTGTTTCCTAATGACCAACAATTTTGAACAAAACCAGGCCAGGTTTGCCAGCTCTCTTATGTTCTCCATAGTTTCCAGCACTGGAAAGCCTTAGTAAATTAAGGCCATAAATGGTTTCATTTCAAAAGCTAGGGCCTTACCCAGTGACTATGACATCGCTGCGTGCTGGACAGCTTTATGCATTTGGGTTTAATTTCACTTGACTTACTTTACTTTACTTTCAATTTCATCGTGCTTGACTTAAAGGGATACTGTAGGGGGGTCGGGGGAAAATGAGCTGAACTTACCCGGGGCTTCTAATGGTCCCCCGCAGACATCCTGTGTTGGCGCAGCCACTCCCCAATGCTCCAGCCCTGCCTCCGGTTCACTTCTGGAATTTCTGACTTTAAAGTCAGAAAACCACTGCGCCTGCGTTGCCGTGTCCTCGCTCCCGCTGATGTCACCAGGAGTGTACTGCGCAGACACAGACCATACTGGGCCTGCGCTGTGCTTCTAATGGTCCCCCGCAGACATCCTGTGCCCGCGCAGCCGCTCACCAATGCTCCGGCCCCGCCTCCGGTTCACTTCTGGAATTTCTGACTTTAAAGTCAGAAAACCACTGCGCCTGCGTTGCCGTGTCCTCGATCCCGCTGATGTCATCAAGAGCGCACAGCGCAGGCCCAGTATGGTCTGTGTCTGCGCAGTACACTCCTGGTGACATCAGCGGGATCGAGGACACGGAAACGCAGGCGCAGTGGTTTTCTGACTTTAAAGTCAGAAATTCCAGAAGTGAACCGGAGGCGGGGCCGGAGCATCGGTGAGCGGCTGCGCGGGCACAGGATGTCTGCGGGGGACCATTAGAAGCCCCGGGTAAGTTCAGCTCATTTTCCCCCGACCCTCCTACAGTATCCCTTTAACTCAGTACCAGTTGTGCAGGAAATACGGGAAATAGCTGAGTATGAATGAAAGGTAACAGAAGTAATTATGACACCAGAATAATAATATTTCAGGCTGAGAGCACACAATTGTAACCAGATTATATCACACGTAACCCAGCTTCTTTTCCTTGTTTTGCATTTGTGGACTCACATATCATAGCTCAGCTCTGCATGACCCCCATCTCAATGTTCATGATTACCAAGCATCCAAATGATGCAAAACTTTGATGTAGCTTCAGCTGGATCAGGAGACCAGACCGAGACTCCACCTGAGTTCCAGGAAGGTTCACCTGTGGAACAAGCATGATTGGTGTTGTAGTCCGGAAGTAACAGCATACATGCATTAGTGTTAGTTACACAGACTTTAAAGGGAACTTAGAATGGAAAAAACAGTAGTTTAACTTACCTGGGGCTTCTTGCAGCCCTCTGCGGTCCTTCTGTGCCTTTGCCATGATTCTGTGATGCGTCAGTCAGCTACAGCGCTCCTCGGCCAGCTGTATACAGGGCCAAGGTCCCGTGGCCAAGGTCCCGTGGAGCATTCTCTGCATGTACAGTAGTATGGTAACATTTACGTATTGCATGTCAAGGTGCCAGGGGAGGACTGGGACCTTTTGGCCTGGGGGGAAAACACAAACTAGAGGCCCGTTTTCACGGCAGCCCCAGCCCAAATGACATCACACACGTGTCCCACGTGCTTTATGCCGGTAGTCACGTGGGAAATACAGCAAGGACACTCGAGGGACAGCGTGACAGGTAAAGTATAAATGCACTGGCACCAGGGGCACATAATACATTTTGAGTTACAACGGTCAGGGATTCTATCTCTTACACAAGTCCTGCAAGCAGCCCTTCTGGAGTCTAGGGACTGTCAAAAATGTTTCAACTTAGACAATATGTTATGTAGCTGTGCACATGCAGTTAACAATGGTGAGAGACCAGACAGATTTTTTCCCATGGACCCTGCAGGCAAGCCTCTGCTCTGTATCATGCTGTGTATATTTACTAGCTTGCCTGCCCTGCAATTGCTCTGTAATTGGGCGTTTATTTCCCTCTTTCAGCCTAGTGTTTCACATTGCCTTATACAAAAACCTGAATTCACCAGGCACAGTGCCAGCCCTAAATCATTAAATGAGAGGCAGCCTGGGGGGAAATCTCCCCCCTTCCCCCCTGGCCAGTCCTCCCCTGCAAGGTGCCCAGCTGATAGAAGAGCACTGTGACTGACTGGAGGATCGCATCACAGAATCACAGTGAGGGCACAGAAGGACTGCAGGGGGCTGGAAGAAGCACCAGGTAAGTTAAACTGCTGTATTTTTTAACTTTAGGTACCCTTTAAGCACTCTCCTTTGTCATCAGAAACAATTATTTATGATCATTTCGGCCAACAGTCAGTCCTACAACCAGTGATAACTATGTTTGCTTGGCTCAGCTTAGCGGCATGTGGGGTCCTATAGAAAGTGCAGAAGGAAGAGAAGCAGGAACAAAAACAACTGCTCAAAGACATCCAAAAACCTTTCCCTAGTAAAGGTAAACAGGTGCTCCAAGCCAATCCTCAACTTGCCTTTCACACGTCACCTGGTGAAGCAGGAAGGTACCCACAAAACGTCATGCATATTTAGTAAAGTCCTTATTCATGTCCTTGTCTTTCAGCTAGTTATTAAGAAAAGTAGTTTCTTACCTTTCAGACTGTTTTTAGATGTTTATTTTTTGGAGGGCACCCGCTCCCATGATTTTCAATTTCTAGTTCTCCTCTTTTTCTCAGTGGGAATAATATGCTTAGATCTTTTGTTTTATGATCTTATCATAGGGTTTATTTAAATAAAAATTGGAGGATACTCATACTCTAGCAAAGATGGTTAACATTAGTAATGCCTTTTACTATAATTGCCGTGCATGCAACCTGGTCTTATGTGAAGCCATCATTATTCTTTACTTTTTAAAAAAAAATGTCTATAGACATACAACACTATACGGGAGTCGTAGTGTCTCTGTTTCTTTGTGTTTTTGTCTTTCTTTGGAAGGTATCATATTCTGCTAAAAAGGGTAAAGAACATGTCTTAACATTACCAAAACAGGTCACATTACATACAAGGGTCATGCTTGCATACCTTCACAGCATCATCCAGATGGAGTAAACAAGTGCCTGAACATTTTACCTATTCAACAGTGTCTAAATAGCGTACATTAAAAAAGGGCGTCAGGAAAAAAGGGCGCACGGTTTTAAACGATAAGCATGAATAACGTTTAAAAAAAATTGTGCTATATTTCGTTTAAAAATAATGTTTTATAAAGTTATAAATCATTAAATAATGTGTATGAAATCGGCAATTGTAAAAACGTTAATCTTCCCTGTTTAAAAAGTGAAATTTATAATAACGTTTTATAAAACATTAATAAGAATGTTACTAAAGCTATACCTAACCCTACTCTCACACAGAACCCTCCCTGTACCTATCCCTAACCCCTAGACCCCGCTGGTGGTGCCTAAACCTAAGACCCCCCTGGTGGTGCCTAAACCTAAGACCCCCCTGGTGGTGCCTAAACCTAAGACCCCCCTGGTGGTGCCTAAACCTAAGACCCCCCTGGTGGTGCCTAAACCTAAGACCCTCCTGGTGGTACCTAAACCTAAGACCCCCTGTGATAAGCATTAATAACGTTTTAAAAAATATTGTGCGGTTTTTCGTTTAAAAATAATGTTTTTACACTTGTCAAAGGACAACTATCGATAAACAAGTTTGTTTTTTTAAATACTCTGCATTAGGGTTCACATTACCACTAGTGCCAGGGGCACAGTATTTATTACCCCAGTTCTCTCTGTCTGCTTTAAAATCATCCTTCACTTGTGACAGCGCTGACAGATACTGCATTGTGTTCTCCTCATAGTATGCACAGAGGCTGAGGAGGAAAGCTGATCAGAGGAGGTAACAGGGCTATATTGTAAGTCTTAGCAGTACGTGCGTTCCTCTTTACCAAACACTTCAAAATTGCCACACTATTGAAAATGGTTCGCCACACTGTGGGTTGGTATCACCACCCTAAAATTATATTATCAAAAAATAGTGTCGCGCTCAACATTCAACAGTGTCTCTATATGTTATAACTCATCAATTCTTAACAGTCACAGTAATCAGAATCACTGCACTAGCTGCATCAAAGCGATAGTCCAGTCTCAAAACTCCAGATGTTGCTCTTCCTCCAGCTTTTAGTATAAGCAATAAAATACGCTCACCAAAACTTATGGCTGATTTGTTACAGTCAGCAATAATCGCATGTGATACTCCTTTCCCTCCTGGCCTTCCAGTTGTCAGCAGTTCAGATACTCAGGAATAAACAGAGAAAAGCAAACATAGCGTAATCGCGTTTTATACTCAGATCACACCGTGATTCCACTCCACACTGTGCACCACCGTTAATCACCTTCAACACACTGTGCTGTGACTTTCCCCCGTGTATTAGGAAAGGTTATATCATCCGCTCACCAGATAACTTGGCTGATCACAGGGAACCAGCAAACACACTTGCAAAGATGTTCACAACTATATCCGGCTTCTTGTTCCTTTAAAAACTCAAATCAAAGGTGGCCATAGCGTAATACCGTTTAATCAGAGTTAAAATAAATACAGAGTGCACTCACATTTCATAAGAACAAATGCGCATGTAAAATCCTCGGACGTCCTAATAGCCGCTGCTGGTACTCTCCGCGTCTCTCGCACCACGACCGAGGCCCCGCCCTACCGGTTTCATCATCAATGACTCATCAGGGGCATACCTCCGGTCCGGCGCAGGACCGGAAGTATGCCGAGGACTTTACATGCGCATTTGTTCTTATGAAATGTAAGTGCACTCTGTATTTATTTTAACTCTGATTAACCCTCCTGGCAGTCTATTAAAAACCGCCAGGGGGCAGCGCAGCAGTTTATTTTTTATTTTTTTTAATCATGTAGTTAGCCTAAAGGTGGCCACACACCATACAATTTTTTAAATATCTGTTCAATTTAAGAATTGCAATCAATTTTTCTGACTGATTGTAACATTTAAAAAATATGACCAATGTACCACACACGTACGTTCAATTTTTCCCCAATTATGATAAAAATGATTGGAAACTCTGAGAAAATTGCTCGGGTGTGTATATTAATAAATTGACAATCTAACACACACCATACAATCTCTAGAAATATTGAAGAAAAATATCTGGCATTCCGGATCGATAAAAATCGAAGAAAACGGAAAATCCAATCGGATTTTTCAGTCGAATGAAAAAAAAGCTTTCGATTTTTTTGGGAGATCCGATCGTTTTTATCAAATCATTTTATTGTATCGTGTGTGGCCACCTTAAGGCTCGCTACAGCGCTGCAGCGGCATCCCCCCACCCTCTTCAATCACCTCCGGCGATCAAGCCCGTCCGGAAATCCCATTCTGAACGGGATTTCCATTGGGGCCTCCCCCGTCGCCATGGCGACGGGTGGGATGATGTCATCGGGGTTACCGCCAGGAGGGTTAAACGGTATTACGCTATGGCCACCTTTGATTTGAGTTTTTAAAGGAACAAGAAGCCGGATATAGTTGTGAACATCTTTGCAAGTGTGTTTGCTGGTTCCCTGTGATCAGCCAAGTTATCTGGTGAGCGGATGATATAACCTTTCCTAATACACGGGGGAAAGTCACAGCACAGTGTGTTGAAGGTGATTAACGGTGGTGCACAGTGTGGAGTGGAATCACGGTGTGATCTGAGTATAAAACGCGATTACGCTATGTTTGCTTTTCTCTGTTTACTCCTGAGTATCTGAACTGCTGACAACTGGAAGGCCAGGAGGGAAAGGAGTATCACATGTGATTATTGCTGACTGTAACAAATCAGCCATAAGTTTTGGTGAGCGTATTTTATTGCTTATACTAAAAGCTGGAGGAAGAGCAACATCTGGAGTTTTGAGACTGGACTATCGCTTTGATGCAGCTAGTGCAGTGATTCTGATTACTGTGACTGTTCATATATGTTAAGAATTGATGAGTTATAACATATAGAGACACTGTTGAATGTTGAGCGCGACACTATTTTTTTATAATATAACAGGGCTATATGTGCTGGAATATTGCTGTAATATTACTAGCAGTCAGGGAGATATCAGTCAGGGAGACATGTATACACCACTCCTGACTAACTGGTTGTGATGTTTCACTTCTGGCTCAACATCTCTGGCTGCTCCATGCAGGAAGAGTGGAAACCTTGATAAAGCTAATGCCTTTCTGCACAGCCAGATAAAAGTTTGTACACAACTTGTTGATTTTCCACCCAACTTGTTGTCCGACTTGTTGTTTAACCCCCTTGCTGGTCCAATTCCCGCGGCAAGGGGGCAGCGCAGCACTTTTTTTATTTATTTTTTTTTAAATCATGTAGCGAGCCCAGGGCTCGCTACATGCTAGCCGCGGAGCAAGGGCATCCCCCCACTCACTCCGATCGCCTCTGGAGATCAGAGTAAGCAGGAAATCCCGTTCAGAACGGGATTTCCTGCTGGGCTTCCCTGGTCACCATGGCGACGGGGCAGGATGACGTCACCGACATCATGGACATCGGAACGTCAGAGGGAATCCCGATCCACCCCTCAGCGCTGCCTGGCACTGATTGGCCAGGCTGCGCAGGGGTCTGGGGGGGGGGAGGGGCGGCTCGGCACGGCGGGTAGCAGTGAATCGGCGGGTAGCAGCGGCGATCGCGTACCACACGCAGCTAGCAAAGTGCTAGCTGCGTGTAGGAAAAAGAAAATGTTGAAAATCGGCAAAGCGGGGCCTCAGAAATCCTCCTACGCAGGTTACCCCGAGCTGAGCTCGGGATAACCGGCAAGGGGGTTAACAAGTTGGGCGTGTGTACGTGTTGTCGAGCGACTGATAACAGCCGGTTTGTGCAATCCGCTTGGCAGATCAGTTGGACCAACTGTAATGCTGGGAATACACGGCTCGATTCTGAGCTGATAAGATGGCTCGATAGATAATTTCTGACATGTCCGATCACCGTTCGATCGTTTTGCCGCTCGATTCATCATTTAAGTGAATTGAAAAAAGATAAGTAAAACAGGCGGAAGATAAGAGAATCGAGCGGGAAAAACGATCGGGCGCAGAATCGAACGCCAGAATCGACCCGTGTGTTTCTAGCATTAGGTCCGTACGTGTGTAAAAAATGACTTTTAGACGTTTGTCTAACTAATAGACGTTCAAACATACAGTCGTTTGATCAGTCATTTCATCTAGTCCATTGTTCTATCCAGTCCATTGTCCATTATCAAGTTGGTCAAACGACATGTATATTAGGATATCAGCCGCTTTGTTGGTCAGTGTGTACAGGACGTCTGAATGACTTGTTGTTTGCACTTCAAGTCGTTCAAACGACCAGTTTAAACAACAATCAGGCGTAAAGCTGGACGTGTGTACGTACATTAAGTGAAGAAAATAAACACAAACTTTTTTTTTCTTTCTAATTTAACCCCTTATCACCACTTTAAAAAGCGTGCGAGGAAAGAAACTGCTCCTAGTACTTGTACTTATGGTGATGTGTGCTCTAATGCTAGGTACACACGATTTTCTGTCAGAAAATCACGACAATTTTCTGTCAGATTTACCTGCCAGATCGATTTGAACATCAATCAATTTTCTGATCGCTTTTCCATTCACTTCTATGGAAATCGATTGGAAAATCGATCGAAATTCAGATGGGAGATGTTGGAAATAATCGATCTGGCAGATAAATCTGTCACAAAATTGGTCTTGTGTACCTAGCATAACATACAGCTTTTACTGTAAAAGAAATGCTTTAATCGATGTAAAAAAAATGCTTTATTCGATAGATGTCCTTTACGATTTCCCATTAAGTTTGTAAAAAGGACCTGAGCAGAAAATAATCCTGTAAGTGGAAATGTGAACATAGCAGCAAGTATAGTTTATAAACTGGCTTGAACTTGCAGAAATTGGCATGTACATGACATGATAACACACCTTTCCTGATTACACAGACTTCCTAGAAATGTATAGGATTCAGACAGCTGGCACAATTTTATTACCAGGAAATTCATAAAGTAGCTTGCACAGCTTTAATGCAGTTAATACAGTATATTACTGGCTAAAAACTAAGGTATGTGTGTGTCGGTTATAGAAAAAGAAAATGTAAAAGGGTAAAGATACCCTTATTTTACTCGATCTTCCATCGAGCAATAAAGCAATCGACTTTATTGGGAGATCAACTACAGCACACTACACACTAAAAGTGACATCCTATGCAATTCTCCTTCACTAATTGATCTGATCGATGTTGTGCCTCCAGGCTCTGAAACCCAAGATTGATTCTGTGTCAGTTGAAATCATGTGAACAATAGCCAATTCATTTAAGATCAACCAATATTTTAAATCTTGCCCAATTGAGTAAATTGGTCAATTTGATGAGATATTTGACAATTTCCATTAATCCAGCAGAATGGAACTTAATTGTCCCCTAATCCAATAAAATTATCTAATTGAATGGTTGATCAGACAGGGAAAAAGAGCAATGTACCCCTTGCATCGCACCGCATCAATCAGTTGGCTTCAATGGAAAGCACTATTGATTTCAATGAAAAAACGAAACGGTACTTGGAGCAGAGCAATTTACGATTTTCATGTTTGTACTTGGAACTGCCAAATTCCTATGTGAAATTTGGAACTGCTCCGGTTCTAAGAACTCAAACCTACAAATGACCCATTAAAACCAAACTATTTCAGCATGTGGGAACCAATAACTGGGGAGAATCTCCTCTCAGGGTGGGCACAGAAGGGACATGAAACCAATAAAACAGTTTATATCAATTGCTCACAGGAACCCAGACCTAAAAGGAAAACAGACCCTAAAGGTTTCATGTACCATTAAAACAAACATATGTTAAACAAATGCATTAAACCCACTAAATAAATGGGAACAAGGCAAGATTCAGAATAATCATGATGATGGAAACGTGTTGTCAGTGTCTAATAAAATTATTTTTTGCTTACCCAGTGTCATCTGTAAAGGTAAGCCACCTCTTCTTTTCTTTTCTATATTTTCTTTTCTTTTTAATACAGTTTTATTAGCATTTGGGAACCTCTTACTCCCTCTGTGTTAAAATAAACACAAACCGACCTCTGCTGAGCAGTGCGCTGCGGAAACCGTTTACAAAACCTCTGGGCACTGGTCCACTTCACTCCCGCAGCTGCTGGCTGCTCTGTTGCATCCTCCGATATACACGGCTCTAATGATTGTATGAACCAATGCAGGTCAGGTGACAAGACGGGAGTCGATGATGATTTGACGGGAGTCGGTGATGATTCAGGATGATTCTCATTGGTCCACCTCGTGGACAAATGCAGAGCCCCAGCAGAACATTCAAATATACTTCTGTTGGGACTTCCAGTAAGAAGAGGATGTCGACAGCAGAGACGGAGGTCACTGTGGATCTCACGGGCAGTTATGAACGGCAGGCAATTGTCGGAACCGGCGATGGATTTTTTTTTTACTATTAAATAGGTAAGGAGTCAGAACTGACTTCCTTTACCTATTTAAAACCCTAGTATCTAGGCTTTCCTTAGTAAAGGAGGCTCCCAGACTTATGTTTGACAGCAAGCATCACTTCCCGGGGGGCGAAAACTACAAGTGAATAGAAGGCAAAGTTCCACAATCGAGTCAGCACCATCTTCTAGTATCATTAGCTCTTTATTCAATCAGTAAAAACATGATGTGGTCTGTAATTTGATTACAGACCACATCATGTTTTTATTGATTGAATAAAGAGCTATTGATACTAGAAGATGGTGCTGACTTGGTTGTGGAACTTGGATTGAAGATACTCAAAGGTGCAAGAGTGCCTGGGTCATAGCAAATCAATCACCTTTTCCCTCCAATCCTTGCTACACACTGCTTTATATAGGAGGCAAAGAACTTGCTGGGCGATTATATTGGAGGGTGTTAAGTTTAATTGAATTAGGCGACACTGGTGTGCTTGTGAGTTGCATAGGGCCCAAGGTGTGAAAATATCATCTAGGAGAAAAATCAAGAAAAAAAGTTAGTTGCATATGTGTCCGTATGTAAAAAAAAATCCACAGGGTATCATTGAAAACTGTGTGCTCTAAAAGGTTTGCAGACCTTTCTGTTTCCCATTAACTCTGCAATTATAAACTTTAACACGAAAGAATGCATACCCATATGGTTTCATTTATTCTATACAACCTCGGATTTGGTTATCAGTAATGTGGAGCATGAGAGATGTTTCTCCATTAATTAAATATAATGCTCTGTTTTTATAGCTTTTTTCTTTAACACTTTGAAGAACATTATGATATTGCTATGAACTATAATCTAAATTTTTCAGATTTTAGGTTAGGTATTTCATTCGGGATCAGTGAATAATGGCGCACAGCGCCTATGCATAAAAATGGCGCCGCATTAAAAAGATACGCTTATGGCTATTTATCGTTAGTACTGCTTAATAAGGGCACACAGGGAAAAAAGAAGAAAAACGGCACACACTAACGTTATTTATCAATAGTGGCACACACTAACATTATTTTTCAATAGTGCCCTACATAAGCCAAACTGCAGACGTTATTTAACTGCAAAACGGTAAATGGATTGAATGTAACACTGTCAAGGTTAGAGTTAGGCACCACTGGGGGGGGGGGTCTTAGGGTAAGGCACCACCAGGGGGGTCTTAGGGTTAGGTACCACCAAGAGGGTGGTTAGGGTTAGGTACAAGGAGGGTTCTGTGGGAGAGTAGGGTTAGGTATAGTTACAGTACAATATACACCACCAGGGAGGGTCTTAGGGTTAGGCACCACCAGGGGGGTGGTTAAGGTTCGGCACCACCGGGGGGGTTTAGGGGTTAGGGATAGGTACAGAGAGGGTTCTGTGTGTTAACGCTAAATAACGATAAGGCTTTAACGCTAAATAACAATAAGGCTTTAACGTTAAATAGCGATAAGCGGCAAACGGATTAGCGGCAACACTGTGCGCCATTATTCACAGGCGCCATTTTCAGACGCATGCATTTCATTCACCTAAAACACATTTTAGATAGTAGACTGAATGTCAGTCTGCATGGAGTTTGTGTGTTCGCCCTCTTTTTTGCACCGTTTTCTCCAGGTAATCTGTTTACCTCCAGTGATGAGCACAAATTTCGCATAGAATCCAAATCTTTTATGTTGCCAAGCACAACTGGGTCGTGCCCGGAATTGGTTTTGGCGGGTACAGGGCTAGTGCGAAACAGGACATACATACATACAAATAAACAAACAATATTTAACGAAAAATACAGCCGTTAAAAACATAGCAAAATATCGAGATGGACGCTAATTTTGTCCGGAGTGAGAAGAGTTCATAGAGTTCAAAGAGTTGACAGCTTTGACAGCTGAAGGGAAAAAAATATTCCTGTGTCTTGTGGTCCTGGTGTAGATTGACCAGAATCTCTGTCCCGAGGGAAGCTGGCTGAAGAAGCGAAAGCCCGGGTGATGGGTCCTTGATGATCCTCAGAGCTCTGGAGCGTAGTCTGGAGTTGAAAAGCTGTTCCAGGGAGGAAAGAGGTTTCCCAATGACCCTTTCCGCTAATCTTATGACTCTCTGTAGTTTGAGTCTGTCGCTGGCGGAGGAGACAGCATACCAGACCAAGATGGAGGAGCAGAGGACAGATTCAATCGTGGTGGTGTAGAAACTCATCAGAAGTTCCTGGGCCATGCCAAACTTCTTCAGTTGGCGGAGGAAAAATGCTGGGCTTTTGTTCTGGGTGGAGGTTGTGTAGGCTTTCCAAGTCAGGTCCTTGGAAATTGTAGTGCCTAGGAGGCGTGTACAGGGGACGCTTACCACTTCCATGCCATCAATGCAGATTGGAGGTGGGGTGGGAGCGTGCCTTCTAAAGTCAACAATCAGCTCAATGTTTTTTCAAGTGTTGAGGACTAGGCCATTCTCTCTACACCACTGGCAGATTCTGTCAACCTGGTGGCGGTACTCCTGCTCATCATTTCCAGAGATGAGGCCTACTATAGTGGTGTCATCAGCGAACTTGATAACTTTGACAGAGTTCACCGTGGACCTGCAGTTCTTTGTATAAAGGGAGAACAGGAACGGCGACAGCACACATCCTTGAGGGGCCCCTGTGTTGGTGGTCCTTGGTTGCAGGGGTGCCTCTAGCCATTTTGTCACTCCAGGCGAGAAATCCTGTGGCGCCCCCCCCCGCCCCCCGTGATTGCCCCCCAGCCCCATTCCCCCCACCCCCAAAACCCCTAAAAATAATCATAATGCAGCAGCATGTCACCAGAAAATCAGAAAATACACTTATTGCGGCATGGGTTCACCAGAAAATAGTTGTAATGCAGCAGAGCGTTTTACCATAAAATATACTTATTGCGGCATGCACTCACACACACCACACACAGTACACACACACTATACACACACACTATACACACACACTATACATACACTATACACACACACACACACACACACACACTATACACACACACACTATACACACACGCGCACACACACTATACATACACACACACACACTATACACATGCGCACACTACACACTCACTATACACACGCACACACCATACAAACACACACACACTATACATACACACACACTATTATTTATTTATTGTATTTATAAAGCGCCAACATATTACGCAGCACTATACACACGTACACACACAGTACACACTATATACACACTATACACACGCACAGTACACACACACTATACACACGCACACTGCACACTACACTATACACACACACACACACACACACACACACACACACACACACACACACACACCTACCTATGTCCTCCCCTTCAGCACCATCTCTACTAATCCCTGCTTTCGCTACCTTATAGTGTGTCTGAGCCCTTATGCAGAGAAATAATGAGGAGAGAAAAGCTGAAAGAGAGGGAAGAAGATGTTTGCCTCACCAGGATTGCACTTTTATTTAGCTTTCCTGTATGACAAGAAGACACAGCCAGCCAGCACTAGGGAAAGAGGGAAACAAAGGTGAATGAAGGAGGCTGGTGCACACTGCACACCAAGAGTGCTTCTGAACGCTTTTCAAATCAACAGTGATTTGAAAAGCGCTGGGCTATTGTTACCCTATGACGGTGTTCCCACAGCAGCGTTGGGATTTTTTCTAATTTTTTTGAGCGATTCTTTCAAAAATCGCTTCACAAAGTCGCATTTGCAAACTGCTAGTGATTGCTATTGCGATTTTGTCGTGCAGTAGCCCAGAGAGAGGCGGAGTGGAGAAACTTAGAATAGCCTGAGATGGAGCAGAGAGCTTATCTGTATTGTAGTCCTACATTACACAAAGACTACTTACCTGTAATAGGATTCCTGTCCCTGGTGGTCTCTCACACAAGTCAGAAAGCAGCCCTCCTGGAGTGTAGGGACTGTCAACATTTTTCCACTTGTGCAGGGGTGTCTCTAGCCATTTTGTCACTCCAGGCGAGAAAACCTGTGGCGCCCCCCCTCCCTACCCACCCGTGTGGTGCCCCCCCTTCCCACCCGTGTGGTGCCCCCTGATGAAAATAATCATAACGCAGCAATGTTTCACCATAAGATAAAAGTAATGCAGCAATCTTTCACCAGAAAATAATCATAACGCAGCAATGATTCCCTTAAAGGGAAGATCCGCGCAGGAATTAAAAAACAAACTGCACTTACCTTGAGCTTCTTCCAGCTCCTGCCAGTCGATCGGTGCCCTCGCTGCAGCTCCTCTCCCTCCCGGTGTCCAGCGGTGAAGAAGCCGACCTCGCCAGGTCGGCTTCCGGGTCGGCTTTATGTGCGCTCCACGTCGCGGGTCACGTAGTGTAAGTGACGTCATCTGGTCTCTACTGTGCAGTAGTTGTAGTAGTTCTGTGCTTGTGCAGTAGAGACCCAATGACATCACGTACACCACGTGACCCCCCGCCGTGGAGTGCACAGAAGCCGACCCGCTGGACGCCGGGAGGGAGAGGAGCTGCGGTGAGGGCACCGATCGAATGCCAGGAGCTGGAAGAAGCCCCAGGTAAGTGCAGTTTGTTTTTTATATCCTGCGCGAACCTTACCTTTAAAATAACCATAACGCAGCAATGATTCACCATAAAATAACCATAACGCAGCAATGATTCACCATAAAATAACCATAACGCAGCAATGATTCACCATAAAATAATCATAACGCAGCAATGTTTCACCATAGAATGATCATAACGCAGCAATGTTTCACCATAAAATAACCATAACGCAGCAATGATTCACCATAAAATAACCATAACGCAGCAATGATTCACCATAAAATAATCATAACGCAGAAATGTTTCACCATAGAATAATCATAACGCAGCAATGATTCACCATAGAATAATCATAACGCAGCAATGTTTCACCATAAAATAACCATAACGCAGCAATGATTCACCATAAAATAATCGTAATGTGGCCAGTGTCCCTAACAAATCTGCTCACAGTGCCTGCCCAGCACAGCTTGCCCAGCCTTGCCAAACCTACACCTAGTGACAGTCTGCCCACCTCACAACCCCACCCCCCCTACTGAAATCTCAGGGCCAGCCAGGGGAGGGGGGAAATAATATCAAGAGGGCACACCACGTCACTCACTATGAGGATCTTGCCTCTGCAGACTGTGTGCAGCATGTATGTCACAGTCTCCCTCCCTCTGAGTCCTGCCCAGACCCACACAGCAGGCATGATGCTTAATGCCTGTATTATTCTATATCCAGCCTAGAGGAGCCACTGCCTGCCAAGTGTTATGGGCGGGGGGGGGGGGACTCAGGGCCAGCCAGGGGGGCATGTAAAACATTATGAAAGAGCAGAGGGCACTCACTGTGAGGTGTCGCCTCTGCAGATACTGTGTGTAGCGCAGCCGGCGGTGGCACTGGTCCCTGGTGCGTCACACAATCTCAGTCACACGACTAACAGGCGGGGGGCAGAGTTTGGGGCGGCGCCGCACGTATAAACAAACTAGCGTGCGGCCGCTCGCTCTGCATGGAGAGGGAGAGGGGGCGGACCAGTAGGCGGCGGCAGTGCACGCATAAGCTGAACAGCGTGCGCCTGCTCGCTCTGAAGGGAGAGGGGCGGACCAGTAGGCGGCACGCACTGAGCTGCCTGTCACAGCCGTCCCAGCGCCAACCTGACAATGAAAAAAAAAAATAAATAAACACACACACCGCGGCGAGAGAACGCCCACGCCCACCCACGGCGCTCTAGGCCAAAATTTATAGTTGCCTGGTGACAGAGACGGCCCTGCACTTGTGTAACACCTTATCTGCACAGGCAGTCATTTTAACAATGGTGAGAGACCAGACAGATGTTTTCCCACAGACCCTCCAGGCAAGCTCTGCATTATGTTGTGTATATTTACCAGCTTGCCTGCCCTCTAATTGCACTTTTAGCTGCTAGCTTAGTGTTTGACATTGCCTTACAACAACAAACCTGAATACACCAGGCACTGGACCAGCCCTAAATCACTGAATGAAAGGCGACCTGGGGGGCAGTCCATGCCTGGCTGCTACACTAAGTCTCTCTAAATCCACGAGTTACCAGTAGCAGAAAGAGAGAGGAACTGACTTAATCAGTCAGGACTCAGAAGCTGATGCTGTACTCCCATGGATCCCTGACTGAGTGAGCTGGAACTGAGTGAGCTGGGACCAGTGCCTTCTCTCACTGACCCATTCATTACTGTGGTTCTTTGAACCATTGAGCTGAAGGAACTGAATTAATCAGCTATGAGTGGAGTCAGGCGCTGCTTTTAGCTGCTGTTGTAATCTGACCTCTGAGTGAGCTGAGAGGCATTTCTTATCTCACTACTCAGTGCAACAGCGCTCTTCCCTCCTCCTGTCGCCCTAGGCAAAAATGTATAGCTGCCTAATGGCTGAGACGGCTGTGCTTGGTTGCGAGGTGATAGTGTCCAGCTTGACGGCATGGGATCTGTTACTTAGGCGGTCCGTGATCCACAGGCGTAGGTTGGGGTGGACCTTGAGGGTAGCAAGGTTCTCTTGAAGAATTTGGGGGCTGATGGTGTTAAACGCTGAGCTAAAGTCAAGTAGGAGGATCCTAGCATATGAGCCCAGCCTGTCTAGGTGATCATTGACAAGTTCCAGGTGGATGTTTATGGTATCATCAGTGGATTTGTTCGTTCTGTAGGCAAACTGAAATGGGTTTAGCAAGGTCTCAGTGGATAGTTTTAGGAGGGGCAGGACCATGCTTTTAAAGGTTATCATGATGACTGATGTGAGAGCCACTGGCCTGAAGTTGTTGAGGTTGGATATTCCCTGTTTTTTAGGGACAGGGATCAGAATCAGAATCAGTTTTATTTCGCCAAATACAGCAGAGCTGTAGTCGGAATTATTTGTGGTACACATGGCATAGGCGACGTAGGCAGACATACAACACATACAGTTATAAAAATGCAGTAGACAGTTATAAAAATGCAGTAGACAGATAAAATGCTGTTAAGGGCCCAGAGTCCATATTCGGATAGGAACAAGGCAGGCAGCGTCCGGGGCCGGCTAACCCGGCAGTTAGAACAGCAGGCCGGGCCGGGGGAGGTTGGAGTTCAGTGACCGTACAGCTTGGGGGAAGAAGGTACTCTTCCGCCTGGTGGTTTTGGATGGAATAGTCCTATAGAGATGTCCCAGTGGGAGGAGCTTGAAGTAGTGGCTGCCAGGGTGGGAGGGGTCACGGGAGATCATAGAGGCCCTCTTCCTCAACCTAGCGGAGTGGAGGAGATCAAGAGGCGGAAGCGGAGACCCGATGATTCTCTCTGCATCAGTTATGACTCGCTGCAGTTTCTGTTTGTCGCTGGCCGTTGCGCCCCCGTACCAGACAATGACTGAGGAGCAGAGGATGGATTCTATAGTGGCAGTATAGAAGCTGGTCAGCAGTTCCTTGGGCAAGCCGAATCTCTTCAGTTGGCGCAGGAAGAACAACCTCTGCTGGGATTTCTTCTGAATTTTGGTGGTGTTGTGCTCCCATTTCAGGTTGTTAGTGAGAATCGTGCCCAGGAACCGGACCGATGACACAGTAGAGACTTCTGTTCCTCCAATGATGACCGGACGGAGGGGGGGGGGGGGGATTCCTCCTGAAATCTACCACCAGTTCAACAGTCTTTGCTGTGTTGAGAACTAGGTTGTTGTCTCTACACCAGTTGTCTATTCTCTCGACCTCGCTACGATATTCCTGCTCCCCGTTGCTTCCAATTAGGCCAATGATAGTGGTGTCGTCTTGCGAATTTTATGACTTTCACAGAGTCAGCGTATGAGATGCAGTTGTTGGTGTACAGGGAGAACAGTAGAGGTGATAGAACACAGCCTTGTGGAGCCCCGGTGTTGGTGGTACGTACGCTGGAGTAGTAGTTGCCAAGCTTCACCTGTTGCGTTCTATTTGTCAGGAAGTCCTTGATCCATGCTCGGAGAGTAGGATCAACTCCAAGTGCGTCAGGTTGGTGATCAGGATGTCTGGGCAGATCGTATTGAACGCTGAGCTGAAGTCTAGGAACAGGATCCTGGCGTAGGAGGCCGAGCTGTCCAGGTGCTCAGTGATGTATGCCATGCTGACATTGATGGCATCCTCCACGGATCTGTTTGCCCTATATGCAAATTGGAGCGGGTCTAGAAGGGCGTCCGTGGACCCCTTCAGGTGGGCAAGGACCAACCGCTCGAGGAGCTTCATGATGTTAGAGGTTAGGGCCACTGGTCGGAAGTTATTGTGCTCGGTACTGCCTGGTTTTTTTGGAACTGCTACAATTATAGACCTCTTTAGGCAGGAGGGGACTGTACCATCAGATAGTGACTGCCTGAAAAGGGAGGTGAGCACAGGGGCTAGCTGATCGGCGCAGGTTCGCAGGCAAGTAGACGACACACCGTCCGGGCCGGAAGATTTCCTGGGGTTCAGCTTCCGGAGGTGCCGGAGTACATCCGATTCCAGAACAACGCTAGGAGCCAGGGCGCCGAGTTCGCCAGAGGGAGGGGTCGATGCTGGATGACCCGCGGGCTGGTTGTGGTGTTGCTCAAACCTACAGTAGAACTCATTGAGCTCCTCCGCCAGTCGTTGGCTAGGGGTCGCCGATTGGGATGCTGGTTTGAAATTCGTGGCTGCTCTCAGGCCTTTCCATACCTCCCGTGTGTTGGTAGACTGGAGGCAGAGCCCCAGCTTCTCGGCATAGGCCCTCTTTGCCGCTCGCAATTCTTTTTTCAGAGTGAGCCTGGCCTCTCTGAATTCCTCTGGGGAGCCAGACCTGTGCGCTTCCTCTTTGCGTTTCCGAAGTCGGCGAAGCTTGTTGTTGAACCACGGCTTGTTGTTGGGGTAGACTCTGAAGGACTTGGATGGAATACATGCATCTTCACAGAAGCTAATGTAGGAGGTGATATTCTCGGCCCATTCATCAAGGGTGGGTGCCTCCAGAGTTCCCCAGTCGGTGGTTTCAAAGCAAGCTTGGAGCTCCAGTTTGGCATCTGCTTTCCACTTTTTAATAGTTTTGGTGACAGGCTTTGATCTCTCCAGGAGCCTCCTGTAGGTGGGATGATTGTGGACCTCTTGACCATCTACCTGTGGGATGGTTGTGGACCTCTTGAAGCAAGCAGGGACTTTGCCAACCTCAATTAATTTATTGAAGATGGAGTAGAGAACAGGAACGAGCTGCCATGCGCATGTTTTCAGACAGGCTGGTGACACTACATCTGGGCCTGAGGCTTTCCTTGCGTTTAACATTGACAGGTGCCGTAGAACATCCTTCTCGTTCATAGCCAGAGGTGGAAGGCTTGAAAGTGGGACATCAAGGTCAGAGGATGAGTTGGGAGGCACAGGAGGCCTAGTGGATGCTGCCTGGTTCTCAAATTTGCAATAGAAGTTGCTGAGGCTCCCGGCAAGCACGGTGCTGGGGATTGCATGCTGGGGGGGGTTATAGTTTGTGGCAGCCTTGAGCCCCTTCCAGACAGCTCGTGAGTCTCCCGAGGAGAGGTTTTCTTCCAGCTTCATCGCATAGTTCTTTTTGGCAACTTTCAGTTCCATGTTTAGGGTGTTTTTTGCCCTTCTATAGTCCTCCCAGTTGCCAGACCTGTATGCCATTTCCTTGCTTCTCCGCAGTTGACAAAGTTTATTAGAAAACCATGGTTTGTCATTGGGGTAGTGCTTGCTGGATTTTGTTGGGATACAGTTGACCTTGCAGAAGCTGATGTACAAGGATATGTTGTCTGCCCATTCGTCTAGGTTTGGTGCTTCCAGAGCCTTCCAGTCTGTGCAGTCGAAGCAGGCTTGAAGTTGTAGTTTAGCATCATCTGACCATACTTTTCTGGATTTCAGCACTAGTTTTGCAGTTTCCAGGCATCTTCTGTAGGTGGGTATCAGGTGGATGATGCAGTGGTCAGATGAGCCTAGCGCTGCCCACGGAGTGGTCTTGAATGCATCTTTAAGGATCATTTAGCAATGGTCCAGAGTGTTAGCATTCCTGGTTGGGCAGGTGACGTGCTGATGGAAGCGCGGCAGCTCTTGATGGAGGTTGGCCCTGTTGAAGGATAATGAACAGCGAGTCTGGGAAGGCTGTCTCCCACTGAGTGATGGTATCGCTAAGCTCACACAAGGCTATTTTGACATCAGCGTCGGGTGTGATGTACACTCCCACAAGTACATAGGAGGAAGATTTCCTGGGCGAATATGTTGGTCTGCAGTTTACAAGAAAGAGCTCAAGTTCTGGGAAACATTTCTTGGCAAGTATGGAGGTGTTGGAGCACCAGGCAGAGCTGATATGGAAACAGATGCCCCCCACTTTACTTTTCCCGGAGAGGATGCTGTCACGGTCTGCACAGATGATATTGAAACCTGGAAGATAAAGGGCACTGTGGGGAATGTCGCCGTGTAGCCAGGTTTCTGTGAAACAGAAAACTGGGGTGTTGCTGTCAAGTTCTCTCTTGTTGCTGAGAAGCCGCAGCTCGTCCAGCTTGTTAGGGAGGGAGCATACATTTGCCAGGAGGATCACAGGGATGGCTGATCGCAGTCCTTTCCTTCTCAGCCTCATCCGGGCTCCGGCTCTACAGCCCCTGCGTCACTGACTTCTGTGAGGTCTTGACACAGGCACAGTGATTTTTTTGGATATGTCTCCAGGACAGGAGTCGGACAGGAGCCTGACCTCTGGGTTCTGGGGTGAGCTAGTTTCCCATTCTAGGCGCTGTGATCTAGTGTAGATGGTGCATGGGGAACAGTATAACAGTCCATTTTGAGGCCCCATCACAGTAAAAGTGCAAATCTTGCTTAACAGGTTGCAGAAGTACTGTGGTATGAGGGGACAAAAAGTAGGGATAATAAAAATTGCACCCTGCAGAAAGAAAACACAGAGACAACAGGAGACCAAATGGTGCAGTATGTCACAGTACCAGAAGTATGTAAAGTATGCGGATGTATTATACTCACAATGGTGGGTTGCAGAAGGGCAACCGACCACTAGAAGCGGGTGGAGATGTATAACCCCGACTCCACTCGGGTGACCAGACGGAGATGGTGATGGTCGCACTCTTGATAAAAAGTAAACCTCAAATGACCTAAATTGGTCAAAGAGGGTTGATCCCCCTCCAAAAGGAGGGTGAAGGCAGAAGGTAAAGGGGGAAGAGGCGCACAGAGCAGATAACAGCATATCAAAAACATAACTCTACCTTTAACAAATACTACAGACAACATTGTATAATGAGAATCAAAAAATAAATAAATAATAACAGCATTCAAACAAATGTATGCATATAGAATTTGATTTCAACTATCAGAGGCAACTATCAGTGCCAGGGCAGTTACATGCAATTTAAGTAAGGTTATAATATGCACACAAAATACATGACTGTAGTGCATTCAACGCTCAAATGCTTTGCATAAATTTGCATGCACGTGTAGTGGATGTGGTTCCATTTAAACAAAAGTTATTTTAGTACCTGAGGTCATGCTAAAATATGTGCATAATACACAAGTATAAAAGCTAATGCTATAGGATCGCATATTGTTTAATGTGTAGTATGCCTAGTCTATGAGATTTAATGTTTAATCTTTTATATATATTTTTCATGCGATGTTTGAATGCTGTTATTATTTATTTATTTTTTGATTCTCATTATACAATGTTGTCTGTAGTATTTGTTAAAGGTAGAGTTATGTTTTTGATATGCTGTTAGTGCTGTGGCATTAAGCGCCTTGTCTGATGATTGTAGGCACTGCTATTTGGCCTGAGGAAGTGGGTATGCACCCACGAAACGCGTTGCCAGTGCAATAAAATTCTATTAATACGTGAATTTGTCTTCATTGAGGTAAGCCACCTCACTTTTTTCATTTTATTTGTTTTTAACGTATTTTATCTGCTCTGGGCGCCTCTTCCCCCTTTACACTGTGGTGTGAGGTGAGGGGTGTTGTGGCTTAGGGCCCATTTCCACTAGAAGGATGGTGCCATGCGATGATCACATTGTGCTGCGTGTAATTCCGGATGCTGCTTTCTGTTAGCGCTAAGGGAAATCGGATGCATGCTGCGAGAACCTGCAGCATGCATCAAATTATTTTCCATTCCAAACTTTGCAAACAATGGAAACTGCTCCATTGACTCGCATTGGTTTCAGTTTGGATGCGAGTCAATGCCATCATCGCATCGCACTAGTGGAAACAGGCCCTTAGTTTTCCAGTGGCTCTGTGGTTCCTGCTTGGCTAGTGAAAAACAGAGGGAATCCATGGGACCTTTGCTGTCCAACCCTGTACCACTTAAATACAATGTGCCACAGGGCTCAATCCTACCTCTTTTGCTATTTGTGATTTACATAATATCACATCATCATCATACAAACAGTATGGTCTAATGAACCAATGCTATGCTAATGACACCCAGCTGTACTTCTCCTTCAAACCCAATACGATGAACCCTACTTCAAAATGAAATGCTTGCATAGCTGAGCTGACAAAACTGAGGTTCTTGTCATTGTAGGTCAGTATTTGGCATCAAAACTTTTCACTCTTATCTAGCACCACTAAGGATAGAGAGCTTACACATAAATAGCTCTACTAATTGATAGTAAAATATCAGAAATCCATATGGGCCCTGGGCCCATCAGGGGCAAATCCAGGATTTCCAAGGGGGGGATTCCTGAAAGCGACGTGTAGGCGTGGCCAAAACATGGTGTGGGTGGAGCCAAATACTAGCAGTTTCTAGGCTAAATTGCACCCAGGGTGGGGGCGTAAAATGCGCCCCCAACGTGGAGACAGGTATAGGTGCCCGCAGTATATGTAGCCGGCTATAGGTTCCCCCCAGTATAGGTAGCCCATATAGTTGCCCCCAGTATAGGTTAGATAGGTATATGTCCGCAGTATAGGTTAGATAGGTATATGCCTCCAGTATAGATTAGATAGGTATATGTCCCCCAGTATAGGTTAGATAGGTATATGTCCCCCAGTTTAGGTTAGATAGGTATATGTCCGCAGTATAGATTAGATAGGTATATGCCCCCAGTATAGGTTAGATAGGTATATGCCTCCAGTATAGATTAGATAGGTCTATGCCTCCAGTATAGATTAGATAGGTAGGTGCCCCAGTATAGGTTAGATAGGTATATGTCCCCCAGTATAGGTTAGATAGGTATATGTCCCCCAGTATAGGTTAGATAGGTATATGTCCCCCAGTTTAGGTTAGATAGGTATATGTCCGCAGTATAGATTAGATAGGTATATGCCCCCAGTATAGGTTAGATAGGTATATGCCTCCAGTATAGATTAGATAGGTCTATGCCTCCAGTATAGATTAGATAGGTAGGTGCCCCAGTATAGGTTAGATAGGTATATGTCCCCCAGTATAGGTTAGATAGGTATATGTCCCCAGTATAGATTAGATAGGTATATGTCCCCCAGTATAAGTAAGATAGGTATATGTCCCCCAGTATAAGTTAGATAGGTATATGTTCCCCAGTATAGATTAGATAGGTATATGTCCCCCAGTATAAGTTAGATAGGTATTTGTCCCCCAGTATAAGTTAGATAGGTATATGTCCCCCATTGCCAAAATTATTCTGATTATTTTCTTGCTTGCTGGTGGTTTACAAAAGTATTTTTTTACAAGGTATGAAAATATTACCTAGAAGAAAACTCAGGAGAAACATTGAATTGCATATGGGTCCTGGGTTCATATGTAATTGACTTTTTTCACCTGAGTTTTCTCCTAGGTGATATTTTTACAACAATGTAAATAAAATGTGTTTTAAACCACTAGCAAGCAAGAAAATACTCAAAATAATTTTGATAGTACTTTTTTCATATATTTGTGGGTAATATTTCAATTGCAAAGTGCTGGAAAATTATTTTAAATACAAGGTGAAAAATATCTCTTTGGAGAAAACTCAGGAGAAAAAATTAATTGCATATGGGCCCTGAGTTTTCTCCTAGGAGATAATTTTTCATCTCTTATTTAACCCTCCTGGCGGTCTATTAAAAACCGCCAGGGGGCAGCGCTGCCGTTTTTTTGCTTTCTTTTTTTAAATCATGTAGCGAGCCTAGGGCTCGCTACATGATAGCCGCTGCTCAGCGGCATCCCCGCAGCCCCTGCAATCGTCTCCGACGATAGGCGATCAGGAAATCCCATTCAAAGAATGGGATTTCCTGGAGGGCTTCCCCCGTCGCCATGGCAACGGGGCGGGATGACGTCATGGACGTCGTGACGTCTAAGGGAGACCCGATCCACCCCTTAGCGCTGCCTGCCGCTGATAGGCCAGGCAGCGCAGGGGTCTAGGGAGGGCTCTGCGGCGGCGCGGATAGCGGCGAATCGGCGCGGGGCGGCGGCGATCGGTGTGCTGACGCAGCTAGCAAAGTGCTAGCTGCGTTCAGCAAAAAAAAAATTACGCAGATCGGCCCAGCAGGGCCTGAAAAAACCTCCTGCGCGGCTTACCCTGAACTACGTTTGGGGTTACCGCCAGGAAGGTGAGTGCGGCTGCGCAGCTCTAGGGCCTCCCCCCCTCCCCCCCCCCCCCTCCATGCAACAGACTGTCTCCTGTGCGTCATACATGAAAAACACTGCGTTGGTCAATCCTTTCAATCGTTTAGCGTATTACCCTGTCTATCATGTATGCAGTAATCTTCCATGGTATTCAGTAATATGTTTTTTTCCATGTCATACATAAAGTATAAAGCATCCGAGTATATAACAACAACTAGTTAGGATCTTTCTTTCATTTTCTATCCTGTGTGGGAAAAATTATACCCGCAAACTTACAGATGAGGAATGCAAAAAACAGACCTATATAATTACCTTGTCTGAGTTTTACAATCAAAGAGCATTGCAAAGGGAAAATAAGAAACATGTAACAAATATGGCTGAATAATAGTAAAGTTAATAATAATAAACTTATGGTGACTTGTGCAGCAATAACGTGCGTTAGTCTGAAATACTTTCCCTGGTGGCGTAAAGTTTTTAGAATTTCACTGAGATACGGATCATCCTATTGCCAGGAGCCTCATTTTACACAAGAATCCAGTTTCTTAAAAGATGTCCCCAGGCACCACACCTAGACTGATGTCACATAGCATGTCATGACAAGGAGGTAGACATTGTTGTTTTTCTTCCTTCTACTCCTTTTCTGTGTCCTCAAGTGTATGTCTCTCACCTCATTCCCCTTTGTTATTTCTCAGTAGCTTGTCTGGCTAATCCTAAAGTGGGCCTCCCTCTTCCCAATATCTCTCCTTATACTGACCAGGAATCTCAAAAGTTCCAGGAATCTCAAAAGTTCCAGTAAAGAAGTCATGCTGAGACATCCTTCTGGGTTCCTGTCAGCTCCTTGATGAAGCCTACCATGTGATTCTAATACCATGACCTCCCACAGTGACTTCTGGTCATTGATGTAATCGATTGTAGTCTCTAATTGCCTTTTGGACTGAGGTCTTCTAACTTGCTTGAGCACCCTTTCAGCCAATGAACTGAGAGGCCAGGAAGGAGGGGGGCAAAATTCAATGCTCTTCCTGGACAGCTGCCTCTCACCCCATCAGCTGTTGCCTTGCATCGTTCCTTTCCTGTATTGGCCAGTTGCCACACACACACACACACACACACACACACACACACACACACACACACACACACACACACACACACACACACACACACACACACACACACACACACACACACACACACACCATGGTGCATGGCTCTAAGTATCTGATAAATACACTTAATCTAATAGAGGTGAAACTCAAAAATGTAGAATATCGTGCAAAATTTATGTCAGTAGATCTGAACCAGACTGAGAGACCATTTATACGCTCAGAAACCCTTTGCAGGTATTTTGCATTAATTATCTGATTAGAGTGCAACACTTCTAATGGTCTGAAATTTTTATTTTGAGGTTTTCATAAACTGTAAGCCATAATCATCAAAATTATAACAAATAAAGGCTTGGAATATCTCACTTTGCATGTAATGAGTTTATTTAATCTTAGTTTCACCTTTGATGTTGAATTACTGACATAAATGAACTTTTGCAACATATTCTAATTCTTTCGAGTTTCACCTGTATACTGTAATAGTATATTGCTGGGTACATTTTTTTCCCTCTCATATGCAACAGTGGGACCCACCAACCTTAATGTCCCTTTTATGCCCCCCACCCCCCAAAAAAGCCGCCACAATCACACCACTCACACCGTCCTTTTGCCAATGATTGGAGGGGAGGCATATTGACCTACCACATTATATTGAGCAAGTGACGCAGTAGTGATGGTGAATGATGTTGGATCCATGAGAGGGTGCCTAGGATGTGGCACAGTGGGTTATAAGAGAGAGGTGAACTCAGGATTGCAGCAATTGGAGCTGAAATAGCTTTGAGTGATTATAGTCCATGGCTGTCTGAGCAGATGGTGGGGACACATGGCTCTAAAGCTGAAGACCCTCAGAGATGAGTATGTGGATGTTTTGAGGAGTGGGAGCTACTTATGGAAGTTAGAAAACTTTATCAGTGAAAACGTGTGAAGAAACGTCCTCTATCCAGCCTTCAAAACAATATTACATAATATCCATGCAAAACAAACAGTCTTCTTTCATGTGCATGCAAAAGAATATATAAAAATGGCAAAAAATAAGCTTTACTTCCTCAGTTTAAAACATACAAGTCCAGAAACTATTCACTGACAGTTACAGTCTAAAAACAATATTGCTGCCAGGTGCAGCCATATTGTCCATAAGCAGAAATCACTTTTTTCAGCTCTCTCTGGCCACATCATCAGAGGCAATGTAAATTTGTACTCTATATCACAGGCAGTGATGCTCGGATACAATCTGTGATCACGGAAAAGCCATGAATAACGAGCATTTTTTCACTATACGACATTGTGATGCGAATCCGTGATTGCCTATCGATCACGGATTCAATCACGGATTCAGCCGTTATTTGAAGTATTTGGCCCGTATTCATGTAAAAAATATCCATGATTATAAGCTGAAAAGCCGCCGACTTTAGTGGTTAATAGCAAAGCCCCCTTACATGATATAAATACTAAATTTGCTGGACATGTGAAGTAGAACAGTGGGAACAAGGGATTTTTTTTTCAAAAAGACCTTATTGTTTTTGAGAGAATCGAAGGTTCAAAGGAAAATAGTATACATTTAAATGCGGTAAATGACAGTTAATGTATTTACCACATTTACATGTATACTTTTTTCCTTTGAAATTTCCTTTGAACCTTTAAAATAGATTATCTCAAAAACTATAAGGTCTTTTTGAAAAAAATGTTCCCCTTGTTCCCACTGTTCTACTCAACATATCCTGCAAATTTGGTGTTTATATCATGTAAGGGGGCTTTGCTATTAACCACTAAATTAGGCGGGTTTTGGCGGTATTTAATTCACTAATACTTTTTCATTGGAAAATTTAAATTCGATTTTCTCAAAAACTATAAGGCCTTTTTGAACTTTTTTTTAAGTTGTAGTCACTGATCACCTTTGTTTTTGCTTTGCTATTAACGTAAGTCTAATCCGTGATCACGGATTTTATAGGCAATCATGGCTAAAATTCGACTCAAATTCGTAAGTCAATTGCAAATCCGGTTCTCAATCATGGCTTATCCGAATTGTGGCCGGATGTATTCGAATCCGTGATCGGGGTATCCAAGCATCACTAATCACGGGGTTCCAAAGAGCAGATCTACAAGCATATGCATATATACCTAACAATCAGTTATACTGACTGGACCACACAACAGCAAAATCCCATTATAGCACACCAATTTCTATTTACAGTTTCAAGGAATTGTATATAAAAAACTGGTATTTTATTAGCATGTGAGGTGGAGAGTGGGGTGGACATGGACATCAGAGGCAGGTTAACATGAAATAGTGTGCTAGGCAAAATAATAGCTCTCCATTGGCATAACTGTAGCCACTGCAACTGCAAGGGAGCCTAGGAGCTATCGAGGCCTCCTCCCTCTTCTGTAGAGTATTGTAATAATTACCTGCTGCAGCACTGCATCTAGCCTCCTCTTACTCCCAGCAGCTGCACAGCTCCTAACACGTTACATCATCGTTAGCCATAGGATGTCAGCTACCCTAGTCCTAAGCATTTGTGCCTTTCCTGAAATCCAGCCCTGCAACTTACAGCTACTCTGTTTTATACTGATTTAGGCTGTAAAATGCTAGTGGCTGGATGGGTGCGAGTATCCAAGGCAGATATGCTAAATTGTGCCCTAGGCTTTCACCCTTCACACCTTGATTGCTTTGCCCAGGCCTTGAACCCCTCAGTGCTGTGACCATGCCTAGACCTTGCTCGGCCATGTTGACTGAGACAAGTGCTCCTGATTCAAATTTTTTTTTACCATCTGACCCTATCAGCCATACACAAGGTTACATGTCCACAAATTCACCAGCCCTACTGACAATGCAGCTTGGCAAAAGTGCTTCCCATCACCCCCATCTACTGGTCCAGATCAGCATACTTACAGGTGGGGATGGGAGCAATGTTGTACTGTGTGGGGAGACTCAGGGGTCGAGTCCTGCGTGAACGCGGGTGGACGACGTCAACTTACTTTTTTTGGAGAGTGGACGTCGTCCACCCTAGCATATATGGAGGGGAGCAGTGCAGTGGAGAGGAGCATTGTGTAGAGCAGTGGGGAAGGGTGGACGTCTCCCTCCCCTTCCCTCACCTTGGGGCTACCCTTCCTGGCTCTCCCCTCCAAAACATTTGCGGCGGCGGTGGCTGGCAGCTGGCATCAGTGGGCGGGACTTTCTTCCTCCTGTTCCGGCGAGTTGAAGCTGTGCGTGCCGCTGCTCTGGTCTTGACTAGACCAGACTAGCGGCACGCACAGCTTCAACTCGCCGGAACGAGGAGGAGGTAAGTCCAGCCCGCTGATGCCCGCTGCCAGCCACCGACGCTGCAAATGTTCTGGAGGGGAGAGCCAGGAGGGGGAACCCCAAGGTGAGGGAAGGGGGGGAGACGTCCGCCCTTCCCCACTGCTCTGCACAACGCTCCTCTCCACTGTGCTGCTCCTCTCCTGCTGGGGGACACCTGGCTACCTATTCTGGGGACGCCTATAGACTGGCTATACTGGGGACATCTATACACCTTGCTACATATACTGGGAATACCTATACACCTGGCTACATATACTGGGGACAACTATACACCTGGCTACATATACTGGGGACACCTATACACCTCGCTACATATACTGCGGACACCTATACACCTCACTACATATACTGCGGACACCTATACACCTGGCTATACTGGGAACACCTGAACACCTGGTTACATATACTGGGGACACCTGGCTATACTGGGGACACTTATAGACCTAGCTACCTATTCTGGGGACATCTATACACCTGGCCACCTATTCTGGGAATATCTATACACCTGGCTACCTATTCTGAGGACATCTATACACCTGGCTACCTATTCTGGTGACATCTCTACACCTGGCCATCTATTCTGGGGACAACTATACACATGGCTACTTATACTGGGGACACCTATAGACCTGGCTAGCTATAAGGGGGGTACCTATTTTGGGGGAACTGCTGTCAGATCTGTATTTTTGGGGAACCACTGATGCCAGATTACGTGTATTTTGGGGAACTGCTTCCAGATTGTGTATGTTGGGGGACCACTGCTGCCAGATTACGTGTATTTTTGGTGAAATGCTGTCAGATTACATCTACTTTTTAGGGATACACTACGACAGAGCTCAAACTTCCCCTGGCAGACCTTTTATACCACTGTTAGGAACATGTATATTTGGCCCCACCCATGACCACGCCCACACTATGCTTGACCACGCCCACTTTTGGCGCGTTGCGTAGATGTTTTTAGGGTGAGTCCACTCACCTCTTTTCCCAGGACTAGACCCCTGGGGAGACTCATATCTCTACTGTGAAATTCCTCCTGACTACACTTGGGGCCCTTTTACACTTAATCAGTTGCTCTCAGTTAAAACGGAAAGAAAACTGATTTTTAAAGTAATGCCCATTTTTTCCTATGGCACCTTTCACGCTTAACGCGTTTTAACTGAAATCTTTGTCACGCGTACTAACGTGTACCAACGCGTACTAACGCACACTAATGCACACCAACTGATTTGTGTAAAAGGGGCCTTACACTAATTCCTCCTGACTGCAACTACAGTAATTCAGATGGGGCCCAAGTGGTACTTAATGTATTCACCATTAACTTTCTTGTATTCCTCCACCCTCTAACTTTGTCTCAGTGCCCATGATCTATGTGCAGTGTTGATTGCATGACAATGTAAATTACCCAATTAACTCATATCCATAGGGTAGGGGCAGGTGGTATTGCTTAAGAGTGCCTATATCTGAGGATCCCATGAACGTTTTGCTATGGGGCCCCATGATCTCTAGTTACGTTACTGTTGCTGCACTATCTGCATGGAATGTGTATGTTCTCCCCATGTCTCCATGGGTTTACTCTGGGCACTCTGGTTTCCGCTCACATTCCAAAAACACAAAGATACCATATTTTTCGCCCTAGACGATACGACGGAATAAAAGATGCACCAAGATTTAGAGGGCAAAGACCAGGGAAAAATATATACAGTATACTAAACCTGGTGCGTCCATGTACCAGGAGCATCTTGTAGATGTTCTCGCTCAGTTGGTGTCCTCCTAGGACTCCCCTTCTGCACCCAGTGTGTCCCCTTCTGTCTTCAGTGTGTCTCCTTCTGTTGCGTCATCAGCAGAAGCTGTCACTAGGGGGAGCCACACGGGACAGGAGTGGTCTGCGATCCCTGTGGGAGCTGCTGGATTAGGTAAGACAGGTGCTACTACACTTCTACTTATACAGGAGTAGCAGGTGACAAAAGCAGCACAAAAAGTAAGTGAAAAGGTACTGTCAAAAATTATATTGACTATACCTATATAAAGTACTTTTAAAAGGTATTTTATTATTGATTAGAGGTGCAAAAATAATACCACCTTGGAGAAAACTTTGGAGAAAAGAAAAACTAAATAAGGGCCAATATTAGATAAGAGTGTTGCTGAAATCTTGTACAATATTTACTGGAAAAAAGTGGTATTCAACGTAAGTGATACATCACAGGAAGCTATTGATTGTTCACTTGATTTGCAGTGTTTCTCAACATTTTATTGGTATGTACCCCTTTTTAAAACCCTGTACTTACCGAGTACCCCCTAGCATAGTAAACATTATCACAAGTACCCCTTGACAAACATATATTATAATTATAGTACATGATAATTGGTTCTAAACAATTTCCAAGCATTTACTATTGCTTTTTATTAGCTAAAATACTAAATTGGTGTTGTTAAAATAAGATTTATCATTTTCTAAAACTCTAAATTTTTTATTCTTGGTTAAGTATATCAAGCCCGAGCACTCCCTGGAACCATCAGAAGTACCCCCTGGGGTATGCGTACCACACGTTGAGAACCTAGGTGTTAGCATAATGGTGTTGATTTATATAGTACCATTATGCGGTAATATCTGGAATTACGCACGTTATTGTAGTGCATCATGCATGCATATGACAGTTCACATGTAAAGTCCTAAGGTGGCCACAAACCGTACAATTAAAAGATCCAGTTTTACACCAATTCGATAAATATGATTAGTTGTCCTGAAAAATCAGAAGCTTTTTTTTTACATTCATTGGAGAAATCTGATCACATTTCCTGTATTTATTTGATAAAAGAAGATCAAGAGTGTTGGATCTTTCTGATCATTTTTTATGAATATTGAATGGTATGTGGTAGATGATTACTTGATGTACAGTTCCAATCATTTTTTTCTGAGTTTTCAATTATTTTATTCATGATTGGGGAAAAATGTAACATACCGTAGGTGTGTGGTACATTGGTAAGAATTTTGAAATGTTACAATCAGTCAGAAAAATTGATTGCAGTTTTTGAATTGAAAAGATATTTAAAACAATGTATGGTATGTGGTCACCATTACAGTTCAAAATGTAATGCCCAATAAATATATAAGCATAGAATAAAGGGCAAGCAAGCAGATAACTTATAAGCATGCACAAATATAGCACCTCATGTGCTCTCTCGCATGTTATTATACACATTATGGACTATATGCAATTAACTTTTTCTCCTGAGTTTTCTCCTAGGTGATAATTTTTCATTTCGCCCTCCCACAACACATCCGCCACTCGCCAACCTTTGTTACCTTTAAACGCTCTCTAAAAACTCATTTGTTTCGACAAGCATATGCGCTACCTTAGGTTACTTCCCTTTGTCCTAAGACCAAATTGTGTCCTACTAGGTATCCTAAAACACACTGGCTCTATATATTTGCTGTATATTACCCCTCCTCTTGTCCCCCCCCCCATTCCCTTTAGATTGTAAGCTTGCAAGGGCAGGGCTCTCTCCCCCTTTTGTGTCTTGGAAATCATTACACATTTTATTTATCATGTTACTTTTATCACTGTCATTACCAATTCTGTATTTTGTATTCTGTATTATGTATCATTTTTGTATTTTGTCACTAATTATGTATCTTGTATATTGGTGTACATCATTGTCTGTATTATGTACCCTATGTTTGTTTCTTACTTTGTACAGCGCCACGGAATATGTTGGTGCTTTATAAATTATTAATAATAATAATCCCCTCTTTAAAATAGCATTTCAGCATTTTGCAGTTGAAAATGTACCAAAAAGTGGTTGAAAAATTACTTACAAAATTATATTGTGTATTTTCTTGGTTGCTGGTTGTTTTAAAGACATTTTATTGACAAGTTTGAAAATTTCACCTAGGAGAAAACTCATGTGAAAAAGTTAATTGCACATGGGCCCTTGTCATAAAATTATTTTGAAGCCACTAGCAAGCAAGAAAATGCTCAAAATAATTTTGATAGTACTTTTTCCCAACTTTTGGGTCCTTTTTTAATCTTAAAATACTAAAAAAAAGTTAATATAAAGAGAATATGAAAATTATCTCCTAGGAGATAACCGAGGTGAAAAAGTTAATTGCATATGGCCCTATATATTTCACAGCTGGTAAATTTTGAGTGGTAAGACGTTATGGGCCGAATACAAATTCAGGTTTTCTCCCAGGAGACATTTTTACACCTTATCAATAAAATGCCTTTCAAGCCACCAGCAAGCAAGAAAATATTCTAAATAATTTTAAGTGTTTCTTTCACTTACTTTTAAGTACTTTTTCTCAATTGCAGAGTGCTAAAAAGTTATTTTAAACAGAAGATGAAAAATGGTCTCTTAAGAGAAAAAGTGAAATAAATAAGGGCCAAATGTGTGTTAACTGTTATGCGTGGACTGAGCGCTAAAATAACATCTTTAGTGCTGTAATATGAATTAACCCCATTATCTGACCTTTGGGTGTGTCCTGGTAAATATAGACCTGCTGGTTTGCATACCAAATTAATGGAGTGTCATGTATTCTTGAGAAATGGTACATTCCTCTCCCTAGATCGCATACACCTAAAATCATAAAAATGGCATACTCATTTGTCATTTTCTGCATTTCCGTGTGAGCCTATTGTTACGTATTACTAGACTTTGCTCTTTCCATCCTATCTTTACATGCCTGGTCATGATCATGAAATCCATTTTGTTGTTGAAACAAAATAGATGTGCACACTTCCTCTGGTTTATACCTCTATTTAACTCTAAATTTCAGTTTGTATTGTTTTGCAATCAAACAGAATTACTTTCTGATTGTTCTTTGTATGTTTAGAATGTGTCATTTGTGGGTTTTTTTTTTTTATGTAGCAGGATTATATATTTAGTTTCTATGTGTATGTTATTATTGACTGTAATGCTTGGTTGCAACTGAAATTAAAACTGTTGATTCCTCCAAGGTTAAAAGTGCACTATGACAGCTTTATCAAACACATAAAGGATACAAATAATTACACTGTATAATTCAGATGAGATGAATATGAATAATTAGTAAAACAAATAAAATCAAAGCAGCAAACTTATAACACCTAATCTTTACTGTCAAGAAAATGACTTCACAAAGGACTGTAAAAGAGTAGGTGGTAGAGAGGTGCTAAGCTACCGTAGGGACTGTATAGCTAAAGGCTCGTACCCATCTCGTGATACTTCATTCAATTCTTCTGAGAACCAGTGATTTTTTTGAGCGGCCAGTGATCGTTTTTGTGATCTTGCGAAGTGGATACAAGAGCACGATTAGGCAAAGCACGCTTTGCGACGTGTGGCAACAACGACCATCACAGTGGGCCACATAGTTACATAGTTATTTTGGTTGAAAAAAGATATACGTCCATCGAGTTCAACCAGTACAAAGTACAACTCCAGCCCGTCCCCCACATACCCCTGTTGATCCAGAGGAAGGCGAAAAAAACCCCACAAGGCATGGTCCAATTAGCCCCAAAAGGGAAAAATTCCTTCCTGACTCCAGTGGCAATCAGATAAAATCCCTGGATCAACATCATTAGGCATAACCTAGTAATTGTAGCCATGGATGTCTTTCAACGCAAGGAAAGCATCTAAGCCCCCTTTAAATGCAGGTATAGAGTTTGCCATAAAGACTTCCTGTGGCAATGCATTCCACATCTTAATCACTCTTACTGTAAAGAACCCTTTCCTAAATAAATGGCTAAAACGTTTTACCTCCTTTGAGAAGGCCTAGGGACAAAAAGCTCATCCGCCAAGCTATTATATTGCCCTCTGATGTATTTATACATGTTAATTAGATCTCCTCTAAGGCGTCTTTTCTCTAGACTAAATAAACCCAGTTTATCTAACCTTTCTTGGTAAGCGAGACCTTCCATCCCACGTATCAATTTTGTAGCTCGTCTCTGCATCTGCTCTAAAACTGCAATATCTTTTTTGTAATGTGGTGCCCAGAACTGAATTCCATATTCCAGATGTGGCCTTACTAGAGAGTTAAACAGGGGCAATATTATGCTAGCATCTCAAGTTTTTATTTCCCTTTTAATGCATCCCAAAATTTTGTTCGCTTTAGCTGCAGCGGCTTGGCATTGAGTACGATTATTTAACTTGTTGACGATGAGTACTCCTAAGTCCTTCTCCAAGTTTGATGTCCCCAATTGTATCCCATTTATTTTGTATGGTGCTAGACCATTGGTACGACCAAAATGCATGACTTTACATTTGTCAACATTGAACTTCATCTGTCATGTATGTGCCCATATAGCCATCCTATCCAGATCCTGTTGCAATATGACACTATCTTCCTGAGAGTTGATGATTCTGCACAATTTTGTATCATCTGCAAAAATAGCAACATTGCTCACTACTGCATCTACTAGGTCATTAATAAATACATTGAAGAGCACTGGACCCAGTACAGACCCCTGTGGGACCCCACTGCTAACAGTCTCCCATTTTGAGTACGATCCATTGACCACAACTGTTTGTTTTCTGTCCATTAGCCAGTTCCCTATCCATGCACACAAACTCTTCCCCAGTCCTTGCATCCTCAACTTTTGCACCAGACTTCTGTGGGGAACAGTGGATCTTTAAGATCCCCGACGACTCCAGCACAAAGTGCCTTGATTGTTTGAACTCTCATTTGCACCATCATGTGCCGTCACGTGACGTTGCGTGTACTTGCCAGCAGGAAGATGGATCAGGGAACACTCATCGTGATTCCTCTTCCTGCATCGTTAAGTGACTATTCAGCTTAACTAAGATGGATGGATGCCTCTTCCTCTGGTGCTCCCATAGGACCTGTGGTAGTGATTCATTATTTACACTGCCCCACAGTGTCAATTCCCATTGTCATAAAAAATGGCTGCATTTATCCTCCCCCTCTACAAGAATGTACTCTTCCAAAGTCTTTTTTGGAAGTAATTTTCAAGATGGTAAAGATTTATTATTCATTTATCAAGCGCCAACATATTCTGTAACACTGTACAAAGTAATAAACAAACATGGGATACATAATAATACAGACATTGGTGTACACCAAATATAGACCCTGGCAGGGGCGTTGCTAGCCCTATTTTGAGGGGGCCCGTGCCCCCAATCTGTCCTGGGGTGCCACGGATCTCACGGCCGCCGCTGCCCCCGGCTGTCCCTGCTGCTAGACAGACCTCATTCAGCGGGCGACCAGATAGAGCGGGCGCTAGGACCTAGCGGACACCGCTGATATGCGGAAGTGACATCACTTCCGCATATTTGTGCCCGGCGCCCACTCTAACTGGTCGGGTCACCCGCTGATCCTGAGGTCTGACAAGCCAAGGTAGGTGGGGGTGGGGAGTGTGCCTGTCATTCATTACCTAACGGGGGTCCCTGCTGTCACTCACTACTTAAAGGGGGTCCCTGCTGTCACTCACTACCTAAACGGCGGCCCCTGTCACTCACTACCTAACGGGGGTCCCTGCTGTCACTCACCTAACGGGGGTCCATGCTGTCACTCACTACCTAAACGGGGGTCCCTGTCACTACCAAACGGGGGTCCCTGTCACTACTAAACGGTGGTCCCTGTCACTCACTACCTAACAGGGGTCCCTGTCACTCACTACCTAACGGGGATCCCTGCTGTCACTCACTACCAAATGGGGGTCCCTGTCACTTACTACCTAACGGGGGTCCCTGCTGTCACTCACTACCTAACGGGGGTCCCTGCTGTCGCTCACTACCTAACGGGTGTCCCTGGAAGACAAGACCCTCCTCCTCCTCCTCACTACTTAAAGGGGGTCCCTGCTGTCACTCACTACCTAAATTGCGGCCCCTGTCACTCACTACCTAACGGAGGGTCCCTGCTGTCACTCACCTAACGGGGGTCCATGCTGTCACTCACTACCAAACGGGGGTCCCTGTCACTCACTACCTAACAGGGGTCCCTGTCACTCACTACCTAACAGGGGTCCCTGCTGTCACTCACTACCAAACGGGGGTCCCTGTCACTCACTACCTAACGGGGGTCCCTGCTGTCACTCACTACCTAACGGGGGTCCCTGCTGTCACTCACTACCTAACGGGGGTCCCTGCTGTCGCTCACTACCTAACGGGTGTCCCTGGAAGACAAGACCCTACTCCTCCTCCTCCGGAGGAGGAGGCGGGGGGATTACACTTCCTGATGTTGTAAAGCAGTGTAGGCCTGCAATTGATCATCGAATGAGATTTCTGACCTTAAAACACTGCTTTGTGTGAAATCTAGATTTTTTACTGGCACTTTTGATGTCTATTCCACTCAACCATGTCTTCCTCCAGGTATTAGGCCCCTTGAAATATCTTTTCCATCATTTTTCTAGTCAGTATAATTTTTTTTAAATATTCAAGTTCGCCTCTCCATTAAAGTCTATTGCGGTTCGCGAAAGTTCGGGCGAACAGAACTGTCGCGGTAGGTTCGCGAAACCTAAAATCGGAGGTTTGGGCCATCTCTAATCACAGCACTGAATCTGGTGATAGAGAAGAAGCTCTTTGTGAAGACATTGTGAAAGGTAATGCAGCTGGTCTCATTAAAGTGTAAACCTAGCCGTACACATTCATAACAGGCTGATTTGGCAAACAAAGAATCTCTACCCATTTGGAAATCCTTTAAACTTTAGTAATCAGTGTGCTGCATTGTCCCACTTGATCTCAATTATATTTTGGTAGAAATCTGGTCAAGAATCATTAAGGTGCACATACACTGCGTTGAATTCCCGCCAATATACAGCAGATTCGATCACTGTGATTGAATCTGCTGTTAAATCGATAATGCAAATGCTGACCGATCGACTGATTTGCATGCAAAATCGATCGATCCTGTTGATCTGTCCCAGCGGAAAATTTCTATTGATCGCCGGCAGGTCGGGAGTGCGTCAATAGCGGTGTTCAATTGGCCAACGACCAATGCAGCAATACATTACCTCTCCGCCAGTGCGAATCCCTGCTGTCCCTTCTCCAGCTGGCCATCTTCTCTTCACTTCCTGTCCCGTCCTGTCAGGGGAACAGGACATGACAGGAAGTAAAGAGAAGATGCCCAGCGCAGACAGAAGGAACAGTGGGGACTCACGCCAATGGAGAGGTAATGTATTGCTGGGAGTAGCGGACAGCGGCAGCTGCACAGATTGTGAATCAATTTCATGCTGAAATCTATTCAAAATCTGTGTGCAGTATATGGGCAGCCAATAGATCCCTCTCTGATCAGATTAGATCAGAGAGGGATCTATCTGTTGGTTGACCTTTTGGCAGTTGTCCAGTGTATGGCTGCCTTCAGACCAGTGGTGCTCAGCAGAGCTCGAATATTCGAGTAGCTCGAATATTCCAGCTCTTTTTCAGCTATTCGAGCTCGAATACCGAGCTCGAATAGCTGCAGCTATTCGAATGGGCTATTCGAGTGAACTCGAATAGCCCATTCACTATTCGAGCTATTCGAGCAAACAGCGCTATTCGAGCTCGAATACCGAGCTCGAATAGCGTCATAGCCCAGATTGATGTCCTTAGAGCCAATCAGAGGGCTCCCAGGCCCTCTGATGGCAGCCAATCACAGAGGGGGACCCTGGCCAGCCCCTACCCTATAAATAGCGGCCACCATGTTAGGTTTTTCCGTCCTTGCCTGACTTTGTACAGAGAGAGATCTGCTACTTTGTGCTTTGGCTTAGCAAGAGCTTTATTGTGGTCAACTACCTAGCATTTTTGCTCACATACACCTCCTATATACACCTATATTGTTGTTAGTTAGATAGACATTGTATTTTAGTTAGTAGCTTGTGTGTTACATAGAGACAGACACAGCTGCTGCAGGCAAGCTCACAGCTTTAGGCCTCAGGGCCTTGCCTGTGTGGGCAGCTGTCCTCCTGTCCTCTGTTAGTTTATTATACCAGTGTTTCTGCTGTCCTTTACTACTGAGTGATTGTATTTTGTAGTAACTGTACTAGGACACTCACTGTCACTGTCACTGTTTGTTCATAGCTCCTGCGTGTGTGCGTGCACAGTACACACACTCTATTTCCTTCTGATTACTATTGATTATTGTAATTTCTAGTTGTACTTACTAACTACTTACTACTAGGGACACTCAGTCACTGTTCATAGGCTAGCTCCTGCGCTGCGTGTGTGTGTGCGTGCACTGTCAGTACACACACTCTATTTCCTTCTGATTACTACTGATTATTGTAATTTCTAGTTGTACACTTACTTACTACTTACTACTAGGGACACTCAGTCACTGTTCATAGGCTAGCTCCTGCGTGTGTGTGTGCGTGCACTCAGTACACACACACTCTATTTCCTTCTACTTAATCTGATTACTACTGATTATTGTATTTTCTAGTTAGTGTACTAGGGGACACACTCACTGTTTACTGTTCACACTTATACTGATTACTGAATTATTGTATTTTGTATTAGTACTGTACTAGTAATCACTTAGCGATCTAATCACTTAGTGATTAGTGTCACCTCACCCACCAACCCACTCCATTAAAGTACCCCACTTTTTTACCCGCCCTTTTAAAAAACGTTTTTGTTTACGCCCAAAACATCAAAGATGTCTGGAAGTGGCAGCCAGCGCGGTTTGGGCAAGGGGAAGGGCAGCAAGGGAATCAAGAGGAGAGGGAGCAGCATTGTGGCAAGCCGCGGCCGCGCCACCATGCACAGTTCCGCAGTAGCAGCAGCTGCGTCAGTGGCTAACATTCCTCCTATAGCCACTGGCCGTGGACGCCTTGGGCGCCGCCCAGCAGGAGCAACTCACGCTGCAGAGACACAGCAGCAGCAGCAGCAGCGTGTAGTACCTGCTCCTATTTTCCTCCAGCCGGGTCGGAAACGTCCCATTGAGGAAAAGGATGCAGACACTGTGGTGCAACTGATGACGGAGGATGAGCAGCCCGCCATCAGCTCTGCATCCGAGGCCTCCACCCTCACCACCACCACCACCACCCCTGTTCGCAGCAGCCGCCCAGCAGGGCCTGGGGAGGAGGCCAGTGTACCGTCACAAGTTGGCGACCTGTCACTCAGCAGTATTTTTACCCCAGGCACCATCAGGGTATCGTCTGCTGTTGTTGGCGATTTGGAGGAGGAGATGCTGATGGGCACTTTGGGGGAGGAGGGATTGGACAGCAAGACTGTGGCGACAGTCAAGCAGCCCATCCATGCATCAGGAGAGGAGTTTGGGGGGTCATCATCCCAGCAGGACATGTTTCAGGAGGGGAATGATGATGATGACACGGTGACAGACAAAGACTGGGTGCCACCAGCTCCAGGGCATGTCGTCACCAGCAGCTCTGAGGAGGAGGAGGAGGATGCGCTTGTGGGCCTTGCAAGGAGGCGCATCATTGCAAGCATTGGCAGCAGTAGGCAGGTCCCACAGCCTGCTGGTGTCTCAGGCTCAGCAGCAGCAGCAGCATCTGCCAGTACCACCACCAGCCGCACCCAAACCCCCGCCCCAACCACCACAGGGAGACAGGCAGCAGCGGCTCCAGGCCGTAGGGGGTTGTTTTTGTCACCAATCTGGCGATTTTTCACCATGCCCACAGTGTACAGCAAGTACGCCACTTGCAACCACTGTCAGCGGAAGTTGAGCAGAGGTGCAGACCCCTTAAAGTTCAGCACCAGCTCGCTCATCAACCACCTTGCTGCGAAACATTTCCACCAGCATGAGGAGTTCCAGAGGCTGAAGGCATCTGGTGCTGGCAGTGGCACCACACCCATCACTGCACAGCCTTCAGCAGCAGCAGCAACAGCAGCCACCCGCCCTCCTGCTCCTCCAGCAGCACCAGGAGGAGTGCGGAAACGCACTGCTCCTCCCCCCTCTGCAACTCCTGCCGCCGACACTGAGGCCTGTTCTGGCAGCCAGTCCTCAGTGGCCTCCTCTGCTGTGTCCGCTGATTCCCGTGCCAGCAAAAGGCCACGCCAGAGCCTTTTGAGCGAGTCCTTCCAGGGGGTGGTTAGGGCTCTGCCTCCAGCAGCCGTCGCGTGCGGCAGCTGAACGGCTTGCTGGCACGGGCCATGTGCTCCCAACTCCTGCCGTACACGCTTGTGCAGGAGGGGAGCGACATGCGTGCGCTGCTTGCTTGTGCAGCCCCAGACTGGCAGCTCCCCAGCAGACACTTTTTCGCCCGCAAGGCCATTCCTGCACTGCACCGCTTTGTGATGGCCAATGTGGAGCGAGGGCTGGAGCACGCGGTTGGTGAAAGGGTCCACGTCACCATGCACTCCTGGAGCAGCCGCTTCGGGACAGGCCGCTACCTGTCCTTCACTGTCCACTGGGTCAGCTTGGTGGAAGGGGGTGAGGATGGGAGAGCAGCAGCGGGCACAGCAGCAGCAGCAACACAGTGGGTGGTGCCACCCCGCAGGGTCAGGGGAACTGCAGCAGGTTCCTCCGATCCTCTGCCATCCTCCAGCACACCTGGCCAAACCCCCCGCCTCAGCAGCAGCGTGAAGGCCCACCACTGCCAAGCGCTGCTGCACTTGGTCAGCCTTGGGAAGACCAAACTGACGGCAACCCATGTGTTGGCCAAACTCCAGGAGCAGGAGAGGATTTGGCTGACCCCCAGAAGCCTCAGAGTCGGAGAGGTGGTGGCCGACAATGGGGCCAATCTGGTTGCCGCAATTGGCAGGGGAAACCTGACCCACATCCCCTGTCTTGCCCACGTGCTGAACCTGGTGGTGCAAAAGTTCTTGCGCTTCTACCAGGGGATGGGCGAACTGCTGGAAACGGCAAGGAACGTTGTGCGTCACTTCCGGCGCTCGGCTGCAGCCTGTGCGAGCCTGGAAGACATGCAAAAGGAGCTGGAGCTGCCACGCCATCGGCTGATCCTTGACGTTCCAACTCGCTGGAACTCCACCCTGGCGATGTTGGAGCGTCTGGTTGAACAGAAGCACGCTGTCAACCAGTACCTTGCCCTGGCCACTGTTTCCGCCGCTCAGAGAAGGGACAAGACCAGCAACATCCTGTCCATCGTCCCCGATGACGACTGGAGGCACATGCAGCAGGTGTGCTTAGTGCTGGTTCCCTTTCTGCAGGCCACTAACATGGTGAGCAGGGACCATGCTATGGTCTGCGAGTGGGTGCCCCTGGTTTGTCTGCTGAACAGGGCCCTCGATGCTTTGCTGGAACAGGGAGCGGCAGCCTTGGACCAGCAGGAGCGGCAAACAGCTGCACAGTCCACCTCTGAGGGGGAGGAGGAGGAGGACTTGGTGGAGGTCCCTGACCTTGCTGCTGATGAGGGGGATCAGCACAGCGCAGCTGAGTTGGTGCGGGGGTGGAGAGAGGATGAGGCTGAGGAGGCAGAGGAGGAGGATGAGGACAGCACTGCCGTCGATGTGCCAGCACACGTGGCCCGCCTCTTCCCAATGGCAGCGCACATGCTGACATGCCTGCGCAAGGACCCCAGGGTGATCCAGATGAAGCAGAGGGAGGACATCTGGATCAGCATGATGTTGGACCCACGCATCAAGGGGAAGTTGAGCCAGTTCCTGCCGCCTGCAGGAGGAGACCCAGCGCAACAAATAAGGAGCTTGCAGCAGGCCCTTGTTGAGCGCTTGGAGGAAGCCTTCCCCCAGCCTTCCACCCCCACTGTCCAGCCAGCACAGAGGCAGAAGCAGGTGCCTGCATCCAGCAGCAAGCGCCCCACAGACCTGCTGTCTCTCAGCAACGAGCTCTACAGGACTGTAGAGGCTCCGGCAGCAGTGACTAGAGAGGAGGTGCATGCAGCAGCATCCTCCTCCGGTCACAGCCAGCGCCTGACTCGCATGGTGGCTGACTACATGGGGTCCTACAGCGGGCTTGACAGCGATGCCCCTGTTGATCCCATGGAGTATTGGGTCAAGCGCCTGGAGATCTGGAGCGAGCTGGCGCAGTACGCCCTGGAAGTGCTGTCCCCCTTCCAGCGTGCTGTCCGAGCGCTGCTTCAGTGCAGCTGGTGGCGTGGTCACCGAGAAACGCTCACGTCTGTCTCACAAGTCTGTGGACAGACTGACGTTTCTCAAGATGAACCAGGCGTGGGTGGAAGGCGAGTTCCTGGCCCCTGTTGTCGGCGAGAGGGGGACATGAACTGGCTGCCGGAAGAACCATCGTTAATGTGCCTTACCACCCTTTACCACCTCCTGGCTCCTGCTCGCTAAGCCAGCCTGGTTCACTTTGACTATTACGTCGCCTGCAGCCACACATTTTACATCTACAGTGGGCTGCTGTGTACTGCCCTTCTGCTGTCTGTCTGTCTGTGTTTCCCACTGCCAAGGGTACACAGATTTTACCTTCTGCTGCCACTCTGCCACCAGCTATTACGTCCAACAATAGCTATATCTGTGTAATTTGCTGTAAAAAAAAAAAAAAAAGTAAACCATTAAAAAAAAAAAAAGGTTTAATTTTTCTGAGGTGCCCGGGTTGAAAACTGTGTTGTCCCAGTTGTGTATTGGACACGATGTGGGCTGCACGACCGCTGTCTGGGACCTCCTGTTGTGTTTATTTACTGCCCTGGTATCAACGCTAGGTACCAGGGCTATTATGTCACGCTGCCTACCTACCTGCTGCCACACTCACACTACTCCTCCATTCCTCCTGCTGCTGCTGCTGTCTGTCTGTGTTTCCCACTGCCAAGGGTACACAGATTTTACCTTCTGCTGCCACTCTGCCACCAGCTATTACGTCCAACAATAGCTACTCTCATTACTCCTCCATTCCTCCTGCTGCTGCTGCTGTCTGCCTGTGTTTCCCACTGCCAGGGTACACAGAATTACCTTCAACTGCCACTCTGCCACCAGCTATTACGTCAAACAATAGCTATATCTGTGTAATTTGCTGTGAAAACAAAACAAAAAAACCATTAAAAAAAAAAGGTTTAATTTTTCTGAGGTGCCCGGGTTGAAAACTGTGTTGTCCCAGTTGTGTATTGGACACGATGTGGGCTGCACGACCGCTGTCTGGGACCTCCTGTTGTGTTTATTTACAGCCCTGGTATCAACGCTAGGTACCAGGGCTATTATGTCACGCTGCCTACTTACCTGCTGCCACACTCACACTACTCCTCCATTCCTCCTGCTGCTGCTGCTGCCTGTCTGTGTTTCCCACTGCCAAGGGTACACAGATTTTACCTTCTGCTGCCACTCTGCCACCAGCTATTACGTTCAACAATAGCTACTCTCATTACTCCTCCATTCCTCCTGCTGCTGCTGCTGTCTGTCTGTGTTTCCCACTGCCAGGGTACACAGAATTACCTTCTGCTGCCACTCTGCCACCAGCTATTACGTCCAACAATAGCTACTCTCATTACTCCTCCATTCCTCCTGCTGCTGCTGCTGTCTGTCTGTGTTTCCCACTGCCAGGGTACACAGAATTACCTTCTGCTGCCGCTCTGCCACCAGCTATTACGTCAAACAATAGCTATATCTGTGTAATTTGCTGTAAAAAAAAAAAGTAAACCATAAAAAAAAAAAAAAAAAAAAAAAAAAAGGTTTAATTTTTCTGAGGTGCCCGGGTTGAAAACTGTGTTGTCCCAGTTGTGTATTGGACACGATGTGGGCTGCACGACCGCTGTCTGGGACCTCCTGTTGTGTTTATTTACAGCCCTGGTATCAACGCTAGGTACCAGGGCTATTATGTCACGCTGCCTACCTACCTGCTGCCACACTCACACTACTCCTCCATTCCTCCTGCTGCTGCTGCTGCCTGTCTGTGTTTCCCACTGCCAAGGGTACACAGATTTTACCTTCTGCTGCCACTCTGCCACCAGCTATTACGTCCAACAATAGCTACTCTCATTACTCCTCCATTCCTCCTGCTGCTGTTGCTGTCTGTCTGTGTTTCCCACTGCCAGGGTACACAGAATTACCTTCAGCTGCCACTCTGCCACCAGCTATTACGTCAAACAATAGCTATATCTGTGTAATTTGCTGTGAAAACAAAACAAAAAAACCATTAGAAAAAAAAAGGTTTAATTTTTCTGAGGTGCCCGGGTTGAAAACTGTGTTGTCCCAGTTGTGTATTGGACACGATGTGGGCTGCACGACCGCTGTCTGGGACCTCCTGTTGTGTTTATTTACAGCCCTGGTATCAACGCTAGGTACCAGGGTTATTATGTCACGCTGCCTACTTACCTGCTGCCACACTCACACTACTCCTCCATTCCTCCTGCTGCTGCTGCTGCCTGTCTGTGTTTCCCACTGCCAAGGGTACACAGATTTTACCTTCTGCTGCCACTCTGCCACCAGCTATTACGTTCAACAATAGCTACTCTCATTACTCCTCCATTCCTCCTGCTGCTGCTGCTGTCTTTCTGTGTTTCCCACTGCCAGGGTACACAGAATTACCTTCTGCTGCCACTCTGCCACCAGCTATTACGTCCAACAATAGCTACTCTCATTACTCCTCCATTCCTCCTGCTGCTGCTGCTGTCTGTCTGTGTTTCCCACTGCCAGGGTACACAGAATTACCTTCTGCTGCCGCTCTGCCACCAGCTATTACGTCAAACAATAGCTATATCTGTGTAATTTGCTGTAAAAAAAAAAAAAAAAGTAAACCATAAAAAAAAAAAAAAAAAAAAAAAAAGGTTTAATTTTTCTGAGGTGCCCGGGTTGAAAACTGTGTTGTCCCAGTTGTGTATTGGACATGATGTGGGCTGCACGACCACTGTCTGGGACCTCCTGTTGTGTTTATTTACAGCCCTGGTATCAACGCTAGGTACCAGGGCTATTATGTCACGCTGCCTACCTACCTGCTGCCACACTCACACTACTCCTCCATTCCTCCTGCTGCTGCTGCTGCCTGTCTGTGTTTCCCACTGCCAAGGGTACACAGATTTTACCTTCTGCTGCCACTCTGCCACCAGCTATTACGTCCAACAATAGCTACTCTCATTACTCCTCTATTCCTCCTGCTGCTGCTGCTGTCTGTCTGTGTTTCCCACTGCCAGGGTACACAGAATTACCTTCTGCTGCCACTCTGCCACCAGCTATTACGTCAAACAATAGCTATATCTGTGTAATTTGCTGTGAAAACAAAACAAAAAAAATTAAAAAAAAAAAAGGTTTAATTTTTCTGAGGTGCCCGGGTTGAAAACTGTGTTGTCCCAGTTGTGTATTGGACACGATGTGGGCTGCACGACCGCTGTCTGGGACCTCCTGTTGTGTTTATTTACAGCCCTGGTATCAACGCTAGGTACCAGGGCTATTATGTCACGCTGCCTACCTACCTGCTGCCACACTCACACTACTCCTCCATTCCTCCTGCTGCTGCTGCTGCCTGTCTGTGTTTCCCACTGCCAAGGGTACACAGATTTTACCTTCTGCTGCCACTCTGCCACCAGCTATTACGTCCAACAATAGCTACTCTCATTACTCCTCCATTCCTCCTGCTGCTGTTGCTGTCTGTCTGTGTTTCCCACTGCCAGGGTACACAGAATTACCTTCAGCTGCCACTCTGCCACCAGCTATTACGTCAAACAATAGCTATATCTGTGTAATTTGCTGTGAAAACAAAACAAAAAAACCATTAAAAAAAAAAGGTTTAATTTTTCTGAGGTGCCCGGGTTGAAAACTGTGTTGTCCCAGTTGTGTATTGGACACGATGTGGGATGCACGACCGCTGTCTGGGACCTCCTGTTGTGTTTATTTACAGCCCTGGTATCACCGCTAGGTACCGGGGCTATTATGTCACGCTGCCTGCCTCATTGACTGCCTGCTGCCACACACTCATCCTCCACCTCCTGCTGCTGAATTTACCTCCTGCTGTCTGTGTGTTTCCACTGCCAGGGAGCACATACAATGGCACTTCCACCATGCGCCACCAGCTATTTGTTACGCTCAAAAATAGCTGCATTTCTTTAAAAAAACAAAAAATATATATATACTTTTTATTAATACTTTGTGATATTATTTTTAGAGGTGTCCAGGTTGAAAACTGTGTTGTCCCAGTTGTGTATTGGACATGATGTGGGCTTCACGACCGCTGTCTGGAACCTCATGCTGTGTATTTACGGCCTGGTACCACCGCTAGGTACCACAGCCTATTATGTCTCGCTGCCTGCCTCATTGACTGCCTGCTGCCACACAATCATCCTCCTCCTCCTGCTGCTGCTGCTGAATTTACCTCCTGCTGTCTGTGTGTTTCCACTGCCAGGGAGCACATACAATGGCGCTTCCAACATGCGTGCGCCACCAGCTATTTATTACGCTCAAAAATAGCTGCATTTCTTAAAAAAAAATATATATATAAAAGAGAAATAAGTGAAGAAGAAGAAGACGATATAGAAGAAGAAGAAGATATAGAAAAAGAAGAAGAAGAAGATGAAGAAGAAGAAGATGAAGAAGAAAAAGATGAAAAAGAAGAAGAAGAAGGAGAAGGAGAAGGAGAAGGAGAAGAAGAAGAAGAAGAAGAAGAAGAAGAAGAAGAAGAAGAAGAAGAAGAAGAAGAAGAAGAAGAAGAAGAAGAAGAAGAAGAAGAAGAAGAAGAAGATATAGAAGAAGAAGATATAGAAGAAGAAGAAGAAGAAGATATAGAAGAAGAAGAAGATATAGAAGATATAGAAGAAGAAGAAGAAGAAGAAGAAGTATATACACTACTGAACAGAATTTTGGACACAACTTCTCTTCTCTTTCCACCTTTTTTTTAAAGGAACATCCCCACATAATCACTTGCTGTTGTTACTTGGAAAAAAACATGTTTCTTGCATCATTCACCCTCAAAACAAGTGTTGGAAGCTATTTAAGGCCAATTCGAATACTCAGCTCGAATAATGAGCTCGAATACCGACTCGAATAGTGAGCTCGAAGTCCGAGGTCGAATCGAATAGTAAAAAATATTCGACTCGAATATTCGACCGAATTCAAATAATTTACTATTCGAATTCGACCAAACTCGAATAATAAAAAGGGGTATCCGAGCATCACTACTTTAGACATCTACTTATGCTAATGTTATACCATCTAATGCAGCACAAAGCTACATGGACATCAAAACATCTGCCCTTCCTCCCACTCAACAAAAATACCAGCAGGCTCAATCACCCTTTTCAGTGCAAAACTTTATTGATCTGATATGTTGGAGTCAGTAGATCAATAGCAGATTCAATTATAGTGGTCAAAGCTCTTGCAAATATTGAGCTGTGCATAGTCACCTTGACTCCAGTCACAGAAATGGGACAAGTCTGTAGATATGGCCAAGTTGAAACATATAAATTATTCATAAAATCTTCATTTTTATACAAACATTTGTTGGATATACTGTATATATACACACCGTATATATAATTTTTATTATGAATTAGTATTTATAAAGTGCTGACATCTTCTGCAGCGCTGTACATAGCTCATGATCGAATCCATACCATAGTTCTATGTCTTTATCGTGTTGTGTATGTATCGTTGTCCAGTGCCAATTTAGAGGGAAGCCAATTAACTTATCTGTATATTTTTGGGATTTGGGAGGAAACTGGAGTGCATGGAAGAAACCCACGCAGACATGGGGAGAACATACAAACTCCGTGCAGATAGTGCCCTGGGTGGGATTGGACCATAGGACACAGCGCTGCAAGGAAAGAGTGTTAAAGCGGATCTGAGATGAAAAACGAACTATGTCTTTATATCTAAAACTACTTGTCTTTATATCTTATCTAAAGTTTAGATAGTTTACACAGCATATCTAGCTGCAAACAGCTTCAACATTTTATAATTATTTATTCCTGTGATACAATGAGGGCAGCCTTGTTCTGTTTGTCCCAAGCTGAGGGTTGGAGATGCTATCAGCTTGCCTGTGTGTAAATTCAGTCCCCCCTACTCCTCCCTCCTCCCCTCTGCCTCTGAAATCTCTGGTTAGTAACCTCCTCCTCCTCCTGCCCAGACTGAGCTCCCATAAGCTGTTGCTATAGTGCCAAGGCACTGTGAAAAGCTGTGGGCGAGGCTTGTTTAGTTTATAGGGAATTAGAGTATTAAAACAAAACAAAAAAAGTATTTGGCTTGAGGAAATGTCGTGGCTGTTTTGGGGGGCTGGAGGGGTCGCACCATGAGGGAAAAGCTATGGCCACACTCGGTGGGGAGGGGGGAAGGTCCCCCCTCCCTCACCTCGGGCTTTTCCCTCTGTGCGCCCCTCCAGCTGCACTTGTCTTGTATAGCTATTGAAGCTGGAGGGGAGCACAGAGGGGAAAGCTCGAGGTGAGGGAGGGGGGACCTTCCCCCCTCCCCACCGAGTGTGGCCATAGCTTTCCCCTCATGGTGCGACCCCTCCAGCCCCCCAAATCGGTCACGAGGGGGCCCTAGGGGGGGAGGGGGGCCCCCCGCGGGCGCATGGTCTGCATCCCCTTTTGTTACGCGCATGGTCACAGAACTTTGCCAGCAACTTCAAAATACACTCTCTCCTAGGAAAAATGGTGGATCCCATAGAGATGAGGGGGACTTGAGGGACTTGATATTAACACTTAGGCCTCGTTGACATCAGGGCCGTTTCTGTGCGCTTTTCACAGCACATTGCCCTGTGCGATCAGCAAGGTATTTATTTTCTCATGAAACTAAATGTAGCTGGTTCACATCTATGCGCTGCGCTGAGCAGCGTTACAAAAACGTAGGGTTGCATGCATTTCTGTGCGTTGAGCTGGAAAGCGCACATCAATGCAAGTGAATGGGTGCGCTTTTTTAGCGCATAGAAGCGCGTACAAGCGCATAGAAGCGCATGCGTTTTTTACCCCTAATTGGAGAAAAAAATACATTTACATAGAAAAACAAAGTTTTATTGACAACTGCTACTGCTACAATAAGCAAAACGTGGTTTAAAGAAGCGCAGCGCAATGCACAGAAACTGTTTGCTCTGATTGCCGGAGGCGATCAGAAGGGGTGGGGGGATGCCGCTGCACTGCGGCTATCATGTAGCTAGCGCTAAGCTAGCTACATGATTTAAAAAAAAAAAAGTGCTGCGGCGCCCCCTGGCGATATTATTGTATCGCCCAGGAGGCTAAGGGGCCAGTGAGACTGCTGGTATGAAAGTGGTTAAACATTGCATATATGTTTTTGTTATGGTAGCCTCAAAGTGTTATTGAGTACTGCATAGTGCTAAAGAAGCTGAAAATTAGCTCTGGTGATGACATGGCTTTTAGGCCATGAAAGTTGCCTTAGGCAATGTTTTTATTGTTTTATGCACTAGGATCTAGGAATGCTTGCACTGTGAACAATATATATATGTGTTATTACCTTCCTATAGGGTGCTGCTCCTGTCCCCCTCATCTCTATGGGATCCACCATTTTTCCTAGGAGAGAGTGTATTTTGAAGTTGCTGGCAAAGTTCTGTGACCATGCGCGTAACAATAGGGGATGCACGAGCACGAGCGGGCCCCCCTCCCCCCCTAGGGCCCGCTCGTGACCGATTTGGGGGGCTGGAGGGGTCGCACCATGAGGGGAAAGCTATGGCCACACTCGGTGGGGAGCTATACAAGACAAGTGCAGCTGGAGGGGCGCACAGAGGGGAAAGCCCGAGGTGAGGGAGGGGGGACCTTCCCCCCTCCCCTCCGAGTGTGGCCATAGCTTTCCCCTCATGGTGCGACCCCTCCAGCCCCCCAAAACAGCCACGAGCGGGCCCTGGGGGGAGGGGGGCCCCAGAGGGGAGAGGGGCCCGCTCACAATTTCTGCAGGGGGGCCCGGGGGCTCCTAGTTACGCCCCTGTCTGTGACCGTTGCAATGCATGTCAGGAGATGTATGTGAGTACATCTCTGTGCTCGCATCCACAGACTATATCTCCTGGCATGCATGCAACTTCGCCTTATGGAGAGATTCATTTTTATAATTTTTTATGTACAGGTGCTTAGTTGGCATTAACCCTTTAGCAACCCCATTTGATAAAATATACTGTATGTGTGCTGCAGGGCCACATTTTTTTCCCTGACAGGCTATGCAGAGCAGCAAGGAGCACCATCACCTCTCCTTTTGCTCAACCAAGAGGCGCTGCAATGCCATTATCTCCTTCTGGGTCCTGGTCACATGATATGACATGTGATAGGGACCCAGAGGATGATGTCAGCATTGCAGCGCCACTCAGTGGTGGAAGAGGGGGGATGGAAGAGAGCGATGCTGCAGTGCTTGGCTAGTGGGAAAGAAGGGACTGATAAATCCAGAATGGGCATGAGCGAGTAAGATTGGTGCATGTCCAGTACACTGAAGCACTTGTGCATGAAGGAAAAAACGAATGTATGAGCGGCTTCTTTCTACTGATTATACCCGGACCGTACTTGAACATACCCAGTACACATGCACAGCCAGGAGCATGACCAGAAGAAGAAGAGGATCTTGTAAGTACAATGGGCTCAAAGAGGATGTGTGACACTTCCAAACCATCCAGAGGTTTCTCAGTATTGAAATAAGTTTCTGATTGATAACCCCCATCATTTTTAATTCCCCTGGTGCCTAACCTGTGGCAGGGCATCCGTTCATCCTCTTTCCA